>NC_083319.1:110686098-111344323 GCF_963455315.2 Globicephala melas | reverse complement strand
TAGATGTTTCCCCCATCAGTCTATTTCCTTTCATAATACATCAGCTCTGATCTGGTATGCTTTGTAGAAGCAACTAATCTCCATAGCGAGTTGTCAGTAAAGAGACTCTCTTCCACCGGACACATGGAGTTAAGGAAAGTGCAGAATGCAGAGCCTCTTATGGTAATTTTCATTATGTAAATATGACATTCAAGTTCTGTTTGACTTAGATTTGGTTTCCCTTTCCTTCATGCCCGCTGAAGAGAGGAGATTCAGCTCATCAGTGAATGAAGGAATTTGCCACTATGAAAGGAGAGAGAGGAATTAAGGAGGAAATAAGAAAATATTTCATTCAGTTTTATCACTTAAATGGAAGTACTTTTGAACAACACTGTGGATAGAAATATGTCTTCTTTTTCTTCCAACCACCAGTGTGCTCTGACCACAATAAATACCTCAAGCAATACAGGACAGTAAACCTTCTTTTAATTACTGAGTCCCTTTTCCACCCTGAGTGATGAGGAAAGAATGTTGAATCTTACGGGCATTTCACAGTTAGGGTCTATTGTCTCCTTTGCTTTTTTCTGAAATAATTCTGAAAAACTGTAGTGGTTCACCCTAGGCTTTGCTGCCCTTCATTTTACAATGCGATTCATATACTTTTAAAGCACTTAGGAAAAAAGGAGGTTTCTAGGTATATGGTGAGAAGAACTAGACTTCATGAAGAGAAGTAACATGAATTTAGTGGTACAGAGCGCATATTTTATAGTGAGACAAAATTGGATTCAAATTCCTCACTTATTCCTTGTAATCTTGGGAAGACAGCTTATATAAAGTCACTGATACTTAACAGTGATGCTGAAAATGAAAAAAATAATTTAACTGTGGTAAAGACCAAATAAGATAATTTCACTAATACTGAATTTTACCTTCAATTTTAACCACCACTTGCAGTTATTATCATGATTTTAGGTACCATTTTCCTCAGACTCCCAACTCATTTGCAGTATAACATTCTGTAGATGTGATGTAGGAGAAAGAGGTAATATCAGGAGCTATTTAAACAGATGTTTATTCTGCCTGATTTTGACTGAAAGAAAAAAGAATATTATTTTGAGGGAGTTGAATGTTTCATTCTTCCTAAAGAATGACATAAAGTGAAAAATTACACTTTATTCTACCTTTGAATCTGTCAGCATCCCTGCTCCTCTGAAACCACATTGATTCTTTTTACAGGTACAGTCACAATGCAATGCAACTGAGGTGAATACAGATTAATTTTAATAGTCATATTCAAGAGGAGTTCTCCTGAGAATAAGTATCGGCTTCTATCGCTAAATTTGGAGATTTTCATGTTCATAAGTTTGTTTGTTTGTTTGTTTGTTTTTGCGGTACGCGGGCCTCTCACTGTTGCCTCTCCCGTTGTGGAGCACAGGCTCCGGACGCGCAGGCTCAGCAGCCATGGCTTATGGGCCCGCCGCTCCGCGGCATGTGGGATCTTGCCGGACTGGGGCACGAACCCTTGTCCCCTGCATCGGCAGGCGGACTCTCAACCACTGCACCACCAGGGAAGCCCCATAAGTTTTTAATAGGTAGTATTATGGTAACATAAGTAGCATCTTTACAAATTCTTAACCAATCATCCCATCATGCCTTCATTTTCTTAGTTTTCATTTCAGATTGTGCCTTTTTCTGTATCTGGATAATGTGAAAGATCACTTATGCAGTAGTCACATATTAAAAGTATATCCTGTATTTTGGGGATTGTCAGTTTGGGGTGTTTTATTAATTTCCACCGATTAGATCCTTTTTAGAACACAGAGAAGTTCTCAGAGAAAGATGACCATTCTTGAATTAAAATTGTATAAGGACAGTTTAAAGAGTGAAATTTGATGAACAAGAAAATCTGTTTATATTAGGAATATCTACAGTCAAAGGGAGTCCTGTGAATCTAAAATTAACCAATGAGTGTTGTTAGAGTGACAGGATAATAAATTCTGTCATGCTGTAAAGATGTTACTGGAGCAATGATGCCAAATGCTCAGTACAGTTTGGGGATTTTTTTTTCATTTTCTCTGAAAGAAACAAGTTCTTACAGAATAATTTGGGGACATAATGGACAAAGTAAATTTGTTTTACAGGAGACTTTTTTTCACTTGTCACTTATCACTGAGTTAGAGTTTAAATGTATTTTTAGTAGAAGCAAGAAAAAAGATACTTCAATATATATAATAGGGTCATACAATTTTTAAAAATATTAACAGCTCAGAGAACTCATTCAAACAACAGGATCCATGAAATGATAGTAGTTAATATAAAGAAACAGTATCGTTTAAAACATGACAAACTGTTTTATTAATTAAAAATTAAATTACATTTAAATTTAAATTTAAAAAATCATTTCATTTTTATTTCTTTCTTGTTTTTTCCTTTGGCATCTGAAAATCCCTGTGTGGCTGGGTTACAAAGTCCAAGGAAGTCCAGCAAGGGAACATTAAAAAGTACTTAAATAAAAGCCTGCTGAACTTTGAAAAGTCGCAAGATACATGAAACAAAAATAGCTGGTCAGGACTCTTCAAAAGTTTTAAGGTCATAAAACACCAGGAAAGGTTGGGGATCTATTATTGTTTGATTTTTCAATTTTAAACACATCTTTCTTTCAATAAACCTGTTATAAGCTGTCCTTTTTTATGGGTCTGTATTTGATTTGCTAATATTTTGTCCAGAATGTTTGTATTTGTGATCTTAAGTATACTTGTCTCTATCCTTGTATTGTCCTTTTCACTTCCTGGTATTGAGATGATGCTGGCTTCAAAAAATGAATTGGAAGTTATTCCCTTCTTGTTTCTGACAGGGCTTTGTACACTATTAGTATTGCTTCTTCTACAAATATTACATAGAATCCACCTGTGAAACTGGTAGAATTTTCTGTGTGTGAAAAGTTTTTAACTATTATTTCAGTCTCCTTGGAAAGATAAGGCTATTCAGATTTTCTATATCGTTTGGGGCCAGCTTTGGTAAGTTGTATTTTTCAGGAACTTTTTCATATGATCTTGTTTGTCCCATTTAATTGCAAAAAAGTTGTTCACCAATCTGGAAACTCTCTGAACCCCAGAGAGTTGGGAATTTATGGAGGTTTCATCACTAGGCATGATCGGTTATTAACTTCATTTCTCACGCCTCTTTCCTCTAGAGAGAGGTGGGTGGGACTGAAAAGTCCAAGCATCTAATCACGGCTTGGTCTTTTTGGTGTCCAGCCCTCATCCAGGAGCCTTCCAGGAGCTGACCTAGATTTGCCTCATTAGAAAAAAAGACTTATCACCCAGGAAATTCCAAGAGATTTAGGAACTTGGTGTCAGGAACCCAGGTGTAAGACCAAATATTAGAATAAAAGGTGCTCTTAGTGTTCTTATCACTTAGGAATTTACAAGGGTTTTAGGAGCTCTGTGCCAGGAACCAAGGGCAGATATATATATATATATTTTTTTCCCCCCATGATTTCCCATAACTGTATTCAAATCTCCTTATTTTAAAAAATATCCTTTTTACCTTCCAGGGTCCCATCCAGGTACCACATGAAATTTAGGTACCGTGTCTCATTGGTCTCCTCTTGACTGTTCCAGTTTCCATAGACTTTTCTTGTTTTTGATGCTATCTTTATATTTGGATTTGTCTGCTGTTCTTCTCATAATTAGACTGGAGCTCTGTCTGTTTGGGAGGAAGACCATAGAGCTAAAGTGCCATTTTCATCACGTCAAGGATACATACTATCAACGTGACTTATCACTGTTGATGATAAGCTTGATCACCTGGCTTTCCTCAAGTTAGATTTCTCCACTGTAATGTAATACTTTCGTTCCCTCTTTACATGGTGTATTCTTTGGAGGGAAGTCATTATGTGAATCCCACACTGAGGGAGTGTGGAGTTATGCTCTATCTACTCGAGGAAAGAGTATCTACATCAATTGTTAGGGATTCTTCTGCATGGAGATTTGACTATTCTCCTCCATTTATTTATTTTAATCTTTGATTTGTATCAGCATGGACTCATGGGTATTTATTTTATACTTTATTTTTTAATCTAATACTGTTTTGTGTATTCTCTTTTTCAAGTGTTTCAGCTGTGGCCATATTGACATATTTTAGTTTTCTCTTGTGCCCTTTTACATTTTTCCATCAATTTTTAAAGCACTTCCTTACTTTTTTGCATTACAGGTGCTCCAGGCTCATTTTGTATATTTCCTGTCTCAGTCCTGGAGTCAGCCATTTCTCCAATGAGCCCTAGGTTGTTTTTTGTTTGTTTGTTTTGTTTTTATTGAAAACTGGTGTTAGACTTAAAGATGTGGATGCTGGGTGTGTTTGCTCCTGCTGGGATGTCATGCGTCTATATTAGGTTACAATAAGGAAATACGTGTGCACATCTATACCTATGTATGTACGCACATATGTAAGTATGTCGGCATGTAATTATCCATATCTGTATAGAGCTACTCATGAATTTATTCTGCTGATTCCAACTCTAATCTCTGTTCTATTACCATATGAATCATTCTAGCCTCCTTACCTTGCTTACTTATAAATTCACACTCCAACAGTGAAAAACGTGGCTCCTACCAACCATTACATATTTACTTAATTTTTAAAATTTCACTGTATATGTATATCAGTATTAGAATTGTTAGCTCATACTACCTTGGAAACAATACAGTTCCATGCTTCTGTTCACCTTCTTATGCCTCAGTTTTATAGACTCCTCTCATTTCCAAAGCACCTTTTATCCTGCAGCCTCCAGTGAAGTTGCTGCATACATTTGTAATAAGTTAGATTGTTTTCTGATATTTTGCATTCCGTCGAGTGTTCCCCAACCTGAAAAATGAATTTTTAAAATTTCCATACATTAATGTTCACTCTTTGTGTTGTAAAGTGATATGAGTTTTGGCAAATGCATAGTATATGTAAAAATAATATGTATTACCATACCATACAAAAATTTTATTAGACTAAAAAACACACAAAAACCCCTGCATTTCATCTGTTTTCCTCTTCCTCCCAACCACTTGTAACCACTGATTGTTTGTATCATCTCTGTAGTTGTACCTTTTACTGAATATCATAAAATTGGAATCATCTAGTATGTAGCTTTTCAGACAGGTTTCTTTCACTTAGCAATATGCGTTGAAGATTCAGTATGTCTTTTTGTGGCTTAATAGCTCATTTTGTTGCTGAACCATATTCCATTGTATGGATGTATCACTATTTACTCACCTATTAAAGGGTATCTTCATTGTTTCCAGTTTTTTGCAACGGTGAATAAATTTACTATAAATCTTTACCTGCGTGTTTTGTGTGGACATACGTTTTCAGATCTGTTAGGTAAATGCCTAAGAGCATGATTGCTGGATCTTATGATAAAACTGTGTTTAGCTTTGTAAGAAAGTGACAAAATGCCTTTCAAAGTGGCTTTACAGTTTTCGAATCCCTCTAGCAAAAAATGAGATTTCCTGTTGCTCCAGGTCTTTGTGAGTATTTGATATTGTCAGATTTTTGGATTTTAATTATTTTTAACAAACTTGTGCTGATATCTCATAATTGGTAGTTTCCTAATGATAAATGTTAAGTATCTTTCCCATGCTTTTTTGACATTTGTCTGTATCCTTAGGTGTGGTGTATGTTCAGAGTTTTGCTCATTAAAAAAAAATTTATTCATTTATTTATATTTTTATTGACGTATAGTTGAGTTACAATGTTGTGTCAGTGTCAAATGTACAGCAAAGTGATTCAGTTATACATCCATATATATCTATTTGTTTTTCAGATTATTTTCCCTTATAGGTTATTACAAAATCTTGAGTATAGTTCCATACTACCCAAGGCAATCTACAGAGGCAGTGCAATCCCTATGAAATTACCAATGGCATTTTCCACAGAACTAGAACAACATTTTTTTTTTTAATTGTATGGAAACACAAAAGACCCCGAATAGCCAAAGCATTCTTGAGAAAAACAAAATAGAGCTGGAGGAATCAGGCTCCCTGACTTTAGACTATACTACAAAGCTACCGTAACCTAAGCAGTATGGTACTGGCACAAAAACAGAAATAAAGATCAATGGAACAGGATAGAAAGCCCAGAAGCAAACCCACAGAACTCTGACCAATTAATTTATGACAAAGGAGGCAAGAATATACAATGGAGAAAAGACAGTCTCTTCAGTAAGTGGTGCTGGGAAAACTGGACAGCTACATGTAAAAGAATGAAACTCATTTTTAATTGGTTGTTTATTTTCTTATTTTGAGTTTTAAGAGATATTTGAATATTTTAGATACAGATACTTTATGAGATACGTGTTTTGCAGAATTTTCTCCCAGTCTGTGACGTGTCTTTTCATTCTCTTATCTTTTTTATAGAGTAAAAAGTTTTTAAATTGAATAATATCTAACTGTCATCTTTTTTCCATGGGTTGAATATTTGATTGAATCTAAAATCCCATCAGCAAACCCAGGTCCCATAGATTTTCTCTTGGATTTTCTTCTAGAAGTTTTATAATTTTGCCCTTGACATTGTGGTATATGACACATTTTAAGTTAATTTTTGTGAAAGTTGTAAGGTCTGTGTCTAGTTTATTTCTTTCTTTTTATAACATCTGCTATATATCTAGTTATTTCAGCAACATTTTCTTAAAAAGATCATCTTTTCTCTGTTGAACGGGCATTGCTTCTTTGTCAAGTATAAAAGTTCACTATATTTGGTGGGTCTGTTGCTGTGCTCTCTATTCTGTTCGATATATATATATATATATTTGTACTTACATTGATACCATACTGTCTTGATTATTGCAGAGTCATAGTAAGTTTTAGAATCAGATAGTGTGAGTCTTTTTTTCCTTTATTGTTCTTCTTTGGTATTGCCTTTTACCTTTCCACGTAAGCTTTTCAATCATTTTGTTCATACTTACAAAATAGCTTCCTTAGAATTTTTGTTAGGATTGTATTGAATACATCAAGTAGGGAAGAACTGACAGCTTATCAGTTTGAGTCTTCCAATTCATTTATCTATTTAGATTTTTTATTTCTTTCATTAGTGTTCGTGATTTTCTGCATGTAGATTCTGTGCCTATTTTGTAGCTGTATGTGCATGTATTTCTTTTTTTATGTATTGTACATGCTATTGTTAAATTCAAGTTCCAGTTGTTTATTGATGATGTATAGAAATGCAATTGAGTTTTGTTGATCAACCTTGTGTCCTGTTAGCTTAGTATAAACGTTTATTATTTCCTGGAGTATTTTAAAATATTCTTTGTATTTTCTATGTAGACATTAATGTCATTTTAAATACAGTCATCCTTTCTTTTCAATTTGTATTTATTTCATTTTCTTTCTTTTTTTTTTTTATTGCATTAGCTAGGACTTCCAGTAAGAGGTTGAGTCAGGGTGGTGAGAAAGGATACTCTTGCCTTGTTTTCAATTTTAGGAGACAAGTATCCAGTTTCTCACCATTAATTATAATGTTAGCTGCTAGGTTTTTTGCATTGATTCTTTAACAAGTTGAAGATGTTGCCTTATAATCCTAGTTTTCTGAGTATCTTTATCACGAATGGATGTTGGAATTTTTTCAAATAGTCTTTCTGTGTCAATTTATCAGTTTTTCCTTTATTTTGGTTTTGGTGCATAATATTGAAAGATTTAAGTAAGCTTAAGCAAAACATCAAATTTAGGCAAACTTGCACACCTAGATTAAAAACCTAGGTGTTGATAATCCTTTTTATACACTATAGATTTGATTTCCTAATATGTTGTTGAAGACTTTTGCATCTGTGTTCATGAGATATATTGGTCTGTAGTTTTCATTTCTTATGATGTGTTTATCAGAATTTATTATTCTGGGAGCTCTGGCCTTATAAAATGACTTAAGGAGTATTTCCCCTGTTTCTATTTTCTGGAAAGTGTTGTGGAAAATTGATAACATTCATTTCATAAATGTTTGGGACTGTTCACAGCTGAATCCATATTGGCTTCTTGCCTTTTTTGGAAAGGTTATCAATTATTTTTTCCATTCCTTTAATTAGTATATACCTATTTCAGTGATCCGTTCCTCCTTATGTAAGTTGTGGTAGGTTGTATCTTTCAGGAAATTGATCCATATTCATCAAAGTAATCAAATTTGTAGGCATTGAGTTATTCATAGTGTCCTTTTTTAATCATTTTAATGTCTGTGGGATCTGTAGTAATAACCCTGCTTTCATTTTTGTTCTTTATTTGTGACCTTTCCTTCTCTAAGTTAGCCTGGCTAAAGTTATTTCAATATTATTATCTTTTCAAAGAAACAGATTTTGTTTCATCAGTTGTTTATATTGTTTTCTTGTTTTCAATTTCATTAATTTCTTCTCTAATTTTCTTTTTTTTACATTTTTCTGTTCTATTCAGATATAATTGGCATAGAACATTGTATTAGTTTAAGGTATACAATGTAATGATTTATGTATATATTGAAAAATAATTATCACAATAAGTTGACATGCATCACCTTACATAGTTAGAAATTTTTTCTTGTGATGAGAATTTTAAGATCTACTCTCTTAGCAACTTTCAGATATACGATATTGTTAATTGTAGTCACTATACTGTACATTATGTGCTCAAGACTTAATAATCTTTTTACTGGGAGTTTGAACGTTTTGATCCCTTCACCTCTTTCCTCCATCCCCCCATGACCCATTCTAGCAAGCAAAAATCTGTTCTCTATTAATATAAGTTTATTTTTTTAATTCCACGCATAAGTGAGATTATATAGTAATTGTCCTTCTCTGTCAGACTCATTTCACTTAGCATAACGCTCTCAAGTTCCACCCGTGTTGTCACAAATGGCAGGATTTCCTTCTTCTTTATAGCTGAATAATATCCATATATACATGGATATTATTATATATTTTCTTTATCCATTCATCCACTGATGGACACTTACGTTGTTTCCATGTCTTGGCTATCATAAATAGTGCGCAAAGAACACAGGGGTGAAGTTATCACTTTAAGAGAGTGATTTTGTTTCCTTCCGTTATATTCCCAGAAGTGGATTTGCTACCATACATTGGTAGTTCTATTTTTGATTTTTTGAGAAACGTCCATACTGTTTTCCATAGCGATTATACCAATTTACATCTCCACCACTGCTCTGATTTTTATTGTTTCTTTTCTCATGCTTGCTTTAGGTTTACATTGCTCTTTTTTCTCTAGTTTCCTAAGGTTGAAGCTTAGGTTCTTTGAGATCTTTCTTATTTTCAAATATATACTTTAACACTATAAATTTCCCTCTAAATTTGGCTTTCAATGCATTGTTCAAGTTTTGGTAAGTTATATTTTCATTTTCATGTACTTTAAACTAAGTTTGTTTATCTTGTGATGTCTTTGAATTTTTTTTAAATTTAGAAATGAAGAGTTTAATTTCCAAATATTTGGGATTTTATAGCTCTCTCTCTTATCGGCTTTTAATTGCTCTGTATTCTGAAAACAGAATGTATAATTTCTATTCTTTTAAAATAATTAAGGTGTGTTTTATGGCCAGAATATGGTCTATCTTGATGAAGAATCTATATGAACATGAAAAAAAATGTGTATTCTGTTGTTGTGTGGAATATTCTATGTCAGATAGATCACATTCATTCCTAGTGATGTTCAATTCAACTGTATCCTCCCTGCTTGATCTATCAATTACTGAGTGATGATGAATTTCTAAATATTTAGGTGGATTTGTCTATTATCCCTTTAGTTGCAGCAGCTTTTGTCTTACATATTTTGATGCTTTGTTGTTAGGTGCACATAAATTTAGGATTTTTTTTTTCTGTAGCATTGACCTTTTTATCATTATTCAATGCCCTTTTTTAACCCTGATAACTTTCCTTGATCTGAAGTCTGCTTTGTGTGAAGTTAATATAGTTATTTCAGCTTTCTTATGATTAATGTTAGAATGGTATATACTTTTTAATCCCTTTATTTTGAATCATCTGTATCTTCATATTGTTAATGGACCAAACTCTGGTCCACTCACCGAAAGTACAGCAAAGCCAATCTGCTGACACCGGGTTGTGATGAAGGAAAGTGTTTATTTGCAGGGCACCAAGCAAGAATGGGCAGCTAATTCGTAAAAGACATTAACTCCCAAGTGACTTTCAGGGAAACGTTTAAAAGAGTGTTAGGGGTGAGCATCGTAGATTGCACGATCAGCTCATGGGAAATTTTCTGATTGGTAGGTGGCGAGGTGATAGGGTTGGTGTTTCAGGAATCTCAGTCATCAGTTTTCTGGCTCCACCCATTCTAGGTTCTAAGGGTTTAGGGTCAGCAGTTTCCACCTGGTGGGGGTCTGGGTTCTGTAAGAAACAACTTAAAAATGTCTGTCAGACAAAAATGTGTGTCAGACAGTTTTTCTCAAGGACAACTAGGGCCTTATCCCCATTTATCAGTTTTACTTATTGCCTAAGTTGTCATTGCCTTCCTTGCTTGACCGCCTTTTCTTAGTTCTTGCTTTTGCCCCTTCTTAAATGATTAACTACTTGAGTATGTTTTCTGAAACTTGGAGGCCAGGGAAACTAAGATTGATTTTCTTTTTTCTAAAGGTGAGAGACAGGGCAACAGGGAGGGGTCTGCAACCAGGAAGGCTCTTCAGGGTTCTGCTCAGTTTCAGTATTTACACTGAGTTTCTGTTAGGTAACATATAGTTGTGTCTTTTTTTATATACAGTTGAAATACTTATGCCTTTATTTGGTGTATTTAGACTGTTGACGTTTAAAGTGATTATTTGTATAGTTGATTAATATCTACTGTGTGTTTAATTGCTTTCTTTGCATTGCATTTGTTCTTTGGTTCTTTTCGCCCTTTTTTGCTGCTTTCTCTGGTTTAATTGAGCATTTTCTATGTTTCCTTTATATCTTCTCCCTAGTATATCAATTATATATCTCTTGCTTTGTTTTTTTTTTTTCAGTGTTTGCCCTGGGGTTTATAATAGTGCATATTGAACGAATCTATGTCTGCTTCAAATAACTCTGCCACACCTTCTGTGGTGCAGTTTCCTATAACAGGGTTAAACAAACTGTCATTTGTTAGATTGATTAAGAATATAAAAATATTTATCTTACCATATCCAGTGCTTTCCCTTTCCTTATGTAGATCCCTGTTTCTGTCCTATATTATTTTTTTTTTCTCACTGAAGAACTTCTTTTAACAATTTTTCCCCAACAGGTATGCTAATCATGAATTCCCTCATTTTTAGATTTTCTGATAAAGTGATTATTATTTCTGAAAGATAATTTTACCTGCTATAGAATTCTGCATTGGTGTTTTAAATTTCAGTATTTTAAATATTTCACTTGAATGTCTTCTTTCCTTCATGCTTTCTAGTAAGAAGTCTTAGATTCTTATCCTTGTTCCTTTAAAATTAAGGTATGTTTTTCCTTTGGCCTTTTCTGGGTGTTCCTTTGTGTTGGGTTTTCTACAATTTGAATATGGCATGCCTAGGTGTAGTTTTGTTGTTGTTTTTGTTGTTATTTATTCTGCTGTCCTCTGAACTTCCTGGGTCTCTTGGTGGTGGTCTCATTAATTTGGGGAGCTCTTGACCATTAGTGATTTAAATATTTCTTCTGTAATTTCTCTTTTCTCCTTCTGATATTCCAAATACACTTACATTATGCCTTTTGAAATTGCCGTTAAAATCATCATTTGTTTACAGAGAGTTACTTCTTGGACTCTATTATGTGCATGTCAATCTTAAATGAGAGGCAATTGCTGTAGAGACTTTCTATAGATGAGGATTTTTCTATTTAAGTGCCCCATATTATGTGCTTTGAACCTGTGGTTTTGCGGCATATTGTGGGTATATTTTTCAGAAATGATTGCAGTTGAGGAAGAAAACTTTAATGGACAAATCAATAAAACTGATGAAATTAAATAAATGAAGAGATACTGATCATTTTAAACTCTGTCAGTTGTTATTAAGATACATCAAATATCAAGTGCTAAAAAGTATTTCTTAATCCTATTAAACTTTAAAAAAAAATGTCATCCAGTTTTATATGTATACAAATCTTTCCTGTACAATGCATGTGCAGCCATGTTGATAGGATTATGGCTTATTTTATGAATAATTATTTAGAAATATATTTATTTTCCTTAATTTGAAACAATCAGAAAATGAATATAACTGTGGAATGTATGTTGATTTTTTTCTGTTTAAGATTCCACTTTTGAACTTTTTATAGTGGCCTTTTTGCATGGAAGTTGCTGGTACAATTATTGTATTATTTTTTAAGTATTTTCTTAGATTTGAAACTGCAGTCAGTGTTGGTAGAACCTGACAGTCTTGGAAGTTCTCTTTTCTCCTTCACAGTCAGCCTGTAGCCATAGATCAGAAATATCCACTTTATCTCTGATCGCAATAGCCAGGACTCTGTAGCTTACGCTCTGAATTCCCTGCAGGACCACACCATTGGAAGTCATGCTTTGGGGTGGCCTTTTTCCCCCCTTACACATACTATTTATGGTTGACCCAATTCAGCTTACAGTAAAAGTGCTGCTTCCCAGCCCTCACCTGATGGCTGAAGCATTGTGGTATTATGTTTAGGCAATGGTGACCTTCAAACTTCAGTCCTGTGTTTGGCCATCCCAGCCCCACCCCTACCCCAATTTCGGGTCAAAGGGGACAATTAACTTGATCGGGATAGAAAATAATATGGTTATTAAGCTTTCTTTTCACTAAAAAGAAACTGTTCTACTTCCCCAAACAAGAGGAACCAGAAACAATGAGGATCACGAAAGAGTGCCTGCCACAGTGGATGCCGTGCCAGGGAATGGCTGTAATTTGAAGTAAAAGCCATGGAGTTATAGCACAAGAAGGCCTAGTAGGGAAACAATGACAGCAGGCGAAGTGGAAGCTTTGGGTCAGAGATGAACAGGTAGAGCCATGGACAGATGATTCCTTGGTCAAATCCAGGAATGTGCGTGTGTGTGTGTGTGTGTGTGTGTGTGTGTGTGTGTGTGAGAGAGAGAGAGAGAGAGAGACAGAGACAGAGATAGAGACGGGAGTTGGGGGGGAAGAGATTGAGAGAGAAAAAAGCAGAGATCTAAACACTGTAGACAGCCATGCATAGAGTAAGGTCTAAGTTCAGGAAACTGTAGTTTGAAAGAGCCAAGAATATCATTCAGAAAAGAGCTAATCTGTAAATTTGGCTACCTTGAGGCTTTTGGAGGAGGAATGGACACATTATTGGCAAGACAAGAGAATAAGGCTGCAGAAGAGATATGGTTCCCTGCTGTGTGCTTTCTGGACAAAAGAATTCTCCAAGACGTCCTTGAGAGCATGAGCTTCAGGGTTTTTGATTTCTTTTCCACCTGCCATCCTGAAAAGCCAAATACACATCAGAATGCCTGCATATGCTTAATTACATATAAAGTCTTGTGTTAAAGTTTTGTGGTAGGCTAAGGAAGCATTCGCAGAAAGAGAAAGAAAATGACTAGATTCAACCAAGGAAAAAATATGTATATAATAGGTTTTTATAACGGCTTCCCTGAGGTATTAATTTCTCTCGTTTTATTCCCAACTTTTAATATCCAAGTCAATTTTTTTTCTTCTGTCTACTGAAAAGAGACTTAGGCAAACCTAGCTGTCAATATTATAATTTCTGTGGATATGAAAGCTAACTATAAAATGCTCTTCTAAAAAGTGAAATAACTATTGTCTCACCTAGCATGAGCAGGACAGTGTAGCAGAACAAGGTAGGAGCATGCAGGGAATTGCACACTTTGAAAATTTCTAAGTTGGTGATTGAACACATCAGTCTAACATGTGCCTTTGCGTGCACTGTGTTTGGAGCGGCTGCTTTCCTGCTTTCAGGTAAACCTTTACTATATAATATATAAATACATCTTTGGCATATTAATTATTATAGAAAAACAGTATATCCTGCTTATATATTATCCATAAGAATGAATGATTAAAAATCTTCTTTTATTTCAGCCCGATGTAATGCAAACAGGCATCTTCCCAAAACCCAGGGAGAGATTTTCTCGAAGTTCTCCTTTAATAGTGTTCTGCCTCTCCTCCTAGTTTATCCCCTCTCTTTGTCTCATGGGCCACTGGTAAAGTAAAAGGAGATTCGTTATGATGCTTTAAAATTCTTATGTTTTATATGAATAGCCTATCTTAACCAGATGGAAACTTCATGAAATTGTATTCAGAAAAAAAAGCTTATTTTGTACGTACTGAAGTTAAAAAATATTACTTCAGTGGTTCACAGAAACCACAGAAATACCTATAGCAAGAAATATTGAAACAATCATTTAAAAAGTGATGAATTTCTTATTGACTACAGTAATGGATTGAGTTGATGGTATTTTCTTTGTACCCTAAGAAGTTCAACATATAATAAAGTGTAATACTGAGAAAAAGTCATGGAGGAAAACAATTTCTCACTGTAGAAGATCAGGCTGTATTATTATAATCATATAAGATACCGAAAAAGCCTTTCTTCCAGCAATATCATTGTTAATCACTTTCTGGTAACAGGATGGATTCATATTAGTTGCTCCCATTCTTTTTTTCACTTGGTTCTAGATGGCTTTAAGCACTTAGAATTCATTTTCTCTGTTTTAAAAAGTCATCTGAGTCTATTGGTTTGCCCTTCTCATTCGTAGAGTGCATATGTTGGCTGCCTAGGAGATTCCCTGCCAACGAAGTTCCAGGATTATTCTTTATTCCTCAGGGAGCTGGGCCTTTCTTTATCTCAAATGTCCTATTAAATTGCTATATGCAGTATCGTATTTTAATGAAACCCTTGGATTGAGCACATGAGCCTCTCTAATTCTAAGAGCTTTCTGACTGGGACTTGAAGGAAAGCTTATGAGTAGAGCTGGAGTGTAAAATTACAACCACATTTCATGCTTCCAGCCCCCGCTTTCTGCATACATATTCCTCTGATCAGCCACCTTAGAGGAGGACTCCCTGCACCTTCCGGTCACCCATGCCTTCATGATCCTCCTTTGCTTCCCTATTTAAAAGCATGTCCTTATAGACGTAGACAAAATTCAGATAGCTTAAGTAGTATCCATTATCCAGTAGTAACATTGATGTATGAAATGCATAACACTTCAAGTCTTTACGAATAATGGATTAAAGTAACAAATTAGGTATAAATAAGACAAGTCTTAGAGTTTAAAATATCAATCATTAAAGGACATTTGTGTTTTAACAGTGACATCACCTAGTGACCAAAGATTAATATCACTGAGTTAGCATTCTAAATTCTAGTGAGCAACTGGTTCTTATTTAGGAGAAAAATAGCAAAGCATGATGTAAATGAAATCCCCCAAATTGTGACTTTTAATTAGGGAGAGATGTGGAGACTTGGTGATGTGCATGGTTCATATATATATGTATATATCTGATCTAAAATGTTTTTTACAAGTTTGAAAAAAATTTGGTACAGAGTATTATTGGTAACTGAGTATTTCAGACTGGGACCCCTCCTAAGCACATTAAAATAGAGTTAGTAAAAGCTGAGGGCCAGGACATTTTTGAGGCCAGAATATGTGTTCGAGAATAATTACAGATAGAAACCAGTGGGTCATTTGCATATAACTAAATATCATAACTCTTCTTGAGGCTTAGAAAATTCAAGCATTCATTCATTCATCAATTCATTCACCTACACAACAATAAAAATATCACTCAGCATCAGCTACTCAGAAGAAACACTGTTTCTGCTTTCATGGAGTTTATTTTCTAACAAAAGGGACTGACATCAAGCAGAGACTACAGAATTAACGTGACTGAGAGCAGTACTGTACAGGTAAAATACAGGGTGCTTTCACAGTAGTATTTATCAGCATCGTGTATGCAGGATTCCTCAGGTTATATATGTACTGAAGATGAGGGAGGATTTTCCTAGGTAAAGAAGCTGAAATCCAGAGCATATGTACAGGCTTTCCTGCCCATAGCCTGGCAGCAATTTGTGGATAGAAAGAAATACTACTAATGATAGTGATTGGAAACCTCTGAACTGCACAGGTTCTTAAGACATATCCAAGCCTGTACACTAGGACAACTTGACAAAAGGCTCTTTCAGTCTGCATTTATTTATTCTTTATTATATAACATGCTCACTTATTTTTTTATATTTCTTTAATGTGAGTCTTATGATGATTATCTCATACCGATTTGCCACTATGTTTAGATGTGGATCTAAAGTAATGTGAGTTAATTACAGCAGGAGCTTTGGCCCTACGTCGTGCCCTGTGGCCTTCATTCAGTCTGTGGTACCCTGTGAAGCCCAGAAGAGGAGAGACGTAGCTTGCTTTAGGTTTCAAAGTAGAGTTATTTTTAACTGACAGTAGAGAGAATATAATCTAAAATTCATGTTATTTTTATTCGCAAGAGCTGGGCACGAGAGTGAGAAAATGTTTTTATTTTTTATTTGTGAATCAGTTCATTTTGCCACGATGATTCTATGTGCGAACCACTACTAATCAGTGGCATAAAACAGTAAGCATCAGTTTGCTCAGACGTGGAACGGTTTGCTGGAGACGGGCAGACTGAGGATGCCTTGGGGCCTGATGACTCTGCTACACTCAGCTAGACTCACCCACATGTCTTCAAATTAGATGAGGATCAGCGGTTCTAGATAGACAAGAGCAGTTCTGCATTAAACACACACACACACACACACACACACACACACACAGTCTCAGTGACATGCAACAAAAAGCATGTGTTTACTTCGTACTTCTTAGCGTTAAATGGGGCCAGCAGCTCTGGGCTGAGCCTAGTTGAGGGCACTCTTCTGGGACAGCTCTGCTCCATGTTTCTCTCTCATACCCCAAGGGCCGTCAGGCTTGTCCAGCCGTGTCCTTCTTACGGTGATGACACAAGTATAGGAGCAAGCTTAACTACATGAGCACTTTTCAGAATTTTGCTTGCAGTACATCTGCAGAAGTCCCAATGCACAAAGCCAGTCTTGATGCTGAGCCCAGAATTAAAGTGAGAAGGCATTGCAGTCTCGCCTGGCGAAAGGGAGGGATGTAAAATTCTGTTCCATGGATAGAGTCAAGAGTTGGAACAGCAAACAAGTATACCCAGTCTAAATTTTTTTTTCAATTTTTTTTTATTATGGTAACATTTACCATCTTAACTATTTTTAACTGTACCATTCAGTGATATTAATTGCATTTATACTGTTGTGTAACCGTCATCACCATCCATCTCCAGAACTCTTTTCATCTTTTAAAACTGAAACTTTATACCTAGTAAATAGTAACTCCCAATTACCCCCTGCAACCCCTGGAAACCGCCTACTTTGTCTCTATGATTTTGACTACTCTAGATATCTCATATAAGTGAAACTATATATTATTTGTCTTTTTGTGACTGGCTCCCTTCACTTAGCATAATGTTCTCATATTGTTGTAGCCTAGGTAACTATTTCCTTCCTTTCAAGGCTGAATTATAGTTCATGTATGTATGTATGTGAAATATAATTGAGTCTCTATTTTCAATTCATTTGGGTATGTACCCAGAATTGGAATTGCTGGATCATATGGTAACTCTATTTTTAATTTTTTTGGGAGCCACCCTACAGTTTTCCACAGTAACTATATAATTTTATACTTCAGCAGTGCACAAGGGCTCCAGTTTTTCCACGTTCTTGCAAACACTTTTTTTTTTGATAGTAGTAATCCTAATGGGTGTGAGATGGTATCTTATTGTGTTTTTTATGCATTTCCTTAATGATTAGTGATGATGAGCATCTTAGCATGTGCTTATTGGACATTCATGCATCTTCTTTGGAGAAATGCCTATTGAAGTCTTTTGCCTGTCTTTGAAATGGGTTGTTTTGTTGTTGTTGTTAAGTTTTAGGAGTTTTCTACATATTCTGGATATTCATCCCTTATCAGATATATGATCTGCAGATATTTTCTCCCATTTCAGAGATTGCCTTTTCAGTCTGTTAACAGTGTCTTCTGATGTACAAATTTTTAAAATTCTCAGGAACTCCTATTTGTCTATGTTCTGTTGTTGCCTATGCCTCTGGTGTCATAGCCAATAAATCATTCCTAAATCCAGTGTCATGAGGTTTTTTCCTTTAATGTTTTCTTCTAAGACTTTTATAGTTTTATCACTTATGTTTAGAGATTTAATACATTTTGAGATAATTTTTGTATATAGTGTTATGTAAGAGTCTAATTTCATTCTTTGCATATAGATACCAGTTGTCTCAGCACCATTTGTTGAAAATACTGTCCTTTCCCCATTACATGATCTTGGTGCTCTTGCTGGCAATCACTTGGCCATATGTGTGATGGTTTATTTCTGTCCTCTTCATTTTATTACAGTGGACTTTATATCTGTCTTTCTGCCAGTATCACTCTTTTGATTACTGTAGGTTTGTAAGAAATATTGAAATCAGAAAGTGTTAGTCCTCTGACTTTGTTTTTCTTTGTCAGGATTATTTTGGCTACTCAGGATCCATTGAGGTTCCATATAAATTATAGGATGGACTTTTCTATTTCTGCAAAAATGTCCTTGAGATTTTTCTAGAGATTGCATTGAATCTGTAGCTCACTTTGGGCAGTATTGATATCTTTCCATTTTACCTCTTCCAATCTGTGAACTAAGATATTTTTCCATGTATTTATGTCTTCCTTAATATTTTAGGCAATGTTTTGTAGCTTTCATTGTAAAGTCATTCACCTCTTTAACTAATCCTAAGAATTTTTTTATTTGTGATGCTATTGTAAATGTGATTGTTTCCTTAATTTCCCTTTTAGATTGTTCATCCTTAATGTATAGACATACAAATGATTTTTGTGTCTTGTTTCCATATCTTGCTACTTTGCTGAATTTTTTATTACTTTCTACAGTTTTTTGTGGATTCTCTATGGTTTGCTCCATATAAGACTATGTCATATGCAAACAGAGATAATTTTAATTCTTCCCTTCCAATTTTGATGACTTTTATTTCTTTTTCTTGCCTTATTGCTCTGGCTAGAACTTCCAGTAATATGTTTAATAGAAATGGTGAAAGTAGGCATTGATGCCTTTTCCTGATCTTTGGGGAAAAGCTTCTAGTCTTTCAACACTGAGTATGATATTCACTGTGTGTTTTTTCATAAACGACTTTTAGTATGTTGAGGTAGTTTCCTTCTAGTCCTAATTTATTGAGTGTTTTTATCATCAGAGTGTTGAAATTTGTCAGTGCCTTTTCTCCATCAGTTGAGGTGATCATGTGGGTTTTTCCTTCAATGTGCTAATGTGGCATATTACAGTGATCATTTTTCATATGTTGAATCAATCTTGTATTCTAGGAATAAATCCCACTTGATCACGTTGTCTAATTCTTAAAATATGCTGTTGAATTTTGTTTTCTAGGCTTTGGTTGGGAATTTTGCATCTATGTTAATTAATGATGTTGCCCTATAATTTTCTTTTCTTGTAATGTCTTTGTCTGACTTTGGTATCAGGGTAGTGCTGGCTTCATAGAAGTATTGCCTGCTTTTCACTTTTTGGAGAAAATTTTGAAAAGAATTGGCATTAGTTCTTGTTTAAATATTTAGTAGAATTTACCTGTTAAGTCATCAGGATTAAACCTTTTTATTGTCAGGAGAGATTTGATTACTGATTCAGTCTCTTTACTTGTTATAGGTCTATTTATATTTTCTATTTCTTTGTGTTTCAGTCTTGGTAGGTTTTGTGTTTCTAGAAATGTGTCCCTTTCATCTAGGTTATGCACTTTTCTGGCATACAATTATTCATAGTATCAATACTTTTTTATAATCCTGTTTTATTTCTGAAGGATCAGTAGTAATGTCCCTACTTTCTTTTCTGATTGTAGTAATTTAAGTCATCTCTCTTTTTTTCTTAGTTAGGCTAGCAAAGTTTGTTGATTTTGTTGATCCTTTTGAAGAACCAATTTTATTTTTTCCTCTACTCTTTTTCTGTTCTTTGTTTTATTTATCTATGCTCTAATTCTTCTTATTTCCTTCTTTCTACCAGTTTGGGTTTTGTTTTTTCTTTTTCTGGTTCCTTAAATTGTAAAGTTAGGTTGTTGATTTGCAATCTTTCTTGATTTTTAATGAAAGAGTTTATAGCTGTAATTTTCTTTCTTAGCACTGCTTTTGGTCTTTCCCATAGTTTTGGTAGTGCTTTCACCATCATTCATTTATAAATATTTTAAAATTTCCCTTGAGATTTCTTCTTTGATCCATTTGTTGTTGAAGAATGTGTTGCTTAATTTCCACAGATTTGTGAATCTTCCAGTTTTCTTTCTGTTACTGATTTTTAACATTGTCCCATTTTTTCCAGAGAAGATACTTTGTGTGATATGTATTATTTTCTGTCTGTTGACAGTTGATGAACTAACGTATTGTCTATCCTGAATCATGTCCCATGTGCACTTGAGGAGAATGTATACAGGCCCACCTCATTTTATTGTGCTTCACTTTACTGCACTTCACAAATATTTCAGTTTTTAGAAACTGAAAGTTTGTGGCAACCGTGCATGGAGCAAGTCTATCAGCACCATTTTTCCAACAGCATTATTTTTAAGTTAAGGTATATTCATTGTATCTTTTTAGACTTAATGTTATTGCACACTTAATAGATGACAGTATAGTATAAACATAACTTTTATGTGCCCTGGGAAACCAAAAAATTTGTATGATTCATTTTGTTGTGGTTTTCTGGAATTGAACTCGCAGTGTCTCCCAGGTATGCCTGCATTCTGTCATTGGGTAAGTGTCCTGTCTGTAGCTGTTAGATCTAGTTGATTTATTGTGTTGTTCAAGTCCTGTATTTCCTTACTTATCATCTGCCTGATTGTTCTGTACATCACTGAGAGTAGGGTATTAAAGTATTCAACTATTGTGGTAGAAATATCTATTTCTCCCTTCAATTTTGTCAGTTTTTGCTTCCTATAATTTGGTTATCTCTTTAGTGTGTAAATGCTTATAAGTGTAATATCTTCTTGCTGGATTGAAAACTTTTATACAGTATAATGTCCATGTTTGTCTCTTGTAACCTGTTTTTAAAATTTAAAGTGTGTTTTTTCTGATACCATATAGCCGCCCCTGCTCTTTTTTTGTTTCTATTTGCATGGAATATCTTTTCCCATTCTTTCACTTTCAGCCTATTTGTGTCTTTGGATCTAAAGTGAATCTCCCGTAGACAGCATTTAGTTGGGTCATGTATTTTAATCCATTCTGCCAATCTCTGTCTTTTGATTAGAGAGTTTAATTCAGCTACATTTGAAGTAATTACTGATAAGGAGGGAGCTACCTGATTTTGTGCTTTTTGTTTTCTAAATGTCCGTTATGGACTGAATGTTTGTGTCCCCACAAAATTCATATGTTGAAACCCTGTGCCTCAGTGTGTTCGTATTTGGAGGTGGGGTCTTTGGGAGGTAATTAGGATTAGATGAGGTCATGAGAGTGGAACCCTGATTAATGGGAGTCATGCTTTTATAGGGGTCCTGAGAGAGCTTGCTTCCTCTCCCTCTTTCTGCCATGTGAGGATAAAAACAGAAGTTGGTAGTGTGTAACCTGGAAGAGGGTTCTCAGCAGAACCCAGTCATCATGGCACTTCAGTCTCAAACTTCCACCCTCTCAAATGGTGATAAATAAATGTCTGTTGTTTATAATTTACCTAGGCTATAATACATTGTCGTAGCAGCCCAGCAGACTAATAAGATGCCTTATAGCTTTTTCCTCACTCATTTTTTGCATTACTGTCTCTTCTGTTTAGTTGATTTTTTGTAATGAAACATTTAATTTTTCTTCTCATTTCTTTGTATATATATTTTAGAACTGTTTTCTTTGTGGTTATTATGAGTATTGCATTTGTCGTCTTAAAGTAATAACACTCTATTTTGAGTGTATATCAGTGTAACTTTGATAATATATTAAAAACTCTACTTACAGCTGTGTCCCCACCCCTTTCAGTTATTGATGTGATAAATTACATCTTTGTACATCATGTGCCCCAAAACATAATAATTCTTTTAGCACATTCATCTCTTAAATTATGTAGGAAGAAAATGTAGAGTTACAAAATAAAGTTATAAGAATGCTAGCTTTAATAATTATCCATGTACTTAACTTTACTAAGATCTTTATTTCTTCATAGGTCTTTGAGTTATTGTCTAGTTTCCTTACATTTCATCCTGTAGGACTTCCCTTAGAATTTCTTGCAGGACAGGTCTAATGGTAACAAAGCCCTTCAGCTTTTGCTTATCTGGGCATGTCTTTCTTTTCTACTGTTGAAGGAAACGTTTGACAGATATAGGATTTTTGGTTGATAGGTTTTGTTTTGTTTTGTTTTGTTTTGCACTTTGAATATATCAGCCTCCTGCCTTCTGGCTTCTGAAATGTCTGCTGAGAAATTTGATGATAGTCCTATTGAGGATCCCTTGTATGTGATGAGTCACTTCTCTCCTTTTGCTCTCAAGATTCTCTCTTTGCCTTTGGCTTTTGACAGTTTGAGGGTAATGTGCTTGGTGTGGATCTCTTTGAGTTTATCCTGTTTGTTGAGCGTCTTGGATGTTTATATTTAAGCATTTCATAAAATTTTAGACATTTTCAGCATTATTTCTTTAAAAAGTCTCTGCCTTTTTCTCTGTCTTTTTTTCTGGGACTCCCACAGTCTGGCTGTTCGTCTGCTTGATGGTCTCCCACAGGTCCCTTAGCCTCTGTTCACTTTTCTTAAATTTCTTTTTTCTGTCCCTTAGACTCAACTGTTATTTCTTCAAGTTCACTGATTCTTTCTTTTGCCTGCTTATTTCTGCCTTTGAATCTTTTTAGTGAATTTTTCATTTCAGTTACTGTATCTTTCAGCTCTAGAATTGCTTTTAGATTTTCTGCCTCTTTATCAAAATTTGCATTTTTTTCATACGTAGTTTTCTAGACTTTCTCTAACTCTTCCTTTAGTTCTTTGAGCATCTTGAATACAATTGCTTTATAGTTTTTGGTTAGTAGGTCGGCCATCTCTGTTTTTTCTCAGTGACAGTTTTGGTTGTGTGGGTTTTTTCTTTTTCAGTTTTGTTTTCTTTTCCTTTGAATGACCATACTTTCCTGTTTCTTTGTATGCCTTTTGAGTTTTTGTTAAATACTGGACATTTGACCCTAATATTGTGGTAACTCTTGAAATAAAATTCTTCCTATTTCCCATTGTTTGCTTCATTTACATTTTAAAAAAATACAAATTATTTTATTTGTAATAAAATTATTATTAAAATTTTAAATTTATTATTTTGATGAATATATATATATATATATATATATAATTGTTGTAGGATGCCTGTCAGAATCAAGTTGAGGTGTAAACTTAAGGTCTTTTCAGATTATTTCTGACCCTCTGCCTTTCTCTGGGTATGTGCAGTGACTTTCTAATTTTTCCTGCATATGCAGTTGCTTTTGAATATCCTAGTTTTAATGTCTTATTCCCAAAAGAGAAAAATGAAGGTGGAGGAAAGTCTGCAGCCTTTTAAATCCCATGGAAGTCACCACAGTGGGAGGGCTTTGCTACAGTGGGTCAGGGCATAGTTGTGGAAGCTTGATTTTGTGTCTGCACCTCTGTGACCAGAAACAACAATCAGTAGAACACAGATCCTCAAAGTTTGGAGAACAGGTTCTATTGCCCACCTTGGGTCCCATAAGCTTCATAAAAGCTTCTCCATGAACACTTTCAGGCTTCCTGCATGGGGCAGGGGACTGGATAGCTGCGGCTGAGGCAGGAACTGAAACTGACCAAAACTAACTGTAATATATCATACACGCCTTCTGCTGGAAGTTGTAAGCCTTAGATAGGCCCCAGAGTTCCAAAATAATTAAATCAGATACATTTTGCCAGTCAGTTAATGACTAGGTGGGGAGACAGTTTCCTGGGGCTTTCTGTCATCTTCCCAGAATCCTTTTTCCAGGCTTACTTTTTCTTTATTGTGTTTGTTTTTATTCAGAAAAAATCCATTGCAACTTAATATCAGTTCTCAGTAATGTCTAGATATAAAGCCTATCACAGTAATGATATAATTGGAGAGAATGCTTGATGATAATAGAGTAGTTTTCTTAACACAGAAAGAGCTGCTAGTCCCTCTTACTGGACAGAAATGATGAGCTAGGAGATTTGTAAAAAGAGAACAGAGAATTGTTGACAGAAGTGAGGGACTCTGGTTGCTGCTTCCTCTTTTAGATTTGACATGTGTATTGGAGGTGATTAAAAGCTGTAGATGGGGCTTCCTTGGTGGTGCAGTGGTTGAGAGTCCACCTGCCGATGCAGGGGACACGGGTTCGTGCCCCAGTCCAGGAAGATCCCACGTGCTGCGGAGCGGCTGGGCCCGTGAGCCATGGCCGCTGAGCCTGTGTGTCCGGAGCCTGTGCTCCGCAACGGGAGAGGCCACAACAGTGAGAGGTCCGCGTACCGCAAAAAAAAAAAAGCTCTAGATGGTTAACACTGGGAATCTTAATAAAGAGGAGATTTTTTTCCGCTTATTGGAAACTCACAGAAAAGGCAACCTGGCTGAGTGATCTTTACCAACATAGTACAGGCAGCCACTTAGAGTAGGAGTAAAGACACAGAAGGTCTCTGCAGATGGAGGGTCTGTGTGGTCTTCATCATGGGTGTCCTCAGACCAACAAAGTGGGGAGGAGAGCAGAAGATTCACGGAAGTCAGTCTCTCTTGGGATCCCAAAGGTAGCAAAGAATTAAGAACCCATGTGCCTGCTCCATGGTACTCTGACACAAGTAAGGAAATCTCAAGCCAGAGGCTGCACTGTGGAAAGACCAGGTTAGAAAAAGCTGGAGGAAGCATGTGAATCACGAGGATCAGTGGGGATGATGCAGATGTGGGCTGAGTCAGCCTCCCCTGAAGCACCCACTCTGTGTTCTTTGTACTGATAAAACAGATAGCGAGAAAGGCCCCCAATACCTAAGAGCAGAGATAAAACACCACCAGGATGCTGTATGAGGTCCTGCAAGACTCAGATCATCTCTGATCAGAGAAGAAAGGAATGGTAGGCACAGGAATGTTCTGTGGACGTGAAAGTGTGCTTAATTAGGGGTTAAACAGAAGAGACATTGAGCTTAAAACTGAAAGTGCCTTGAATTTTTGGCAGTCTGTTCTAAAGATGGAAAAGTAACTTCTATCTCTATGTATTAAACTTCAGCCCTGTGTATGAAAAATGGACCTGTTCTATCTAACTTCCACTCTGTATTTACATCGTACATTCATATTATATATATGCATAATCTGGCTCAATACGGTACCCTGTCTATATATAGTTATACCCATAATTATAAATTACAGATATATTACATATTTGATGTTATTAATAAATTATTAGTAATGATATTAATTACATAATATGGATATATTTATTATATATCCTATATCCCTATACATTGTACTTTATATGCATGTATGTATGTTACTTAAACATTAATGTGCTTTTCTATATTTTTTATTATATATGTTCCTATACATTAAATGTACCTGTGTATGTATCTCATTAAAAACAGAGTTGATATAGCATATCATTTTTTACACCAGATGAAACAAAAGCCTCTGAGATCTCTGTTTTATTGGGCTTTGTCCTATTTTGGTAGATGTCTATTTCTATCACTTCAGAATTATTTTTTCTGTCTGTGCTACGTGGTGAAAGTGGCACTGACTTTTATCCCTCCTTCTGATGGAGTTACATCTTAGAACCATTTTTCTACTTTTACCCAGTGAAGTGTGTTTCTCGGAAACACTGTAACGTATAACCTTTACTCAGCACACGGTATGCCATGGCTTTCTGCCACTTGCCCTTTCTTCATCCATTCTGATTCTCCTGCGCACTCAAGCTTATCTTCTACCCTGGACCTCTTCCCACCTAACAATCTCCTGCTGTTACTGTTTCTTCCCTCCACTGAAGAAGAGGAGATTCAGAGCCCACGAGCATGTCCTGCCTTTGCTCTTGAGGCACAAGCAGCGTTTCAGCAAGGCACACCATGCAGACCATGGAAGGCTCGCTCTATGGTGCATTTGCTTATAACATGCCCTTCTATTCCGGACCCTGAGGGATCCAGTTTTATAATTGTCTTATGTGTTATCAAGCACTTTTAGTAGAAAAAATGTGAATTATGGAGTTTGTAAAAATATTTTGCCAAAGTGAGAAATTGCATTTCTACTAGCATTTTCACTTCTAAACTGCTGTAAGCTTTCATATTATCCCAACATCTTTACTCCAAGAAGCTGGAAGGGTTTTCATTTTGAAGTTAATCTTATTTTAGCCTCAGATGCTCTCAATTAGCTGCTTTCTTTGTTTCATGAGAAATTGCTTTTGATTAGCAGATTTCTTTGTTTACATGGTTGCTCAGACCGTATTGTGACAGAACAGCTAATTTGCTACCCAACTGCTTCTTGCTTACATTAGATATGGATAGAGTATTACAGAGAATTTTTCCCATGGATAAGTAATTATAAAGGAAAATATGTCAAACAGTTTATCAAATGAAGGTTTTTATCTTGTATAACTCTTACCGTAGACTTCTATTTAAGCTTAAATTAAGTCACTACTTCTTAAAATAGGATAAATAAAATAAAGGATTTTTACAATATATTATGACTATAACACTGAGCACTTTAACGTAAACTATATT
The DNA here is from genome assembly GCF_963455315.2 of Globicephala melas. Classification (NCBI taxonomy): domain Eukaryota; kingdom Metazoa; phylum Chordata; class Mammalia; order Artiodactyla; family Delphinidae; genus Globicephala; species Globicephala melas. The sequence goes on along the minus strand of NC_083319.1, from coordinate 111,317,677 downwards.
TGGATATTATAAGAAGTAACCTCCTATATACTAGCTGTCTTTCACCAGCCGGTGAAATAGACTCTCCATCAAGAATCTCCTCTCTTTGAAGGTGTTCATGAGCCAGAGGCAGTGATCAGAATATAATTTTTAAAATTTGCAAAATCATACTTATTGGCATTAAAAATTCATCAAATACATATTAATTTACATGATTTACATGAAATCCATCCTACTCAATGTAAAAATGCAAAACAAAATATGTCATAAGGGCAGAAAAGGGTAGATCATGCTAAAACATTTATTATTCACCAAAGTTTGAGCAAGTAAAAATATAAAAACAAGTATTTTATTTTATTATTATTAAGGTATAATTAATTTACAATGTTGTGTTAGTTTCTGGCGTACAGCAAAGTGATTCATATATATGTGTATATATATGTGTATGTACATCTATGTCTATATTCTTTTTTAAATTCTTTTCCATTATAGGTTTTTACAAGGTAGTGACTATAGTTACCTGTGCTACACAGTAGGTCCTTGTTGTTTGCCTATTTTATGTATAGTAGTGTGTATCTGTTAAACCCAACCTCCTAATTTATGTCTCCGCTGCCTCTACCAGCTATCCACTTTAGTAACCATAAATTTGTTTTCTATATCTTTGAGTCTATTTCCATTTCATAAATAAGTTCATTTGTGTCATATTTTAGTTTTTAAATTTTATATTTGTATTGAAGTATAGTCGCTGTACGATAAGTTGCAGGTATACAATGTAGTGCTTCATAATTTTTAAAGGTTATACTCCATTTATAGTTATTATAAAATATTGGCTATATTCCCTGTGTTGTATACTATACCCATGTAGCTTACCTGATAACCTAATAGTTTGTGCCTCTTAATCCCCTACTCCTACATTGCCCCTTTCCCTTGATAATCTCTATTTTTTTAAATTTTAATTTCTTTTAAAAAAATCTTTATTGGAATATAATTGCTTTACAATGTTGTGTTAGTTTCTGCTGTATAACAAAGTGAATCAGCTATACGTATACATATATCCCCATATCCCTCCCTCTTGTGCCTCCCTCCCAACCTCCCTATCCCACCCCTCTACGTGGTCACAAAGCACGGAGCTGATCTCCCTGTGCGATGCAGCTGCTTCCCACTAGCCATCTATTTTACATTTGGCACTGTGTACATATCAATGCTACTCTCTCACTTCATCCCATCTTCTCCTTCTCCCCACCCCGATTTCCTCAGGTCCATTCTCTACACCTGTGTCTTTATTCCTGTCCTGCCGCTAGGTTCATCAGAACCTATTTTTTTTTTAGATTCCATATATATGTGTTGGCAAAAGGTATTTGTTTTTCTCTTTCTGACTTCACTCTGTATGACAGACTCTAGGTCCATCCACCTCACTACAAATAACTCAATTTCGATTCTCTTTATGGCTGAGTAATATTCCATTGTATATTTGTGCCACATCTTTATCCATTCATCTGTTGATGGACACTTAGGTTGCTTCCATGTCCTGGCTATTGTAACTAGTGCTGCAGTGAACATTGTGGTACATGTCTCTTTTTGAATTATGGTCTTCTCAGGTTATATGCCCAGTAGTGGGATTGCTGGGTCATATGGTAGTTCTATTTTTAGTTTTTTAAGGAACCTCCACACTTTTCTCCATAATGACAATTTACATTCCCACCAAAAGCACGACAGGGTTCCCTTTTCTACACAACGTCTTCAGTATTTAATTTTTGTATATTTTTTGATGATGGCTATTCTGACCAGTGTGAGGTGATACCTCATTGTAGTTTTGATTTGCATTTCTCTAATGATTAGTGATATTGAGCATCCTTTCATGTGTTTGTTGGCAGTCTGTATATCTTCTTTGGAGAAATGTCTATTTAGGTCTTCTGCCCTTTTTTGGATTGGGTTGTTTGTTTTTTTGATATTGAGCTGCATGAGCTGCTTGTATATTTTGGACATTAATCCTTTGTTAGTTGCTTCATTTGCAAATATTTTCTCCCATTTTAAGGGTTGTCTTTTCGTCTTGTTTATGGTTTCCTTTGCTGTGCAAAAGCTTTTAAGTTTCATTAGGTCCAATTTGTTTATTTTTGTTTTTATTTCCATTTCTCTACGAGGTGGGTCAAAAAGGATCTTGCTGTGATTTATGTCATAGAGTGTTCTGCCTATGTATTCCTCTAAGAGTTTCATAGTGTCTGACCTTATATTTAGGTCTTTAATCCATTTTGAGTTTATTTTTGTGTATGGTGTTAGGGAGTGTTCTAATTTCATTCTTTTACATGTAGCTGTCCAGTTTTCCCAGCACAACTTATTGAAGTGGCTGTCTTTTCTCCATTGTATATTCTTGCCACCTTTATCAAAAATAAGGTGACCGTAAGTTCGTGTGTTTATCACTGGGCTTTCTATCCTGTACCATTGATCTATATTTCTGTTTTTGTGCTGATACCATACTTTCTTGATTACTGTAGCTTTCTAGTATAATCCGAAGTCAGGGAGCCTGATTCCTCCAGATCCGTTTTTCTTCCTCAAGATTGCTTTGTCTAATCGAAGTCTTTTGTGTTTCCATACAAATTGTGAAATTTTTTATTCTGGTTCTGTGAAAAATGCCAGTGGTAGTCTGATAGGGATTGCATTGAATTGGTAGATTGGTTTGGGTAGTATAGTCATTTTCACAATGTTGATTCTTCCAATCCAGGAACATGATATATCTTTTCATCTGTTTGTATCATCTTTAATTTCTTTCATCAGTGTCTATACTTTTCTGCATACAGGTCTTTTATCTCCTTAGGTAGTTTTATTCCTAGGTATTTTATTCTTTTTGTTGCAATGATAAATGGGAGTGTTTCCTTAAATTCTCTCTCAGATTTTTCATCATTGGTGTATAGGAATGCAAGAGATTTCTGTGCATTAATTTTGTATCCTGCTACTTTACCAAATTCATTAATTAGCTCTGGTAGTTTTTTTGGTAGCATCTTTATGATTCTCTATTTATAGTATCATGTCCTCTGCAAACAGTGACAGTTTGACTTTTTTTCTGATTTGGATTCCTTTTATTTCTTTTTCTTCTCTGATTGCTGTGGCTAAAACTTCCAAAACTGTGTTGAATAATAATGGTGAGATGGGCAACTTTGTCTTGTTCCTGATCTTACTGGAAATGGTTTCAGTTTTTCACCATTGAGAATGATGTTGGCTGTGGGTATGTCATATATGGCCTTTATTATGTTGAGGTAAGTTCCCGCTATGCCTACTTTCTGGAGAGTTTTATCATAAATGGGTGTTGAATTTTGTTGAAAGCCTTTTCTGCATCTATTGAGATGATCATATGGTTTTTCTCCTTCAATTTGTTAATATGGTTTATCACACTGATTGATTTGCTTATATTTAAGAATCCTTGCATTCCTGGAATAAACCCCACTTGATCATGGTGTATGATCCTTTTAATGTGCTGTTGGATTCTGTTTGCTAGTATCTTGTTGAGGATTTTTGCATCTGTGTTCATCAGTGATATTGGCCTGTAGTTTTCTTTTTTTGTAACATCTTTGTCTGGGTTTGTTATCAGGGTGATGGTGGCCACGTAGAATGAGTTTGGGAGTGTTCCTCCCTCTGCTATATTTTGGAAGAGTTTGAGAAGGATAGGTGTTAGTTCTTCTCTAAACGTTGATAGAATTTGCCTATGAAGCCATCTGGTCCTTGGCTCTTTTTTGTTGGAAGATTTTTAATCACAGTTTCAATTTCAGTGCTTGTGATTGGTCTGTTTATATTTCCTATTTCTTCCTGGTTCAGTCTTGGAAGGTTGGGCTTTTCTAAGAATTTGTCCATTTCTTCCAGGTTGTCCATTTTACTGGCATATAGTTGCTTGTAGTAATCTCTCCTGATCCTTTGTATTTCTGCAGTGTCAGTTTTACTTCTCCTTTTCACTTCTAATTCTGGTGATTTGAGTCTCCTCCCGTTTTTTCTTGATGAGTCTGGCTAATGGTTTATCCATTTTGTTTATCTTCTCAAATAACCAGCTTTTAGTTTTATTGATCTTTGCTGTTGTTTCCTGCATTTCTTTATCATTTATTTCTGATCTGATCTTTATGATTTCTTTCCTTCTGCTAACTTTGGCTTTGTTTTTTTTTTTTGTTCTTTCTCTAATTGCTTTATGTGTAATGTTAGGTGGTTTATTTGAGATGTTTCTTGTTTCTTTAGGTCGGATTCTATTGCTATAATCTTCCCTCTTAGAACTGCTTATGCTGCATCCCATAGGCCTTGGGTCATTGTGTTTTAATTGTCATTTGTTTCTAGGTATTTTTTGATTTCCTCTTTGATTTTCAGTGATCTCTTGGTTATTTTGTAGTGTATTGTTTACCCTCCATGTGTTTGTATTTTTTACAGTTTTTTCCTCTATTTGATATCTAGTCTCATTGCGCTGTGGTCAGAAACGATACTTGATACGATTTAAATTTTCTTAAATTTACCGAGGCTTGATTTGTGACCCAGGATTTGATCTATCCTGGAGAGTGTTCCATGAGCACTTTAGAAGAAAGTGTATTCTGTTGTTTTTTGGATGGAATGTCCTTTAAATATCATTTAATTTCATCTTGTTTAATGTATCATTTAAAGCTTGTGTTTCCTTATTTATTTTCATTTTGGTTGATCTGCCCATTGGAGATAGTAAGGTGTTAAAGTCCCCTGCTATGGTTGTTTTACTGTCTATTTCCCCTTTTATGGCTGTTAGCTTTTGCCTTATGTATTGAGGTGTTCCTGTGTTGGGTGCATAAATATTTACAATTGTTATATCTTCTTCTTGGATTGATCCCTTGATCATTATGTAGTGTCCTTCTTTGTCTCTTGTAATAGTTTTTATTTTAAAGTCTATTTTGTCTGATATGAGAATTGCTACTCCAGCTTTCTTTTGATTTCCATTTGCATGGAATATCTTTTTCCTTCCCCTCACTTTCATTCTGTATGTGTCCCTAGGTCTGAAGCGGGTCTCTTGTAGACAGCATATATATGGGTCTCGTTTTTGTATCCATTCAGCCAGCCTATGTATTTTGGTTGGAGCATTTAATCTATTTACATTTAAGGTATTTATTGGTATGTATATTCCTATTACCATTTTCTTAATTGTTTTGGGTTTGTTATTGTAGGTCTTTTCCTTCTCTTGTGTTTCCTGCATAGAGAATTCCTTTAGGATTTGTTGTAAAGCTGGTTTAGTGGTGCTGAATTCTCTTACCTTTTGCTTGTCTGTAAAGCTTTTGATTTCTCCATCGAATCTGAATGAGATCCTTGCTGGGTCGAGTATCTTGGTTATAACTTTTCCCCTTTCATCACTTTAAATATGTCCTGCCACTCCCTTCTGGCTTGCAGAGTTCCTGCTGAAAGATCAGCTGTTAGCCTTATGGGGATTCCCTTGTATGTTTTTTGTTGTTTTTCCCTTGCTGCTTTTAATATTTTTTGTTTGTATTTAATTTTTGATAGTTTGAGTAATATGTGTCTTGGCGTGTTTGTCCTTGGATTTATCCTGTATGGGACCCTTTGCACTTCCTGGACTTGATTGACTATTTCCTTTCTCATATTAGGGAAGTTGTCAAATATAATCTCTTCAAATATTTTCTCAGTACCTTTCTTCTTCTCTTCTTCTTCTGGGACCCCTATAAATCAAATGTTGGTGAGTTTGATGTTGTCCCAGAAGTCTCTAAGACTGTCCTCAATTCTTTTCATTCTTTTTTCTTTATTCTGCTCTGCGGTAGTTATTTCCACTATTTTATCTTCCTGATCACTTATCCGTTTTTCTGCCTCAGTTATTCTGCTATTGATTCCTTCCAGAGAATTTTTAATTTCATTTATTGTGTTGTTCATCATTGTTTGTTTGCTCTTTAGTTCTTCCAGGTCCTTGTTAAACGTTTCTTATATTTTCTCCATTCTATTTCCAAGATTTTGGATTATGTTTACTGTCATTATACTGAATTCTTTTTCAGGTAGACTGCCTATTTCCTCTTCATTTGTTTGGTCTGTTTTTTTACCTTCCTCCTTCATCTGCTGTGTATTCCTCTGTCTTCTCATTTTGCTTAACTTCCTGTGTTTGTGGTCTCATTTTCCCAGGCTGCAGGTTCATAGTTTCTGTTGTTTTTGTTCTGTCTGCCCCCAGTGGGTGAGGTTGGTTCAGTGGGTTGTGTAGGCTTCCTGCTTGAGCAGACTGGTGCCTGTGTTCTGGTGGATGAGGCTGAGTCTTTTCTTTCTGGTGGGCAGGACCATGTCTGGTGGTGGTTTTTGGGGTGTCTGTGAACTTAATATGATTTTAGGCAGCTTCTCTGCTAATGGGTGGGGTTGTGTTCCTGTGTTGCTAGTTGTTTGGCCTGGGGTGTGCAGCACTGGAGCTTGCTGGTCTTTGAGTGGAGCTAGGTCTTAGCATTGATTCGGAGACCTCTGGGAGAGCTCTTGCCTACTGATATTACATGGGGCCAGGAGCTCTCTCGTAGTCCAATGTCCTGAACTCAGCTCTCCCACTCAGAGGCTCAGGCCTGACATCTGGCCGGACAACCAAGACCCTGTCAGCCACACGACCAGGTACGTGGGGAGTTTCTTGCCTTTTGGGAAGTCTGAGGTCTTCTGCCAGCGCTCTGTAGGTGTTCTGTAGGAGTTGTTCCACATGTAGATGTATTTTTAATGTATTTGTGGGGAGGAAGGTGATCTCTACATCTTACTCCTCTGCCATCTTGAAGGTCCTCCAAGAAACGTACTTCTTAAGCTGAAGAGAAGCAAGTGCAGGCCAGTTTTGGTTCCTTGCCAGCCTGAGCAGAGACTTGCTAGCAGAAACCATGGCAGAAACCAGCGTTGAGGTAGGAAATCCTGAACTATAACTGGAGAATTACTGGAGACCTAGTGTGGACAACTCTTGGAGTTAAAGTATCCTGGGGGATCCAGTCATACAGGCCCCCTAAAATATTGTGAGATTTACCACCAGAAGCTCCACCGGATTTTCCCAGTTTCCCAATTTCTCAATATTGGAGAAAAACCCTCTGTGGCTTCTTTCTGTGGGAAGGGAAAAGGAACCATTTTGAAATAAAGCAGAGCAGTCTGTTCCCTAGTAGTTTTGATTTGCATTTCTCTAATAGTGATGTTGAGCATTTTTTCATGTGGTTATTGGCCATCTGTATGTCTTCTTTGTAGAAATGTTTATTTAGGTCTTCTGCCCATTTTTTTATTGTGTTTTTTTTTTTGATATTGAATTGTATAATATGTTTGTATATTTTGGAAATTAAGCCCTTGTATGTCGCATCCTTTGCAAGTATTTTCTCCCAGTCCATAGGTTGTCTTTTCAGTTTGTTTATGGTTTCCTTTATGTGCAAAAATGTGTAAGTTTGATTAGGTCCCATTTGTTTATTTTTGCTTTTATTTCTGTTGCCTTCAGAGACTAAGATCTAAGAAAACATTGGTACGATTTATTTCAGAGAATGTTTTGCCTGTGTTCTCTTCTAGGAGTTTTATGATCTCATGTCTGTATTGAAGTCTTTAAGCCATTTTGAGTTTATTTTTGTGTGTGGTGTGAGGGTGTGTTCTAACTTCATTGATTTACATGTGGCTGTCCAGCTTCCGCAGCACCGCTTGCTGAAGAGACTGTCTTTTCTCCAATATATATTCTTGCCTCCTTTGTCAAAGATTGACTGTAGGTGTGTGGGTTTATTTCTGGGCTCTATTCTGTTCCACTGATTCATTTGTCTGTTTTTGTGCTAATACCACACTGTTTTGATTACTGAAGTTCTGTAGTATTATTTGAAGTCTGAGAGGGTTAGGCCTCCAGGTTTGTTCTTTTTACTCAGAATTGCTTTGGCAATTCTGGGTCTTTTATTGTTCCATCTAAATTTTAGGATTATTTGTTCTAGTTCTCTGAAAAATGTCCTGGGTATTTTGATAGGGGTTGTATTAAATCTGTAGATTGCTTTGGGTAGTGTGGCCATTTTAAGAGATTACAGCCCTAAACAGTATGCTTTTGAAATTATAATCTCTCTGCTTATTTATTTGCATAATAATGTTAAAGAAAAATTGCTTATTGAAGAAGGGTACAACAGACTTTATCCAGGACCGTTGTTGTAGGTGTACAGACCACTGCAAATGGGTTTTGTAGTAGGGGAAAGAGATTGGGCTCAACTGAATACAACAAATAAAAGTAGGAATTTATAGCCAGGGACCAGGATGGGAGTCAGTGGGCATAACACTACTAAGAGAAAAACTTAGGGGCAAGGGGGAATTCTGGCTCAACTGACCTAACAGGATTCTTGCTGAAGGCCGGCCAGGGTAATCTGATACCACCTGAAAGGTGGATGCTTCTATATAAACCTAAATTGATTAAAATTGGACAATGAAGAGACAAACACAGATTTCAATAGTCAAGTTCTCGTTGAAAAAGAGCTCAGGAGAGCCCAACTAGAGTTTGGTCAAGGAGAGATTTTCTTGTCAGTCAACCTTCTTGCTCAAGGAAAGAATAGACACGTTAAGTCACATTTTCTTGTTAGGTCACCTTCTGTTCACTGAGGACCAGCTGAACCTTTTGTTGGGACTTGGTAGTATAGGATATGTGCTGTATGGTACAAGCAGTCAAGTATTTAATGAGGGGAGTTTTACTAAAATGAAAGGAAAACAAAGATTAATAGTTGGAATAGTTTTTGCCAGAGAGCAGCCAGTTAAGAAGCTTTCTAGACTTGTGCTTGAAGCATACTTTAGATGATGGAATGAGGATGGCAGTGCCAGGCTGACAGATTTCCTGGTTGGCAGTGCATGTCTCTGATGGTGGCATCAGGTGTTTCAGGAAAACTTTCTGAGTGGCTGACACAGCTGCAAGGCTGAAGGCTGTCCATACGTAATCTGTTGTGGTGATTTTTGTCAACTACAAATTGGCACTTGCCATTGGCGCTTGACATCTGCCTCTACAAGGATCAAATTATAAGCTGCTGCAGCTGCTGACCTTCAGCACCCCCTGAAAGGAGTTCAGGATGGAGAGCAGAAATGAGGCCCTTGTGATCTGGGGAAAAAAGGGGCAGAACAGTTCTTCAGATAGTTAGATATTTTCAGGAGACTATTTTATGAGCCTAATTCTTGTATCTTCTCATATCTAGAAAAGCGCAAAAATCCTTCACGGTGACATCTGCTCCTCGTGACTAGCAGTAACCTTCATGAGACCCACAGTAACTTTACAGTAAATACGTTTTTTATTGCATGTACTCCCTCTTCACCAAAATCACATATATCCTGACCTTCCCCCCTACCTCTTTGGAGCAGTTTCTCAGAGCTCTCTGAGTTGCTGCCTCCTGGGCTATAGCCCTCATTTTTCCCCAAACAAAACTTAGATCAGAATTCTCACATTGTGCATTTTTTTAAGTTGGCAATTTCTTTGAAGTTTATTTCAAGTTTCCCAGCTCCAACTTACAGGACTTTGGGAAAAGGGAAGCCTTAGCTCTCAGTGAGTCTGAGCCAGGAGGGTCAGACAAAAATTGAAAACATTAGTTTGGAGAGTTGTAGACAGACATTTGAGGAAACTAGAAGGTTGAGAACCCATAAGGGTGTGCTGTAGGTTTCCACTGAAACATAAAATTCTCTCTACGTTCACCTTCTTTTTGAACAAAAATAACCAAAGTAAGGCTACCCTTGTTAGAAAATAAATCTGGTCATTAGGTTTGGCCTAATTATTTATGTAAGTGCACCAATAATGGTAATAGACCACACAGGCCTTTTTAAGTTTGTTTGCTGGAACTTTTCACATGCAATCTCAGATCAGACTTCTATTTTATTTTTTTAAACATCTTTATTGGAGTATAATTGCTTTACGATGGTGTGTTAGTTTCTGCTTTATAACAAAGTGAATCAGCTATACATATACATATATCCCCAGAGGAAGCCAAGCAAAGACTTACATTAATAACATTTACCAACATAAACACAGGGAAGGTTAAGTATCTCTTCTTATGACAACGCTTTTCATGCAGTTTACCAAATAAACCTAATTAGTGTTAACACTGTAAAAAAGAGATTTACAAGGTGAAAGAACAAATCCTTTAAGATTTTCAAGAAGCCCTCTGGTAAATCTCAAAGGCAGTTTCAGAACAAGAAGATTTTATTTAGGGTTTGATTTGGGGAAGGCAGAATTGTCAAAAATATAAAAGTTTTGAACACTTGATTAAAGAGGTTCACAGATTACTATGCAACAATACTTACGCTTTCTTAAATAATCCAGAACATGACACAGGTTAACAGAAAGCAAAGGAAACTGTTCTGCTAAGCCACAGAATCATGGTTTCCTAGGTAGATTACATAAAAGATAAAGAAAGACCTTTATAATCTCTTATTAAGAGCAGACCAATAATCCAGTAAAACTTTGTTTTTCTAGTTTTCAAGCAGTACATTCTTGACATTGTCTCATTTCTAAAAACTTACAAATTAATCTATTCAAATCTTAGCCAACTTGAGTACATTAGATAAGATCTCTTTTGTGTAAAACTTTTACAAATTTTTTTTTATATCCATTTAGGCTTTTTCCCCCACCTTTTCCTCTTTCTAATTAAAAAATAATCAGCCATTCTACCTTAGAATAAAATTACTCTCGTTTTCTTACTTGTCAAAAACACATCCTATATACCTTGCGTAGTTTTCATGCAAAGTTGCTTCTCTTCATTTTTATGATTTCTAATAGTTTCATTTACATATATTGATTATAATTTTCAACTACTAGTTACCTTTCTTTTACAAATAAAACTAGGAAGTAGAAAAATAATTGTGAATTGTCTGTCACATACCAAGATTTTATATGAACAGACGAGCAAATTTTTCAGCTATATCACCTCACATTTCGTATAGATATTTGCTGTTTCCTCGTAGTGCAATTTCTGATGTTCATTCACAGACCAGAATATGTTTAAGTGCTCTGTACTGCATAAAAACAAGATGCAAAATATATATATTTAAACTTATATTCATTAATGAATATTTCAGTATTTTCTTTATATTATTCTAGAGGATTTTATCTCTTTAAGAATGATTTAGATATGTAATAAATTTCTGTTACTTAGCTTAATCTAGCAAAACTTTAGTTTGCAAGATACCAAAAAGATTGTGAAAACTTATTTTTTTTGGGGGGGGGGGTTGAATCTTTTTTTTTTTAATTTGATAGTTCTTTTTCTTTTCTAAACATTTTTATTGGAGTATAATTGCTTTACATTGTTGTGTTAGTTTCTGCTGTATAACAAAGTGAATCAGCTATATGTATACATATATCCCCATATCCCCTCCCTCTTGCGTCTCCCTCCCACCCTCCCTATCCCACCCCTCTAGGTGGTCACAAAGCACCGAGCTGATCTCCCTGTTCTATGTGGCTGCTTCCCACTAGCTAGCTGTTTTATATTTGGTAGTGTATATATGTCCATGCCACTCTCTCACTTCGTCCCAGCTTACACTTCCCCCTCCACATGTCCTCAAGTCCACTCTCTACATCTGTGCCTTTATTCCTATTCCTGTCTTGCCCCGAGGTTCTTCAGAACCATTTTCTTTTTTTTTTTTAAGATTCCATATATATGTGTTAGCATATGATATTTGTTTTTCTCTTTCTGACTGACTTCACTCTGTATGACAGACTCTAGGTCCATCCACCTCACTACAAATAACTCAGTTTCGTTTCTTTTTATGGCTGAGCAATATTCCATTGTATATATGTGCCACATCTTCTTTATCTATTGAAAACTGTTTTTAAGCAGACATACTACAACATCAAACAAAGCTAGTTATTATCTTGTTATTTCCCTATTAATTATGTTAACTTTATTTGATTAGTAAACCCAAGTATAATAAAAACCTATAATCTTCTTTTACTTAATGCTGATAACTCAGAAGACACAGCTGTTTTTATTAAACTGAAAATATTAAAACAATCTTATTTATCAAAGATTTACCCAAGTCTCATGAACTTCAAAAAAAAATCCATGACATTTGGCTTGGTTCCTATTTTTTCTGAGAGGTTTAAGGATATTTAATTTGTATAATTGCTCATTTATCTCTGCCAATTTGAATAGAACTTCTTTAAAGAATTTTATAAATTAATTTGGTAATACCATGCAGAGGTAGAAGATCACATATCATAACTTACTTGCATAAACATACAAATAGATGCAAATAGACATCTTACTGTTTTCTATTCTCAAATTTTAGCCATAAACCAGTCTCCACAGTAATACAAAACTCACTGGTTTATCTCCACTTTATGTTTTTATCTGAATTGTTTTGTGTTTCTGGCAAAAATGGGACAAGCTGAGGTTACTTGCTCAGTAAGGACTAAAGGTTTTTAACCAATCTGTGGGAAAGACTTGTAAGATTTTCTTCTGTCCTGATGTGAAATCTTATGGAGGTTGTGGACTACCTTTTAAGTGTGTGACTAAGGAAACAGAGTGGCATCTGAATGTCTCACAAGCCATCTGAGTGGATACAGTATTAAGGCTATTTCCAATTAGCCTTCTTTCTTTTTAGCCTCAGGTAGTTGGTTTGCAAAGGCCCTGAGTCCTTTGAGAGCCCTGATGGGGGAGGGGGCCTAAAGTTTCAGTGACTATAGGGAACTGAGTTGTTGGAGTGGGAAGGGCAGGGCCTGGCAGGAGTGAGGAGAGGATGTTGAGAAGGTAGGGGTTTGAGGGGGGCACATCAAAGATTCAAGGGAACTGGAGGGAAGGTTGAAGGTGGTAAAATGAGGAAGGAGGGGTGGAGGTGATGCGAAGGGAGAGGTCTTAGAGGGTCAGTTTGTTGAGATCTTGTTTCCCAAAGAGGCTATTGAGGTTTCCAATTATCCTTAGTAAAATCATGCCAGCAAGAAAAAGGTGGACAGAGTTGGTGGAACATGTAGTCAGCAGAGGTTTGAGAAAGGGATTTCAGTTGACTGAGAAGTTCCAGTTGCAGGAGTAGGACCAGAGAAAGAACAGAGGGTTCATAAAAAGCCAGGAGAATTTTCGCAGCCCAGCAACTGGGGAGTGGATCCCCGCTCAAAACAAGGAGCCAGGAAGAACTTCCAGTCCACGAGTCAGAGAAAAATCTCCACTTAAGGCAGATGACCAGGCAGAAAGACTTTCAGCCCATCAGGTACCTTTCAAACAAATAAACCTGGGACACTTACCTAGATTTTTACAAACAGCTACTTCTCTAGAACTCTAACCAAGATTGTTAGAAACAGAGAAACTTAGGATTCTAACCAGGCTCTGTTTGTCTGGGACTCTATCCCAGCTTCTAGAGTATCTTCAGATCTTAAGAATTAAAATCTGTCCTTACCAGCGTCAGTGGACATTTGTGCACATCAAAGGCTCCGGAGTCAGGTTCACCAGTGGATACCTGATCAGTTTGTGGAATGAAGACATAGACTGCAAAGGCACACAATGAGTGTGCTGGATGACAGATTCAGGGATTCAATGATGAATCTGATCCAATCCAAGTCATGGCACCTTAGCTGTTAAAGAAGAAAGTTTTCATTCTGGTACTTGTTAATGAATGGTAAAGCAGACTTTATTCAGGACCATCACCATAGGTGTAGAGACCACTGCAGTTTGTAGTGTGGGAGAGAGATTAAACTCAACTCCAAATACAACAAGGAAAAGTGGGAATTTATAACCAATGAATGGGGGTGGGGGCCCTAGATGGAAAATTACTAAGAGGAAACATCAGGAGTAAGGAAGAACTCTGGCTAAACTCACCTAACGGGATCCTTGCTGCAGGCAGTCTGCGGTGATCAGACATCACCTGGGAAATGTTGGAGCATAAGGGACCTGATCAGATATCAAGGGTGATCAGATATTGAGGATGGAGGATTCTGACTAAACCAACTTGACAGAATTCTTGCTAGAATTGGACAATGAAGAGATAAACACAAAAGTCCAACAGTTGAGGGCTAGATGAAAAAGAAAGTTCAGGAGAGCCTAACTAGAGTTTGCTCAAAGAGACAATCTTTCTAACTAGTGGACACTTTCAATATATTTCAATCCGAAGAGTTATATAAATTAAAGCTTTTAAATAAATGGAATTTACTAACATTTTCCATCAGAATTCTTATTCATTTTCTCCAACTTTTTAACCAATTGACTGTCCAGTGTCTTATATTAATCCATGATACTTCAGTCATTTAAATTAAACATTTTCTTAAATAGCATGATATTTGGAGGTCCTACCTTCTTCCCCTTGCGTTCATCCTTTTTTTCTTCTTTCTTCATTCCTTTATTTCTTCCTTTATTTCTTTCTGGAGCTACTTAGAATAGTAGGCAAGCAATTCTAATGCTGCATTTATTAATTTCTATTGTGTACACATTACTGAACATATGAAATTTTATTCCAAAGGGGATTGTCTTAAAATATCAAGATGAGGTATTAGATCTGCAAATGGACATGTAGGTATTCAGTTTAACATGTTACATTTAAATTGGACATGTAGTTATTGACAATAAATGGAAATTTTATTTTGTTGCTGCGTCTATTGTATATAGTATAAGTTGTTAGACATGTAACCTTGTAAATTCACTTTAGCTCAGACATTCCAGTTCACTAAATATATTTCTTTCCTGTAAATGAGACACTTTGGGAACTCAAAACCTATTTTCTTTTATATTTCAGACTTGGTTTTATTGCCAATTTTGTCATTTTCTGACAAAAATAACTATGTCCGCCCATGTCTAGATATGATATATAGATATAGCAAATATAGATAGCAGTGTAGAGGCAGTCAACCTGAGCAACTTTTTGGAGCTGAATGGTAGAACCTAGTTAACTACATGGAAATAATTGGGAAAATAAAATCCATAAAAATAAATAGTTTACTTCACGATAAATATTTCAATACAATCTTCAAATGTGGTCCTCCACACAAGAAATACTTTAAAATGTCAATAATAGCAAATGCATTTCTAGATAATGTAAGTTGATTTTAATGAAAAATTTATATATATTTTTGAAAGGTATAAGGATTGATGTTTTGAAAATCAGTGTCTCATAGACCTTCCTCGATGAGCACATGCACTTATATTGCAATAAGGAAATGTCCTCTCACAAAACTGGAGGTATCATGCTCCCTGACTTCAAACTGTATTACAAAGCTGTAGTACTTAAAACAGTGTGGTGTTGGCATAAAAGCAGACACATAGATCAATGGGACAGAACAGAGAGCCCAGAAAAAAATACACTCATTCATCCTTAGCTAATTTATGACAAAGTAGATAAGAATATACAATTAGGAAAAGATTGTCTCTTAAATAAATAGTGTTGGGAAAACTGGACAGCCACAATCGAAAGAATAAAACTGGACTACTACCTTACACTACACACAAAGATTAATTAAAAATGAATTAAAGACTTGAACATAAGATCAGAAGCCATAAAACTCCTAGGAGAAAACATAGGCAGTAAATTCCTTGACATAGGTCTTCGAGATGACTTTTTGAATCTGATACCAGAAGCAAAAGCAACAAAAGCAAAAATAAACAAGTGGGCTATATCAAACTGAAAACAAAAAACAAACAAAACACACACAAAAAGCAAAAACTTCTGTACAGCAAAGGAAACTGTCAACAGAATGAAAAGGCAACCTAGTGAATGGGAGAAAATATTTTCAAACCATTTATCTGATAAGAGGTTAGTATCCAAAATATATTAAAGTTATAAAACTTTAAAGTTTAAATTAATAAGTGGGGAGAAGATCTAAATAGACATTTTTTCAAAGAAGACATACAGATGGCCAATAGGTACATGAAAGATTCTCTGCATCATTAAACATCAGGAAAATAAAATCAAAACCACAATGAGCTATCACCTCACACCTGTTAGACTGGCTATTATCAAAAAGACTGGAAATAACGTGTTGGTGAGGATTTGGAGAAAAAGGAACAGTTGTGCAAGAGCTGGGAAGGTAAATTTGTGCTGCCACTATGGAAATCAGTATGGAGGTTCCTCAAAAATTTTAAATAGAACTGCCATATGATCCAGCAGTTACACTTCTGGGTATTTATTCAAAGAAATCAAAAACACTAACTTGAAAAGATATATACACTCCTGAGTTCATTTCAGCATTATGTATATTACCCAAGATATGGAAACAGTCTAAGTGTTCATCAGTGGATGAATGGATAAATAAATTGAATTATACACACATACACACACAGTGGAATGTTATTCAGTCATTTCATTATTTATTTGGAATGAAATTATGTCATTTTTGACAACATGGATGGGCATTTGGTAAAAGTCCATTCATTGGCTTTATGGTAAGTGAAACGAGTCAGAGAAAGACAAATGCTGGATGATCTATTTTATATATGGAATCTAAAAATACGTTTTCTAAATATGTTTATAATATAGATACAAACTCATAGATACAGAGAACAGGAACAGATTGGTGGTTGCCAGAGGCAAGTGGTGGGGAATTGGACAAATGGGTTAATTTTTTTTGTTTTTAGTTTAAATAAATTGTAAAAAAAAAAAAAAAAAAAAAAGAGGGAGAGAGAAAAAGAAAATCTCTCTTTCAATCTCACTGTGTCAACAAAGAAAAAAAAGTTGATTGTTTTGGTATTTGCCTAGTGAAGTGTCTTATTCACCTTTTAAATCTTTGAGAATCATAGCTTTATATTGAAGCTTCCAATTGAAAAGCACTTCTAAACTTTGCTTAGAAATATAAATTATTCATTTTTAAATTGAGTTGAAATGTTATCTGTATGGATATCATGCCTATTTTATGATGCTCTGTGACAAATAGACCCTAGGTAAATTTTAGCAGTGATTTTTGTCATTGCAAGGCCTAAGGAAAAAATGGGAAAAAATGAAGTTTGTCTTTTTCTCTATCGCATTTCTATACATCTTGTCTATTTCCTGAGACCCTAATTCCTATAGTCCCATTTTACATTTTACTACGTAGTAGCTTTACACTCCTGAGGGTTAATGGGGGATTTTAAATGCTCAAAAGAATGAAAAGTCAATGATATGATTTTAAGCACCAACACCCAGTTTATGTAAAGAACACTTTGTGCCTTCAAAATAAGACTTTGAGGGGGTGCTAATGGTATTTTATTATATGGCCAAACTTAGTCTGTGACTCCATTAACTTTTATTATACCTCAAACATGAGGGAAGAAATAAAGAATACTTAATAAAGAAAAATAGCCTTTAGTACATCCATCTAGGGAAAAGTGTTGTTAATAATTTGATGCATAATGCTTTTTCCTATGCATACAAACATGCACTCAGACAAATATTTCTTATGACAAAATTGGCTTCAAGTTCATAGCTAGTACATTTAAACATTGTACATATAACAAGATAATACAAACTCCTTTTAGTCAAATAAATATTTATAAACCATATTTTTCATTGAATTAATATATTTCATTATTTGAATGAGATCTAACTTATCTTGGCAGGTACCTAGAACTACACATATTGTTTGTATAAAAAATTTACAGTGCTACTAAAAATATCTTTATAGTTTATTCTTAGTCTACTCATTTCAAATATTTGTTTCAGAAAAAATTCCAAAAGTTAGAAACACATTTGTACGTAAATATTTAAGTTTCTTTTTATTTCTTTGTAAACAAATTTTTGAGATTATTTGAAGACAATTGCACATTCTTATAAGGGATTTTTCTGCTGGAACGATTTATTTTCACCTTTAAGTTTCAGTCATTTAGCATGTGGATACTTTAGAGAAGAGGTTGACAAAGCAATTGA
The DNA here is from genome assembly GCF_963455315.2 of Globicephala melas. NCBI lineage: Eukaryota > Metazoa > Chordata > Mammalia > Artiodactyla > Delphinidae > Globicephala > Globicephala melas. The sequence continues at coordinate 111,299,968 of NC_083319.1, read as the reverse complement.
TGAGTTTTTCTGAAACGACATAATGTTTGCCCCATTTTTCCAGGCCCAAGCCTTAAGTGAGATTTACTTCATTAAGTATATACCCCAGGGTACTTGCTGAACTATTGGCTAAGTAACATTTGTTCTTTTTTCAGCAACAGGAACAAAAATAAATCACATTGAAAAGAATTGCTTTATTTTATTTTGCCTTTTGTGAATCCATTCTTGCATCTGACATCAATTATAAAGAAGTTATTTCTAAAACATAACATTGTCCTGTAAGTCTGCAACCAAATGTGAAATAAGGAATTTTAATTTTGTCTCACCTTTGTTTTTGTTCATATCTAAACAAATATACAGGTTGAGCAGCGTTGAACAATTTGACATTATTCAGACTGAAAAATAATTCACAATTAGAAGACAATCATTTCATTTTAAATAATTGCATGATTCTCTTTGGCTGTGAATGTGTATGTCAGTGTTATGGAGAGAGAGATTGAGAGAGAAAAGACATAGAGAGACAGATTGATTGAAAGAGAGAAAGAAAGGCAGAGACAGACACATAAAGAAGGCAATGACACCATTCATGAAGTGAAAGTATTTCTATTATAAAAGAGGCATTAGATAGTGTTTTTTTTAATTGATGTACAGTTGACATACAATATTATATTCGTTTCAGGTGTACAATATAGTGATTTGACATTTATATACCTTACAAACTGATTACCATGATAAATCTAGTAACCATCTGTACCATAAAAGTTATTGCAGTAGTATTGACTACATTCCCTATGCTGTATGTTACATCCTTTTTTTTTCTTTCTTTTTTTTTTTTAATATCTTTATTGGGGTATAATTGCTTTACAATGGTGTGTTAGTTTCTGCTTTATAACAAAGTGAATCAGTTATACATATACATATGTTCCCATATCTCTTCCCTCTTGCGTCTCCCTCCCTCCCTGTATGTTACATCCTTGTGACTTATTTATTATTTTTTTTATACTGGAAGTTTGTACCATTTAATCCCCTTCACCTATTTAACACAACCCCTACTTCTTCCTCCTGTCCGGTGACCATCAATTTAGTCTCTGTATCTATGAGTCTGCTTCTGTATTGTTTGTTCGTTTGTCTTAGATTCCACGTATAATTGAAATCGTACGTTGTCCTTCTCTGACTTACCTCACTTAGCATAATACCCTCCATTTCCATCCATGTTGTTGCAAATAGCAAGATTTTATTCTTTTTAAGCCTGAGTGATATTTTATTATATATGTATACCACAGGTTTTTTATCTCTATGTGGACACTTAGGTTGCTTCCCTATCTTGGCTATTGTAAAAAAATGCTGCAATGAACATAGGGGTGTGTATATCTTTTCAAGTTAGTGTTTTCATTTTCTTCAGACAAATAACCAGAAGTGGAATTGCTGAATCATATGGTTGGTAAATTTTTAATTTTTTGAAGAACCTCCGTACTGATTTCCACAGTGGCTCTACCGATTTACCTTCTCACAAACAGTGAACCTTTTCTCCAGATCCTTGCCAACAATTATTTCCTGTCCTCTTGATGATGGCCATTCTGACAGGTGTGAGGTGTTATCTCATTGTTTTTGTGGTTTGCATTTCCCCAATGATTAGTGATGTTGAGCATCTTATATGTCTGTTGGCCATCTGTATCTTCCTTGTAAAAATGTTTGAGTCCTCTACCCGTTTTTATATCAGATTATTTTTTGTTTCGATATTGAGTAGTGTAAGTGCTTTATATACTTTGCATATTAACTTGTTGAATATATCATTTGCTAACATATTCTACCATTTGTAGGTTATCTATTCTTTGTTTTGTTGATGGTTTTCTTCTCTGTGCAAAAAATTTTTTAGATTATTTTGATGTAGTCCTGTTTGTTTATTTTTGCTTTTGGTGCCCTTGTTTGAGGAGATAGATCCAAAAAACATATTACGAAGAATTATGTCAAAGAGTGTACTGCCTGTGTTTTCTTCTTGAAATTTTATGGTTTCACGTCTGGCAATAATGGGCGTCCTTGTTTGTTCCCAAACTTAGAGGAAAAGCTTTCAGATTTTCACCATTGAATATGATGCTAGCTGTGGATTTACCATATTTGGCCTTTGTTATGTTGAGGTTTGTTTTCTCTATACCCATTTTGTTGAGAATTTTTATCATAAATGGATATTGAATTTTGTCATACGTTTTTTCTGCATCTCTCGAGATGATCATAGGATTTTATCCTTTGTTTTGTTCATATGGTGTTTCATGGTGTATCGTGTTGATTTATTTACAGATATTGAATCATCCTTGCATTGCTGGAATAAATCCCACTTGATCATGAAGTATGATCCTTTTAATTTGTTGTTAAATTCAGTTTGCTAACATTTTGTTGAGAATTTTTCATTCATCGAGGATATTGACTGTAATTTTATTTTTTCTATTTCTTTATCTAGTTTTGCTATCAAGGTAATGCTGGCCTTGTGAAATGAGTTCATAAGTGTTACTTTCTCTTCAAATTTTTGGAACAGTTTGAGAGACTAGGTATTAACGCTTCTTTAAATATTTGGTGGAATTCACCTCTGAAGCTCTCTGGTGTTGGACTTTTGTTCATTGGAAGATTTTTGATTACCAAGTGTATTTCATAACTACTAATCAGTCTCTTCAGATTTTCTATTTCTTCCTGATTCAGTATTGAAGATTATATGTTTCTAGGAATTTATCCATTTCTTCTAGGTTTTTTAATTTTTTGGCATATAATTATTTTTAGTAATCTCTTAAGATTCTTTGTATTGCTGTTGTTTTAACTCATTTATGATTTTATTTATTTGTATTTGGGTTCTCTCAGTGAGTCTAGCTAAATGTTAATCAATTTAATTTTGTTTATCTTTTCAAAGAAACAGCTCTTAGTTTCATTGATGTTTTCTATTTTTTGGTCTGTATTTCATGTATTTCACTCTCATCTTTTCAGTTACGTAGGTTGGATAAGTTCTGGAGATTTAGTGTATAGAATGGGGACTACAGTTAATAATACTATACTGCACACCTTAAATTTGCTGTGAAAGTAGATCTTAAATGTTCCACCACACACAAAAAATCACTGTGTGAGGTGATGGATATGTTAATTAGCTTCACTGTGGTAATACTTTCACAGTGTATATATACATATGTCAAAACGTTGTACAATGTAAATATGTATAATTTTTATTTGACAATTATACCCCAGTAAAGCTGGCAGGAGAAAAACTAGAGAATTTTTCTCTCCACCATGGTAAGTTCAGTGAAGATAATCAAGAAAGCACCTGCCTATGGATTAATCCAAATTAGAGAAAAGCTTATCTGAGATGTTAAAGGAAACAGATTCAATCTTGGTAATATTGTCTGATGCAGTCATGCCTACTGAAGAGAGACTCGCTTTCTGCTCTGGTGCCTGAGAAGAGACAAGACCCCAGATAGAAGATGACTGTGCTGTTTCTGTTCTGACAGGATCAGAAAGTGAAGTAGCTGAGTGAAAGCACAGAGAACCATGGAAACAAAAATGTCCTGCCACCCGATAACATTAGCACCTTAGCCAATTCCTGTTCAGACTGGTGGCCCGGGTTCAGATCCCACCCACAAACCCAAATGCCTTTGCTCTAATCAGTTCACAATTCTGGGAAAACTTACTGATAGCAATAGGTTTGGGCTGGACATAAAGATTAAATTATAGAAAAAAAGGTTCACATTCCTATACACTTGCATTGGCAGACTAGGATACAATATATTTTATGTAGTTTTTTATAGGTTCAATAAAATTCTGAAATATTTGGGAAGTTAGTATTTCTCTGGAGGTATTTAACATCTCACAGAAATAGTTTCGGTGAAGTTCTTTCTTGAGGCAGGCGATAGATTAAATGTTCTCTTGAAATGTTTTTCAGATTAATGATTCAGTCATATTTGCTTTCATGTTTAGTACAAAAGTCCGTATTTATACTTCAAAACCAGTGGCCTTTATGATTTTTTAAGATTCTTTGACAGTTTTATTATTTATATAGGAAAAAAGTGAATCTCCTTAGGCAATCTATAATAAGTATTATGTAGTGTGGAAGAAGTGAATTTTCTTTTTATCTTTGGTCAGTATTGTTTTGGAGAACAGGGTATAGATGTCTGTAGTACATCCAAAGCAGAATGTGAAATGTGTTAGCTCTAAAATCATGGCTTTCTGGTGCTCTTTCTTTGTTTAAATAACAGCTGTGTATCTGTGATCACCATGGTGCCTTTTGCCTGTCTTTATTCTAACACAGCAGCTGTATAATATATTATGTAGCACTTGAGAGTCTGAAAAGATTTAGGATCACTGCCTGTTCCTCCAGTTATTAGCTTTTTTTTTCTTTTTTAGCATCTTTACTAAGTATAATTGCTTTACAATGGTGTGTTAGTTTCTGCTTTATAACAAAGTGGATCAGCTATACATATACATATATCCCCATATCCCCTCCCTCTTGGGTCTCCCTCCCACTCTCCCTATCCCACCCCTCTAGGTGGTCACAAAGCACCCAGCTGATCTCCCTATGCTATGCAGCTGCTTCCAACTAGCTATCTATTTTACATTTGGTAGTGTATATATGTCCATGCCACTCTCTCACTTTGTCTCAGCTTACCCTTCCCCCTCACCGTGTCCTCAAGTCCATTCTCTGTGTCTGCGTCTTTATTCCTTTCCCTCCACTTATTAGCTTTAAGACTGGGACAAACAACTTATTAGCTCTGAAATTCAATTTCTTCATAATAAGTTTACATGAATTATTAAAAACATAAAATAAAAATGTATAGCATAAATTATAAAGCCCTTTTTATTTCAGATCTTTCTTACTCAAAATTTGCTGAACCTAAATTGATTCATTGTATTTGATGTTTGATTGAAATAAAATATAAAACTAAGTTTTCATTTAATTAATTCAATTTCTTAGCTTGTTAGGATATTTCAAAAACAATAGCATAACATTAAATGCTTTTAAGTTATATTTTATCCTTACAACATCCCAAATAGGTTAGTATCCTTATTTATGTTTTACACTTGAGAAAACTGAAGCACCATAAATTTAAGTATCTTGGCACAAACCTTGAGTGGCCAAAATGCGATATTAACCCAAGTCTAACTAAATCCAAAACATGTCTTGTCAGTTAGTACCCCATATAGTCCTGGTTTTACTTTTAATTGGTTTGACATTGACATGAGCTATTTATTTTCTTCTTGCTTCAAATTGTTTTCTGTAATATAAGGTTTTTCACCAGATGATCTCTAAAGTACCTTCTGTTCAAATATTTTATTCTATAAGACAGTAACTGGGTATGCTTTTAAGCAATCGACACATCTATGAACATTATTTCCCCAACAGAAAAATAATTTCTAACATATTTTTGCTAATCGATCCTCTTTTATACATATGGAGGTAATGTAACATTAGTAGTGCCATTGTAATGGAGACTCCTTTAAGGGTCTTTAAATTTTTTTGGTCAAATAAAAATTGTATGTATCTAAAGTTACAACATGTTGTTTGGTTATGTGTATATATATTGTGAAATAATTACCGCAGTCAAGCTAATTAACACTTCCATCCCCTCACATAGTTTTATTTTGTAGTAAGTGTATTTAAGATCCAGTTTCTTAGCAAATTTCAAGTATGCAATATAATACTCTTAACTATAATAACCATTCTGCAGGTTAGATCTCCAGGACTTATTCATCCCATATAACTGGAACTTTGTAGCCTTTGACTAACATCTCCCCATCTTCTAACCCCCAGCTTCTGGCAACTATGATTCTACTCTCAGCTTCTATCAGTTAAACTTTTTTAGATTCCACATATAAGTGAGTTCATGCCATATTTGTCTTTCTGTGCCTGGTTGATGTTACTTAACATAATGTTCACTGGGGTCATCAATATTGTCACAAGTGGCATGATTTTGTTCCTTTTTTCAAGCTGAATTGTAGTCCATTGTATATCTGTCAGTGGACATTACTTTATTTCCATATTTTAGTTACTGTGAGTAATGGTACAATGAACATGGGAGTGATGATACCTTTTAGATATACTGATTTCATTTCTTTTGGGCCTATCCCCAGAAGCGATATTGCTGGATCATATGGTAGTTTTATTTTTGAGAAACGTTTATACTGTTTTCTATAAGGGCTTCACAAGCTTATATTCCCAGCAACAGTGTACAAGTTTTCCCTTTTCTCCACATCCTTACCATGATTTGTTATCTCTTGTCTTTTTGATGCCAGCCATTCTAACAGGTGTGAGATGATACCTTCTTTTGGTTTTGATTTGCATTTTCCTGATTATTAGTGATGTTGAACTTTTAGAAAATTTTATACACCCATTGGCCATCTATAATGTGTTCTTTTGAGATATGTCTCAGGTCCTTTGCCCATTTTTTTAGTTGTATTATTTGTTTTCTTGCCATTGAGTTGTTTGAGTTCTTTATACAGTTTAGATAGTAAGCCCCCCCCCCCCGCCTCAGATATACAGTTTGCAGATATTTTCCCTGTTTTCATTTGTTACCTTTTCACTCTATTGACTGTTTCCTGTACAGAAACCTTTTAATTTGGTGCAGTCCCACTCACCTGTTTTTGCTGTTTTTGCCTATAATTTGGATGTCATTTCCAAAAAAAATCATTGCCAGTGTCATACTCTTTTGATTACTGTACCTTTGTAATGTATTTTGAAATAAAGAGTGTGATATCTGGCTCCAGCTTTGTTTTTCTTCCTCAAAGTTGTTTGGCTTCACAAGATCTATTGTGGTTCCATATGAATTTTAGGTTTGTTTTTCTATGTCTATAAAAAGTGTAATTAGGATTTTGGTTGCAAATGCATTGATTTTGTAGATCGCTTCATGTAGTATGGACATTTTAACAATATTAAGTTTTCTAATCCATGCACAAGGAATGTCTTTCTATTTATTTGTTTTCTTTAACTGCCTTCTTCAATGTTTTGTCATATTTAGTGTACAAGTCTTTTATCTCTTTGGCTAAGTTTTTTTTTTTTTTTAAGTATTATTTTTGTTGCTGTTGTCAGTGGGATTGTATTCTTAATTTCCTTATTGGATAGTTTATTGTTTGTTTATAGAAAAGCCACTGCTTTTTGTTTGTTGACTTTGTGTATTATAAATTTACTGAAATTTTTAATGAGTTCTAACAGTTTTTTTATTTTTATTTTTGTCTTTAGGTTTTTCTGCATATTGATGATGTCATCTGCAAGCAGAGGTACTGTTACTTACTTTTCTATTTGGATGGATTTTATTTATTTTTCTTATCTAATTGCTCTGGCTAGGACTTCCAGTGTTGTTTTGAATAGAAATAGCAAGAGTGGGCATCCTTGCCTTGTACCAGGTTGTAGAGAAAAAGCTTTTTGTTTCTCCTGGTTGATTATGACATTCGCTGTGGGCTTTTCACATACGGCCTTTATTGTGTTGAGGCAATTTCATTCTATAACTAATTTGTTGAGAGCTTTTATCATGAACAGATGTTGAATTCTGTTAAATTTTTTTTCTGCGTCTGTTGATATGATCATGTTGATTTTATCTTACATTCTGTTAAAGTGGTGTATCACAGTGACTGATTTAAATCTTCCTTGCATTTTGGGGATAAAGCCCATTTAGTCATTGTGTATATTCCTTTTGATGTGCTATTGAATTGGTTTTGCTAGTATTTTATTGATAATATTTTTCATCGAAGTTAGTCAAGTTTATTGGCCTGTAGTTTTCCTTTGTTTTGTTTATTTGTGTTTCTTGTGGTGTGTTTACCTGGCTTTGGTATCTGGGTGATGCTGACCTCATAAAATGAGTTTCACAGTATTCCCTCTTCCATATTTTTGAAGATTTTAAGAAGGATTAGTATTAATATTTCTTTGAAGGTTAAGTAGAATTCACCAGTGAAGGCATCTTGTCCTGGGTGTCCCTTTGTTGGGATGTTTTTGATTACTGACTCAGTTTCCTTATTTGTTATTGGTCTGTTCATTATTTTTATTTCTTAATTCAGTTTTAGTAGGCTGTATGTTTAGGAAATTATCCATTTTTTCTAGTTTATTTAGTTTTTTGGTGTATAATTGAGCATAAAAATCTCTTTTGATACTTTTTATTTCTGAGGCATTCATTATAATGTGTTCTCTTTCATTTTTTATTTTATTTATTTCAGTCTTTGTTTTCCAAGTTAATATGGTTGTTTGTCAATTTAATCTTTTTGAAAAACAACTCTTTGTTTTGTTGATTTTGTTTTTCTGTTTTCCTTTTTTTCTGCTCTAATTTTTATTATTTTCTTCTTTCTGTTAACTTTGTTTTCCTTTTCTGTTGCCTTGAGGTTAAAAATTAGGTTGTTTATTTGAGGTCTTTCTTTTTATTCATTGAGATATAATCAACATATAACATTGTATTAGGTGTACAACATAATGATTTGATAACTGTATATATTATGAAATGAAAATGTTTATCACTGTGAACTTTTGTGTTAGTAATGCTTTGGCTGCATTCCATAAATTTTGGTATTTTCTGCTTTTATTTTTATCTCAAGATATATTTAAAATTCTGTTTTGATTTCCTCTTTGACTTAATGATTGTTCATGAGCATGTTGTTAAGTTTCCATGTATTTTAGAATTTTCTGGTTTTCTTACTGTTAGTTGTTTCTAGTTTCATTCCACTGTGGCCAGAAAAGATACTTAGAATGATGTTGATCTTAAATTTATTAAAACTTGTTTTGTGACTTAACATATGATCTGTCCTGGAGCTTGTTTTGAGTGCGCTTGAGAAACGTGTTTTTCTGCTGTTGGTGGAGAGTTCTGTACATGTCTATTAGGTCTGTTTGGTCAATAGTGCTGTTTAAATCAGCTGTTTCCTTATTGATTGTATGGGTGTTTTCTCCATTATTCGATGTGGGGTATTGAAGTCTCCTACTATTATTGCATTACTGTCAATTTCTCTTATTAGGGTCTTTTACATGCCAGGTGACCAACCCTGGAGCGTATACTCCTGATTAGGATACAACAGATGTGAACAAATCACAAACATTAGCAAAGCTTTGAAGTTACAATTTTCTATGCTGTGGGCCTGGGCTGATTCTCATAGAATTCCCTCACTAGCCTGCTCTTTCTAATTAGAGACGACTCATAGATAACTGTATCCTCCCCCTTTACAATGCTAATTTCCAAGAAGAGAAGGAGGTCAGTGTTCTTCTCTGTTAACCTCCATTTAATTTGCTTAAAGGAGATAAATATATTGTATAAACTGTTAAAGACTATTATGAAGTTCATAATTATCACAGTGGGGCTTAGTGATGATAGTACAGCCAAACAATGGATGATTAAGGCCGAAAAGTCACAAGATGTTGAGGAATCTAAAGGTTGTGAACTAAGAAAACATTAAAATAATCAGATAACATTTGGATGTTAAAAACTATAACTATAGCAAGAATAACTTAATATTCAGTATAGTTTTATATGCTGTATGTAATTTACAAATTCAAAGAGATTCGAACCCTTTATTCTTTTATTTAATTATTATTCTAAGCCCACCAGCCAAAGGCCACTGAAGACCTAGCCATATTCAAATAAATTATGTTTATTTGAATTCCTGAAATGAGAGAAAATACATTCCAGAGGGGAACTTAGAAATGTTTTAGTAACAAGAGTGGAAAGAAGCTTTTAATAGAATTTGGACTTGTGATTCTAAGGACGGAGGAGGAAAGTAAGAATCAGCTCTGGATTGGGGGCTGTCAAGTAGCCAGGACATTTCATGATTGGCTATATCATAATAGTTGTTCAGGAGGTGAAAGGAAAGAAGTCGGGTTGAGATGTCAGTGGTAAAAAAATGTGTCAGTAACCCAAAAGCAGGGGTTGTTATTTGTTCTACAGCCATGGTGTGACGGTTGGAGAATCATTGTTTATACAGTGTTGTCAATATCCCAATGTAAATGTTGTTTTATGTTCTGTTAGGAATGTCACAGTCTGCTTACCAAGCAGGTTGACTTTTACGTGAATATTTATGCTCCTTTCTGAGTGATTCAGGATGCTTAATCGTTTGTTGATTCTAAAATTCTTTATTAGAAAACTATTATATATTAGGATCTGAATAAGGTACAAATCCTGACCCCAAAAGGGTGTTTAGGCTATTGGACAAGAGAAATACATTGATAGCAGCAATTGTAGTATGTTGACAATGAGCGCGTTATTGTTGCAAACTGACCCAGGACAATTCAGTGGTTCAGAAAGTATCATGTGCCTTTGGTGAATATTGTTAGCTGATAATGGATAGATGTTTTGGGGGGCCAACTAATCCATATCAGGTGGAATGCCATAATGAAAATAAGTCTAAGGTCAAGTTTCTCCAAACATACAAACGTTTTTAGGAATCAAGGAAATTACCATATACCTATTCTGTGCCTCTGGGAATTTACATTTATTAATGAAGACACTGTAATTAGCACTTTGCATCAGGTTTGACTTAGAGGTCAATGAATGGATTTAGAGAGAAGGACCAGTCGGCCTTGTGACTGAGTGAAGTGGCCGATGCTTTGTGAAAAGGAGGGATGTGGGGCCAACAGGACCCCTGACAGCACAGTGCTCTGGGGGCACTGGTTAGTCCAAATGCTGTATATTTTACAACTTGAGATACCTCTATGATTATTTCCTGCCAGTTAAAATCTTGAACATTCATTTTACGAAAGAAAAATTATTTCTAACATCCTTTCAGCTAATGAACAAACTTCAATATTAATGTCGTTGACAAAGTGGAAATGACAGATTACTGCCTCTGATTGCACTGATTCCTGATAGGAGCACAGATGCCACTTTCTGCAGCACTGATTCCTGATTCTGTTCCCTCACATGTAACTAACCATTCCGAGGTCCTAGATTAAGCTGAACATGTGCAAATATATATGACACAGTTTATCCTGAAGTATTTTAATGGAAGTCATAGCAAAGGTCGTATAATGGGTCTATAATAGTAAGACTTTGGACTTTAATTGTTCTTCCAAGACCTATACTAATTTCAAACTTAGATTGGAATAAACTAGTTGTAATTAAAGGGGAAGATGATGGATCGTACTTTCCAAAAGATCAAGTGTAACAGCAAAACAGACACGCAAACAGAAGAGGCACTATACTTTAGTTGTCTCTTCACCTATCTTAAATACGCTTCAGTTAACTGGATTTTGACTCCAGTTTCAAAATCCCAGAAAAAATCCTCAACATTTCTTCCAGTCTCTAACACCTCTTATTCTATTGTCCGCTGAATTTTCCATCCTTCCTTCCTTTGATGGTTCCTTCAATAAAGTTTAAATGAGGACCACTTGTGTTCTAGACAGTATGATAGCTTAGGTATAAAATGAGTATGATGTCATCCTAGCCTCAAAGAACTCACAGTCTCCTGTGAGAAGAAGATCTGGTATGGTAAGTTCTAACACACAGTCATAAACAAGTGTAGTGAGACTCCTGAGACATAATATGTTTTTTTGATGAGTTATTTTATTTTTGTGATTGTTTTGTTCTAAAATAAGGTGTTGCACATGCTGCTTGGTTATTCTTGGGATCATTTATAGCACAGGATGCATCAAAATTTTAATAAATAAATGAAATCTACCTATTTTTAAATTCTTCTTGGAGTGGGGTGATTTTCATAAATTGTAGTTAAATTGAGAACTGCTGAATGTATAGTATGTGTGCAGCCACTCTCTCACCTGTTCTCTGCACAAGCATAGTTAATCACACCTGTCTCACTGAACTTGCTGTAGGTTCAGTGTCTTGAGCACAGTACTCCAGGCAGTTGGTACCCATTCACCGGTGCTAGAAATTAAGATGCAGATCATTTGTGATCATTGGTAAATCTGACATGATCTCATGACTATGTAATACTATAAAAATACTTAAAAAGCAATTCTTGATGCTGTTAAACTCTGTATGTGTGTGTGTGTGTGTGTGTGTGTGTGTGTGTGTGTATGTATGTGTATATATAGCACGCATTTGCATAGCCTGACATAAAGTTTCACTGTGCCAGTGTATTAGGGAGCTTTATAAAACTCATGCTCTGTGGTTCCTTTGTAAAAGCAAACCAAAGTATTTCTAAAGGAGAAGCAAGTTCTAAGCCACCTAAAACCTTTCTCATGCAGTCTTTATTTATTTATTTATTTAACATCTTTATTGGAGTTTAATTGCTTTACAATGGTGTGTTAGTTGCTGCTGTATAACAAAGTGAATCAGCCATACCTATACATATATCCCTATATACCCTTCCTCTTGTGTCTCCCTCCCACCCTCCCTATCCCACCACTCTATGTCATCACAAAGCACCGAGCTGATCTCCCTGTGCTATGTGGCTGCTTCCCACTAGCTATCTGTTTTATATTTGGTAGTGTGTATATGTCCATGCTACTCTCTCATTCCGTCCCAGCTTCCCCTTCCTCCTCCCCATGTCCTCAAGTCCACTCTCTACATCTGTGTCTTTATTCCTGTCCTGCCCCTAGGTTCATCAGAACCAATTTTCTTTTAGATTCCATATATATGCATTAGCATACGGTATTTATTTGTTTTTCTCTTTCTGACTTTCTTCACTCTGTATGACAGAATCTAGGTCCATCCACCTCACTACAAATAATTCAATTTCGTTTTTATGGCTGAGTAATATTCCATTGTATACATGTGCCACATCTTCTTTATCCATTCATCTGTCGATGGACACTTTGGTTGCTTCCATGTCCTGGCTATTGTAAATAGAGCTGCAATGAACACTGTGGTACATGAGTCTTTTTGAATTATGGTTTTCTCAGGGTATATGCCCGGTAGTGGGATTGATGGGTTGTATGGTAGTTCTACTTTTAGTTTTTTAAGGAACCTTCATACTGTTCTCCATAGTGGCTGTATCAATTTACATTCCCACCAACAGTGCAAGAGGGTTCCCTTTTCACCACACCCTCTCCAGCATTTATTGTTTGTAAATTTTTTAATGATAGCCATTCTGACTGGTGTGAGGTGATACCTCACTGTAGTTTTGATTTGCATTTCTCTAATGATGAGTGATGTTGAGCATCCTTTCATGTGTTTGTTGGCAATCTGTGTACCTTCTTTGGAGAAATGTTTATTTAGGTCTTCTGCCCATTTTTGGATTGGGTTGTTTGTTTTCTTGATATTGAGCTGTCATGCAGCCTTGTAAATCAAAACCTTCCAAAGATGTTTTCTGTGAGTTTCTTCTGCTTTTTGTGAGTTCCTGCTAACCCTTGTGCTTAACACAGTTTCACAGGTGTTCGCCGCATTGGGCATTGTTGGGCTGTAGCTTCAGCCTCTTCAGTCTCCGTTTGGGCTGCCTTTATGAACAGCTGTGCTTCATCCGCCTTTCTTTTGTCCGGAGAATATGGAGTGGTAACCTGTTGTCATGCTGCTGCCAAAGTAGATCAGGTGCTGGGATTCCTGTGTAAGTGCCCCAATTACAGGGAAGGAGGGCTCTTACCGTGAGGTGCTCGCCCTGATGTGTGTAAGTCAGATTTTTGCTGGAAAATAGTTCTTTCTGGGAAAGACACTTGTGACTGATTACATACATTTGATATCCTTTCAAAACTACAAAAATGGAAATTTTCTACGAGTGCCTCATTTTTGGTAAGTGTCAGTGCATTTAAGAGATTGAAATACCTGCTCTAGGCAAGAAATTTGTATAATATTTTGGATTAATTTGAGTGTGAACTGAAGCCTCTGTTTTGCATATGGGTCCTTAAATATTTTCACACTGTCCTTTTTGTACAGATCCTTTTTGTCTTCCATGCTCATGAAAGAAGTTAGGAAATGTATTTCTGCTCTTGTAGAAATAGTCAGTCAGTGGTGGCCTTCCCTTTCTGGCTGTGTATGTTTGTTTTCCTTGCACGGAGGAAAGGAAGCTAATGTGTCGGAACCTGTGCTGGGGACTTGTACCCGTATTCTTTCATTTTATTCTCCTGTGAGGCCCTGGAACATAGTGACTTCTGGCAAGTATTTTTGTCATTCTCCAGCTTTAAAAAATGAGGACAGAAAGATCAGGTGTCAGATAGAGGGAAGTAACCAAGCCAGAATTCTAGGAGCACAATTCATCACCTTGGCTGTCTGTCTGCTGGTGATATATTCCTACCTCTCCCACACCTGCAGAAATGGTGGCACAGGGACATCTCCTGACTCACCTGCCACCCGGTGATGTTAACGGAACAAGACAGTTTGGCCCTCCTCTCCTTCTGACTTCCTGTTGTCTTCTCCCTCCTGCTGAATTCGGCTGTGTCCCTTGCTTTGCGTCATCACCCTTTCCCATCCCTCATCTCAGCCTCTTCATATGACAACCATCCTTTCTCGGAGCTAAATCCTCCCACATCATCCCAACTCCTGGGACCCCACGTGTGCCCAGAGCCTCTGCTCTTCCTGTCTGAGCCACTCAGCCAGCAATTTGCAAAATCCATCTCTCCTTAAACATGTGTTACTCAATTTAGGATTTTACTCTTCATGATATGTGCCTTTGAACTGACAAGCATATTTTCCCTAGCGATGCTATAGAATTATCCTTCTGCCTTGCTACTCAGTACTTTTTATGTGTTGATATTTGCCCCCTCATCTAGACAGAAAGATTTTCTGAGTAGACTGTATCTTCCACCTTTGTTTCAGCCCCACAGAATCTTACCCAACTTTAGCACCACTGAAAGTGTCCAGAAGTATTTGACTAATTGAACCAGGTGCAGTAGTCAGTGACCATAGGGCCAGGCTCCTGCGTGAGACGGTAGACTGCCTTACTTGTTATGCCACGAAGATTGACATTAAACTTTGCAAGCATGTACATGAGCCTTTCAGACTAATTCCCAGTACTGTATAACTCAAGTGTGATGACATTTGGTACTGGTGCACTTTCCAGAAATTGATGGAAAATGTGAATTCTTCCCTGTGACAGTCTTGCCGATTTCAACCAAAGTGAGAATAGTTGTTGCTGGGCAAACAATCCAGTTTCTTCCAGAAAAAAAACAAATGAGTTAATGAGCAAGGCGGTTTGCTTCCAGAATACATGCACCCTGGAAAGGATGTAGGGTAATACTGAAATTAGACTGAGCATCTGAACTTTGAAATAGTTTTATTAATTAATTAACAGGCTGAGTAACTTTGACCAATTTATAGTTGATATAACTTTTCTGAGCGTCAGGTAAGATTGGGTTTATTTAGTTTAGGGAAAAATCCCCCAATTAATTAATTAATCCCTCAAAGAAATATCCTGGAGTACCTGTTCTGTGACAGTCAGTCCTTTTGCTCATCAGACAGAAGAGTCGGAAATTTAATCAAGAACTTGTCCCTGATCATAAAATACTCAAAATCTCATAGAGAAAGATATGTAAATAAAGACAGTTATTGGTGATTCTTGGTACAGTAGGTGGTTATTGGTATAATTGGTACAAACTATGCTGATGGCACAAAGCAAGAAGCTCTAAGACTGATCTCAGCATTCGTAACAAAAATGGTTAAAGAATCTTGAGCTGAAGTTTGAAGGATGGACAGGGTTTCACCAAGCAGAAGCAGGGGGAAGGTCAGCTAGTTTTAACAACAAAGGCTGATGTCCACAATATAGACAGTGCAAGTATATAGTATATGAAGTGGAGGAGGGAAGGGGGTAGATTTTATAAGACTTAGAGGGCTGAGGTGCACAGTTTGGACACCTTAGGTAAACATTTAAAGGTTTTATGCAGAAAAGTGTAAGAAATCCCTTTACCATTTAAATTGATCCTTTGGCAGGAACGTTGAGCCTGGAGGGTCCTGGTGTGCAGATGGGGGGCAGTGAAACAGGAAAAAGGCCTTCATCAGTGTATAACTGGGTACGTGCAATGAATGTGAGATTAGATTGGTCAACACTGAATGAGCTCAAAGAATTCTCATGTCAGCCTCCCACTTTAAAAAATCTGGAACTCCAATATTTATGCCAAACATAAGAAATTAGATAATTAAAATATGGCTCATGAAAGGAGATGTAGTTTGTACCAGGATGTCATCTTCTAACCTTCTAGTGAAGTGATGATGAGCAAAAGTGACATTTTTAGATGTGTGCACAGAAGCGATTGTATCCGTATTTCAGTTCTGATCAGAGCCCTAAGGCACTGATTAAGATGCTCTTCATTCCACACAGCCTGGAAAGACACAGGCCTGCATTTAGATGTGAACAAAATAAACGTGAACTGATAAACTCAGCGCCAGTTGTCAGTGGAGAGGAGTCCCTTCAAGGATACAGGCAGTCTAACTTAATTCAATTCTATATGCAGAGCCAGTGAGAGCAAGAGACTGACTGTGAACTTGCAGGCCAGTCGCCCTCACAGGCAACCCCTCCAGCATTTGTTCTGGATGGAATGTGAGTTGTGATTTGTCAATCAATTCCCAGTTCTCAACTATCTGTTATAATATAAAAGTGATTCTTAATGGTAAAAGTAAAATCTTCCTGAGCCAGTCGTCTGTTGATGGGTACTTGGGTTGCTTCCATGTCTTGGCTGTTGTAAAGAGTGCTGCAGTGAACATTGGGGTGCATGGCTCTTTTCGAATTAGAGTTTTGTCCAGATATATGCCCAGGAGTGGGGTTGCTGGCTCATATAGTAGTTGTGTTTTCAGTTTTTTAAGGAACCTCCATACTGTTCTCCGTAGTGGCTGTACCAGTTTACATTCCCACCAACAGTGCAAGAGGGTTCCATTTTCTCCACACCCTCTCCAGCATTTACTGTTTGTAGAGTTTTTGATGATGGCCATTCTGACCACTGTGAGATGATACCTCATTTGTGGTTTTGATTTACATGTCTATAGTAATTAGTGATGTTGAGCAACTTTTCATGTGCCTGTTGGCCATCTGTACATCTTCTTTGGAGAAATGTCTATTTAGGCCTTCTGCCTGTTTTTGATAGGGTTGTTTGGTTTCATTTTTGATATTGAGCTGTATGAGCTCTTTGTATATTTTGGAAATTAACCCCTTGTTGATCACATTCTTTGCAAAATTTTGCAGAGAACCAATCCTAAACTCTTTAAACTGCCCTGCCTTGCCTTCCACGTGGAAATCCCAGTAAAGGCTCTGGTCTAGTGCTTGCCCTGAACTCCTTTCTTCTGCCTACTGATCACAAACTGGTGCTTGCTATGTGGTGTGACTTGCATCCTGTGTCTAGACCCCTGAGTGTAATAAACTTTGATTTTCCGAGCCTTTCCTGTGTCTCCTCTTATGACCTCACCTCACTGACCATCACATTAAAAAAACAAAAAAAATACAAAACATCGTATTTACTTTAGCTTTATCTCATTGGTGATCATTTTGACTCAGTTTTCTTAAACTCTCTTCTGTGCCTCTAACTCTGTCACTGTCCATGTCAATAACCATATCCTAGTTGAATCAGGAGGACCCCTTCTAATTTCATTTTACTGCCTCTTATTTATGTGATTTTGACTTCTCCTAACTCAAGATTTTACTGTAGGTCTGTTTATGTTGCATGAGGCTTGCTTCACATTAGATTGTATTATAAGAGGTCTTTGTGGATGATGGGCTTACTCTGTTGACCTGAAACAAATAGATGCCCAGATATCTCTTCAGCAAAGAATCGCAATTAGTGGTGTGCAGCCATGGTGAGCTGCGTGTATGTAAATCCCCCGCACAGCAAGGGAAGGAGAACTTTTATAGAGAGGAAAAGAGACTTGGAAGGGCCACAGTAAACATAGTCTGTGGCTTTTCATGGCTGAGTCCTTAATGGGAAAGGAGTCTTTCTTCTTCCTATTGGGCTCCACTATGTCACAGGGTGTGAAAGCTGCCCCTCTGATCTCCTGACTCTAGTTAGTTGAGGTTTCTGTTCATTAATTTTTTTACAGCCCCTAAAAACGTCAAGTATCCAGGGTCAGATGTAGGCTTAATAATTTGGGGCTTTGAAATTTGGAGTAAAACTATTTATAATGTCTGAATGTGAGTTTTCTCATTTGTATTAGCTTTCTATTGCCTCTCTACCAGATTATCACAAACATAGTGACTTTTATGATTTTGTGGTTCAGGAGGCCGGAAATCAAGGTGTCAAGCAGATTGCATTCCTTCTGGCAGTTTGGGGGTGAATCCATTTTGTTGCCTTTCTCAGCTTCCAGAGCTGCCTGTGTCCCCGGCTTGTATCCCTTCTCTGTGTCACTTCAGCCTCTGTTCCCATCATGACATCTCCTTCTATGGCTCTGACCCTCCCGCCCCCTCTCTTAAGGACATTGGAATTATATTGGGCTCAACCAGTATCCATCACTTAATCATAGCTGTGAAAGTCCCTTTTGCTTTGCAAAGAAACAGTCACAAGTTCTAGGAATCAGGACTTGGGCCTCTTTGTTGGGGGCGGGGGCGTTTTCCCATCTACCACATAACCTTCCAGAATTGGGAAAATAACACCTTCCCTGCTTGTTGTCATAGTTGTTATTAGGCATAAATGAGAAATATTGGGAAAGCTTTATACAGTCAGTAAAGACATCATTTACTAGAAGCGAACCCATTCTACTGCTCCCATTTCATGTATTTCTTTTTATTATATAAAATGTTTTTCTCTTTATACTTGTAGTATTACATGAATTAATTTCAATGCTGTGATTCATACAGCTTTTTATAGTATAGTGCATTTTATCACAGAATTATAGTTTTTCTTATTCCCAGAAAACTCTGTTAAGAACATATTGATAAAGGATACTTATAAGTCACAAAATATGATACAGATTTGCTGTAGACTGTTTTAAAACAGAAAGTGTTGATGTAGCAGCCAAACTCAGGAGAGCAGAAAAAGGAAAGATGGTTATTTTTTGCCAGAGATGGTAGCCATTAGTTTGGCTCCACGATATTATTTTCTTTATTTTTCATAACTACATCGGCAACCCATGCACTGAAAATAGGTGGACAAGTTTAAAGTGACATAAATTCTGATTTCAAGAGCAGGATGCTTGTCTGTTTGATATACACGTACACATATCTGACTGCCTGGTGGAGACTCAAGCCCATCTGTTGAGATGGCACTGTGCCTGTTTCCAGCTGTTTGTGCTTAAGTTCAAAGATGCCTGTGAGAGGAGTGTGACATTTTCATTGATTGCCTTCCTATTCTTATGTAGGCAGTACTCTGAAACACTGGCATCCACAACAGATACTGTACAGTCATAAAATTAATGATATTTCTATTTCTGTAAGGCCCCTGCACCACGCAGTGACATTGTTAATATACTAAAAGCTGTCAAAGAGATGTCGACTGAAAAACAAAAAAGCACAACCTAAAAGTTGAGGATTATGTTTTATTTGACGGATGAAACTGAGGACTTTGGCCCAGGACACAACATCTCAGACAGCTCTGAGGGGCTGCTTCCAGGAGGCAAGGGGGGAGCCAGGCTCTATAGGAGTTGTTGCAACAAAGGCCAGGTAGTCGGAATGTCAAAAGGTTACCGTTATTTAAAGAAAACCAGACACCTCAAGTTAAGGGGTTTAGCACTTTGGCTCACTGGAATCATTCCTTTGATGTGCACCTCAGCTCTCTGGGGCCAGTATCCTGTGCTCTCTCACCCTGAGTCTCCTCAGGGGCACCATCAGGGTGGGTGGGGAGTGGCTACAGCGACTGAGGGCTTGATGGCCGGCATCCTGTCTCCATCCTGAGTGTCCTCAGGGCTCACCTTCCAGGCAGCTGTAATGTGATGGCTTGATGGCTGCAACATCCTTTGTTTATTGATATGGCCGGCAACATTTTTTTTTACTGACAGAGAGATTCAGTTTTGATTTTTACTGTTTTTCAAATCTTTTCATTTATGTATTTATTTATTTTGCTTTAATCTTATTCAATTGCACTATATATATATACACACACACACACATATATATATGCATAAATATATACACATACACAAACAGTAAAGCTCTTATTGGTGTAGCATTCAATGAATTTTAACACATCTATAGATTTGTTGTAACTCTCACCACAGGCAGAGTGTAGAGCAAGTCATTTCCCCCAGACTTTCACCTGCTACTGTTCTGGTTACCCCTCCCCCACCTCTGACACTAGCTGATCTGTTCTTTCACTATATTCTTCACTCCCTGCTAGTGGTAATTCAGAATGTAGAACAGTTTGGGCATTCTTTATAAAGATGAACATGCACTTAGATCTCCAACAATTCTGCTCCTAAGTATTTACTCTGGAAAAATAAAAACTAATGTTCACACAAAATGATTATAGCGGTAGTATAAATATTTGTCCCAAACCGGAAACAAACAAACAAACATGTATTATTCAGCAGGAAAGCATAAACGTACTTCGGTATATCCATAAAATGGAATACAACTCAGAAAGAGAAAGGAATCGAGTGGAGATTAAAGCAGTGTTGTATTTCCTAACTTGATACAGGGCAGTGGTTCTCAATGTGTCTTGGGGGGATTCCAAGACTTTTCAGCAAGTCCACAAGGCCAATCTCTTTTCTATCATGATATTAAGACATTATGTGCCATTTTCAGTATGTTGACACTTGTACTGATGTTGCAAAAGCGGTGGCACCTTGACACAATTCAAGGTGATAGAAACGCACTGTAGTGGTAGACATTGTATTCCTGACAACTGAACACTCACATTAAAAGAAAAAGAGCCAATTTTCCTTGTAAATGTCCTTGATTGTAGTATCCCTGAGCCTCGCAGTGCTCCAATTTCAGGGCCCAGAGGCTGAACTCTGAACTCCTTCTGGACTTGTGCGACCCCGAATGACCAATGGCTGAAGCCAGCAGGGGCATTAAAGTTCCTGGGCGAGCAGATCTCCTCTGGCGAGAAACCGTGGCTGCAGGGCTCACTGATGCTCCCCAAGCCAGTACTTCGGACTTTCTGTAGAAGAGAACTGCCGTTTCATCAGTTTCCGCCAACTTTCTTTTCCTTCCTGTCTCTGTGTCTCAGGGCCAGACCTGCCTTGTGGTCTGACCCATGTGACTCACTTCACATTTTCTTTCACAGCCGTTTTCCCCTATTAATTTCTTGCAAGTCCAGTCTCATCTTGATGTCCTTGTCTCTGCGGACCTGAAACCACCATTGATGAAGCAGTAAAAGTTACTCATTTTATTAAATCTTGACCACTGAGTACACATTGGTTTAACATTGTGTGTGAAAAGAATGGAAGTGTACATACAGCACTTCTGCCACGCACAGCAGCTTAATGGTTGTCTCAAAGAGAAAGTTTTTGTGACGATTTGAGTTATGAGCTAAACTAGTCACTTATTTTATGGAACATTATTATTGCCTTAAAAAGTTACTGACAAACAAAGAGGGTCATCTATATTTGCTTTGCCAGACATTTTCTCAGAAATAAATGAAGGATGCTTTATTACGTCAGGAAACATAACTGGCAGTAACTGGTGCAGTTATGAAATTCAGGGTTATAAATGAAAATTAGAATTTTTGAAAAACTTGTGTCTACTGCCATGGGCTTCAGAGATTTTCAGCTTATAAAGAATGTCTTTTTTAAAAGTCATTGTCAATCACTTAAAGCCTCCAATTATGTGGGAAGAGTTGTCTACAGAAGGGCATGCAGAAATTTGGGGGGGGTGTTGGAAAGTTTTATATCTTCAGTAGGGTGGTAGTTACAGTACTGTGTGCATATGACTGTATGTATAGAACTACACATTAAAGAGTGAATTTCGCTCTAAGTTATACTTCAATAAACCTGACCCAAAAGTCCATTCAGTATATTTCAATACATATACTCATCAGTTGTTCAGAATCTCCCCACCGGCACCCCAAATCTAGATTCAATTTCCTATAATCTTCCTAACTTCCTACTTCTCCTTTATCAAGCTGATTACTGAAAGGCATTTCTCAGGCTACATAGTTTATTACAGAGGGCAACTTGAGTTCGTTGCAATCATTATCAATGATGCCTCACACCTTCCCCATTCATCAGTATTCAGCAGGTATTGAACAACTATTGAGAGCCATGTGATGTGATATAAGACAAAAAGAAGATAGACCTCCAAAAATTGTGGCTCCCATATGAAGGCATACAGGTAGGTAACCAGGTAATGACCTTGCACAATGATACCCCTTGATGGTAAAGTTGTGACAGGTGCTACAGGAATCTAAAAAAAACAGGGAGAGATGAGGAATCTACTTTTGGTGTGGTAAGAAAGGTGAGCCCTGAACTATATATTAGAGAACATATACTTCAGGTCACTAAGACACATCACTGTCTGCGGTCCCCAGGCCTGAGTTAAACACATGTCTGTGTGGCTCCTGCAAACTGAAAAGACAAGTTGCCTGTTTGCTTCCTAATCTGTCTTCCTAATCTTCCTAAGCTGTCTGAGACTATTCCTCAGACAGCTGCCTTTCCAAACTATGCCATTTGTCTTCTCTACATCATTGCTGTTAGTTTTCGGTAACCTGTCAATATCTTGCATTAATCTAAAACCCTTAATTTAAGAGACAGCATATCTCCTACGTATTGTGCATCAGTACACACAAACTTGTATTCACTTATCTCGACTTCTTTTTCCTTTTGTCTTGACCATCTGGAGGTTCCTCATCATGTTACATGTTTCCATCAGAATGTGTTGGTCTGGTTTGCAAAGTGAGTGCCATCAGATGATAGTTTGAACAATTTTTCTGCCACTTCATTTTCTCAACGACCAGGGTAAAGACCAAGTAATACATAGTTCCTGTCTTCAAAGAATTCACAATTTAGTAGGGCAAACAGATATGAAAACAATACATCTTAATATAATGACATGTATATTACAGTATTTCATAATATGCTGTGAGCACACAGGGTGGGGAAGTCCAATCAACTTCACGGACTTCAGGGAGACTGCAGAAAACTACGTTTGCCTCATACATTAAAAGGCATATAGATGATTTAAGTTAACAAGGAAGACCAGCATTATAAACAGAAGCTGCATGACGGGAGGGGGCATGTATACTGCATCCCAGGAAGCGGCAGGGGATGAGAATGACAGGGGGGCTACCTGCTAGAATATGACAGACCTTCTATTCCATTTCAAGGAATTTGATCTTTATTTTTAAGCCTATAAAACCCAATTTTAAGCATAGGAACAGCATAAACTACTTTGTATTTTAAAACATGTTTCTGGCATCAGTGTAATTAACGGATCCAGTAAAGGAACACTTATGATCGAAAGGTAAAAGAATATCATTTTCCAGTAATCTAATTTTATGCTTTAATTCAGTCAGTGCTAATGAGAATTTAGAAGTGAGTTATTAGAGAGAACTCAAAGGTAAAATAGTCTAAAAATGTGATTTTTCTATTTTGAGAGTTGGGGGGGGGGTGACTGCAAGGTATTGAGTTTGGTAATTTAGTTCACTGAATAAATAGCCAAAACAGGGAATATAGGGAGAGATGGTTTTGACGGAAAAAAAAAAAAAAAAAGACTTAGTTTTTAGAGCAGTTTTAGGTTCACATAAAAATAGAAGAGATGTTGCAGAAATTTCCCACCTACTCCCTGCCCGCACACACGCAGAGTCTCCCAAAGAGTGGTCCATTTGTTAACAACTGATGAACCTACAGGGACAACATTGTTATCACACAAAGTCCATAGTTTGCCTTAACGGTTCGCTCTCGGTGTTGTATATTCTGTGGGTTTGGACACATGTATAATGACATGTATCCACCATTATAGTATCATACACATTATAGTATTTTCACTGCCCTAAAAATCCTCCGTGCTGTACCTTTCTGCATTCCCACCAGCAACGAATGAGAGTTCCTTTTGCTTCCCATCCTTGCCAGGTGTTGTCAGTGCTGCAAATCTTGACCTTTCTATATTGAGTGTATAGTGGTATCTCATTGTTTTAATTTTCATTTCCTTGGTGACATGATGTGCGTCTTTTCATATGCTTATCTGCCATCTGTATATCTTCTTTGGTGAGGTTCAGGACTTCTACCCATTTTCAAAATAGGTTTTTTGTTTTTTTTCTAATTGCTGGATTTTAGGAGTTCTTTGTATATTTCGGATACAGTTCTTTGTCAGATACATCTTTTGCAAATGCTTTCTTCCAGTCTATACCTTGTCTTCTCAGTCTTTTGATAATGTCTTTCTCAGATCTGGAAATCCAAGTCCAGCTTATCAGTTCTTCCTTTCGTTGCTCATGCCTTTGATGTTGTATCTAAAATGTCATAGCCAAACCCAAGGTCATTTAGATTGCCTCCTATGTTATCCTCTAGGTACTTTTTTACTTTTTTGTTTTACAATTAGTTCTGTGATTTATGTTGAGTTAATGCTTGTGATGGGTATAAGGCCTTCACAATTTTTCATATTTGATGTTATTTATATTTTTATTATTGTTGTACTTGTATAAAGAGCAGTTATAATTTTTCTGAGGTATTTAAATAGAGTCATGAGTTTGGAATTCATGCCAGAGGCTGGTGTTATAAGTAAACTTCTATGAGTTACGGGCCTGTAGCTGAAAGCATGGGGTGGGTTGGCAATACAAAAAGAAAATTTATAGAGCTGAAAGAGAGAAGAAAACTCAGGGGAAAAAATAATGGTGTTACTAAGGAAGAGGGGTGAGAAAAGGAGTAAAAAGGAAAGGCAATAGAAATAATGCTGAGTAAGAATAAGTATATAAAAAGGTCAAGCAGACAGAGACTCAAGAATGTGAAGTGTTACTGGGATCCAAAGAAGTAAACTGTAACAAGAGTGTTAAAGAGGCCATTGCACGGAGACTAGACTTTGTTTACATTAGCAGCAAGACTTGAGTGGAATGGTTGTATCACCCTTTTGGAATGGGTGAAGAGTAAATAGATTAAGCCTCCGCTTATGGTTTTCATTGTATTTACGGTCTCTCCATGAGTTTGAACTAAAAAAAAATTGAACACACTTACTGACAAATATACCTCCAAGTTGGTTTATTACATTTCAACATGTCATCAGCATTCAAAGGCGTTAGTTAATTTGTTAAAGTCAGAGCATCTGGAATTGCTTATTTTTAGAACTCCCCAAATAAGTCATTCAGTAGATATTTCAAGAAGTTTTAAAAATTCCTTTTCTGGGAAGAATCTGTAGTAGCTCAGACTTGGGCTTTTTAAGAAACAGGCAGAGAGCTGAGTTAGCTTTGGTCAAGGCAGCAACTGGCATTTCAGTAGTAACAGAAGGTCACTGCCCCTTTTCCTTTTCCAAGGAGTTTAAAAATAATGCGATAATTAACTGATTGCCCTAGGAATTCAGTAACTATTACTAAACGTGTAGATCCCTGGGATAAAATAACCATTAATGAATTACAATCTGCTATACTTTCACTTTTCTGAGATGATTCATGGTCACTGGCCATTATCATTGTGGCCATCATTATGGCCACAACTCTCAAAGGACTGTTTCTGGCAGAGATTACTTTATTCTATCACTTTTCAGTAACTTTGCAGATGATTTACTAGAGAATTTTCATTGATTTTTTTAAACATCTTTATTGGAGTATAATTGCTTTACAATGCTGTGTTAGTTTCTGCTTTATAACAAAGTGAATCAGTTATACATATACATATGTCCCCATATCTCTTCCCTCTTGCGTCTCCCTCCCACCCTCCCTATCCCACCCCTGTAGGTGGTCACAAAACACCAAGCTGATCTCCCTGTGCTATGCGGCTGCTTCCCACTAGCTAGCTGTTTTACATTTGGTAGTGTATATATGTCCATGCCACTCTCTCACTTCGTCCCAGCTTACCCTTCCCCCTCCCCATATCCTCAAGTCCATTCTCTAGTAGGTCTGCATCTTTATTCCCGTCTTGCCCCTAGGTTCTTATTGATTTTTTTCTTCTGGTATAATTTCTTTCTTAACAAATACATATTATTGTTGGTATTTGACTCCATAACATCTTCACTATCATTGAAACCTATTAAAATATCAAATAGGATGGAATTTGATTTCCCTTTTTAACAAATGAGAGTGAAGACATAGCCTGTTTGATCCTGAAAGCAAAGGACTATACTTGGTAACGTCTTGTACAACTAATGACAACATAGTGTTGAATTCTTAATAGATACTTGTTGAATGTTGCTATATGAATGGGTAAGTGATTTTCAAGCATTTTAGCTAATTTCAGACGTAATAAGAATACGTGTTTTCCCTGTTTCATTGACCAAGTAATTTGGCCCGTGTGATACAAATTAATAGATTCTGTACTGTTGTCTTGCGGGTCCCCATTACTGATACTGGCTAATCTGCTTTCTGAACCTATTCAGTTTCCACCCTTCAAAAAAAAAGTCCTTGATGTGCACAGTAAGGACAGGAAGCTGTATAAGATTTGGAAATGTACGTTAAGTGCAAACCCAGACTGTCACTCAGCCATACAGAAGAAATACACACTAATGTAGCTAATTTAAATGGTCACCAGGGAGGCAGGCTTTGAAGTTTCAGATAATTTGGTGACTTCACATCTTTAATTACATATTTATGGGCCATAAAATTAATTATTTTGTAATCCTTATTTTACTACACATACAAATGAGTGATGGCTGACCTTTCTCCAAACTATAGTTAAAACTGCTCTAAGCTGCCTCATTAACAAGAACACTTAGTAATGAAGCATCAAAGTGATACAAAATGTCTTGTCATTTCAAAAATTGTCTCTGTAATGATGGCTTATTTGTTCATGTCAACATTTTATCAAGGTCTAGGATCCCAGATAAGTTGACTTAGGATCCTTCTATCTCCAGTTGTTAGTGAACATTGAATTTGACTGTAGCTGTGAACTATCAGAGGCTTACTTTACCCTAGCACATTTAAAATTTAATTCCATAAATATTTCAGTATCTATAATGTCCCAAAATCATAACATAAGCTAAAGCCAGAAGAAGGACAATGTGTTACCTGTTCTTTATGAATTAACAGACCTAGTGGAAGCGTGAAGTGGTAACTCAGGTCCTAGTTAATCTATTAAAATTTCTGTGGACTCATTGCTAGATTTCAAATTCAAATCGAAGTTTGGGATGATGTCACTTACATGTAACTTACTTATATGAAAATATAATAATGTGAACATTCAGTTTCAGAATCGTGATGAGATGACCATTTATTTTAAATATTTTTAAAGTGATGTTTCATGATAATCTGTATTCCCGTTCGTATTTTCTTTCAATACAGTTTGGTTAGGGAAACACCACAGTGACACTTGAAGACTCTAATTGTGTGAGAAGTTTATAGACCTTCTTAGTCAATTTATCATTGTTGCAGAAAGATAAATTTAAATCCTTTAAAAGGCCAGTGAATGGCAGAGCTCTTGTTATGTATAATAATTTTCAATTTTTGAAAGTTCATGTTTCACTCATGGAAAATAATGTGATTATTAGAAAAATAATAAATAGATATTAAATACCTATTTATGTCAAATTTATGTAATCTAGAAAAGGTGAAACTAGTTAAAAATGATCATGTATAAATTTTAACATTATTATAATGTGTTTATTTACCATCTATTGTCAATATGATAGTGTTTTACTAGCTCAGTGGTGCTCATTTTTTCACGTTCAGTATTTCTGAAATCTGAGTATAGCAATGGATTGTGAAAATAAAATTGTAAGTGTTATTCTTAGTGATACAAAAAATAATATCACATTAGAAAACAGTGACATCTTAGATTCAGTGAAATATGATGCTATCTGGAGTCTTTTTAGAAAAATTGCTCTAATAAAAATAATGCATAAACAACTCACTGTGTTGGGGAGATAAGACTTCTGCTTATAGCTGTGATGGAGTCACTGTATCCTGATGTATTCTTTTGCTTTACATAATTCAAACACAAGATAAAATATTTGAAACAGAGGCTTTTAGACATTGGACAATAAACAGCACACTACGGTGATTTCTTAAGAGAAGTAAATGAAGCGAGTCTTACAATTGTCCCAGGTTACCACCTAGAGAGAGTTTATAGGACACAGTGCAGAATGGATGAACCCAAACAGAACCCTGAAGGCTCCTCAGAGGAGACAGTTGAGAATTTGGGGTGGACAAAGCAGCTACAATGCACAAGCCAGGGAACTGAAGAAGAGAACAGCATGAGCAAGAGAGAAGTGAACAGAGAGAGAACATCAGAAATTTCTCCATTATTCTTCAACTGAACAGTAATCATCACAAGTATGGGAGGAAAATACCCAAAGCGTGGAAAGAGCCACTGGAAAGGAGAAAACAGAACAAGCTCTGATTCCCACACAAAAATGGGAATATTAGTTTCCCACACACCAGAATGGAAACAAACCAACAAAAAACACAAAAACTTTGTCATACATCACGTAGAGGTAGAGAACTCAAAAGGATATGCTTCAGTATTGGGTTATAATAGTCATAGACTAAAGGCTGCTCTTGGTGCAGATTTGCTAGAATATCTTTGATGAGGAGAAAGCCCTATTATAGGTAAAGCGCCAGAAATTACACAG
Source organism: Globicephala melas (assembly GCF_963455315.2). Lineage (NCBI taxonomy): Eukaryota > Metazoa > Chordata > Mammalia > Artiodactyla > Delphinidae > Globicephala > Globicephala melas. Next base: position 111,271,603 of record NC_083319.1, on the reverse strand, counting down.
GTGATAGAATCAGAAAACAAGAATATTAAAGTGGTTATAACTATAAATAATATGCTCAAGATGGTAGAGGAATGCATGAGCATATTAAAAACATAGAAGATATGCAAAATAACTGAATAGCACTTACACGAATAAAATATGCAGTGCTGGAGATGATAGAGTAGACACTGCAGAAGAAAAGATTAATGAAGTCGAAGACATAGCAATATAAACAATCCAAGATAAAGAACATAAAAGGAAAAAGGAGAAAAAAACCGAACAAAGTCTCAGAAGGAGAGGCAAGAAAGAGGATGGAAAAAATGAGTAAATAAGGGCCAACTTAAAAGAAGTGATGGAAACAATGAACCCATAGATCTAAGAAGCTGAAAGAATTCCAACAAAAAATATGAAGAAAACTACAATAAGGCACATCATAATCAAAATGCCTAAAACCTACGATGAATAAAAATCTCCCAAGGAGCCAGAGGGAAAAAGACCCATTATGTACAGAGGGAGAAAATAACACTGTTATAAAAGTACAATCCAGAAAAGAGTGGATCAGCATCTGTGATCTGAAAGAAAAAATTGTTATCCCACGTTCTTATATCCGTTAAAAATATCTCTTTTTAAAAGAAAAATAATGACTTTTGATATACGCAAAGTTTAAGATAATTCATCATTAGAAGATTTACACTACAAGGAATGGTAAAAGAAGTTCTTCAGATAGAAGAAAACTGATACCAGACAGAAATCTCTTACTGCACCAAGAAATGAAGAATGCCATGTATATATGGTTAACTATAAAATAGCATTTTTTAAAAAAGAAAATTGACTTTTTAAAACAAATAACTGTGTATTGTAGTGTTAAATACATATGTAGGAATAAAATACATGGCAGCAGTAGCACAAAGGCCAGGAGACAAATTAAATTATACTGTAGTAAGGATGTTATACTACAAATGAATTGGGATAATATTATTTGAAGCTAGACATACACATACTGTAAATCACAAAGTACAGTTGATTCTTGCATAACGTGCGGGTTAGGGGAACTGACCCTCTGTGCATTTGAGAATCCATGTATAAACTGACAGCCCTCCAAATCCTCAGTTCCACCTCCTTGGATTCAACCAACCATAGATTGTGTAGTACTGTAGTATTTACTATTGAAAAAAATCCACATGTAAGTGCACACATGCAGTTCAAACCTGGGTTGTTCAAAGGTCAAGTGTAATTATAAAATATACAAAAGAGCTTCATAGCTAATAAACATAGGGGATAAAATGCACTCATAAATGGTAGTTATGAAAAGGATAATCCAAAGATGGTAGAAAAAGAAGAAAAAGAGCGAACAATAGGCAGGACTAATAAAAAACAAATGGCTAGCTGATAATATAAACTCATCCAGATCCATAATCACCTTAAATATAAATGACATAGACACTCCATTTAAAAGGTAACTATTGCTGAATTATATAAAAATAATGAGGTGGTATTAACACCAGGCAAAATATGTTTATGAGCAAGCATTACCAGAGATAAGAGGGACTTTGCATTAGAATAAAACGGGTCAATTTGTCAAGAAGAAACATTTATGTACATAACAAGAGAACATCAAAATACCCATACAAAAACTGCAGAAATAAATGAATCTACAATTAGAGATTTCAATACAACTCACTCAGTAACTAATAGAATGAATAGAGGGAAAAATGAATAAGGATAGAGAATAGTGGCCAGCAATTTTTTTTTTCATTGAAGAGGCATCTAGTAAATATTTTAGGTTTTGTGAGCTATATGGTCACTGTAGCAACTATTCAACTCTGCCCTTGTTGTGCAGAAATGACCAAAAAATACATATTTCAGTGGAGACAGTTGTGTTACTATTAAACTTTATTTACCAAAACACACAGTGGCTTGAATTTGGCCTGCAGGCTGTATTTTGCCATTCCCTGATATAGAAAATTGAATAATCCTGCTAGCAAACTTGATCTAATGGACATTTATATAATACTCCCCCCAACAAAAGCAGAATATATGTCCTTTTCAAGTGTATAAGAAAATTTACCAGCATAAGCTATAATCTAGGCAATAAAGTAAGTCTTAATATGTTTAAAATATTTGTCATACAAACATTGTCCCTTGAGTCCTATGTAATTAAATTAAAATTCAATAAAACAAAGATATGTAGAGAATGCTTAAATATTTGAAAATCAAAACATTTCTATTTTGACTAACAGTTCAAAAGATTTTTAAAAATCTTAGGAATGAGCGTTGCATGAAAATGAAAACATGACATTTAAAATTTTATAGGATGCAACTGAAACAGTGCTTACATTGTATTTTATAACACTAACAACCTATATTAGTAAAAAATAAAGAACCTCCAAAGACTTCATCTTCTCTCTCAAGAAAATAGAAAAAGAAGATCAAATTAAACCCAAAGCAAACCAAAGGAAGAAGATAATAAATATCAGAAAACAGTGAAATAAAATTTTTAAAAAAGGAATAGAGAAAATCAATGAAACTTAAAGTTAGGTCTTTAGACGTATCAGTAAATTTGATGAGTTGATAACTTCAACCAAACTGATAAGTGAAAAAGAAAAAAAACTGAAGAAACAAGTTATGAATATCAGAAATGATAGAGAGGGATCCCTGAAATCCTATAGATGATACAATGATGATAAGAAGATCTTATGAGCAATTTTACGCTTTGACTGAGGCATTTTTCTCCACTTTAACTCTGAGTATTTCCCTCTTAGCTTTTCCCTCACTCCCTTTTCCCAGACCACAGGTCTGTAAGGAGATGGGAGCCTTTTGTTTGGGCTCTAGCAGTGAGATATCCCCCCTGTTTGTGCAGCATCTGCCTGATCCTCTCCTGGTGCCAGTCCGTGGGGTTGGCACCTTTTTTACCTTGCTCCCACTCTTTCACTAAGTGGATAAGACTTGATTGTTACTTTTATTTTGGCTCCTTGTCCTAAGTGACCACCCTGACACCTGCTTGCTCAACAGGTATCCCACTGAAACCTCAGGACGGGCCCAAACAACCTGTGTTGTCAGATCCTTTCCCCTGCTAACAGCGCTGGATCGTAGGCCCCTGGCAGACAATATCAGTTAATGAGTGAATACATAATTGAAATACCAACGAAACAACTGGTTTATTACTTAGCAAGACATTGAAGAAATAATATTGTAATGAGTTAGAAAGGTTAAGCTAACTTTTATAAATGAGTCTGGTCACAAATGCTGAGGGATCTTGATTTCTTCAAAGAAATATTTTCATGGTTCTACTATAATGCTTTATTTTTGTCTCTGAAATATATAATTTAGAGAAGAAATTTAAGCTGTTAGTGTTGTATGACCCAAATGTTATGTAATATGTTAACCTGTAATTCTTAAATATCAAAAATTGTTTTTATTCTATTGGAACATGTAACCTGAAAAAATAATTTACACTATTTGAACCAAAACTATAAGGTTTTCAAAGAGAGATTATATCAATTTTATTCAACAGTGTGTCCTGATCATTGAGCACAGTAGATCATTTTGAATTTTTACTAAGCAGATAAAATATTTTTACTAAGCAGATAAAATATTTTTATTTTTTTTGAATATTTTTTTCAATATTTTTATTGAATATGCCAATTTTAAATAGTACCAACCATTTTAAAATTAGGGAGTGGAATGGGTAGTAAAAGCTGGAATTTGTGTAGTGACACAAAGTGCTTAGGTATTTATTATAGCTTCATTTATGGCAGCTCAAGAAAATTTAAGGTGTTGCTATGGTATTTGATGTATACTTTAAATCTTGATAATTTACCTTGTTATATTATAAACCTGAAATGTAAGGGAATATAGTATAATATACACAGAGGAACACATTTGTGTTTACATGAACTTATTTTCCTTATATCATGAAATTAACTATTTCTAAGAGTATTTCCTATATCCTGCTATTCCTAACGTAAATTATACCCCCATATTCCTATCCTTTCCTTCAGAAGTTTTTTAAAAATTAAACTTATTTTTAGAACAGTGTTGTATTTACAAAAAAAGAGAGAAGATATTATAGTTTCTATGTACTCTACACCCAATTTCCACTATTGTCAACATCTTACATTAGTATTGTATATTTGTTCTAATTAATGAACCGATATTTACATTTATTATTAACTAAAGTACCACATTTGTTAATATTTCTATAAAAATTAATAAACAGAAACCTCAATTAAAGAGTCGAGAGACCAGCAGGGGGAGCTCTCACGCCCTGTGACATAGCGGAGCCCAACATGTCCTTCCTAACAAGGGCTCAACCATGTAAAGCCACGGGTGGACTCTTTGTGTACTATGGCCCTTCCAAATCCCTTTTCCTCCTTATAAAAGCGTTCTCCTTCTCTTGCTGTGTGGGGACTTGCAAGTGGCTCTCCATGGTTGCAGACCCCAAAGTGCAAGTCTCTGCTGATGCCAAATAAACCCATCTTTGCTGGACAAATATCTGGCAATGTCAGCATTTCTGTAGTTTATCCTTTTATGATTCAGTATCTCATTGTGAATACCACATTATATTTAATTGTCTGGTCTCCTTAGGCTCCTCTTGGCTGTGACACTTTCTTAGACTTTCCTTGTTCCGATACCATTGACAATTTTAAGGAATACTGATCTGATATTTTGTAGCATGCTCCTCTATTGGAATGTTTCTGCCGTTCTTCTCATAATTAGACCACTGCTATGCGTTTTTGTCAGGAGTATCACACAGGTAAAACGTCATTTCCATCGTTTCATATCAAGGGTACCTACTGTCAACATGATTCATGACTACTGATATAGGTCTTGATCAGTTGGCTGAGGCAGTGTTTGCCAGGGTTCTAGACTGTATAGGTACCCCTCCCCACCTTTGATGCTGGCCTTTTGGGAAGAAGTTATGATGTGCAGCACACCTTTAGGGAGTGGGATTTATGGTCCACTTCTTTGAGGGTAGTGTGTCTATGTCAATTATTTGGCATTCTTCTGTATGAGAGACTTGTTGCTACTCCCCCATTTATTTCTTCAATCATTACATCAGTAAGGACACTTGGATACTTACTTTGTACTTTGGTGTATAATCCAATACAATTTTATTAATTTTGTTTGGTCAGATTGTTCCAGCTTTGGCCATTTCAGTGAGCTCCTGTGTCCCTTTGACATATCCCCATCTTTTTTTTTTTTTTTTTAAATCTCTTACTTTCTGGAACTATGATATGTTCTGGGCTCATATATGTCCTGGCTCAGTCCTAGAATCAAACATTTCTTCAAGGAGCCCTGGCTAATTTTACTGGAGAACGGTGTTGGAAACCACAGTCTAGGCACCGTATGTGCCCAGATCACTCTTTATTTCTCTACCCATTCATCTGTATCTATGTGAAGCTAACTGTAGGTTCATTCTGATGTCTCTAACTTAAATCGATTATCATATGAGTAACCACTACCTTTTCTTCTGTATCTTCCTACTCCAATAGGAAGAAACAGTTCCCACCTTCAACATCCATTTCCGTACATTTTCAGTTCCAGCATGCATGCATAGCAGCCCCAAACTTCTTATTTCGTATACACACAGGATGCAACTCTGTCAACTAGATCAACTAGAAAATATGCTTATCTGTGTATTCTTTATGTTTAGTGTTATAGGGTCATTTCCAAAGTTACCTAGATTTCCAAAGGTCCCCATCATTTACCCCCAGTGAGAACCCCCATCTCGTCTCACCCCTTCAGTGAGAACCTGTCACACATTTGTGATATACTTAGAGTCTTTCATCATAGTCTCCATTCCTTCCTGGAATACCTCAACCTCACAAGTGATTGTTTTAAGTTACTCTTAAAACTTAAGTTATTCAGGTTTACTCTTTGTGCTATTAAAGTTCAATTGGTTTTAACACCTGCACAGTGTCATGTATTCACAGTTACAGTATCATGCAGAATGGTTGTACTGCTCTGAAAATTCCTTGTGCGCTGTACACCTGAAACTAGCACACATTGTAAATCAACTATACTACAGTACAAATTAAAAATAAATAAAAATTCCTTGTGCTTCACCTTTTTGACCCTACTACCCTTTCCCCAAACCCTTGGCAACCTTTGATATTTTTATTATTTCTGTAGTTTTGCCTTTTCTAGAATGATGTATAATTTGAATTATCTGGTATGCACATTAATAGCAATCCAGCCCTTAAGACCTGTCTTACTCATTATGTTCAAAATATAAGCGTTTTCCTGATTTCTATCCCTATAACAAACTTAATGTGAATGGAATCATAGAGCATGTATTCCTTTGTATCTCTTTTTTCCTCAACCCTATGACTGTGTTCTACTCGTTTTATTTTACATAGCTGTAGTTTGATTTTTGTAACTGCTGACTAATAATATGTTCTCTCCTGTTGAAGTACAATGGGTTATTTATGATTTTTGTTTAAGATTAACGTGTTATGAACATAATTTAATTTGTATTTTGTTTGCAAATATGTACAGGTTTCTTTGGATGTGTACCGAGAGATCGATTTCAGTGAGACCTATCATATCTAAACTATATGATTAGATAGTAAATTCAAAGGTGAATTTACCAATTTATACTACCACCAATCTATACTTCCATTCATTTAAAGGCTTGTGCAGTTGAATTTGTGTTATTTTGAATCACATTACACAGATACCCACCAAGTTTTGATTGTTGATACTAAAGCCCTGCTAGAACCATTATTATTAATATCTTTAAAAGACCCTTAAAACTTTCAGTTACTTAGACTCAGTAATAGATCTTAATTTTTTTCTTCTTCTTCTTGTGATTTATATATTAAATAGAATTTGGAAAGTGTATAATTTAGCTATTATGATAAAATTGCTATGTAATAGACAACGGTAACATCTCAGTGACATACAAACATAAGTACTAATTTGCAGGCTTACAAATCTGCAAGTTGGCTGGCACTTGGCTACTGTAGGGTGAGTCTGCAGGAATGTCTCTACTGGTCTTGACTCTGAGTGAAATGGGGATTAACAGACCCAGGCTGAGCTCTGCTCCAAGTGTCTCTCATCTCCTCTGGGGACCAATGAGTTGGCCGAGCATGAACTTCTCATCATCACTGCAGAGGCATATGAGGTCAAGGCCACAGGTACAAGCCTTTTCTCAGCCTCTACTTACATCAGGGATATGAATATCCCATTTTTCAAAGTAAGTGACAAGTCCAAGTGGGAGGGTACTGAAAAGTTAAATGATAATGTATACGATGTTTAACTGCTGTTACTGGGGAATGAGCAAAGAGTTGGGTAATGATGCTGTTTACAACTCAAGATGTAAATTGGGTTTTACAGGGTCATGAACACATTATTTATATGCTATTTTTTCAAAACCGTGTTTCTTTTGTTTGACAAGTAGGAAACTTTTCCCATAACTATGCAAACATTTCCAGGTATATTAAGTGAATTTACATTTTCATGGGTAATCACTTGTGTAGATTCTGAAAAATGAGCTAAGACACCAAGCTACAAATATTTGGATTAAATAACCATCATGTTTTATTTAAGAAGGAAGAGTTCATTACATAAGATTTTAGAACTGACTACTCATTTTAACTGTTTTCAGATGTATATTCAAAGAGGTACCCCTTGTGGGGTGATTCCCTTGTGACTGATGTTATGATGAGACTAAGAACTGTCTTACAAGAAATATTCTGACAGACACTGTCTTGATTAAGATGTGCTCTAATTAAGATAAGTGAGGCTGCTTAGTCATTTGTTTGGCATGATGAGCCCTGAATCTTCAGAATAATGCTAAAAGTAATGAAAAATCTTCCATTTTCTTATTGAGACCACAAATTAGATTTAGAGTGGATAGCTTGCCCACCTGTGCTATAACCATGCCTTATTAGAAGGCACTGATGCTGCAATTTCATTACCATTGTTACTGATCTCTCGATAAAATGGACCATGCTGACTATTGGACATCATACAAGGAAGCCAGTCAGCAGGATTTGTTCCACCAAAAAGTGTTTTTTAAACAAGGTTAAGCCTAATTGGTACTGATATATTTTCATTTATTTGACAATGCTATCATTTTTTTTTGATTACTCCATTTAGATTCTCCAAAGAAATTACACAGTACATTGCACTTTGACATTCACCACTATCACTTGATTGGGAACACCTTTTCTTAGTATCTGTGTTAGTTTTCTGTTGCTATGTAACAGATTACCCCAGACTTAGGGTCTTAACACAACAAAAATGTGTTATCTCAGAGTTCCCATGGGCCAGGATTCCAGGTGTGGGCTCACTAGACCCTCTTCTCAGAGTCTGTCCATGCTGAAACCCACGTGTCAGTTAGGGTTGTTATCTAACTCGAGGTTCAGGGTCTTCTTCCCAGTTCATTAAGGTTATGGGCAGAGTTCACTTCCTGCAGATAAAGTACCAACATGTCCATGTTCTTGCTGGCTTTCGGCCAGGGGTTGCTATCAGCTCCTGGAGTATCATTTCCATAAAGTCATTATTTTACTTACAAAAGAAACAAGGAGTACAGAGTATGATTTCAACCCACACAATGCAAAGAAAACATTCAAAAATTTGAATCCTCATTTTAGAAAAATTAGTATTTAATAACATACACTTTATGATAGAATCTCAAATTGCAATGTTAGGTAATTTGGGCAATGCGTCTTACTAAATTATGGGTGATACCTTTTCCTGAATGTTTTTAAAGCATAGGCCCATTGATGTGGTTTTCATAATTGTCTTAAAGGCTAAAGTTGGGAACTTATAAGGAACAAGACGTGGAATTCTGCTACCTGAAGGGACCCAAGCCCTAATATACAGGAATAATCCTAGAGATTGCAAGACTTCAGGGGGGAAACCACATAGAGAGGCTGAATCCAAAGAATAAGGGCTGTAACGTGCACAAACTGGGGATTTCAGAAAAGCTCCTACATCTGAAGGCACTGTTTCAGTAAACTTTACTGACTGATTCATGAAGTAAGTGGTGATTCAATCATCATTTTGATGCTAGGTGAATCCCAGGACAGTCTGCACAACCATTAGAGAGAGGAAATCTCAGGAATGGCTGAGTTTAATGTGAATAGGTATCAACCCAAATTATAAATGAACAATAAATATGCACAATTATTTATGTGCGTGAGTATGAACGTAAATTCACATTTACCATTATTCGGTGTCTTCTGGGACACACTTTCAGAAGATAGTCTTTGAAACACGCCACTCTCACATCTGCAATTTTTTCCTTATAATGGAAAATCCCTTTCTGGTGTTCGTTTAGTCATATAATGTAACTTTAGTGTGAATTCAGGGAAGTGTTAATTTGAATTGGCTAGAAACAAATCAGTTGCCATTTTTGCACAAAGATCTTAGAATAAAAGCCACAGTTAAAGCCCATTTAATGATTTGGGGAAGGCATTTTTATTCATGTGAAAAAGATACCAGCTTTTATAACCCCAGCTACTTAATAAGATTTTCTAATATTTTTTAATTTAAAATTTTTATTGAGGTATAGTTCACATCCAACATCGTTATTAGTTTCAGCTATAAAAGTTAATGATTTTATATTTGTCTATATTGTGAAATGATCGTCACAGTAAGTCTAGGGAACATTCATCACCATTCATAGTTACAGAATTTTTTATTGTGGTAAGAATTTTTAAGATTTACTCTCAGTAACTTTCAAATATGCAATATCGTATTATTAGCTATAGTCACCATGCTGTACATTATATCCCGAGGACTCACTTATTTTATAACTGGAAGTTTGTACCTTTTGATCTCCTCCATTCATATGGCCCAGTCATCACTCCTCCACCTCTGGCAACACCTATTTATTCTTTGTATTTATGAGTGCTTTTATATTTTTTTTAAAGATTCCACATATAAGTGAGATCAGATAGTATTTCTTTTTCTCAAACTTCTTTTACTTAGTAGAATGCCTTCAAAGTCCACCCATGTTGTCACAAATGGCAAGATTTTCTTCTTTTGTATGGCTGAATAAATAATATTCCACTGTGTGTGTGTGTGTGTGTGCTGTTTTTTAAATCCATTCACCCTTTGATGGTCTCTTAGGTTGTTTCCATATCTTGGCTATTGTGAATAATACTGCAATGAACATGTGGATGCATATATATTTTCAAATTAGTGTTTTTATTTTCTTTGCATAAATACCCAGGGGTGGAATTGCTGGTTAATATGATAGTCCTATTTTTAATTTTTGAGGACCCTCTGCTGTTTTCCGTAGTGGCTGCACCAATTTCATTCTCACCAACAGTGCACAAGGGTTCCCTTTTCTATAAATTCTCACCGGCATTTGCTATTTCTTGTCTTTTTGATAGTAGCCATTTTGACAGGTTTAAAATGGTGCCTCATTGTGGTTTTGACTTGCATTCCTCTGATGCTGAACATCTTTTCATGTACTTGTTGGCCATCTATATGTCTTTTTTGGGAAAATATCTATTCAGATCCTCTGCCCATTTTTTAATTGGATTTTTTTCTCTATGAAGTTGTCTGAGTTCTTTATCTATTTTGGCTATTAACCTCTTATCAGGCATATGATTTATGATATTTTCTCCCATTCAGTAGGTTGCTTTTTTATTCTGTTGATGGTTTCCTTTGCTGTGCGGAAGCTTTTTAGTTTGATGTTGTTCCACATCCTTCTTTTTGCTTTTGTCACCTTTGCTTTTGGTGTCACATCCAAAAGACCATGGCCAGGACTGATATCAAGGAGCATACTGACTGTGTTATCTTCTAGTGGTTTTATGGTTTTAGGTCTTACATTAAAGTCTTTACTCCACTTTGAGGTATAAGCTAGTGGCCCAGTTTCATTCTTTTGTATGTGGCTGTTCAGTTTTCCCAACACCATTTATTGAAGAGACTGTCCTTTCCCCTTTGTATATTCTTGCCTCTTTTGTTACAGATTACTTGACCATACGTGTGTGAGTTTATTTCTGGGCTCTCTATCCTGTTCCACTGAACCATGTGTTTTCTTTTATGCCAGCACCATACTGTTTTTGTTACTGTAGCTTTGCAGTATAGTGTGGAATCAGGGAGTGATGCCTCCAGCTTTGCTCTTCTTTCTTAAGATTGTTTGGCTATTTGGGGTATTTTGTGTTTCCATACAAAAGGATCCCCACAGAGACTCCTAGCTGCTGTAACAGCAAATCTATTACTCTTTCCTCTCTCTCTTTCCAGGAAACCAAACTATAAGCAATTCCTATTCATTCTACCTTTAAAAAATTTTTCACATATGTCTGCCTCACTGGATATTTATGGTTTCCACCCAAATCTAGGTCACCAGCATATTTTTATGGGGCCTAATGAACAGCCTGATGGATTTTCTCTCTTGTGAGTGATCCCTACAAAATCCATTCTCCATGGCACTCTGTCAAAGATGCAGATGTGCTCATGTGACTCGTTCATTTAACATATTTTATTTATTCCCCATTGCATTGAAAAGTAAAACCCAAAAAGCTATCTATATAAGTCTTAATAAGTCTTCTGTTATCTGGCCCCTGCATACCGCCTAACCCTCATCCCATACGATTCCCTCACCCAGCCAACTGTTGTCACACAGTTATTTCTGGATTAATAAGGCATTTTATTATCTCTTTTCCTTATGACCTGTCACATATTATCCATAGACTTTGTGCCAGGATCCTCTTCCTCATTCCTTTTGCTCATTATGTGACTAACATTAATCATTCTTCAGCTCTAATTCTAAATCAGTTTCTCAGGGAGGTCTGCCTTGAACTTCATATTTAATTAGGCAAAATACTACTTTGACATCTATGATTTCACAATCTCAGCACTTATCACAGATTGTTTTAAGCTCTAGTTTAATTGTCTGCCTTCTCTAGTATATCATAAGATGAGAGGAGCAGACCATGTCTTTCTTATCTGATTTGTTTCCCAGAATATACTGTTTGAGACAGACAGAAAAGGAAGTAATGAACAATTATGGAAGGAAGGAAGGAAGAAAGGAATGGAGGGAGGGAAGGAGGGAGGGAGAAGAGAATAGAAAATACATTTTTAAAAAAACTTCTTTTTGGAAAGGAACAGGGTATACATTAATGAGTCAAATATTAGGCAAAAGGAACCATCAAAGGCTTTGAATAAGGAAGTGATAATATCAGATTCAACCTTTAGCAAGTTTAATTGATAACGTTGGAAGAGTAGATTTAGAGACCAAGGATGAAGGAGGCCTGTTTTCTAGAGCCTGTGGGGAGAAAGTGAATCTGAATTAAGATAGTTGCATCAAAATGTAAAGAAAGAGATTTATGTTTGAGGTACTCTGATCTTTACAATTATAGGAATTGGAAAATAGTTAAATGGAAAGAAGCTGAGATTCAGGTTAGTGTGAGAAAAGAAGCCAAAACTGACTTTGAGCCTTTGACTTCAAAAAATTAATAAAATAGTATTGACCAAAAAATGCTTAGCTATTTGCTAGCTAAAAAAATCTAGGAAAGAAATCACAAATTTGGAATATGGGTAAAACATTTCTAAGGAGACTTTTTGTTCATAAAAGGAATTTAGGTTAGAGATGAAAATATGCACATCATTTGAAATTCTCAGCAATCTGGAGAAAAAACTAAATATATCTTTTTCTGCAGAAAAGCAGATGCAAAGAAATATCTAATACGCTTACTGACAAAGATGGTCTTCACAATTCCCTCAGCTTGACTAAAGTTTAAATGGGTTTCTTTCCACCTATAAGCCCTTGACCTCTCTTTTCTTAATGCATTTACTTTAGAAAACTTACAATGGTAAATTCTCTTAGATCTGCCTCTTTGAGATATAAATCTTCTCCCAGCTTCTTGTCCGTTTTACAACCCAAAAAGCCTTTCTCAGGAACCCAGGATCCACCCCTGTGAAATGTAATCATCAAGAAAGACAGGGACCCTATCTTGTAGTCTCTGTGGAAAATAGGAGCCCAATTTCAGAAAACACCAGTTAGCAAATGCAGATGGCTTCATCACATTGACCAATGCCCTCGACCCCCTGTGTCCACCAGTACTTTCCAGCAGCTCAACCCAAGGAGTGAAAGTTTCCCTACTTTGTTTCAGTGGATTTGAGTTCAGTCTCTCTCACCTATTATAATAGCCTTGACTTTTATTGCATAGATTTAAATAAAGTCTTAGGCTCAGAATCTGCCTAAGTTTTCACAGCCAATGGGAGTCAAACTGCTATATACATTTAGGGGGTAAGAAATCAGAGTCTGGTGTGCCTTTGTAATTGCCAACCAGTTGTGGTGTTACCTGCTAACAGGAAAGACCCCGTGGTATGTGCCTGTAGATCATCACCTTTGGTTTGTCTTTAAGGCTGCATCAGGTTTCTTCCCTTGGAAATTTTCCTTTAAAGACACACAAAAGAAAAAAATAATGTACTGCTTTTGAATGAATGACCGTCCTCCCACCCCCAGCCCCTTGCAGTGCCTGATATGGTCACTCAGGAAATGCCCATTATGCTACTTTTCTTTTTCTCTTTGATAGATTTGGAGGATGAGAAAATGGTAAGAAGCACATACTTGCAAAGAACTTCCATTAGCAGTGTATGATATTTGCAAGTGAATCTCTATTTGGCCATTAGCTTTTTCAGAATATGATAAAAATTAGCAGAAATGAGAACATGTGTTTAAAATGCCCCGTTTAGTGACTGAATACATAAACTCTAATTCCTTAGCAGAAATGCATTAAATGGCAAATGTTACTCCAAGTAGCATCACCATTTTGGGCAAAGAAAGCATCAGGTCTTTAATCCTACAAGGACTAGTATAAATGTCATCAAGAGTCAAGTTCTTCCTGTAGCTGGAAAGCTATGAAGCCAAATGTGGTATTTAAATGGAATGATATCACATGTGTCTCAGGGGCCACACATTATTACCAGCCGCTCAATCTGGCAGATTTATTAGACTTGACTTGCAGTATCAATGATTGTTATAACTTTCCTTTCTACATCTATTCTCTGAGGCTCTTTCTTCTCAATTGTTAGGTAAATTTTTAGTACATATTAGGTTATTAACAAGCTACCTCTGAATATTTTAATTATATATAGTTTTATTAAATTTATTTTATTATGTTTTTTTAATGCACACTTCACACCACTAATCTTTTCTCCTCAGTCATGTTTTCTCACTGAAGAGCCTTTGTGCTTTTAAGAATATCTCATCTAACAAAATATATGTAAAATCTCTCTATGCCTCTTTTTTCTCATTTTGGGGATAAATATTTGAAGTTTAAATTTATGGTACCTTTTGTCCATAAAATTTTATGGTTGTGATTTTACTTCTGACTTTTTAATAGGAATACAATTCTAAGATTCTGGAATCAACTTGGAGAATCCAGTGCAGCTGATTCTCCAGTCAAATGTAACTCCATAAGTGAGCCCAGAAAATGGCTAGCTCACCCCGAGAATTAATAATAATTTTAACCTTGAAGAAAAAATCATTTCCGTTATTTAAAAGCAGTGAACTTTGGAATAGTTTAGCGATAAGTAACTGATAGAAGAAATAACATGTTTCACAACAAAAACCTGAGCCTGCATCTTTGGCTCTGAGGCAGGGTGACAGGCAGAGCTAGAACGGCGCCCAGGGGCATACAAAGAAAGCCTAGAAGAACAAAGAGGAATTGCTCTTGGAAGTTGGAGCAAAGGTGACTCAACCGTTATGTAATTGAAGAACAATTGGCAAAACCTTTACCAAGAATAACTAGAAAAATAGAAAGTGCACTTAACTCACTTGTAGATCTGGCTTAGGAGATTTTCATGCAGTATAATAAAACGTTACATTACAACTTTATAGCTACATGTGCTAAAACACAGGAAGGGACATGAATCTGTTCAGTTGCAAGCAAAATTTAGAGGAAAATTTAGATGATTTCGAGGATCAAAAATAAAAATGGGGCTTCCCTGGTGGCGCAGTGGTTGAGAGTCCACCTGCCGATGCAGGGGACACGGGTTCGTGCCCCGGTCCGGGAAGATCCCACATGCCGCGGAGCGGCTGGGCCTGTGAGCCATGGCCGCTGAGCCTGCGCGTCCGGAGCCTGTGCTCCGCAACGGGAGAGGCCACAACAGTGAGAGGCCCGCGTACCGCAAAGAAAAAAAATAAAAATAAAAATGTTACTCATCTCTAGCCTCTGATTGGGAAAATATTCACAATGTGAAACCAGACCTGGGGCTAAAGATTAAATCAAGCATGTGACTTTAACACCCTTTCTTAAGATCTTGTTTTCCAGCAAGAGAAAAGGGGGCTCAAAGAATTGTTAGGAAACTGACACCCCCCGGGGGCTCACATACATTCCAAAGCTTCACTTGGTGTCTCAAAAAAATTAGGGATCTTGTTTTGGGGTGAGAGATCACAATCAGATTCAAAGGAAAGAGGCAACATTTTTAAGGGAGTTTTGCCAATAAAAATACCACCAGATTACATTAAAAAAGAAAAGACAGCTCAAAATTAAAGGGACTCCCAGGTTTTTACAAGAAGAAAACAAGATGAAAAAACGTTACACATTTGAACTTTGGCCATTTACACCTGATCAGTTATACTTCCTGAAAAGGAAAGTGACTTCAAAGGGCAGAGCCAAGAGCTCAGGAGGTGGAGCCAAGTGCTGAGGGGAAAGGTGGGTGAGGAAGCCCTAGGCAGGCGCAGAAATGAGTCCTGTTCCAGAAGCAGTCCCTGCCCTGGAGGAGCAGAACTGGCAGCATGGAGCTGGATAACCGTTAGGATGATTATGGACCAAGGACTGCTGTGTGCTTTTCCTTCTTTCCATTGTTTTTAAAGATTTGTTTATTATTTATTTATTTAATTTATTTTTGGCTGTGTCGGGTCTTAGTTGCGGCATGCGGGATGTTTCCTTGTGGCACCCGGGCTTCGCTCTAGTTGTGGTGTGCGGGTTTTCTCTTCTCCAGTTGTGGCACACAGGCTCCAGAGCGCGTGGGCTCTGTAGTTTGCAGCACGTGGGCGCTAGTTGAGGCGCGCAAGCTCAGTCGCGGCGCGTGGACTTAGTTGCCCCGTGGCATGTGGGATCTTAGTTCCCTGATCAGGTATCAAACCCGTGTCCCCTGCATTGTAAGGGAGATTCTTTTTTTTTTTTTTTTTGCGGTACATGGGCCTCTCACTGTTGTGGCCTCTCCCATTAAGGAGCACAGGCTCCGGACGCGCAGGCTCAGCGGCCATGGCTCACGGGCCCAGCTGCTCCGCAGCACGTGGGATCTTCCCGGACCGGCGCACGAACCCATTTCCCCTGCATCAGCAGGCAGACTCTCAACCACTGCGCCACCAGGGAAGCCCTAAGGCAGATTCTTTACCACTGGACCACCAGGGAAGTCCCTCCTCCTTCCCATTTTGAATTAATTGATCCTCTAAATTTTGCTGTCATCCTGTCCCAGTCTCACAGATGTGCTCTGTATCCCTGTCTCTATGTGTTGGGGGAAGTTTCTTTGATGTTCACAGCACTTTGGATCAGCATAGCTGTACCCAGGGCCTCTTCCCTATATGGACCATAGGCAGGTCACAAGGCACTGGAGTTTGACCTTGATGCCATAAATGAGATTAACTGGGATCTGTGGGGTGGTGAATATATTTTCTACAGGGAGCAATGGAAGCAATTGTGGCCGGAGGATGGTCTGTGGTAGATTAAGCACAGCCATAAATTTTTTTTGGTTCCTTCCATCTTTTATTCCACCCTGTGTTGAATCTGGGGTAGCCTTCTGACATATATTCACTAACTACATGTGGCAGAAGTGACATTTTACAACTTCTGAGGTCTGAGCATCAAAGGGTCTTGCAGCAACCATGTTTGCTGCCCTAACACAACCATGTAAAAAATGCAGTCAACTCTTGTTGAGGATGAGAAGCTACGTGGAGAGTAATCGTGTCACTTCAGCCAGTAGCCAACACCTACAGCCAGCCTTGCAAGTTAGGGCTTCTTGGCTTCCCAGTCTAGCTGAATTTCCAGCTAATTTACGTGACATAACTGAGTTTAGTTGAAATCAGCAAAGAAACGGGCACACAGGTCATAGTATTGTGAGGAATAATAAACCAAAGATGCTTTAAGCCACTGAGCTTTGGAGTAATTTGTTGGACGGCAGTAGATAACTGATACAGTTAGTGTTTGAAAAGAAATGCACCCCCCACCCCCCCACCCCACGGAAACACTATCCCCTAACACACAGGCCACACATATCACGCACATACCGAAGCGTTGATACACTTGCCCAGAAGAATCTAAGATTCATGTGGCAATGTGGCAAAAAAATAAAAGACTCAGTCTGGAAGTATCTATTTCATTCCTCTTTTCTTTCTTTCTTTATGAGTACATCAGCTTATATTTATTCTGTTCTGTTTATGTCTTTCATTTCTCTCAATTTACCACATACTTTTGTGTGACCCATGCACCAAGTAACAGTTAATGGGCTATAGTAGATAATAAGTATGGACTAAGTAAATATATGTTTTTGTGCTCTACAGGCAGCTTACCAAGGAACTAAGTATGTAATTTAAACCCACGAAATATCTCACTATTAAGTTCTCTCATGAGAAGCATCATTCAGAGAGGAAAAAATAAGAATAAAAATACATTAGTTGGCTTCCCTGGTGGCACAGTGGTTGAGAGTCCGCCTGCCGATGCAGGGGACACGGGTTCGTGCCCCGGTCCGGGAAGATCCCACATGCCGCGGAGCGGCTGGGCCCGTGAGCCATGGCCGCTGAACCTGCGCGTCCGGAGCCTGTGCTCCTCAACGGGAGAGGCCACAGCAGTGAGAGGCCCGCGTACCAAAAAAAAAAAAAAAATACATTAGTTACATTTTTTTCTAGTGTATGGTGAGATCCATTTCAAGTGTTTCTCTAAAGTTGTTTATAAAACTGGTCCAGGGGCTCATAGAATTTTCTCCAACATATTTCATATAGTAAGCTACTTCATTTCTTTATTATTGCATTACTAATAAGTTTTCCAATTAAGAAATAATGCTAAGGAACAGTTGAGATCAGTAAAATCTTTATTAAATATTCTCCACAATGAGCAAAACCACGTCATGCATCATATTGTAGTGATCAAAAACAGAGTGATGGACCTGTGATTATTCTCCATCTGTTACTACCAGGATTGAGATCTATGATGTTATTTAATTAATCATGCTTCATTTTTATCATGTTACAATGGTCATACATATAATAGACAGCTCCTGAGATTTTTAAAAGGATAAAGTATGATAATGCTAAGAATTATACATGTATAGTGATTAGCAATCACCAAACAACGTGATTAGTGCTGGGGGTTCAATGTAGAGAAGGAAAATAGAGCTTGTGTCCTAATGGAGGTTACATTTTTATTGTATGAGACAGATCAATATAACAAACTTAAAAAGTAATTGTAGAATGGCAGAACAGCTTTTTTCAGACTCTCAGATAATAGTTAAAATTCTGGAAAAATATTAAAAAATTATTCTTGAAGGAGGGCTAAAAATTAATGAAAGGAGCTGGTCCTTGATGAGAGGAAGTGGACTTGATGATTATGATACTTTTCTTCTGAGATGTTGCATTTTGCACAGAGCAGGGTGGTGGGAACTGAAACATTAAATGGCAGTCCTACTAGCTTAGTGAGTCAGATGATGGAGTTTAGATGTGTCCTGGAGGCTGGAAAGTAAGGGAGAAAATATTGAAATGGAAGGAGCTGCAAAGGGGCAAATCCCCAAATCTGCTTGTATACCCCACCCTAAATCTTTGGTTGTTATCTTAAGTACACATGTGCAGAAGAAACATTCTGGATCATGTGAAAAGCAATAACTAGAAAACTGTAAAAAAAAATATATATATGCTGCTCCCCACCACAGGGGGGATGGAATTTCAGAGGAAAATAACAGAACTCAATGTCTGAAAAGATGTATCATCCAAAATATTCAGTATATAAAATTACTAAATGTTCATAGAAACAGTAAGATGGATTCCATACTAAAGAGGAAATCAGTATAAACTAAACCAAATATAGTGCAGAATTTGGAATTAGCATTTAAATATTTTAAAGATGCTTTTGTAAATATTTTCAGAGACTAAAAAAAAAACAACTCAGCAGAGAAATGGCGGGTCTGAAAAAGAGCCAAATCCAAATTCTAAAACTGAACAGAACAATATTTTAATTTAAAAAATGTAGATAAGCTTAAGAAGGGATTGGAGGTGTCAGAAGAAAAGAATAGTAAACATAAATAACTATTAATAAAAATTATCCACCTTAACAATGGGAGAGAAAACAGACTGAAAAAAATTAACAGAGCTTTGTGGACCTGTGGGAAAGTATCAAGCATCCTAACAGCTGTATAATTTAATTTCTGGAAGGAAGAGAAAGAGACAATTGGGCAGAAAAATAAATATTTGAAGAAATAATGGCTTAAAATGTTCTAAATATACAAATACACATATATATACACACACACATATATATAGTTATGAAAGATAAAATATCAAGAAAAGTAAATACAAAGAAAACCACACTTGAGTATAACATCATAATCAGAATGGTGAAAATCAAAGGTAAATCTTTGAAAAACACAGAAGAAATGAAACATTACAGACGAGAACAAAGACATGAATGATGCATTCTTAGAAATAATAAACACAGAAAGATAGTAGAATAACATTTTAAAAGGGTGAAAACACCCTGCCTTTGTATAATTCTGTATTTGATATTTTCATCAAATAAATGAAGATTATGTAACTATTTATAGATAAATGCAAAGATGTTATTTGGAAAAAAATTATGAACTTCTAACAGGTCTGATCAAGAGGAAAGAAGAGTGAGGATGCAAATTACCAATGTCAGGAATATATGAGACACAACTACAGATCCTATAGACAGTAACAGCACAATGAAGGAATATTATGCACATTATACAAATAAGCTTTACAGTTTAGATGAAATGGATAAATAAATTACATAAAATTTAAAACTGTTTTAAAATACACAAAAGCATGTAGGAAATTGGATAGATTTATGTCTAACTTAATTGAATTAATGTTAAAATTTCTTACAAAGGCAACTTCAGGCACAAATGGCTTCATGATGAATTCTATCAAACAGTTAATGAAGAAATAATGCCATTATTGCACAAAATCTTTAAGAAGAGGAGGAAACACTTTCAACTTATTTTATGAGTCCAATGTAACCCTACTACTGAAAACAGACCATTAATATTCATGAATATAGACATATATATTCAACAAATTAGAAATATTAGCAATTTTAACCAAGAACATGTAAAAGGATGTGTGTGTGTGTGTGTGTGTGTATGCAGGTGCACACAGACATACACATATTAAATATATGTATAGAGTGACCTTGGAAGTTCTAGTAATATAGAGTTAGTTTCAGAAACAAATTAAGGTATACCACCATATTAAATGATTGATCATTTCTATTAGTATGGACAAGCCATTTGTGAAAAAAAATCAATATGCATTTCTGATTGGAAAACAATTCTCAGCAGATTAGGCAAGCAACAGAACTGTTTCATTTTTATCAAGGGCACCTATGAAAACATAGCCAATGCCACAATTAATGATAAAATGGATATGCATATAGATTTAACCAAGAACCTTGACCCCACTTCACTCCACATACAAATATTATTTTGAGAGGAATCATAGAATTAAACATAGATGATAAAACTACCACATAAAATGTCTAGAAGAAAACAGCGGTAGATATTTTTGCAACCGGAGACAGGTTACTGACAGCAAGAAACTTTAAAGACAAAAATGGTGAATTAGATTTTATCAAATTAGAAGCTCATATTTATCAGAGGACACCACTAAGAAAGACAATCTACAGACTGGGAGAAAATATTCACCATACCTATATTTGACATACAAAAACTATGACGATTTTTAAAAAATGTTGGTCAGGATATGGAGCAATCTGTACTCTCATCATTGCTCGTGAGAGAATAAAATGGAATAATCACTTTGGAAAGTATGTTTTTTCAATCTACACTCACAATTCAATACTTTAAAAAGTTATAAAGGGCTTCCTTGGTGGCACAGTGGTTGAGAATCTGCCTGCCAGTGCAGGGGACACATGTTCTAGCCCTGGTCTGGGAAGATCCCACATGCCGCGGAGCAACTAAGCCCGTGCGCCACAACTACTGAACCTGAGTTCTAGAGCCCGTGAGCCACAACTACTGAGCCTGCGTGCCACAACTACTGAAGCCCACGTGTGCCTAGAGCCTGCTCACCACAACGAAGAGTAGCCCCCGCTCGCCGCAACTAGAGAAAGCCCACGCACAGCAACGAAGGCCAAACACAGCCAAAAATTAATTAATTAATTTTTAAAAGTTATAAAATTGACAAAAGACCTGAATAGACATTTTTCAAAGGTAAATACAAATGGCCTATAAGCACTTGAAAAGGTGTTCATCATTGTTAGTCATTGGGAAAATGCACATTTAAATCACAATGAGATTCTACCACATGGCCATTAGAATTTGTGATAGTAAAAAGACCAATAGTGAAAGAAAAATGTTGAGCATGAATGGATGAAACAATCACTTTGGAAAAGATTTTGGCTATTTCTTATAGGGATATATATAGATATAGATATATATTTTTTAACCTAATGACCCAGCAGTGTCACTCCTAAATGTTTATTCAAGAAGAAGGAAAATTATGTGCACGAAAAAATTGTGCGAAACAGTTTATAGCAACTTTACATATAATAACCCCAAACTGGATACAATCCATTGGGCAAATGAATAAACAAAACATAGTATATTCATACAATGAATGTATTCTTATTACTCAGCAATGTAAAGGAACAAACTACTGATACACATAACAACAGAAAAATCGCACAGATACAACATTGCCAGCAAGTGCATACTTTTATGTTTTCATTTATATGAAGGCCAAGGACAGTCAAAAACATACATTTGGTGAAAATAATAAAAATATACTGACTGTGTAGGGAGAGAACTTTCTGTTGGGATAGAAATGCCTTATTTCTTGTTAGGAATGCATGCTATGCAGGTGCACATGTTTTCTTAAACAACTCATCAAACCCCTTGCAAACACTCTGGGAAATAGCATTCCAAAAAGAAAAAGAAAGAAACACGTGCACAGGTGAGCAATGATGAAAACTGTGTAATATGAAATTGAAGAGATTAACAAGGGCCACATCACGTGTAGTCTTCTGGGCCATTCTCAGGAGCTTTGGATTTTTAAAAAGTGGACCTAAAAATCATTAAACGATTTTACCTAGGAATGTATGTGGGGGTGGGGCAGGGATTAGTGGGATTTTACATATGATTTTTTAATAGACTTTATATTTTTTAGAGCAGTTTTGGATTCACAGACAATTAAGCAGAAAGTAGAGAGTTTCCCACACATAGGCAGCCTCCCCAACTATCAGCGCCCCCTAGTAGAGCGCTATATTTATTACTGACGAGCTTACATTGATAAATCATCACCCAAAGTCCATAGTTTACACCAGGGTTCACTGTTGATGTGCATTCTATGGAGTTTTACAAATGTATGATGACATACATCCACAATTTTTGTATCATACAGAAGCGTTTCAGCACCCTAAATTTCCTCTGTGCTCTGCCTATTCATGGTTCCCTCCCCAGTAACCCATGGCAACACCTGATGTTTTTTTTTACTGCCTCCATAGTTTTGACTTTTCCAGAATACTAATGTTTTTATATTAAATTTTTTTTTTTTACTTTATGAATAAGTGACTGAAAGTAGGAAGGTATTATAGTAATCTAGAGAAATAATGATGCTTCAGGTTATGGAGACAGAAGTCTATATGGAGAGACGTGTATAGAATATTTAGTATATGATCTGGGGGTGGGTTCCAGACATGGATAATGAAGGAAAGAAAACAATTTAAGATGACTCTGAAATTTTGGGCTCAAGCAATTGGGTGAATTGTCCCACTTACAGAGGTAGCGACAGTGAGCAGTGAGGGTGTGTGGCAACATGGGTTTCACTTGGAGTGTGTTGCTTTGAGATATTCACGTTAATCTGGGCTGGAGGTCTACATTTGGAGTCCACCAGGAGGTACAACGTCAGAACCATGGGACATAATGAGATTACCTAGGGAGAGGCTTTAGAGAGAAATGCCCTGCTGCACCCAGGCCTAAGGCATCTAAACACTGGAGGAGTATATAAAAGATCTGCAGTTGAGACTGGGAGGAAGTGCTCAAGAAAGAGCACACGGAGAAGGAGATACTGTTCACCTCAGCTGCCAGAGTATTTTACTTATGATAGAGGAGTATTGCCAGCACTAAGTAATGCTGACAGGTAAAGGAACCTACAGGTCCTGATTATTTAAGGGCCCATTGGATATGCCATCGGACGGTCAATGTGACCTCTGCAAGGTCAGTTAAAAGGTGAGGGCTGAAAACCAAAATCAGATCAGAAAACTAAACATGGCTATGTTTCTGGAGTAAAGGAAAATTTAAAGGGTAATGTTATTTACTGCTGCTGCAAGTTACTACCTTAGAGAGTCCCATCGGTGTCCATTTAACACCGCTTTTGTCTTTCTTTAAGAAAATATCATTTCAAAGGATAACAGGTTTTAAAAGAGAGGAGAATTAATTGGTTCTTAGATTATAATATGCCCTTGAGACATTTTTTGAAAGGCTAATTATTATGTGAGAAAAAAATGAACTAAAGCCATCATGTTGAAAGTTAGGCATTTTAATTTTTTTATGTTTGTTTAGTTTTTAGGAAGCAAGGTAAATAGAATAAAACATTATATAAATCTGTACAATTTAGCAAAAGACTGTATACTCCCTTCAAGTATACTTGCATGTGAGAAGGATCTTGTACTCATTTAGAAAAGCATGACAGATACCTAAATAAAATCTCATTATAAAAGGATTTTTAAAAAGCTTTATCTTAAACTTATTTTAGATATTTTTGTCTAAGTGTCCAACATATGTCCAGAACATGCAACTAACATATTTGTGAGTTACTAAATAAGCTAGCTTGTGAAGATTTTTTCCTTGAATAATTTACATTTTACTGAAATATTAAAATTATCTTATAAATGCCTATGGGCATTTTTTAATTAGATAAGAAAAAAATTGGATAAAATGTCAGCAGATGAGTGGTTGACCGCCCTCTTTTCATATTATAATGTCTACAGCTATAACCTACATCATCCAAATTGAGAAAATATGCCAAACATAAGTTAGGTGATGCAGTCCGGCTGTGAGAGCTGTACTGCGTAAGATAAAGATCCTTCAGGCTGTGTTCCCAGTTAAGTGAAGTCCTACAGGTAGGTCAGTTCATACTTCGTGTACGGTGACC
This sequence comes from Globicephala melas, assembly GCF_963455315.2. Lineage (NCBI taxonomy): Eukaryota > Metazoa > Chordata > Mammalia > Artiodactyla > Delphinidae > Globicephala > Globicephala melas. The sequence continues at coordinate 111,247,308 of NC_083319.1, read as the reverse complement.
TCGTGCCTGGTGATGCTTCCTCTGCTTCTGGGAACGTGACTGGATGGTCTTCAAGGGTAGCAGGATATGCCTCTACGGTGACCTCATGCCTGGTGATGCTTCCTCTGCTTCTGGGAACGTGACTGGATGGTCTTCAAGGGTAGCAGAATATGCCTCTACGGTGACCTCATGCCTGGTGATGCTTCCTCTGCTTCTGGGAACGTGACTGGATGGTCTTCAAGGGTAGCAGAATATGCCTCCCCAACATACGTCCAGTTGGCATATTGACTATTTTGAGCTAAAGGCACTTGAAAAACAGCAGATATAAAAGAGACACTGAGAGACACTCCCCCTTTTCTTCCTCATGGTAAACAGCACGTGAGATATAGAGCAAAGAAAAACAGTGACTGTTCCCTGGAAGCTTAGGATCCATTACCAGTGGGGACCCAAAAAGCAAATTCACGGGCTCAATCCAAAGAACTAATTCTTACAAATGTTTTTCTCCTGCTAATTGAATTTGGAAAGGAACGGAGGAGATTTCTTACCTTCCTTTGTGGCCCGGACAGCACAGACATACGTCCAGAGGCTGAGGTGGTAGGAATTTTGCCTCTTGCTGGCTTTCTGTCAGTGGTCTCAGACCTCAGCGACGGCCTCCAGGGGGAGTGGGGTGTCCCAGCCCACGACAGCCCATCCTCCATGCCAGACACCCTAGGGGAGACAGAACTTTACCTTGCCCTTCTCAGGGCCTTGGGCTGGGCTCACGGTCTTCAAGCTGACATAAAACAGGTTAGCAGGAGAAACGTCTGTATAAATGGCCCACCCAGCAGTATGAAGACCCGACACCTGGATGGGTCTGAGTGCTTATATACAGGGTTGAACAAAGAGCAGGGATTGTGGAAAAGTAACTAAAAGGCACCGGGAGACCAAAGTAGGATGAGATCATGTTAACAAGTTCTGTCTGTAGAGGTTTTTCTCCGACTCGACTCCCTGCCTCTGATAATAAGGCTGTTTCCTCCTGGTATAGGGAGGGCGTCTTCCACATGAGAGTTTCATCTCCTGTTGTCAGAAGAAAAGAGGAGATCTGAGTGTTCCTTTTCTATCCACCATTTTCAAGTGCCTTTAGCTCAAAATAGTCAATAGGCCAAACCAGCGTATTTTGGAGCATACTCTGCTACCTTTCAGTACAAAAGTTATGCACACAGGTCTTACACTTGTCTTTAATGTGGGAAGTCTGGTATTTACTTGTATCAAGTTTAAGGGTACAATGATCCTGAATTCCTGAATCCAGTCTTCTTGATGATGAATAATTGTAGAGGGAATTTGGACTAATTACTGGTGGAAGTGGTATGACGCCCTTGACTCCTGCCAGCAACACTGTACACAGAGGCCCTTTTGAAACACAGGAATTCAATAAAATGATCATATAAACAGCTTGTCATTAAGATTTGCATTGAAGTAACAGCAAAAGGGTTTCGAAATTAAGACATAAGATGGCAAGACATGAGAGAAAAGGCCAGGGAATTATAAAATATGTGAGGTGTCTGGACCTAAGAAGTCATAGACGTTGTAATTCTTAATCAGTAATCCAAAGAGCCACAGCCCTTTCTGTCTCAGTCCTGAAATGTCCACAGTTCTAGGGCTCTTGCATGATGTGCTCTTAACACTCCTTACACCTCAGTTTTTAGGAAACACAAAGGAGCCATTTTTATACTTTGCACATTATCTAATTTAGCCTCATTATCCATAGCCAAGTCCTGGTTTTCCAGCAAGTTTGCTCTACTTTTCTCATGTAATTCTTCCATATTCACACAAAGCGTGCTCTTTATAAAACAATTTGGCATTGGATTATATACAACATATACCCTATGTGTTGCATGAAAAACATTTTTTCTTCAGTTAAAACACTTACTCTTCTAAATACCATGACCCTAAAAATATTTTGCTTCATTTAAGGGAGGACAAGATGTTTCATATACATAGAGTCTTAAAATTCTTCAGCTTTGCAAATGAGCCACGGTGGTTCATTGCCCTGCCCGTGGGTTAGAGGAACCATAAATCAGTTAAAAGTCAACAAACAGCACACTAATTTTTCCGTTGGTTTAGGCCAATGTCTGATGATGATGTTACCCATTAAAAAGCTGCATACATGGTGTCTCTCTAAAGCTGCAGATCTTTTCAAACTTTAGACTCCCAGCTGGAATACTCTGCAGTTCACTGTCCTTTTCCTCTAACATTAGACTGGCAGCAAACATTTACATAAGTTACTGAGCCTGACATCCAATTAACACAGTCTTTACAGGTTTAATGAGCAGTGATAAATTTCTGTCCTTTCTTTGGCACATTTTAATTAGTCGTAATTATGAGTAGAGAGACCTGAAAAGATTGTTGTTCCACAGAATCTCAGTAAATTTGTATAATTTATATTTGTATAAACAGGATGTGTTTTTATGACTTGAAAAACCAAACGGATATTTAAGCCATTTCAGTAGCCTTATAAAATCATCTGTAAAGCGCAGGTAACTAAAATATTGGACATTCATATTTTGCCAGCATCAGGTGAGATACTTCATAAATCTTGTTTATCACACATCATTTCCCCAGAGTCGGAATTTGCAATTTGTGTACAAGCTGAATTCAAACATATATATACTTATATTTATAATACACATAAATTGTACAGAAACTGCATGTATATACTGATTTGTCTTATTAATAAGGATAACTACATTAATTTACTATAATTCTTAATTTTATTTGAAAGCATAATTATTCATGCCTTGAGGAATAGAAAAAGATACATGTTGGCACTAAGATGTTTGAAAAGTGCCGTATATCCATTAGGAATAAAATTAAGAACGAGGCAGTTATTGGCCTTATTTTTGTAGGGATTATAGTGGAGCAAAATAAAAAAAGCAAACAATTGTCAGTGCTGACATTTGGAGGACAAGTGGTGCCCATAATGGGAAGACCTGTGTCGCAATTGAAGTCTACACGGCGTGAGGATGATTGCGATGAGGATAGGAAAATACTAGCTAACATTATCTTTGTGTTTACTAATAGCTAGGTTCTATTGTAAGAATTTTGCACAACCTTTATTTTATTAATTATTTTTTATTGGAGTATAGTTGCTTTACAATGTTGTGTTAGTTTCTACTGTACAGCAGAATGAGTCAGCTATAAATATAGATATACATATATCCACTCTTTTTTGGATTTCCTTCCGGTTTAGGTCACCATAGTGCACTGAGTTCCCTGTGCTATACAGTAGGTTCTCATTAGTTATCTATTTTATACATAGTATCAGTAGTGTATGTATGTCAATCCCAATCTCCCAATTCCTACCACCCCCCCTCCCCCCTTGGTATCCATACATTTGTTTTCTACATCTGTAACGTTTAAATAACTAGCAATTTTTAGGAATAGGAGGTCTAGTTAGTTGAGTTTTCCCATTCAGGGGAAAATTTGTAGAATCCAAGGAAGACCCAGCGTATGGCAGATTACACTCAGAAATTCACACCCAGTGGAATATCCCACAAATACCACTTCAGTAAAGGAGGGGGCATCTGATTTGTCCTTCCTTCCCTCCTCTTTGAATTTTAAACGTATCTTTTAATGCCAAGTAAGTATCCTCAATGCCAAGCCTAAACTAACATGCCATTTCCTATAACTTTCAACTCCTGACCCCTCCTTCCCACTACAGTTCCCTTCAAGCCATCATCTACCGCAGAGGATTCTATATCCCATTCTTCTTGGGATGGCTGCATATACCTCCTATCCTTGTAGAGTTTCTTGAGAGTAAGAGCAAGACCCTCCAATTATATGTCTGCCCGTGTCAGTGGGGCGTGAGTGTGACGTACCCATGAAACCTCTTTGTCAGTCCTTTCTGTCGTCATTTACAAAAGACTGGCTCTTCTGTAAGATGTTGTAGGGGACTTTATGTTACAAATATGGTTGCAACATCTCTCTCGCAACATCTCTGTCCATTCTGCAAACTCTTTTACAATAGGACCTTGACATTGCTGTCATCAGCCCTCCTGTGTGTGCCTCCACGTGAACGGAGGTGGGGAAGGGGGGCGGGTTTTGACTCACTTGTAACCAACAGAAAGCAGCTGAAATGATGCTGCATGACCTCTGAGGGTCGGTTAGAAAAGGCATTGCAACTTCTGCTTGCTTGCTGGAGCACTTTCCTTGCAGCCATGGGCTACTGTGTCATAATTCTGAACACACCGGGGCCAGCATGCCAGCGTCAGTGTGGAAAGACCCCCATGGAGAGGCCCTGTGACCCACCATACAAAGAGAGAGATGCCTGCCAGCTCCCACCTACCCCAGCCACCATATGAATGCCACTGCATGTAAGACCCTAACCAAACAGTTCAACTCCAGTCCGTCTTGAATTGCTAGCACACAGAAAATGTAAACATCAATTGTCTTAATTTAAGCCAGTAAGTTTTGGCCCGATTTGTTGTGTAGCGTTAGATAATTAGAAAGTTCTTGTATAACATTGACTATCAAGCTGTGCCCTCCCTGTGCCTGGGATACTTTGTATGTTGCAGGGAAAGTATTTCTTTGAGGAGTATTCGACTCTTTCTATCTTCCTTTACTTCTCAGTGTTATTGCCTAATAGGAATCTTCTGAAAAAACTCATCTTTAAATGTGAACACAAAAAGGAGGATATAAGAGTTACATAACTGCTTTCCTGACTCTACTGCCAGTACATTCTAAGCACATTCTGAGAACCAAAGGCTTCCGTGGACCAATCCTAGCTTCTAGCCGTGATGTACTTAGGCTGCTGGCAGGTCACTTAACATCTGTGACCATCTTTTTCCTCTGCAGAGAGACAATAATCCTTAGCTGTGTCACAGAGGTGTTGTGTGGTTTCGATAGGGTTGCACTCTGCACATGTAAAATACTCTAATTTCAAGGTAACATTATAAACATTCTAACGCATTTTCATCTATGACCATGTGGAGTGGGTGCTCTGAGGACTTGGCTTCTAGTTTGCAGAGTTTCCAGTGTTTAAATTGTCACCTTACAACCCGCTACCCCCCTTACTTACCATGTGAACACTTGCCAGGACTGGGCAACTACAGATCCATGTGTCATCTAGAAGTGGGTGCTGTTTTGGGCTTCATTTCCCTAACTTTTCAGAAAATTTGCAAAGTGTTATGAGACTTTAGTCATTCCAGTTTTTCTTGGATCTGCAAGAGGATTTTTACCCTACTGCACTCCTAAGCCGCCCACATCAGGGAACAATTTGCTATGGAAATATAATGTCCTGGTTAAGTCTTGTTCTAATTGTTCTAATAAGCACACACTAAGGACTCTAGCTCCCTTGGTTATTGATACAAATTCCTTGGCTACAGAATGTGTTTCTTTAATAGAGTCTTGGATTATCTATACAGAAAATCAATTTTTTTTTAATGAAGACTTACAATTAGCCGAATTAGTCCCCATTTAATTTCAGGAGCATACACCTGGATTGAATGTGAAAAAATGTTACTAATAATGGTTTAATATAATTTAACCAAGCGATATTTTAATATAACTCCACCAATATTAAGGGAGAATTAATGCATATTTTTATTGTACTTCAAACCTGTAACCAATCTAAATAGCAATATCAGACCAAATTTAACAGCATTTAAATTGGGCTGATGGCGCCTCACCTCCATGCCCACTTAGGAGCTTAAACTAAGGCAGAAATATAAATTATCTTTTATATTGAATGCATTGTCTAATAAACTACCAAACAGAAGAACTTCATAGCTTTCTTTTCCTGTCCTACTTTTCTTTGGTGGTGCTAAAGATTTAAGGTCTTTTGTTATTTTAAAGTTAAGATATCCTGATCATAGCTTCTGACACTCTGTGCCCTTCAGAGGCAGCTGTAGGGCGGGTGGTGGGTTCTGCTATCCCCACACCTCCTCCACGTGCCCTAGCTGTTCCACCACCCCCATCCATAGACCTCAGAGCTTCTGCCTCACGGGGGCCGCTGGCCTTTTTCTTTAAGATTAAAGACGGGAATGCAGTTCTCTGAAACGGACATGATCTCATAGGAGACTTGCACAGCTGGGGTTGGGACATGAGAGACAGGCTAGTGCAACAGCCCCAGTGGCCCTCAGGTGGGACAGAGGAACAGCATCCCCAGGAAAAAAGAATGGGTTGCGTAAACCCCATTCACTCCTCTTTATACAGGCCACACAAACTTCGGGTTCTTATAATCAAAATTGATGTTCACTGCTAAGTGAACAGGAATCCCAATTTGTATTGAAAACACACACATATATGTGCACTTCAATCACCATTACTATCCAATCTAGACCTCCCTTTACAAATCTAAACAAATACCCCAAATCCCATGGCAAATTTCAGGAAAATTAGATGCTGAAGATTAAGTTAGGGGACAAGAAGACAAATCCGAGGGACTCTTACCTTGGTAATGGGAATCTACAGCAGTTTCTCTGAGATGTTGTTTGTCATTATTCTCAGTGAAGAGAACAATTTGAAGATAAGCACTGCCTGAGAAATCAAAGTTTAATGGTTTCAGTATTATGGAGTAAGATAACTAAGGAGGCAAATGCATATAAAAAAAACAAGTAACTAAATAAAACTATACTTTAATGGGATTCATCTTCCAGTGGAAGGTTTTAAATTTTAGCTTTTTGTTTTGTTTTGTTTTGTTTTTTTGCAGTATGCGGGCCTCTCACTGCTGTGGCCTCTCCCGTTGCGGAGCACAGGCTCTGGACGTGCAGGCTTAGCGGCCATGGCTCACGGGCCCAACTGCTCCGCGGCATGTGGGATCCTCCCGTACCGGGGCACGAACCCGTGTCCCCTGCATTGGCAGGCGGACTCCCAACCACTGCGCCACCCGCGAAGCCCAAATTTTAGCATTTTTATTAAAGAGATGATAAGTACCTTATTTTGGAGCTGAGGGTCTTTGCAACAGAGTAGGTACAATCCCCAACATGTTACATCTTAAGCAACCCTCGTTATTATGACCTCCATAGTTATAAATCATTCTATCATTTGTACCATAAATATAAAGTCATAGCCATGCCTCCCTAAGCCCTGTTGGCTATGCCCTTATAAGACCAAATTTCATAATACTAGAAAATAAAACATCTACACATGAGTGTGCAAATAACTAACAAACAGATCATGCATTTTCACACGGGATAGGTTCATGATGTATCTCACCAAAGGCAGAAAGTGAATCAATCGTGAATTGATAATGGAATTAGGACTTCCTGACTGCCAGTTATGTTTTCAGTAAACAAATCAGCCTTGTCGATTTTGTCCACAAGCATTCTGAAAACATTAGCTTTGAATTTAACCTACTAGAATTTTTACCAAGAGAGTATCAAGTATACGGGAATGTCCAAGGATTTGGCCACTGAGGTTAGAATTGACAGAGGAAGATGTTGTGACGTTGTACTCATGCTTGAGGATATTTCTTGGTTCTTTAAAAGTATGTTTTCTAGGGCTTCCCTGGTGGCGCAGTGGTTAACAATCCGTCTCCCAATGCCGGGGACACGGGCTTGAGCCGTGGTCCGGGAAGATCCCACATGCCACGGAGCAACTAAGCCCATGAGCCACAACTACTAAGCCTGTGCTCTAGAGCCCGCGAGCCACAACTACTGAAGCCCGCGCGCCTAGAGCCCGTGCTCCGCAACAAGAGAAGCCACTGCAATGAGAAGCCTGCACACTGCAACGAAGAGTAGCCCCCACTCGCTGCAACTAGAGAAAGCCCACGTGCAGCAACAAAGACCCAATACAGCCAAAAATAACCAAATAAAATCAAATAAATTTTAAAAACATTAAATGTTTTCTGTATCAAGGTCATTAAATAATGTGAGTAGGAAACTGCTAATAGTCAAGGGAGAACAACTAATAACTAATAGCATGCAATATATGCAGTAAAAAGATGTCCTATTGCCCTTTGTGTGTTATTTGCCACTCCTACATGCTCTTCCATCTACAAAACAACTAAATATCAGAATGTTAATCAGAGTGTCTTCTTCTGGCCACTTTTCTAATCTGTATTGCCTACTAAACTGTAAGCTCTAAAAGAACAGGGGCCTTGTACCCTCAAACTCTGTCACAATGCCTGGCACTTACTAAGTATTCAACAATTATTTCTAAAATAAATGAATAAACTTATTATGAAGCTATTATTCTAATCTAAAAGAATATTCAGTTTAATCAAGTTACATTTTCAGAACACTTGGCTTTTCATGAATCTTTAAGGCACATAATATGAACCTTTCATATTTGTATTGCTTTCAATCAGGAAATTATTTCAAAGATATACATTTATTTTGGGTTTCTGTTTTGACTTTCCAGAATTTCACTTATCCTTTTCTTAGAAACTTCAAATTTCACATGCTTAATGCTTTCCCTAATCTTTTTGATTCTGTTGTTGGAAATAGACAAGCTCTTTAGTTATTATAAATTTAATACAAGTAATGCCAATACATATTTTACTCATATTTGATTTTAAATTTTGAAAAATCAGTTATCTTTCCTGTATTTGATCATTTAAAAGAGAGGAAAAACTGAATTTCATGTGTAGATTTATTTTTTGTAAATACAAGTACATTTAAAGTGTAGTATATTTTAAAATGTAGTATATTTCAAAATAGTATTATTGATGTCACAGTCAGGGATACCTACTGGGAATAGAAAATGAAATTCTTGGTGTAGTGTAGTCATAGCCTATATTGTGTTAGCAAATAGTACCCTGGCGGATGTCAGCTGGCTGTCTCAGGGCCTCACAAGGCCCTGGGACTTGGATGGGTATATACTAGGGTGGGTCTCGTGTTACAGGTTTAAGTCATTATGTTTGTAAGTCTGGACATTTGCTTTTGTCAGTCTCCCAGAGATGATCCAGCTCTTGTCCACTGACTCACAATCATCGAGTTTCAGCACTTCTAAATGCTCAACTTTTTCACTTAATTGGGTGGGTAAAGGAACAATTGGATATGCTGTTTTCCTTGGGTAAAAAACACATGTCCGAACACACCTTATTTTGACTGAATTTTCAGTGGTTTCCGAAGTTTTCACGTATTTAAAAACAATCTTGGGGTAGCGTCCTTTCTACAGATGATCGATCCCATGTGCCTAATGCGTATTATTCCCATTTAATTATTAGGGAATTGTAGTCATTAACATTTGGGGTAGAATAAGGTAGCGTCGTGGTTTCCATGGACTGAAAATATAGTAGAGATTATTACTGAAATGGAAGCAAAATAAAGTACTTCCACTGAAAAGTGAGAATGATCTGAACTAATACTACATTCTCACTAAAGGTCGTTCATGAAGAGAGATTGACTAACAAAATAAAAGAGGCATGCGGATCACACCTGAAGCATTTGGGTTGATGAGACAGACAAACTAAATGATTAGATAAATGAAATTAGAGGTCTCATGTTGTAGTAACAGATAGCATGGAAAACCAAAGTGAATGATAAGGGCCAGGAGATCAAAAAGAAGTAGAAAAACACCTTATGTTGACATGCAGCTTTGGTTCTTCCAGAAGCTCCAGGTAGTAGAAAAGCAGGGTGATGGAGAACTATACACCTACAAAATACAGTGATTTTCACCTCCAGTTTGGAGGTGTCTCCGAGGCAATCTCACACAGGTTTTATTACTAAAGAGCTTCGTCATTTCCCATTTATATAATTAATGGCATACCTTTGTATTTTTCTAGATCTGTACATGGACATACACTTACATAATACATGCCCGCACAAAGCAATGATACTTTTAAAATATAAGAATGAAATACTTGTTAAGTTATGTGTACTCAGTATAGGCCTGACACCTTCCTGAGTATTTAGCAGGCATCAGCCCACGTGATCCTCACTGTTACGAAGAAGTATTCATATAAGAAAGCTACAGATTGGAGAGGTTACAACAAATGTCAATCCGTTACAAAGTAGAGAAGAAAGGCATTACAACAAGGCCAATTGACATGGTTTGTAATCCTAATCACTGTGCTCTATGATTTCAAAAAACAAAATAAACAGGTCCTGATTCTGCACTGTTGATGCCAAATTTTAAGAGTTGAAGTTAAAACAGAACATCTTGAGTTGTCTTGTTATCCTTTATCCTTTTGATGTGTTTTTAAAGTAAAGCTTCATGAAAAGTAAAATGCCCAAGTTACTTAAATTTTACCTAATTCATAGTGAAATATTCTTCTCATTTAACACTGTCGCCGCACTAATTAAAGATCCTGTTTCTGTGAGAAGATTAGGTAATTGATAACATACCTTTTTCGGGGTTGGTGGTGTTCTTAATAAGTGAGAAGAAGCACTTACACTTGCAAGTTATTTCATCTCAGTGCTTTTAGCAACATTTAAATATACAGTATAAGTTCTATGATTTAAATTCCTTACATAATCTCTCTTGCCTAATTGTTAATGACTAATGTAAATGAAATCTTAGCTCTGGGTTTTAAAGTGCATTTTACATTTTCTCACATGTATAGTTTGATGCTATATTTTTGTCTGTTTTGCAAGTTTGGTGAAAAAATAAAAGTTGTTTGTTATATAATATAAATTGATAGATAACTTGAATCTAAAGGTAGATGTTAAAAAGTAAAACTTTAATTTGCTGGAAATAGGGATTTTAACTAGAGTAAGCAAAAACTAAAGAGAAATTTTTAATAATTTCATTGGTTTTATACCTTCAAAGAATTGTAGTTGAGATTAAAGATACCTAACAATAAAACATTCAAAACATGACTTTCCATAAAGAAAATTTCTCTGGATACAGTTAAAATAATTTAAATCTTGAAGAAAACATCATTTACTAAATTCCATGGTTCTATTCAGTATTGATTCAGTATTCACAACTGTATTGGTTCTCTATTGCTGCTGCAACAAATTACCACAAATTTAGCGCTTAAATCAAGACAAATGTATTATTTTACAGTTCTGTGGGCTAGAAGCCTTACTGAGCTAGATCGGGGTTTAGCAGTGTGTTGCTCTCTGTGGGTTCTAGGTGTGAATCTGTGTCCTGACCTCTTTCAGCTTCTAGAGGCTGCCCACCTTCTTTTGCTGGTGGCCCCTCCCTCCATCTTCAAAGCCTTTCCTTTCATAATGACATCTCTCCCTGACTCTGACTCCCCTTCTGTCCCATTCATCCACTTTAGGACACTTGTGATTGCAGTCTGCCTACCTGGATAATATAGGATAATCTCCCTATTTTAAGGCCAACTGATTAGCAAGTTTAATTCCATTTTCTATCTTAATACTATTTTGCCGACAATGTAATGTAGTCACAGATTATAAGGTTTAGGACATGGACGTCTTTGGGGACCATAATTCTGCCTACCACAAAAACTTATCCTTCATTTATCCTTCATTTTGATTTAAACATTACTGATTCTACATTTTTCGTTCAGGCAACATGGCAATTATCACTACTTTGTCCTGGTGTCGTTACTTTTTCTCTCTGTTTGTTTTGCATATAGTGTTGATCCATGAATATTCAAGTAGTGGCATATTGCATGATGGAAAAAGGAAGGATAAACGTACAGTTACTGAATTCCTCTGTCTTCTCCCTCTGGACCAACATAGCAATTAATTTTGAAAATATTTAACAGCGGCCAATACACATACATAAGGAGCATTTCACAGGAGACTTACCTTAATGGAGAAGGAATGAAGATTAACTACAGACCAGGGGTGCTAAGGTGGCTCTATTGGCAAAATGTAGATGTGGACCAGAGTCTGAAAGTACAAAGAATGCATTTTGGGAAAAGAAAACCTTATAATTACAGGATAATTGACGTTGCATTATTGTTTAAAGTTAACTCATTAGCTCAATATTTTTGTAATCAAAGGAGAGAAGTTGTAGATACAAGTACTATCATATGAGCAGCCGATATGTGACCTAAGGCACCCCAAATATTTGGAAAAATTCAGAAGTGCCCCACTGGCCACTGAGAACTTGTGTGAACTGGCAAACACACAAGCAGATGTGCCTTATATAATGTGGAAAATGGCCTACTTGTGCACAGCCAGTGTATCTTAGGTGGCCCATCTGTCTTCCAGTAGATCTGTTGTCCCTGTGGGGGGGATTATCTTGTCCCGGCTAAGTTTTCCCATTGCCCTGTCCTTGTGTAGGGACATGTCAGCTGCCTATGAAACCATAACAAACCAGCATTTGTTTACAAGTCTAAGCCATGGTGGATGCCAGTACATCAGGTACCTTGTGGACCAAAGCTTTTTCTTATAATTCCTGCTGCTGTTTATCCTTAAGCCTGTCCTGTTTCGGATGGGTGTTCTCAGGTGCCCCTAGTGCCAGAGTCCCTTCACAGAGCCTGCTCTACTGGGACTACTGCATCTGCACTTGACTCCTTTCCTTTGACCCAATTAGGTCTGTTGTGCCCCGGAACACTGAATGTTAGACATCCCCGGAGTCCACTTACCTATGCAGTTCAAATAGACAGCTGACAAGCACACTCCACTGGTATTTTACTTGCTGAATAGGCAGGCCTCCTATCAACACATCTTTTCAGAGCATGAAGCCAGGCGATAGCAACACTCAGAGCGCACAACTCTCCTGACATAAAGGAGGTACTGTAGGAACACCACCTACAATGGGGAAATTCACCCAAGAGTCAAACTCAAAACAAATTAGGAAAATTATGTCACCTGAACAGCTTAAAGATAATTTTGAAAAACTCCTTTGGGCCACCAGGCAAACAAACAAAAAACCAAACATCCAAAGAACCACTACAAAAACAAAATCACACTGATATCATGCTTTTCATCAAGGTTCACTTAAGTGAAACGAGGCCACATCTCAGGAATGCTTCAGGAAAGAAAATGTGCACTGGGCTTCTGTCTATCAAGGCTGCTAAACACATTAACCATGTATGAACCCAGTAATATTCTACCCCTGAGTCATTCCATAAAACACATAAAATTGGGCTTCCCTGGTGGCGCAGTGGTTGAGAGTCCACCTGCCGATGTAGGGGACACGGGTTCGTGCCCCGGTCCGGGAAGATCCCACATGCTGCAGAGCGGCTGGGCCTGTGAGCCATGGCCGCTGAGCCTGCGCGTCCGGAGCCTGTGCTCCGCAACGGGAGAGGCCACGACGGGAGGGGCCACAAGAGTGAGAGACCCGCGTACCACAAAAAAAAAACAACACATAAAATTGTCAAAAGACAGTCTCCTCAATGTAGGATCAGTCCTACACAGTTTTAAAGAGGAATTCCATAAAACCTTGAAGTTAAGATCATCTCAATCTATTTAAATCAATATATACAAGTACATTAAAAATCTATCATATTAATACATTAAAAATTCAACAGGTATCCATGCTAAAAACACTCAATGAGATTAAATAGATACTTTCTTAATCTGATGTATATGTCTGTGAGTGTTTGTATATTACATATGTTGGCCCCAAAGAAAAGCGTCTTTCTTAATGGGGAAAATGGGGCATTCTCCCTAAACAGAGGAAATGGCAAGAATGCCCACTATCACCATTACTGTTTAATACTGTTTTGAGAGAACTTCCCAAGATAGTTACAGAAGAGAAAGAAATTAAAGATAAGTTTCTGGTAAAAGAATATTTAAAACTATCTCTATTGAAGAGGATATGATGGTATGCCTTAAAAATTCAAGAAAAACAATTAAAAAATACTGTAAACAATAAGGGAAACCAAGAAGTTAGTGTTACATTAAAAATCCTATAATCATCAGTATCCTTCATATATGCAAATAATAACAAGTAGGATGTTTTACTAGAAGATGAGGCCTATATAAAATATAAAATGAAAGATAAAATAGTAGAAAATACCTTAACAAGAAATGGACAAATCTGTACAAGAAAATTCTTAAACCATGATGAAAGTTGCATCTGTTACACTTGAAAAAATTATAGCAGGTTTTTGTTCAGAAGAACTCAACATCATTAACATGTTTGTCCCAACTAATTAAAAACTTTATTACCTTATTCAAGAATCCAGTAAAAATACCAGCAAAGATTTTCCCTCTTCCCGCACTAGATAAGTTGCTTTTACCTATATGGAAAAACAAGTATGGAGTAATAGCTAGGAAACTCCTAAAAAGGGGACATGAAGAGGTTCTGCCCTACCAGATATTGAAACCTATCATAAACCCCCTATAATTCGAATAGTGTGGTATTGGTTCATTTACACAAAACTAGTAAAACAGTTAAAGTTCAGAAGCATGTCTGAGATTTTACTTTATTTTCAAATTAACATGGAATCCTGCTACATTATCATAGATAGTGATAGAAGACAGAAGATTCCTAGGTCAGAGATCATTATCATTATATGTGCCTGTTCCCCAAGTCCCAGTTATCACAGGGCAACATGAAATAGATGATGTCTGCTTGCAGAGGGAGTGCCCTAGAAGAGAGGAACCCTGAGTTAGAGAGCCCAAATCTTTCATTATAGGCAGTGAGCATGCCTGGTCTTTGCTCCAGAGGAGATGCCATTTCTGTCGTCCAAAGCTGTTTGCTGTGCAAACGTTCTTGACAAGAAAGTCCAGAACAAAAGGCTATTAGTGCCTCACTCCTAAGATCTGCAGAAATTCAGAGACGGTAGAGAATTGCATCTAAATAAATACATGTGAGAATTTAGTTGATCAGAAATATGATGTCTCAAATCACTGGAGAACAATGGCTTTTTAAATTGATTGATGTTGGGACAAGTGTATAACCATTGTCTAATGATATAATTTTCTTTACCTTACACTAGATAAATTCCCAGTGGATTAGAAATCTAAATGTAAAATTGAAACCATTTATGTATCTGAAGGGGAAAAAAAGCCACAAAATTCCTTTGAGGTGAAGAATGGAGAAAGCCTTTCTCTGCTCAAAATCTGGAAGAAATGAAGAAAAATATAGATAAATTTGCATAAATCAAAAATTTTTATGGCAAAACATGACAACAGTGTCATAATTGCTACAGCAGCAGTGCAGGCTCCTGGGTGTCACTGAAGCAAAATGTCTCCAAGTGGGGCACCTGGCAGAGGTAGAGATATCTTGCAGTTACGAATATTAGTGTAACTTATCTTGACTTTTTTTCCTTTCCAGTATTTCCAGTGTTTTAGTAAACAATGTCTGTGTTTGAAATCGAAACTTGCATTTTAGTGGCTTGTAGGGTTTTTTTAATTGGACATTGTATGCAATTTAAAACCATTAAATCTTAAGCTAAATTGAAATATATATATATATATATGTGATTTTAAAAATTCTAACTTTACTTAATGAGAGAACATAGCAGTGATAATATCCCATCCTCAGTATCATTTTGGGGCCACAATTTTTATTTCTAAATAACATATCCCACTCTAAGTTAGAGTTCCTTGGAGAAACGGCCGGCTCTCATCTGTCAGGGAATGTTCCTGGTGA
Organism: Globicephala melas; assembly: GCF_963455315.2. NCBI lineage: Eukaryota > Metazoa > Chordata > Mammalia > Artiodactyla > Delphinidae > Globicephala > Globicephala melas. The sequence goes on along the minus strand of NC_083319.1, from coordinate 111,231,936 downwards.
GCCTGGAAAATAACTGGAGTAACAGAAAAAAAAGGGAGGTAGAAATTTAATAGGGCCACACTGAAAGGGCTCAGGAGTGGCTTGGAAGAACTCTGTACCATGTAGAAAGGTGGGAATATAATTTGCTAAAACATTTTTAGTTTGCAATAAAATATTTGATGAGATTTTAATATTAAAAGAGTCCTTGAAACAAACACACGTACGTGTTCAGATGAACATACCTTCTTAGAAATAATTGTAGCTCACATTTATCAAGAATGCTGTGTTGTTTCATCACTGAATTTGAAGGAGGGGAGGGAAGGAGGAAGGGAGGGAGGGTGAAGGGGAAGAACTAAGTGGAAGAAAGTTCACAGAAAGTTCTGTGAACTAGTCAATGCTTTGTAAGGAGAAAGTGCTGCCATTTAAAGATTAACTAAAAAAGACTCAGGTCTACACAGATCAAATTTGATTTTCATAGAGTTTAATAGGCACACCTCTCTATCAAAAATGTCACAAAGGGTAAAGACATATTGCATCTGTATTTGTTCACGAAATCTAGAGGATTAATAAGCTTGAGAGAGGTAATTTAAAATCCTTCAAAGGAAAATGTCATATGAAGTAGATTTTTAGCAGAGATGGTTGAGGCTAAGGCTATAAATAGCATGAGAATTGAAGTTGGGACAGAGAATGCAGTCACTGTATCAGGCAAATAAAAAAGTAATGGGCTGAGATAAACCAAATTCTGTAGTCAAACCAAAAAAAAAAAAAGTAATTTGTTTCTCTTTGACCCAAAGAGTATTGGTTATTTAGTTTATAGTCAGGATCAGAAGAAAGAGGAGAGAAAAGGGAAAATAACAGAGAACGTGTCTTAAAACCTAAACGGTCTCACAAAGATATGATAATGCAAAGACTTCAGTCTTTGTTAACTACATAAAAGAGAGGTTCAATCTCAGATTTTAACTTGTCAGCTTTCAGCAATTTTCTTAACCTCACTGAGCTTCACTTTTTTCATGTGAAAAATGAAAGTTAAACCAACCCATGCATGGGATAGAGTGAAGACAAAAGATGCCTAAATGAAATCATTAACACAGGGTGATTTGTTAAACAAGTGAACATCACAATATACAGTAGACCATTTTACACTAAAATGAGTGTCACAGACAAAATAGTCTTGAATAACATAGGAAATAGAGATTCCTTGAACACATTCAAATTGCTTAGTACTTTTGCAGGATTTCCAACACCCTTTATACTCTCTCTCTTACTAGTTTCTTACAGCAATCGTAGGAGGTAGGCCAAAACTGGAATTTGCTATCCTCGTTTTTACAAATGATTAAAACTTGGGGGCTTCCCTGGTGGCGCAGTGGTTGAGAGTCCGCCTGCCGATGCAGGGGACATGAGTTCGTGCCCCAGTCTGGGAAGATGCCACATGCCGCGGAGCGGCTAGGACCGTGAGCCATGGCCGCTGAGCCTGCGCGTCCGGAGTCTGTGCTCTGCAACGGGAGAGGCCACAACAGTGAGAGGCCCACGTACCGCAAAAAAAAAAAAAAAAAAGTGCGTGGAATTATTATTTTTCCTCAAGTACCCCTAAAATAACAGTTATTATTTTTATTTGTTTATTGAGATACAGTCGACAAGTAACATCACATTAGTATCAGGTGTACAACATAATTATTTACTACCTGCATACAGGACAAAATGATCACCACAGTAAGTCAAGTTAAATAATAATTTATTTATATTTTTACTTAAATAGGAATATCCTTCCTATTCAGTAGTGAAGCAATTTGAACCTGGCATTTTCCGATTTGAAAATCAGTATAGGGCCCTCTTTCTTTTTGAGTGACTTTTGGTAATTTGTTAAAGAAATTTTATACATTTTATATTTTTTATGATAATGTCTTATAATCCCTTTAATAGCTATACAATCTGTAGTGATGCCACCTTTCTCATTCCTGATAATAGTAAAATTTTTTCCCCTTTTGTTTCTGATTAAGTTGCTAAAGGTTTGTTAATTTTACTGATCTTAACAAATTTTAGTTTCTTTGATTTTCAGTGTGATTTTAATTGATTTTTGTTGATTATTCTTGCCTTTAAATCTACTATATTATTTGCTTCCTTTTTCTGAATCCATTCTTTGTTCCTTTTTATTCTTTTTTTCCTTTTTGGATTTTTGAGTATTTTTTATGTATCCATTTTATTTTCTTTGTTGGCTTATTAGCTATAGTTCTTTGTTTTGTTATTTTGTGGGTGCTTTTTGGTTTATAGTGTGCTTATTTAATAAGCTTTTCACAGACTTCCTTCAAGTGCTGTAAGACCACTCTCCATATAGAGAGTGGTCTTCATTTGCTTTACAGAGGCATTTATCTTTCTAAAATATTTAAATAATATGAAATTAAGTGTCTGTATTTACCTGTATAGTTACCATCTCTGGTGCTGTTAATTAGTTTGTATACATCCATCTTCCCAAATTAATAAATTCCCTCCTACTTTATGGGCTTATTTTAAGATGTATTGTTGTTGTTATGCAGGTCTGTTGGTGATGAAATCTTTAAGGTTTACTTTGTCTTGAAGAAGTCTTTATTTCAACTTCCTCATTGAAATATCTATTTTTCTGGGTAAATAATTTTTTTTAACATCTTTATTGGAGAATAATTGCTCCACAATGGTGTGTTAGTTTCTGCTTTATAACAAAGTGAATCAGTTATACATATACATATGTTCCCATATCTCTTCCCTCTTGCATCTCCCTCCCTCCCACCCTCCCTATCCCACCGCTCTAGGTGGTCACAAAGCACGGAGCTGATCTCCCTGTGCTATGCAGCTACTTCCCACTAGCTAGCTATTTTACGTTTGGTACTGTATATATGTCCATGCCACTCTCTCACTTTGTCCCAGCTTACCCTTCCCCCTCCCCACATCCTCAAGTCCATTCTCTAGTAGGTCTGTGTCTTTATTCCCGTCTTGCCCCTAGGCTCTTCATGACCTTTTTTTTTTTTCCCTTAGATTCCATATATGTGTGTTAGCATACAGTATTTCTTTTTCTCTTTCTGAGTGACTTCACTCTGTATGACAGACTCTAGGTCCATCCACCTCACTACAGATGACTCAATTTCATTTCTTATTATGGCTGAGTAATATTCCATTGTATACATGTGCCACATCTTCTTTATCCATTCATCAGTTTTTTTTTTGTTTTTTTTTTTTGCGGTACACAGGTCTCTCACTGTTGAGGCCTCTCCCGTTGCGGAGCACAGGCTCCGGACACGCAGGCTCAGTGGCCATGGCTCACGGGCCTAGCCGCTCTGCGGCATGTGGGATCTTCCTGGACCGGGGCACGAACCCATGTCCCCTGCATTGGCAGGTGGACTCTCAACCACTGCACCACCAGGGAAGCCCCATTCATCTGTTGATGGACACTTAGGTTGCTTCCATGTCCTGGCAATTGTAAATAGAGCTGCAGTGAACATTTTGACACATGACTCTTTTTGAATTTGGGTAAATAATTTTTAAGTTGATTTTTCTTTTGATATTTGAAAGATGATGTTCCATTGTTTTCTAACTTGCATTGTTTGTTATGGATAATCTCCTGTAATTCTTACCTTTGTTCTCTAATAATGTGTCTTAAAATATATAAACTTTGGCTGCTTTTAAAATTATCTCTTTATCACTGGTTTCAGAAAAATCATCATGTTTAGGTCAATGGAGTAGCTGTCTTTTGGTTTATTTTTCTTGGGGTTTATTGAAATTCTTAAACTTGTAGATTTGTGAGTTACATCAAAGTTGTAAAATGTTAGGCTATGGGTTCTTTTGTTGTTGTTTGTTGCTTTCCTGATCGCTTCTAGCTCTCTTCTTCAGGGATTGTGATAATATTTATATTAGGCTGGTTGACTTTGCTTCACAATTGTCCCACTACCCTAGAGCTCAATTTTTTGTTGTTACCTGTTACTCTTTGGATAGTTTCTATTGCTGTATTTTCAACTTTACTAAACATTTCTCCTGCGATGTCTTATTTGCCATTAATCTTATCTAGTATATTTTTCATCTTAGATATAGTAATACTTTTCTGTAGTATTTATATTTTGATCTTTTTAAAAGTACCTCTTATGCCTCTACTAAACATGATCAGTTTTTCCTCTAGTTTCTAGAACATATAGAATTCAGTTATAATTACTGTTTTATTGGCCCTATCTAATTATTCTGAACTAATTATTGGTCAAGTTTAGCTGATTGATTGATTTTTTTATTACTACTTTTTTAAAATTTAATTTTATTTTTTATACAGCAGGTTTTTATTAGTTGTCCATCTTATACATATTAGTGTATATATGTCAATCCCAATCTCTCAATTCATCACACCACCACCACCCCTGCCACTTTCCCCCCTTGGTGTCCCTACGTTTGTTCTCTACATCTGTGTCTCAATTTCTGCCCTGCAAACCAGTTCATCTGTACCATTTTTCTAGGTTCCACATATATGCATTAATATACGATACTTGTTTTTCGCTTTCTGACTTACTTCACTCTGTATGACAGTCTCTAGATCCATCCATATCTCCACAAATGACCCAATTTCGTTCCTTTTTATGGCTGAGTAATATTCCATTGTATATATGTACCACATCTTCTTTATCCATTCGTCTGTCGATGGGCATTTAGGTTGCTTCCATGTCCTGGCTATTGTAAACAGTGCTGCAGTGAACATTGGGGTGCATGTGTCATTTTGAATTGTGGTTTTCTCTGGGTATATGTCCAGTAGTAGGATTGCTGGGTCATATGGTAATTCTATTTTTAGTTTTTCAAGGAACCTCCATACTGTTCTCCATAGTGGCTGTATCCATTTACATTGCCACCAACAGTGCAAGAGGGTTCCCTTTTCTCTGCACCCTCTCCAGCATTTATTGTTCGTAGATTTTCTGTTGATGCACATTCTTACTGGTGTGAGGTGGTACCTCATTGTAGTTTTGATTTGCATTTCCCTAATAATTAGTGATGTTGAGCAGCTTTTCATGTGCTTCTTGGCCATCTGTGTGTCTTCTTTGGAGAAATGTGTATTTAGGTCTTCTGCCCATTTTTGGATGGGGTTGTTTTTTTCTTTTTTTTGTGGCACACGGGCCTCTCACTGTTGTGGCCTCTCCCGTTGCGGAGCACAGGCTCTGGACGCGCAGGCTCAGCGGCCATGGCTCACGGGCCCAGCCGCTCTGCGGCATGTGGGATCTTCCCGGACCGGGGCACGAACCTGCGTCCCCTGCATCAGCAGGCAGACTCCCAAACACTGTGCCACCAGGGAAGCCCCTAATCATATTCTTTGATACCCTACAGTGGTGCTTCTCTTGTCTTGTTCCCTCAACCAGAAATATCATTCATCAGTCAAATTAGTACACATTCTGCAAAGCCAGGTTCAGATGTCACTTTCAGCCCATTTCCCTTGATCCCAAGTTGCTAATACTCTCTATCTATTTTAATCTGTCTGTAATTTACTTCTAGTGCTTTAGAAAGAAAATCACAATCTACGTTTTTTTCCTTAGAACTACTCTTGATTGCATACTTGTTTTTTACTCCCATAATGAAAAGAATTAAGTTGCAAAGCTGGTAGTTTTTACATTTTATGGTATTTTAGAGCAGTTTGTCCTGATATTTACTGCCAGCTATTCACCTCGTTTATATCTAAAGTGGTATAATAATGCCAGTGACTAAAAATATTCTTTGCCTACTGCGTTGTTAATAATTTAACCATGTTTACATCAAATGCACAATCATTACAGGAATGTTTAAGATTGTAAACCACTTCCAAAATAGAGTTCTTGTCAATAAATTTACTTTAAAATTACCGTCTACATGTATCAAGATAACTCTCACTCGAATGTGACGGAATACTCACCCTGTATCATTTTTGTCGACTCTCAATGAATATGCACTAAAACATGTCTACTTACTTCCTCTAAACCACCTTGTAAACAGATAGTTACATCTGTAAATTCTCTGTTAATATAGAACTCGAGGATGGAACAGGGCAAAAGAAGCTGTACAGTAAAGATACAGATTAATAGTAAGAGCCGTCCAGTGCAATCCCATGTTAGAACTCTTGTCTCCATTAACGCCTGCCCTACCTGACAGTGCCCACAATAGTCCCTTTATATAATTCAGGCTAATTTCCTGATCTTGAGTTAAAACCTGAGACGGCTTGAATGTCATTATAGAACAAAAAGGGTCTATTTCCCAGTCTCTGTGGCATGTATTTCAATGTCTAATGAGGCAAATTTTATCTCTTAATTCATTTAAACATGAAATAATTTATCACTAATCTTGTATTTGCCAAGATTTCTCCTGAACCTATTTGAGGAATTAATAAAGAAAATTCTGTCAGATCAGTTATTTCAGAAAAAAAGACACATGAATGTCAAAGTATTTACTGAACTCTGGGCAGGCTTTGTAAGTAATAAAATGTTTTAGCATTCCCCAAACAGCTGACAAATTCAAGTAAGAATTTTAAGCCTGGATTTTCAATTGAATCTAGCACATAAAGTATCATACACACTAAAGCAAGGTTAAGTGTTATTTAAAACTTTTGAGGTCCTTTCTGTTGCTCTGCTGGGTTACTCCAGAGTTCCCAAGGATCTTCCCTGCTCCAGTCCACTGTGGAAAATATGCAGGACCAGTGCAACTTTCTATAGTGATTTTCTAAACTGTGGATATATTAGTAGTTTTTAAGGTCACTAGTGATTAGAAGAAGTAACTTTTAATTCAGATTCAGACTTCTATTTGCTATTACCAAGGATCTTAACTATAAAGATTAATTTCTGAAGTTTATCTCTAAACAAATACAATAATTGCAGTTTAACAAATTTATCAGTTAAGGTTGATACAGAAAAGCAAAAAAAAGTTGAAAATACTGGGCAAGGAAAAACAGAACTTAACAGTAAAATGACAGATTTTTGGCATTACATTTCATTCCTTAAATTAAAACATTTAGAATAATTTTAATCCACAGTTTTAGTTTCATATCTTTCTTTTACTGAATTATATATCTTTATTTAATATCTACTCACCTAAAAATAATGGACAAATCAATAAAATCATAGATCTTTGAAAATACATGGGAAATGTTTAGGAAAAAATCACAATCATAAATGAAGGTGCTCTCTGATTGAAAAAGAGGGAAAAGGTCTGTCCGGTTTTCTTATTTTTATCATTTTTCTTACAGATCCTAGAAAATATACTTGTAACAATTAACATCTACTCATTTCATTCTTTACTCTATGTCAGAACACTAAATAAATATTAGAGAAGTGAGAAATTAGAGCAGTGACATATGAAATATATTTTAAAGATGATTACACTTATTGTAATCCAGATAGTTGAAAACTTGGTTGAAAGCAACATAAACTGAGCCTGAGATGTTCACAGTAACCACTTACTTAAATTGTTGTGGCTCCCCGGGTTCTTCCTGACTGCTGCATACTCGCCCAACCCTTTTATGTCTTATTTAATGGCTTTATTGAGATACAGTTCACACACCATACAATTCACCCACTCACAGGGTGCAATCCGGTGGTCTTTAGTATATTCACAGATCTTTTCATATTTTTATCTCTTCTTATTCCTCCGCTTTTATTAGCTTTCCTCTGACCTACTTCTCAACTAAAAAGTAGTTTTCTTCGAAAGCTAATGATATGAAATGACCTGGTATGCCACAAAAGGGCCAGCCCTAACTAAGGTGTATTGTGTTACACTGGGTGGCTGTTATCACTTCACTTTATTAAAAACCATAGAGTCTAAGGGATAGAGTAATAAAAAGATGTCTTGAGGGTACTAAGAAAATATTACTGGATACATTTGCCTCCCAGTAGATATGCATCCAAATTAAAAGTACTAAAGGGAAGTCCAGAGTCCCTTTTTACTTCCGGTAGTGACTTCTCGGGAAACTGAAATTCATAAATGCCTGCCTTGAGTTTACCTATTATAGTAACTTACACATCAGATAGTACTAACGTCACAGCAGTTTAAGCTTTTATGCATTCCTGATACCCATATGGAAGTGTGCATGATGTGGGGGCATAAATTAGGTTTCCTGTTATTGAAACCACATGCCCTTGGTCTATGAAACAAATCAAAAGTAACCTCTTGTTTCACGTGGATTCATAATTTATAGGTTGTTGATACTTCCTCATACATTTAGCAAGTGATGCTGAATCTGCATATTGAATTATTTTAGAACCTACAAATGCTAAAAGCCCTTTAAGTATTTTGTAGCCTAAACATTTGTTTTACTCTATTTTGCACGGTCTCCAAAACTAATTTGCAAGTGTTAAATAAATTAGTCATCTTAATCTCTACTGAATATTAGTTATACCCTGTATAATGAAGAAAGCCAAGGAGAGATACTTCAATGACTGGAAGCTTCATGCCTTATGGTTTTACATGTAATCATCTAGAACTGAATGTTGATGATAGAGTTACCCTGCTGAAAGCAGGATAGGATGTTTTTATGCACTAGAATAATGGAGAGTTAAGTTGATAGAGAGATTATAATTAACGTACATATTAAAGACACATTTTATTCTTCTCTGTCACAGATGGTTTCTCCAACGGTAGAAAGTGTAATTTAAGCCTTATGCAAAAAGTCAATTTGTAAGTTTCATGTGGTATGGAAAAACAAAGATATGGAAGCATCATTATTAGAAATTGAAATATTCCTCTGAAAAAGAAAAAAACTTATTAAATTGCATCTTAAAATGTATGGAAATAATTCTGTGGGGAAAAAGAAATCAACTAAACAGTATTAGAATACTTTTCAACCATGTAATAACATGTCTACTAAACTAACGATAAATATTCATAGCTCATCTCTACAGACTCTAACTTCTTGAAGGAAGCAGTAGACCTAACTTAAGACGTCAGAACATATCAATATCCAGTCTGAATATTGATGTCTCTAGCCCTTCTTTGAAAAAAAATTTTTTTAAGTTTTCATTGTACTTTTGTTTGTTTATAGTTTTGCCCAGTTTCTTTGGAGTAGATTCCTCCCTTCCATGAGATAGAAAACTCTTGGGTGTCAGTTTCATCTCTTTCAACATCTTTAGATGTAGGTGGCACAACTGTGCATTGGAAAAAGAAAAAAGTCTTTTAATCTCCCTATTTTTACTCAATTAATTTATTTTTTTTGTGGTATGCGAGCCTCTCACTGTTTTGGCCTCTTCCGTTGTGGAGCACAGGCTCCGGACATGCAGGCTCAGTGGCCATGGCTCACGGGCCTAGCTGCTCCGTGGCATGTGGGATCTTCCCGGACTGGGGCACGAACCCGTGTCCCCTGCATCGGCAGGCGAACTCTCAACCACTGCGCCACCAGGGAAGCCCTAATCTCCCAATTTTAAGCCATCTATTTTTTTGGGGGTGGGGGATTGATTAAACCTCATTTTATTGATAGTACCCTAGACACTAAATACACAAGTCCCATGCTGTGTACTAGCTTTCCTCTGACCTACTTCTCCTTTAACCTGATATTAAAAAATAAACCCGGTAGTTACTTTGAAAAACTACCTTTATACTTCAAAGCTGTATGGAAGCTGTACTTCAGGGCTAAAAAGGAAAGAGGCATTTGGGTCAAAACAACCACATGAACATTCACACGCGCACACACACACACACACACACACACACACACACACACAGACACATACCGTCTACTATTCCTACTATTCCTTTTATATAGTTCTGTTTCTTCTTGGTTGATATCCTCGATGTCAGGGCATGTTGATGCCTTCCTGTTATTGTATTGTTTTTGTTATTACTATGTTATTATACTGCATTGAGTAAAGCATCCCGATATAAGTGAGCAGAGAGCCAAAAGGTATTGCATAACCAAAACTGTGTTCTTTAGCTGCTTGTATCTTGGAAAATAGGTAGAGGTGTTTTTCCAGGAAATTATTTTAAGACCATTTCTCTAAGTAATCCACTAACCTCTTGTTAAATGGATATAGGTTAGGGGGGAAAAATAAACGAATCCTATATCTTGGTAACTCATCCCTTCAAAATCTATGCTTTATAGTTATAAAAGAAGAAGGGAAATAGGGTAGTTAAGGATGTTATGATCTAGATGTATAATCATAGACCCTGGTGAGTAACACAAGTGAGTTAGAATTGATCCAGTAGAGAATGCCATTGTATAATCTAAATCAGTTGTAATAAAGTAAAATCAATAACAGCTTCTGGCAGCCCTATCTGTATTGTCCTGTCCTACCAAATAGCCTAAACGACATCTTACATATAAATAATGTGAAGAAGAACTGTTGCCTTCACATTCACAGGAAAAGGAAACAGAGAAGGTAGGTTTGCCCTAATGGCTAGGTAGGCAGGGATGCGGGAGGAGACTTCTCTGTCATACGGTCCACATCTGGGCTTGCATTACATAGACTCTTGATATTCCCTCAGAAATGGAACATACCTGGCAATGTGTAACTAGGCATCATGACTTCTTCACTAGTTCAGTAACCAAAAAAAAGAAAAAATACCCTTAACCTGAGTGACCCAGAGCAAAGCCACTCCTTCTTAACAATGATACCCGACATTGGGTCAGTTAACTCCTCTGATTAACTGAACTGGTCTCTTAGTGTGTGAGAATCCTAACTAACATGAATCCCTAATTACTCAGCCCTAAAAAGAAACGAAATTGAGCTGTTTGTAATGAGGTGGATAGACCTAGAGTCTGTCATACAGAGTGAAGTAACTTAGAAAGAGAAAGACAAATACCGTATGCTAACACATATATATGGAATTTAAGAACAAAAATGTCATGAAGAACCTAGGGGTAAGACAGGAATAAAGACGCAGACCTACTAGAGAATGGACTTGAGGATATGGGGAGGGGGAAGGGTAAGCTGTGACAAAGCGAGAGAGAGGCATGGACATATATATACTACCAAACGTAAAATAGATAGCTAGTGGGAAGCAGCCGCATAGCACAAGGAGATCAGCTTGGTACTTTGTGACCACCTAGAGGGGTGGGATAGGGAGGGTGGGAGGGAGGGAGATGCAAGAGGGAAGAGATATGGGAACATATGTATATGTGTAGCTGATTCACTTTGTTGTACAGCAGAAACTAACACACCACTGTAAAGCAATCATACTCTAATAAAGATGTAAAAAAAAAAAAAAAGATGAACCTGACATAACTTCGTATGATGTTTTAATACAATGTCTCCTTGATCAGTTATGGCATCATATTTTTGGAGACTTATTAAAATGAAGATTCCTGGACCCATCTCAGACCAGAAAACCAAAATCTCTTTGGGTATCTAAACTCAAAAGATGGGAGTCTGCATCTCTTTACCCATAAGCGTACGAGGAGGCTCTAAGGGCTCAGTAAATTTGGGAATTACCGTTTGCGGGGCCCAGGACAGATGGTCACCTGCAGAAAAGGCTTGACAGAGTTGTGTTAAATTGTTGCCTAGTAGAATTCTGTATGCACAGGCTCAACTTAAAGGAGAATCCCTCCTGCAAGTGATTGTGCTTTTGTAATCAAAGGAAATAACTGTCAGGCCTTTCCCCTCCTCTTCTTGTATTACCGTGTTTACTGCAGAATGAAGGGAAGCAACGAGGGCTGGGACAGCTGCATTTGGGAAATGTGGTTTCTCTCCAGTTTCGCACAGCGCAGACTTAATTGGCTCTTCCTGATTATTTTATTTTAGCTTGGGGCTCTTAGGATGCAAGGAACACGGAAATGCAGATTGTAGGAGTTTGTTAACAAACGCACGGAAGAGGAAATATAGGAAACTCTTCATCAGCTGCGGAGTCAGACCTCTTGAACTTAGAAACATGCTCCTCATTTTCCCAGATCCAACATTTCATTGGTAGCAGCAGCTCTACTAACCCAGTAGCAGCTGACAAGCAGGGGTTCAATTTTCTTTAAAGCTCCACTCTGTTAGGGAGCAGCTGATAAGCAGAGGGGACCCCTGTTTCCTACCCTAGCGATTTAAGAATTCTGTTTCGGTTTTGCTCTCTGGGTTTGCTTTATCTGCTACTCTCTCTGCTTCTGTTGCTACCCTGGATTTTACGGGTTCCTTCTGTTCATACCTGAATCTTCTTGAAATAAGGTATGATTGGATCAATTTGTTTTTAGTCACTATAGAACTCAATTAATGGGAAGGTATGTCTGTCCGAAGATTCCAGAGCTCAGACCTCCCCTGTGTCCTGTGTGGGGCTGTTTCCTGGGCTCAGGGGCAGCCCGAGGTGGCCAGAGATAGTAAGTGTCTCACCAGAGAGCTCCCTGCCAAGAAAGTAAAAGAAAGCGCCTTTGCCTGCTTTCTTTGGGGAAGGGCCGTGCACTTAGAAGCTATTTGGTTGGGTTTACATAAGAAAGTAGACAGAGAAAGGCCGGGAGAGAGAGAGGGAGAGGGAAAGGGAGTTGTTTTTCATTGTTGGTTCTAATCGCTCACCTAGGCAATTCATTCTATATAAAAAATAAATCCTCTGAAACAGTGTTGAGACATAGGTGGTTGGTTAGTTCCCCAGCAGGTGTGAGTTCGTGGTATTGTTTAGCCTTCTGTGTTAAGTACTTTGGGTCGTAAATGGCAAGTTTTCCAGATTCCCTGTGGTTTGGAAGAGTGACTAAGTGTGCTGTCACATCACGCTCCTGGGAAATCTCAGCAACTACACAGCAGATCGCCAGTTTTCTCCATTAAATAGGTTGCTTCTGTCAAATGGCAGCTATTGTCACAATAAGAGATGTTCGTGTAGTTAGTATTTATTGTCTGACTCTGTCATTTCCTCCTCGGTCCCTGGTTTTCCTTTACAACTTGAGAATATTTCTGAGCCAAAGCTGTAAAGAAAAGAATCGTGATTTTCGCAAAAGCTTGCGAATAAAAGCCTTAAGTCTTAAATTCTGTAAAACTGAGTTGTGATTCCAGTAATACACTGCCCAAGTCTTCTGAGTACTATGTGGAGAGAAGCCTGTTATGAATATAGTTCCATGATGGTACTTAGCTGAGTATTGTTATTTTACTTTCACTTAGGTCCAGTGACACATTACCTGTTTATTAAATGGCCTACCCTGGAAAGAATGGGGCTGGGGTTATCATCAGCATGAACAATAAACAGAGTTGTGTCTCTTTTGATACAAAGGTTTTTTGTGGGAGATTCTCTGTTTTCCTGTATAGAAAAGGAAATAAAACAAAACTCTTCTATACTATTGATGCTTTTTGAAAATACCTGTTTTCTTGTCATCTCCACTTAAAAAAAGAGGCTAAATTTTGTTCATTGTGATATATGTAATGTCAGTCAGAGTGCACTTTGCACAATGGGGTCGTAGAATAGTCACAGAATAGATGGTTTAGCAAATGGATGGAGGAATGAATGAATCGGAGGACATTTAAAAAACTTTTTTTCTCTCGGTCACAAAGTAGCTTACCACAGGGCTTCTCAAACTCAAAAGTCCATGTGAATCACCTGGGCATCTGGGTAAAATGCCTAGTCTGACCAGTAGTCCTGAAGTAGGAGCCTGAAACTCCTAATTTCTTACCTAAATGATGCCAGTGCTTTTGGTGTGTGGAACCCATTTTGAGAAGCAAGGGTGAAAGCATTGTTGCAAGCAACAGATTCCCTAGTTCTGGATTTTTTCAGTAAGATGAACAATTTGTAACATTTAAAATGAATGCCAATGCTCACCACATGACAGTATTTTAAATTTCTATATTTGTTACTTTAAAAATATAATATAGATACCTCCCTTGTAATCAGGTTATGCTTTCAAATGTGTCTGCATTTTATTTTTTTATTTTTATTTTTTTTTTGCGGTATGCGGGCCTCTCACTGTTGCGGTCCCTCCCGCTGCGGAGCACAGGCTCCGGACGCGCAGGCTCAACGGCCATGGCTCACGAGCGCAGCCGCTCCGCGGTGTGTGGGATCTTCCCGGACCGGGGCACGAACCCGCGTCCCCTGCATCGGCAGGCGGACTCTCACCACTGCGCCACCAGAGAAGCCCGCATTTTATTTTTTAAAGCAGCCAAATAGTACATATATGCATGCCACATAATATTTACTGATCTGCATGGAATATACTTAGAGCTTTAAATTCTCTTAGGCAGTCGTCCTCAAAGTGTGGTCTGTGGGACAGTGGAGATCCTGCCACAAAACAAATCCATGAGGTCAAAATTATTTTCATGGTAACACTAAGATGTTATTTGCTTTGTTCATTGCATTGATATTTGTACAACAGTGCAAAAGCAATAACTCCTTAGCTGGAATCAAGGCAGGGGCATCTATTGTACTTATAAGTCATTGCATTTTTGACCACCCCGTACTCAAGGTAAAATAATGCCAGTTTTGCTGAAGAATGTCCATGATTTGGCGATTCAAGTTACATTTTATTAAATCTTGACCTCAGGTACATGTCTTTTTAACATTTTGTATGCTGAAAGGAAGTATGTGTACAGGACTTTTTCTTGATGAAACACAATGCTTGTCTCAAGAAAAGCTCTTGTGTGATTGTCTGCTTTGTGAGCAAAACCAGTTGCTGTTTTCATAGAACACAATTTAACCTGGGAGAATAACAAAGTATAATTTTTCTGATGTGGGTGGGTGGCAGACATTTTCTTGAAAATGAATGAAGTGAGCCTATCATGTCAAGGTAAACCCTTGACAGTACTTGTTGCCAATGATAGAATTTGAGCTTTCAAAGAAAAGCAGATTTTAGAAAAACTGTATCTGCCACTGTGAGTTTGACAGCTTACCTGTGCCTAACACTTTTCTGATAAGAGTGTTGATATTTAGAAATGTGATGTTATGAAACTGTGTAATGAAATCTGTCAGTATTCGGAAGATATGAATAACATACCAAACCAATATTTTCCAAATGACCAATGTATTATATTAGAAAACCATACATAGTGAAAGAGGCTTTCACAAGCAAAAATGACCAATGGATTCTAATGGAAGAGAGCATAGAAAGTTTGTTTATATGGTTTTAGATTCCACATTGCAACTAACATTTTTAAAAATACCATTTATCAAGAGATTTGCTGTAGTATCAAAACTACATAAGATGCAGTAAGCTCTGTTACATGAGTACAGTTTCAGTCTGATGACTATGATTCATGAAATAAAATTATAAATTCACATATTGCTTATCTGCTCTTTACTGCACTCATTTCTTTGAAGTATATCTTGACTTAGTAAAATGTTGGAATTTTCTAAGCCAATTCTGCATTTCTACTAACTGATATCAATCAATCAGTAAATTATATATATCAGTCAAGTTTATAATGCATACTGATATAATATATAACTAGGTATAATTATAAAATGTCTAGTAGTTGGTTAACTGCTATATTATTACATTTATTTAATTTTCAGTCACTGTAAATTTATTTGCAAATGTGTGAGTGGGTGTTTAGTTTTATGTTTATTACAATCACAGGCATATGGATGGAGTCTGTAAAAATTGTAAATATACATCTGAACCTGTAATGAAAAATGAGCAGTGTATAAGAATTATTTCAACACTAAGTCAGTATTCCCACTAGTTAAGACTTTAATTTGCTCATTAATCCTGCTGCACTATGTTTTAAATATGAAAACCAGTCAAGTATTTGTTGTTGCTGTCATTAAATTTCGAGAGTCAAATGCAAAATATGTATTGATTTTAAAAGATTTCTCAAAGCATAATGATTTTCTTTTCTTTTCATTATTCCCATGGACCAGATATTTTAGAATAAAAATAAAATATTGGCATACAATTCGTCAGTCATAATGTCTGAAAAAATAACTTGTGTGACTTAACCTCTTTGAATGTGAATTACATGTAATGACATTGAAATACAATTAAGTTTTGATTTTTTGAAGATTATTATCAACTAAATGATTATAGATGAGTTGGCACAAAGCCTAAGGGTTTGGTTCCAGGACTGCCCAGGCAAATGGGTTGCAGTTTTTTATTTATTTTTTTTTTGTGGTCACAAAAGTCTATAACAGGTTCACCAGTGTAAGAAGAGAGTGAAATAAAGGAATCTTTCGCTCTTTGTTTTACTCTAAAACAGTGGTCAGCAAACTTTTCTGTAAAAAGTCATTAAGGAAATATGTTTGGCTTCGTGGGCCCTACAGTCTGTGTTGCAACTACTCAACTTTGTTGCAGGATGAAAAAAGTCAAAGAAAATAAGTAAATAAATGTGTGAGGCTGTGTCTCAATACAGCTGTATTTATGAAAACAGTCAGTAGGCCGATTTGATCCAGGACCTTATAGTTTCCCAGCCCAAGCTCTAGAAAGATGATCTACCCTGTCACTGGGAAGTGCTTGGCTTAATGCTAGTCATTGCTATTTGTAGCATTCTTGCTGTCCTAGAAGGAGAGTGCCAGGCACTGCCCCAGTACACACAGTGTGGGAATCGATGGCCTCAGTTCAGATCAAGGATATCAACCTGTCCTTCACCAAGAATACACATTTGATGGGGGCAGCATGCAGACACGTGCACAGGGACCCTAGAAAGACTACCATGAAGCCATAGTGACCAAGATTCTTGGCCTCCTTAATCAGTAGAAATTGATCAGAAGCCAGACAAGAAATTCAGGCAAGGCTTTACTGGGGTCCCTGCTGCAGCAGGGGGAAGCAAGAACAAACAACAGTTTCCCTTGCTGGCTCGCTCCCTGGTTGGGGGGGGGGGGCGGTGAGCTTGTTCCTTATATGGTGTGTGGGTAGGGGTGCGTCCAGGGGTTGAGCCGGAGAAGTGGCTTAGGAGTTTTGCCCACCCTGTAGGTGGTAGTGTGTGCAGGGGGCATGCACAGTACCCTGCTTTCGCTCCCGACTCCCTTTTTTTTCTCCCAGCTCTTCAGAAGTGGCAGTTGAGTTTTTTTGGTCTTTTGTATCTTTTGTCCAGAATTTGCCCTGACTGTGCATGCACACAGTTATTTTTAGTCCCTTACAGTTTCCTGGTATCTTATTGCTCGAGGAGAGGTGTGTCCAGGTGCAAGCTCTGCAGCAAAGGGTCCCAGGTCCCAGCCTGTCTAACCTCCAGCTGAGTTTTAAAAGCTAAGTACATTTTACTTGAAATAGGATTTAAAAAGCATACAAGTAAGAAGGCATTTGTATTTGTTTCTGTTACTCTTTGACAGTGAGGCATTTCATGCTTATGACAGGTGTCAGGGTTTTGAGTATACCTGACATTTACTTTTAATTTGTATCTGAAGTGCTTGGTACGTCCCCGAGGAAGTCACTGCACAAGGGCAGCCGGTGTGTCTTCTTGATTGGTGTACCCCCTCCTTAGTCACTGCTTTGGGGGATTTGGATCTCAGGTGACAGGTTCAAGGCCCCTGTAAGTGCACCTCACCACCAATGGAGTTCTCTTCTGTATGTCTTGTGTGTTTGTTCATAGGCACCATTGGTCACTATAAATAACGTTTCACGGGGTTACTGTGAGGACTGAACGAGAATAAAGCACTTACAGCCGTGTCTGTTCTATCCACTCAGTAGAAGTTATCTACTACTACTAACAAGTTCTAATTATATTTTAAATAAACACTAATTAAATTAATGTGGACTCTCACAGTGTTTTTAATTACTATATTTATATACATGATAATATTTAAAATTTAAAAAAGCACAGGCTCTTACTGTGTTAATAGTAAATTTAATTCTACTTGATTAGAATTATAAAGGGAGCCTGGATTTATTCTTCTTTAATACAAAATGTTGGCTTTTTCCTCTTCAAAACTCTTACCATGGTGCTGTAATAGCTTTAAGGTTCCACTTAAATAGATTTTAATTACTGTTATCTTGTTCACAGTAATACTTAAAATGAAAGATAAAACCTATGAATGTGGGCTCATACTCTCTTAATGAGAAATTCAAGTCTACTTGTTTGCGATTATAAGGTAATTCTGGACGTACCTGCATATTGTATATGTTTGTTATGGTACTGAAATAGGTTTACATTTTCTATTTTAAGTTGTGGAAGAGAAAGTGCCCTTCGTCTCAGCTATTGCAAGCCCTCTGCGCTGGATAGCTTCTTTTTGCCCCACCTGACTTACCTCCCATCCCTACTCCCCCAGCTGCCCCCTGCTGTGTGCCACGAAAGTTGGGCCATTGTGGACCCCAGGAACTGGATCCCTTATCCAAAGGCAATGACTACCTGGAAGATCAGAGGAAAGGGTGAGAGTGAGGTTGTGGTATTGATTCCCCTGCAGGGTGTCCCGGGTGATTTTAGCCCTTGACATGAAGACACAGGTTATATCAGGCAACCCCACCCAAGCTCAGGTGAATGTCCCCTGCACTCCCCTCTTCAGGACTGGGGGAGGTGACTGCTCCCCTCTTATATGACCTTAGGATACTGCCCTATTCCCTGTGGTTCCCTACACCCTGCCAAGAGTTGGTAAAGACTCCTTTTGTTAAATTCTCCTCGGATTATCCGAATTCGAATATATAGTTTTTACTTCTCGGAACATTGATGACACACTTTATGTTCAAATAAGAGAAAAAAGGTGTTGAGAATATTTGTCTTTATCCAGAAGCAGATAGGGACCTAGAAGTGAGGTTTGTAGTTTTATAGTTAGTATGCTTTACCAAAGTCTGCTTAATTGCTTCATTAGCAACTCTGCAAAAAAAAAAGTGAGAAGAGCAGTGCCTCTCTGTGTTTTACACACACGTACGCACAGCATGCGCTGCCTGGGGTCATTGTAGGGTAGGGATTAAATGAGGGGCTCTAGCATCTGGTTGCATTGATTTAAACCCAGCCTTCACCACGTGCTGGCTGTATAAGGTTGAAAAAAATAAGCCTCCGATTTCTTATTTATAAAGTGGAGAAAATAAGGTGGCCTGCCTCGTAGAGACGTTGCAGAGATGAATTGAGATAAATTCCTAAAGTACTTAACAGAACTGAGCCCACATAGAAAGTGTAAATAAAAGTCTGCCATCGATCATTTTTACTAATAATATTAGTAAATAACAGCAATATCATAAAGTGAATGGAGGTTGAATCAAGGGGATTTGTTTTGTTCCCTTTTCTTCCATTTTATTGAATTAGTTCATTTGAGCTGAGAGTATTAATTCTTAGAATGTGGATTGTTCAACTTGAGCCCTTTAATGTACTTGTGGTTCTTAGAACACCTGACATCTTATGCACATTATATTTGAAAATCCCATTATCTTATAACAGTTTGGTTTTGGTTAGGGGCCATTTGATACTTTTGGAAGTTTTATAAATAGAATTTCGGAGTCTATTCAGAATTTTAGACTATAAATGCAGTTCCTTATTTTATAGTCACAAAGATTTATGCACTTAACAAAAATGGCAGTTTTGTGTGTTAACATATTTAATGCAAATTTGTAAAATGGTTCTATTATTGTTTAGACAAACTCCACTCTGATGAAATCTGTATTTTCACATACATAGGTGAAAATTCAGTGGCAGACACTCTCCTACAAATTCTCTTAATATTAAATCGAAAGAGGTATTTTAGCTAGGAAACCTGTAGATATTAATAACGGTCAGAAAAGTTTCCAAAATAGATTTTAAAATTCCTGTATTGGATTAAGCAATTCCTTTAAAAAATATGTTCACATTAAAAATAATATTTTCCTTGCTGACAGCCATTCAAACAAATGTGAGGTGACATCTCATTGTGGTTTTGATTTGCAATTCCCTGATGATTAGTGATGCTGAGCATCTTTTCATGTACCTTTTTGCCATTTGGATGTCTTCTTTGGAGAAATGCCTATTCAGGTCCTCTGCTCATTTTTCAGTTTGATTGCTTGGGTTTTGTTATTGAGTTGTATGAGCTCTTTATATATTTTGGATATTAAATCCTTATCTGATTTGTGGTCTACAAATATTTTCTCCCATTCTGTAGGTCGACTTTTTGTTGATTTTTCTTTTGCTCCGGGGAGGTTTTTTTACTTTGTTGTAGGCCCATTTGTTTATTTTTCCTTTGGTTGCTTGTGCTTTTGGTGTTATATCCAAAAGTCATTGCCAAGGCTTATGCCAAGGAGCTTGTTCCCTATGTTTTCTGCTAGGAGAGAGCAAGTGTTGGTGAGGGTGTAGAGAAAAGGGCACCCTTGTGCACCGTTGGTGGGAATGTAAATAGGTTCAGCAACTACAGAAAGCAGTATGGAATTTCCTTAAAAAATTAAAATAGAATTACCATATGATCCAGTCATCTCACTTCTGGGAATATAGTCAAAGGAAATAAAGACAGGATATCGAAAAGATGTCTGCACTCCCATGCTCATTGAAGCGTTTTTCATACTAACCAAGCTATGGAAACAACCTAAGTGTGCCTCAATGGATGAATGGATAAAGAAGATGTGATACACACACACACACACACACACACACACACACACAATGGACTATTATTCAGTCATGAGAAGGAAGGAAATCCTGTCATTTGCAACAACATGGATGGAACTTGAGAGCATTACGCTAAATGAGACAAGTCAAAATGAGAAAGACAAATACGGTATGATATCACTTATACGTGGAATCTAAAAAAGCCAAACTCAGTAACAGTAGAATGGTGGTTACCAGGGGCTGGGGGGTGGGAGAATTGGGGAGATGTTGCTAAAGAGAGCAGACTCTCAACTAGAAGATGAATACGGTTTGACAATCTAATGTACAACATAATGATTATAGTCAATGATACTGTATTATAAACTTCAAAGTTATTAAGACACTAGATTGTAAAATTTCCCACCACAAAACAGTGTAATGATAATCATGTGACATGATATTGGTGTTAGCTAATGCTACAGGGGTAATCCTTGCAATATACAAATGTATCAAATCAACACATTGTACACCTTAAACCCGGACAATGTTATATGTCAGTTATATCTCAATAAAAACCTATTTTCACTTGAAAAAACAATTCCACTGATTAACTTGAGCAAAGAAAAATAGAAAATGGAGAAATGAAGAAATTGAAATAGAAATAATCTTTATGATATCAAGAGCCTGTAATTATCCAAGCACAATCCTTCCTTTTAATAACAGATGGTAGTTTCTTTTAGTTATAACCCTAAACATTAGAAAGACTAATGATATGAATCTTCTCATTCATCTGAGCCTATCGGTTAAACCATATGGTGCTTATTGGAATTGCACTTACGGTGCAAGAAAAATCTCCTGATTTAAAATATGCTTTATAATTCTTGTTCCCTCTGGTATCTTGATAATTTTCCTAGTCTTTACATGCTTCTGACTGAGGTTTAAATGACTCCATCTGTATACCTCTTTGAAATTATGCCACAACAAATATTAACTATACAACAGTTGTATGCACGACCTGAAGAAACACAGTTATTTGGAATGTGAATCTATGTATTGGAATTTTGCAAAATCCACATCCAGTCTAAGCTTTAATTTACTTTAGCATCAAATCTCTGTTGTTCATTGAGAAACTCTTCAGAGTGACGATGAGACGACCAGTGTGTTGAGAATGGAGACGTTGAAATGGGAAACGAGAGAGAATTCAGCACCCTCCTGGCTTTCACCATTTTTACCTCTTTCTTCCAACAGCCATGGACTCTCACATCTGGTCACAGTGATGCCCACGTGCACTTGAGAGATGAAGCCTTAATGCTTCTCTTGTTCAGCAGCAAGAGAGGGTTACGTTACCCCAGTAGAATCAAGGGCCTTCATGTTTGATCTGATTTTTCAGTGTCCATTTCTTACTTTACTTTCTGTATTTTGCACTTCACTTGAAGTGGTATGAGTTTAGGTCACAGTCACACAGGATGGGAATATTAACACATTGTTTGATACCATTAGTGATGCTTACATTTTAAAAACGGGATGTGTGGCTGAAGCGTCGTGTCCTCAGTGCTGACTTTTGTCGTTGTTTCTGGGCTCTTCTTATTCTACTCATCGGAGCAGTTGACTTATTTAATTTTATAAAGCAGCTGTTGTGCAGGGGCGGCCTCTGTTGTGCATAATGTTTATTTACATCAATGTGATGCAATTTAAGAGGCCATTATGATCTGTTTTTAAGACCAATCCCATATTCCTTTGTAGATTTTGTGGGCAATGAACTTCTATCTTTGTCAGAGCCTGGAGTGCCAAGGTAAACCAAATGAAATCAAGATATACTTCTCTCATTTTTTGTCTTCTGAGTTATGGACAGAAGTATGTAATTTCTTCTCCACTTAGTACTAACCTCTGAAAACATAAGGGTGGGGATTATACAACATTCAGTAAGATACTACATGTAAGCGTTTATGTTAAGGCCCAGAGTTTATGTGCTTCTTCAGAATTTCCTCTGCTCTTTCCCTCTCCTTGTTTGGCATGCCTTTTGTGTGGGTTGCCCCCAACCTTCAGATTTGGGTGGAACACTCAACTTGGTGCCTGAGAGGTTCCTGATGGGCCAATTGATTCTCTTGGACTAAGGAGCAAGTTAGTCCCCTGTGGATGAACCTTCACCACTGAGAAACAGGATCTAGGCAAAACCATCACTCCCCACTCCCTTTCCCCTTGACTACTTCACGGTTCAACTCGTCCTTCCTCACTCTAGAGAGGAAGAAGCCATGTCGGGAGCCATACTGTGGATGTCCCCAGGTACCAAGACCCTTAGGGAAGTCTCTGGCCATGACCTAGCGAGGACTGAGTTCCAGAAACCCGTGAGCACCCGAGTCCTGCCAGCGGCCAGATGAATCAGTGAGCCCGGAAGCTGGCCTTTCCCCAGCTGAACCTCGAGGTGACTGCCCTGAAGCAGAGACCTTAACTAATGCACACCCTGGTTCCTGACCTACAGAAACTGCGGAGTGATAAATGTTTTGATTTTAGGCTGCTCAGGGTTGGGGTGATACTTGTTACACACAATATTTTCCAATGACAACTTGAGTTTAGTTCTATTATTCCCTTCTGCAGACTGCATTCTGCAGCCTTCTGATTTCTCGCACAGCCTTTGTCAAAAGAAAGCTCCTACAACCACAGAGGCACCTAGACCCGCTCCTCCCTTGCCCCTAAAACCGTGCAGTGTTATGTGGGCCTAGCTTCTTTTGGGGGGCCCTACCCATTTGTGAGGAAATGACCTCTTTCTATGGACCCCAATCAGGGGCTCCTCACCTAACCATATGTCTCTGTGGATAATACAAGCTGGGGCAATGAGAGCTCTGTGCTGCATCTCTGTGTATGAGTGTTTCCCTAATAAATTTTATGTTTACACTGTGCAGGCCTATTTGTGTGAGGGCTGAATTTTCGTCACATCCAGTATGAAGGTTAATTTTATGTATCTAATCCATCTAGCATAGTTTTTGTTGATTATTATTATTTGTAAAGATACTTCTATCTTATATTCATGTTTTATTGTGTGTGCTGATTTGTAGGATTGATATTCTGTACCACTGATGTATTTGTATATCCCTGTGAAATCCAAACTGTCTTAATTATTATATGTTTATAGTAAAGTTTAATATCTATTAGGACTATTTCCTCTTATCTTCTCTGTTTGATAGAAGTATCTTTATTATTACTGGACCTTTTCTAATCTGTAAAATTTTTGAAATCATATTTTTAGGTTTCATTGAAACCTGTCACTGAGTTTCATTAAATCTGTAGATAAAGTTTAAAAAATGTTTATATTTAATCTTTCTATCCAGAAATACAGGGTATCTTTCCAGTAATGACTTTAAAATATCTTTTTTTCTGCGTATATTTGTTTGTAGGTGCACACCGGTCATTATTTTTATGGAAATACATTTGAGCAGTTGGTATCTGGTGTGGAAGATGCAGCTGATTTTCGTGTATGACTCTAGACCTAGCCGCCTTGCTAATGCTGGGAGATACGTCTCCATAGGGTCTCACATGTCTGCACGTCTTCTTGGTACAGGCATTGATTGCTTTTGTTCTGAAATATCTTCTTAAGGATGTCTGGATGGTGAGCAGACTTGCAAGATGGAGCCTGTGCCTTCTGCTTGGGCATTGGGGAGACTTTTGCTGTCCAGGATGATAAAACTAATAACTTCTTCCATTAAGAAGCAGAGCTTGTGTAGGTGTGCCTCCAGCCCACTGAAGACTGAGGGTCCCTGTGTCTGGGCTTTCTCAGCTGTGACGCAGACCCACTGTATGCGCCACATCCACCTGGGTGTCTCTGCATTGTCTCCTGGGACTTAAGAACACAGCTAAGGCCAGGACTGCAATGTGTTCTCATCCTGCAGCTTGCAGCCCTGTTGGCCGTTGCCTGAATTAAATGTTGTATGAAACAAAGGGAACAGAGTTGGTCCCAAGCCCTATGGGCACACTAGAGTGATCAGTAGCCTAAGGTGCTTGTGGGGAAATTTGCCAAAAACTAAGATGGTAGAGAAACGAGAAGCGGGTATTGTTGGGAGACAGTTCTCCATGGTCTCTCATTAACAGGTAGGATGGTGGGGGGACCGGCCTCCCCATCTCTCCCTGCACTTAGCCGAGAACATTCCCTACTGGAGGAAAGTGACTGTGGTGTGATGTATACGTAGAGTCCGTGTTCACATATTTGTTTATAGTCAGTTACAGTACTTTTCAATTTCCATTACAAGTTTCATTCATGTTAATTTGTAGTACATGCTTTAAAAAAATTAACATACGTGTTTAGTAGGTGCCTTTATGTTGACTTTTAACTTCAGTGCAGATAACGTATTCTGTATAATTTTAATTCTTAAGATTTGGTGAGATGAGTTTTATAGCCCTGGGTCTTTTCAGTTTTGATAATGGTTCCATATATGAGAAAAGAATGCATTTTTGGACTTCTTGTGGGTACTGTTTATACATGTCTCTTAGGTTAGGTAAAGTTTGTAATTTGTTACCAACTTCTCTATAGCGTTAGTGATTTGATTTTAGTATCTGATCTATCAGTTATGGGAAATGAAGAAAGGTTTCACATCATTGTGGATTTGTCTTTTCACAATTTAATCTATCAACGTTTGCTGTTTATATAATGAAGTTATATAGTGAATTGAACAATATATCATCATGAAGTGACCCAGAAGCTCTATTTGTCTAATATTAATATAGCGATACCAGCTTCCTCTTTGGTAGTGTTCGTAGGACTTATTTTTCTGCATTCTTTCATTGCAGAGTTTTTAAATTTGTGTGTTTAGCTCTGCTTCTTGTAAGCAGCATATTGTTGTTTTTGCTTTTTTGTCTAGTCCAACATTCCTTTTTCATCTGGAGCATTTATTCCATTTATATTTTGTATGAGTTTTGATGGGCTTGGGTTTAAATATACAGTCTTATTTTGTTTTTGACAGCTGTCCTGCTCATATTATCATTCTCTTCCTCTCCTTTCTTGCCTGAGTACTGTGGGGGTTTTTTTAAATGAGTTTTTTATTGGTTCATTTGATCTTTTGCCTTAATAATTCTATTGTAGCTTCAAAAGTATTTTTACCAGAAGCTTAAAAAACTACATTGTGGCTAATATCTGGACCATATTAAAAAAAACAACAGTTCTTAGTCTATGGTAATTAATTTTTGTCTTTGCTTATTAAGTGTTTTCCAGTTGTTAATTAATACAGTGAGGTACAGAGAGGTGGCACATAAAATTACATGGAAATACAGTTCTATGAGGAAAGGGAAATAAAATTCATTCAACAAAGTAGTCAGAATTAGTATTCAGAAAGCTTAATTTTATCTCAAAGTAAGGAAATATTTCTCTCAAACAGAGTCATCCCACGCGGGAAGTGAGTACCTTTTCATGAGGTGAGTTCTGCCCGATGAACTGCTTTACCTGTGGGGAACACTCGATATGCAGGGAATTTCTCCTTCCTTTTATCCTCCTGCACATCAAGTCCAACCCAGTCAGCGAATATTTGTACTTGGAAAGTAAAGGAAATATTTAGCCTCATTGGACCTGCTGGAATAGTTCTTTAAGGCAGTTATTAACCACTTTGAAGTAGGAAAGTTTTGTTTAAAAATCCCCCTGTGTTGATGAACTGGTGTTTGGCTGAGGACATATTTCACTCTCCCTAAGGCTTTCAGCACTGTCCCAGCCCCCAGCTTTACCTTCCCTACGGCTTCCTTAACTTCTGCCCCATTGATGTTGTAAAGTTATCCTTCATAAGGGGTGGTAAACCGGTTACTGACATGCTCTGATAACTCCCTTACCCCCAAGAGTCTGTGATGGTATTAACTAGAACTTAAAAGTACATATATTTAAAAATAAACAGAAGTTTAATTTTAGGTGTCATGGCACAACTCTTGGTCTTCAATTTATGAGCATCTGAGTGAAAAGAAATGGCTTCTTTTCATCAGAGATAGAACGAAGCTTTGGGGCATTAATGTTAATTATGTAATAGTAAATCCTTTCACAATATGCTAAAACATATTTCAGTTGGATATCAGCAAAATCATTTTCATTGTAAATGCCCCAGTCTAGATTAAAAGCAGATTAAATGTAATCTTTATAAATTTCTATATTTTTAATTTAAATTTATTAATTGACTCAGTTCCATAAAGTTAATCATTAATCGAGAACCTCAGGTAAATCACATATTTGAAACTACTGGCAAACTCTCCCTCCTACCAATTCTGTTTCATTTTAGCGGATAGAAATTTAAAAAAAGAGAATTGAAGTCCTGTGGTTTCCAGCTAACTGTAGCCACCTAACGTTAATTGTGACTTTAAACAAAACTTTACAGATGTGAACAAAAATTTAGTACTCTCTATTGTTTACAATTCTGTAAACATCTTTTAAGTCTCAATAACAAAACCCTTGAGGTATTTCTTCCCAAAGATTTGATTATCTTTAAAGGTAACAGGATTCTAGGACAAAATTTCCCCCAAAAAAATGGTTAGCTCTATTTGAGGTAGTACATGTCCATAGATATCAAAATATTTGATTATTTTTCAAATAACATTTTATTTATTTATTTATTTAACATCTTTATTGGAGTATAATTGCTTTACAATGGTGTGTTAGTTTCTGCTTTATAACAAAGTGAATCATCTATACGTATACATATATCTCCATATCTCCTCCCTCTTGCATCTCCTTCCCACCCTCCCTATCCCACCCCTCTAGGTGGTCACAAAGCACCAAGCTGATCTCCCTGTGCTATGCGGCTGCTTCCCACTAGCTATCTATTTTACGTTTGGTAGTGTATATATGTCCATGCCACTCTCTCACTTCGTCCCAGTTTACCCTCCCCCCTCCCCGTGTCCTCAAGTCCATTCTCTACGTCTGCATCTTTATTCCTGTCTTGCCCCTAGGTTTTTCAGAACCTTTTTTATTCTTAGATTCCATATGTATGTGTTAGCATACGGTATTTGTTTTTCTCTTTCTGACCTACTTCACTCTGTATGACAGACTCTAGGTCCATCCACCTTACTACAAATAACTCAATTTTGTTTCTTTTTATGGCTGAGTAATATTCTATGTATGTATGTGCCACATCTTCTTTATCCATTCATCTGTTGATGGACACTTAGGTTGCTTCCATGTCCTGGCTATTGTAAATGGTGCTGCAATGAACATTGTGGTACATGACTCTTTTTGAATTATGGTTTTCTCAGGGTATATGCCCAGTAGTGGGATTGCTGGGTCATATGGTAGTTCTATTTTTAGTTTTTTAAGGAACCTCCATTCTGTTTAAAGAACATTTTAAAATTGCTTCTATTGTGTACTTCTGTTTAGATACATTTGTTTATAATATATCATAATATATATTATACTATAAACTAGCTACTGCACTAAGGTTATCTAAAATTATGATAATAATAAAAATTTTACCCATACTAGAACAAAATTTGAGAATGGTGACCATTCATATTAAATTTATATCAACTTTATAGGTGCTTTGTCACGGCGACGTATTTATGAGGCTGTTAACTTTTAAGTATCTGGAGGTTATAACGTATTTGATGTGACCCTTACATACTAAGTCAAGACAATTACAAGTTACACTGATTACATGCCATTCAGAAATCATACTAAAATTTAGCTTCGTGTGCTTTAATTGAAAGTCTGTGAAAAAGGATGGCCATTTAATGTCGTAGGAAAAAAAGGTCCTAAATAAAAGATGTAACTGAATAATATACTAACTGAAATGCCAAATTTAATATTGTCACTGGCGTGCAAATAATAGCACATCATTCGATTTATTTTAAAACATTAAATTTGCATTCAGTAAAATTAGATTTTCCAAAAGAAAGGTATGTTTTTTGTATTTCTAGCACACAAAAATTAATGGAAACCCAAATCACAACTCAACCTTTCATATTGTCTTGACCATCACCAAAAAGTGCTGCTAAACGAAATATATTGATATAAAAGAGTAGTATGGAAATGTTCTAGGGCTTTGATATTAGAAAGGTAATGGAGGTATTTATCTGATTGACCTTTTGTATATTAATTTATCTTGTCATTAATGATAGTTGCAGAAAGTCAGTCTTTTTGCATCAGATAATAGTAAGACAGCTATCTCTTTTTCAAATATGTTCTTAATAATTTCTGATCTGAACATTTCATTAACTTTAAAACTGATTTCTAATATTTTTCAAAAAAAGAGATGTCTATCATCTCTTACTTAAATAACCACTGTAAGTAAACACTGTTCTTTTTTCTTGTTTGCTGTCTGTCTCTTTTTCTCTCTCTCTCCTGGTCTGGTACATGTAGAAGAAAAGTAATGTGATATTTTATGCGGTAAATAGCTCCTCAATTGCAAATGCAAATAAAATTATAATTTTATTAAATCCCCACCTTGCTTTTGAATCATATCTGTGCAAGCTTATAAGACATTCCAGAGAATGAAAAGACAGTCAGAGGTTCATGAAAATCAGTTTTCAATGTATACATTAAAGGTTCTCAAACTTGAGGATACATCAGAATCACCAGTAACAGTTGCTTAAACACAGGTTGCTGGGCAGTTACTGAAGGATGTCAGAGGTAGGATCTAAGAATTTGCTTTTCCAGAAGTTCCCTGTTGATGCTGATGTGGCTAGGCTGGGGAAAGTACTTTGAGAATTCTTGTAAAACAAATACAGTATTGTGCTTTAGCTCAGACTGCTTCATGAACTAGCAAACACAATTAATTACAAATGAAGATGTTTTTGACCCACTGCAGTGATGTGTCGGTCAAGGTGTCTGGACCTATTTTCCATTGCTTTTCTTTTTATTTGAGATTAAACATAAACAGATATGACAGTGATGAATTCATTGCCTTTCAGCTCTAAATCCACCCTTCCTTGCTTTGTTTCTCATACCACAGCCACACCCTGTAAATCTTCAGTGCGTAGCCAGGGAGGGTCCTGCAAGTGTCTCGCCCCGCCCCTGTCTCCTGGCAACTGCTTCCACAGTCCCCGGGAGCTGTCCCCTCCTGGGGAGGAGGGCTCTGCTCCCCAGCATCTTACATGGACTAACTCCCGCTTGCCCGAGCCCACTGGCGAGTTCCCGGAGGGGTGTGTTCCTGTGCGCTCCTAGAATTGCCTCTTCTGTCCATGTTGCTCAGCCTAGACTATTATTTGCTTTATTGCACTTGCTTCTTCTGGTCCTATTAGAATTATCTTTTACTACTTCTAGTAGTTACTCACCTCTTTAATTACTTAACAATTCATATGTTATTAAATTTCCCTCTTCAGTGAACTAAAGTGATTACGCTCCTGGCCGGAACTTGATATATCCTGATGTATTAATGAAAGCTTTATTTATCTCCCTGTAGATAAATTCCCTTTTCTTGTTTTACTAGTGAACCTCCCTCTTAAGAGTCTTGTGAGGGTGGAAGATGTGCAAATGAACAGACTAAGACCAGTTTAGGAAGCTCGTTTTTTTTTTTTTTTTGATTTACAATGTTGTGCTAATTTGACACATTTCTGATATTCACTAAAATTGCTGACACCAGTCTTTACCTAAGATGAAACAAATCCAAACTATCTATGCCCACAGAAGATACTCCTCAGCAGTATTAGAGTGGTTTTTTTTAACATCTTTATTGGGGTATAATTGCTTTGCAATGGTGTGTTAGTTTCTGCTTTATAACAAAGCGCATCAGTTATACATATACATATGTTCCCATATCTCTTCCCTCTTGCGTCTCCCTCCCTCCCATCCTCCCTATCCCACCCCTCCAGGCTGTCACAAAGCACCGAGCCGATATCCCTGTGCCATGCGGCTGCTTCCTACTAGCTATCTACCTTACGTTTTTTAGTGTATATATGTCCATGCCTCTCTCGCGCCCTGTCACAGCTCACCCTTCCCCCTCCCCATATCCTCAAGTCCGTTCTCCAGTAGGTCTGTGTCTTTACTCCTGTCTTACCCCTAGGTTCTTCATGACATTTTTTTTCTTAAATTCCATATATATGTGTTAGCATATGGTATTTGTCTTTCTCTTTCTGACTTACTTCACTCTGTATGACAGACTCTAGGTCTATCCACCTCATTACAAATAGCTCGGTTTTAAAATAATAGTTTGGAAAGTAAATTGAAGACCACACGTTCAAAAAATGTTGAGGTTTCCGTGAAGTTTTGATTATTTGGAGGACTTGTGGGAGATACCTGAAAAGTTTACCTGCCTGTTGTGGCAGGAAACACATTGTCTCTCCTTTCAAATCAGCCTTGCTGTGTTTTGCTTGGTGCTGAGACCCTGTTGACCTTTCTTCTCCATCATCTGGCTGTTGGGCTCTGCGGGAGGGTGCGCTGGAGGGGGAGTCCGAGGCTGTGGAAAGAAGGAACTTATTCTTCCCTGTTCTGTTTCCTGGGTGCTGCCTGTATGCTCCCTGCGTCCCTCTTTCCTGTTAGCTTCACACTCTTCTTTATCTTGCAGCACCAGGCCATCTCCATGCATTCCCCCCCCCCATCATATCCTAAACCATGGAACCTTCTCCAAGACACCGCCTTGCTCCAGATCAGAGATGCACCTCGTCAGGTCTGGGATCAGCTCCGAGGGCCCCTTTGCCAAACACCTACACTTGGATGTGTGTCCTCTTCCCTTTGTTCCAGGAACCCTAGGGGTTGTATCTGCCTTCCTGGAATTTTTTTTTTTAATTGATAACTTAGTGTTATTTTTGGTTTGGTTTTGTTTTTTCGCGGTACGCAGGCCTCTCACTGTTGTGGCCTCTCTCACTGCGGAGCGCAGGCTCCAGACGCGCAGGCTCAGCGGCCATGGCTCACGGGCCCAGCCGCTCCGTGGCATGTGGGATCTTCCCGGACCGGGGTACGAACCCGTGTCCCCTGCATCGGTCTCAATCACTTGCGCCACCAGGGAAGCCCTGTTTTGTTTTTTGTTCAAGTTGTCTGGTTAACAATTTTATACCTGGTTAGCAGTTTCTTTTATATATATATATATATATATATATATATATATATATATTTTTTTTTTTTTTTTCTGTTCAGACAACCAGTGTGGCCTTGTTTTGGAACAGGATCTTGACAGCAGCAGGAATTGGTGCCAGGTGCCATCCCAGGAAACAGACTCTGAAATATAGCGTCCTGAGATTCTTTGGGTTTGCCCTTGTGCTTTGAACTCAGTGTTGATCCCCTTGCAAAGTTGAAACAGGATGTGAGTGGTCCGTGACACATGGAGGATTCTGATTAATCTGATTTTCACCCCTTGCCAACACTGGGATGAAGTCTTCACTGAGACAACCCCCTGGGGGGAACCAGGCAGCTGCTGTTCAGTTCAGTGACTACAAAGACAGTCGTGCGGGATGTGTTCTTTTCAGGGCACTGAAGCTCTTCCTGAAGGAACAGGTCAAGCATGAGCTCTTCAAACTCTCACCTTAAATTGCAGTCTGAGACTTAGGGTTTATCTCTGGTATTCATGAAAGGCTTCTTTATTTCTTGTAGCCACCGGGACTAATCCCACTGAACACTTTTTTTAATGTAATTTTACACTTTGCAGACTTAAAACATAGTTTTAATCCAGTGTCTCATCAAGTCCCATATGAAGTTTAGTGCATTTTTTTAGTAAGAAATTTGACCCTAAATCTTTGAATTAGGACATTTGGTTGGAAGCAGCTTTCCTTTCCTTGTTTGTGCATCTTTATACCTCCTTTGCACAAAACATAGTCATAATTTCCTTTCAAGGAAATCCCCATTCTCCTCAAAATATACCCTGAAGGGGCTTCCCTGGTGGCGCAGTGGTTGAGAGTCCGCCTGCCGATGCAGGGGACCCGGGTTCATGCCCCGGTCTGGGAAGATCCCACGTGCCGCGGAGCGGCTGGGCCCGTGAGCCACGGCTGCTGAGCCTGTGCTCCACAACCGGGAGAGGCCGCAACAGTGAGAGGCCCGCGTACCGCAAAAAAAAAAAAAAAAAGTACCCTGAATACTCTTTGTTTCCCTTAGACTTAAAACTAGGGTTATATCCTAGTATTTTCTTGCAGAGTAAGTAAAAGCCTGATACAAGAAAAAATGGTTAATATATCAAAATAATTCAAATATTTTGCTAATTTATATTAACAGAGCCCTGAAGAGTACGTGTGGGAATGAATAGTGGGTAGAATTGAATAGAACACCAGATTCGGCTGGATTGATGGATTATGATGTGTTACCAGGCATTCTGGATTTAATGTGTTTGCTCATTTAGCTGTGGATGGCCCTACCAGATGACTTGTTTGGTTGACTGAAATTTGCACTCCACAGTGGCCTATGGTTAAAAAATCGTTATGGCAGAACTTTTCCTGGTGTAATGTAGAGGATGGAATCCAAAGGCGTAAGGGGATAGGAATGTCAGAGTGGGTTTATTATGTGTGACCCACACAAATACTTCACACACTACATCTCACAGGAGGGCCTGGAGAACATCCCCTTCATAAGGCTTTGGGAATCATTAGTGGAGTGGTACCAGCCTCCCTGACATGCTCTGAGGTACCCCCACTGGCTCTGCTCTGACCAGGGGTACGACAGTGGGAGATACTGTCCATCGTAAAAGCTCTCTGACTTCAAGAGAGACAAGAGGATCCCAGGATAGCAAAGGCCAACATCATCTCTTAACTTCCTACGGTGAAGTGATGGTTGCTGCCAGGGGCAGCAGAGAGAAACTGGTGATTAGGGTGCTTTGATGCACTGAGATCACACTTACGGCTAACTGATGTCTATGTTGGTAGGAACAAAGTAGGTTATTTGTCAACTAAAATGTCACCAGATATATAAAACAACTCCAAGACAAGTGAACAGAAACCCAATTTGAGTTGCCCAAGTAGGTATTCTCAGGTACTTATCATGCTTCCAGAAGACCTTACATCAGTTCACCGACCGACCTTCACTGAAGGAGAAACTGAGTTCCTTTTCATCCCATAAGCAAACATTGCAATGATCTGAGGTCATTTCCTAGAGTGCTTGTGTTCTGAGGTAAAGGAGAGGCCCTGATTTATTCGGTATTACTGAACACTGCCTTTGAAGTGGCACGGATTCTTGAAGACCCAAAGTAAAATTGCAGTCCAGGAATTAACGTGGAGGTGTACAGTGTTTAAATGGTAAAGCTTGGCCGCAGTTTGCATCACCATGGATCAGTTGGAATGGGCTTCTCCTCTAGTTCCGTCCTCAGGGCTGAACGTATAATTGGAATAGACATACCTGGGAGCAGGTAGAATGGCTGTGTTGGTTCTCTGACCCAGGGATAAGGACATTTAGTATGAAGGTATACACTGAAGGTCTAGAATGTCTCTTCCTTACCAAGTTAGCATTGTAAAAGCAGGACTCCATCCCTGGGAGAAATGTACACATTTGTGCTACCTTCGAAGGCTTGAAAGCTCCAGTGGTGGTAATACTTTACCACCTCACTACTTAGCTTCTCTGTTTGCCTGTGCGGAAATCATACAGGATTTTCAGAACTATAGGATATTTTGAACTTAATCAGAGAGCCTCCATCTTCAGCTGCTCCTCCAGATGTAGGTTGCTGGCACCTGATATTTAGGTATTTACATGGAGAGTGCTTTTTCTTCATAAACTTTCACAGGAAAACCATAAGCCAGAGCGTTTACTTTTACCTCCAGTCTTTCCTTGGAGGTACATCATTTCTCCTACTCCCTGCCATGCCATAACCTGGAGAAACCTTGTTTATCTTCAGATTCCCCATAACATTACACTGGATCATTTTATCGTTGTCATGTGCTGATTAGAAAGTGGCAAGTGCTTTAGGTGTACGACATCCCTGCCATAGACCGGGAGGTAAACCCAGTGATTTTCAGGGGCCTCAAGTCCCAGGAATGCTTCTGGCAGTCCAGTGGTTTGTCTGTTGTAGAGCTGTCCACCCTTGAGTGAACGCTGGGTCTCTGCACCTTGCACCACCTACCAGGACCAAAGAATAAGGGCTTGGTGAGCCACTTTTGATTTCAGAGGCAACACGTAACATCTTAAATGTGTATTTAGACCCATTTACCAAATAACTTGTAAGGCTGCCAGTTTTGTGAAATACTTGTGGACGTATGCAATATGTTATTCGCTTAGTTATATTATGCTGCCTACTGATGCTTTCCTCATTTCACAGCAGAAAAAGTGCAGCAACAGATTCCACATTTAAGGGATTTGCTTACCATTATGCTATCACCGAAAAGCAGCTAAACTAATAGACCAGTGGAATGGCCTACTAAGGACACTATTATGATACTGGTTGCAGAAAAGACCCTGAGGACATGGGGTTCAGTCTTACAGGGTTCAGTATATGCTTGAAGTAGCAATTAGGATCTCTTCTATGCCAGGATACACAAGTATTAGAAAAAGGCATGAAAATGGAATGACTTCTCTCGCTATTAAGTTAATAATCCAACTTCAGAAGTTTGGCTCCCACAGCTTTGCGTTCTGCTGGTTTGGAGGTCTTAGGTCCCTGGGGAAGAGCACTTCTGCCGAGGAAAATCAGTTTCATTGAATTGTAAGTTTGGACTGCCTCCTGTTGCCGAAATTCAGCCTCTGTTCACTCGGAGACAGAGTTTGGGGTGAAGTAGAGAAGAAGAGTTTGATTGCTTTGCTAGGCACAGGGGGCCACAGCGGGCTCATGCCCTCAAGACCGTGTGTTCCGCCCTGGAGCGGGTACTGAGGGGTCTTACAGTGTTCAAGGAGCAGGGCGTGGTCAGCTGGTGGACACTCTTCTGATTGGCTGGTGGGGAGGTAAGCGGGAGTCGGAGTCATCAACCTGCTTCCAGCTGGTCTGGGGTCTCCGTGCTTGTGAGTAGCATGCAGTTAACTTCTCGCACCTGGTAGGGGCTTCAGTGTCTGCAAAACAGCTCAAAGGACATGGCTCAGAACATTATCTATAGTCCTGGAGGAAGAACTAAAGGTCCTTGACTTTGTTGAATGGCTAAAACATTATTATTATTTTTTTGTCTTGCTTGACTGTTTTTCTTACTTTTTGCATTTTCTCACTTCTCTGATTAAATGTATTCTTTGACTAAAGTTGTTCTACTGACAAAAGGCAGATGGAGGACACGGGTGGGGGTCCATTCTGGGAAGACCCCGTAGGGTCCTGCTCGGCTACACCCCTCGCCATTGGGAGGACCACAAACATCACATGACAAAACAAATTAGGAAGGAGGGATGTTGCCCTGCTAGGTGAAATGAATGATCCTCATTACCAAGGGGAAATTGAGTTATTCCTGGATAGTGAGGTCAGGAGTTACCGGAGGCGCTTCTTTGTACTTCCATGCCCAACAGTAAAATGAATAGATCTTTGTAGCGACAACAGCAAGAATGCAGGTCCACAGAGAGCTCTGTCTCTCCAAAAACTAGATTTGGGTCACCCCTCTAGTAGGGACCCCTCCAGTTGAAGTTCTGGTTGAGGACAAAGTAAAATGGAAATTATAAATATTAGCTATGGCCTTCATGCCAGTTACAGAACTGAGGAATTTAGTACCTACAAGAGCAGTTGAAGTAAATGTGACTGAATTTCAGGAACTACGGAATGAATAGCAAAGGCAAAGGCCTTGAGTTGGAAGAGTGTCCAGTTTGTCAAAGAAGACTAAGGAGACTGGGGGACATGTGAACTGAGGGGAGGAATTGGAGAAAGGAGAACCAAGAGATAAAGGGTGGGGGGGCTGAAGATTAGCGCTTCACACACAGGGAACTTTGCTCAGTCTTATATAACAATCTAAATGGGAAAAGAATTTCAAGAAGACTGGATACATGTATATGTATAACTGAATCACTTTGCTGTACACCTGAAACTGTCACAACATTGTTAATCAACTATACTCCAATATAAAATAAAAAGTTGAAAAAAAAGCAAAAGATTAGGGCTTTACAGATAATAGACATGCGCAAACTCCATGGCTTGGGGTATAACTTGGTAAACGTTAGAGGGACATTTTGCAGCACCTCAAAAATACTAAACAAAGGTTCTCTCTTAATCATGACTTCCTTTTTATCCTGGAGACATAGTTATGCTCAAATATACGTGTAGCGGAGTATTGCATAATTGATTACTGTAAAAATACAAACAGCTCAGATATCTGGCTGAAAAATACTGTATATCCATTAATGGAATTCAACATACCTGTCATAAAGTACGATGACTTCTGAGTTTTCTAATGATTTGGAAAATATTCTAAGACACTTAATTAAGTAAGAAAAACAAGGTACAAATAACATGCTATTAGTTATTTGAAAATGTGTGTGTGTGTTTATGCATATACACAAGTATGCATATACACAAGTATGCATATACAACATTCTGGAAGAAAATAAAAGAAATATTAATAGTCTTTATGCCTGAGGTGATAAAGAAAATCCCTTTCCCTATCTTTCTTGACTATTAGAGATGTTTACAACTTGGAAGTATTCATAATAATAAAAAGAAAATAGCAAATGTCAACAATGAAATAGAAAATTAACTAATTAGATTAATATAAAAATTAAAATTCTGTAAATGTTACCTTTTATATCCACATTCCCAGACATCTCTTAGGATATTTTGATTCTCTGGAATTTATCAAAATATAGATATTTGTATTTGAGTAGATTCCGGCACCTTTTGGTTAGATATGCAGTAGGCTCTTTTCTTCTTCTGGTTTGGAACACTACTAGTCAACAAGGAAATCTAGAAGGCTCTTTATATTTTCAGATACCTGTGATTGAAGGAGATCTTAAGAAACTGGTTGAAGTAATTCTGAATTGCAGAGAAATTTTTAGCATATATTTATAAAAATTTTTCTGTTAATTATAGGGAAGGTTGAAGAAAAATGCTAAGTTGGCTGAATTGAAAATTCTTTCCTAATAAATTTACAAACATGAGCCAAACAGATTTAGAATACAAAAAATATTCACACCGAAAGAACTTCACGTTAATTTCTGCACAATAATTTTCATAGACTGTACTGAGCTTGTCCAATTTTCTATTTAGGTCCCTATTTTATTTATTTATTTTTTTTTCACATCTTTATTGGAGTATAATTGCTTTACAATGGTGTGTTAGTTTCTGCTTTATAATAAAGTGAATCAGCTATACATATACATATATCCCCATATCTCCTCCCAAGCTATCAGAAATAACTAGGCTATATTTAAATATATGCTTCTGAAATTTGCACAGATGTTAAGACTTGGTTCGAAACCTTTAAACTGGCAGGTTATAAAGTACAAAGTCGAAGTGTTCAGAAAAAAAGATGTGGGCAACTTTGAAAGCACAAGGAAATCAATTTTATTATGTCAAGTATGTATGCATGTTGTAGAGAATTTCTAATTAAATCCTTTAAAGTTTTTTGCTCTGTTTCACTTTTCTACACCTTTGAAGAATATCTTTGAACATTATTAAAAGTGAAATATAAATGCTATTTCTTTAGAATAAATGTAGCTATTTTGACTAAGCACTAAATTGTGTAAATGATTTATGGGCATCCAATCTACCACTTAATTCATATACTTTCATTCCTCTCCTATAAGCATATTGTCCTTGATTGTTATTGCAAGGTCATGCACACAATATTTCTTTATAAAATCAGAAAGTTATTAGGGAACTGGTAAGTTACGTTACACTGCATTGTACCTGATGAGAATGTGACAGTGCTCAAATATATTCATTTATATGCAGTTAGTTGTGTACCATAGTTTTCCATAAGTATTATTTCTGGAAACTGTTCTGTATAATTGGAAACAAATTCAAACAAAAAATAGCCTTAAAATAATTGCCAGCTCAATATGATAACATTAACTCATCCTCTGCTTATAACTTTTCCATATGAAAAATTTATCATTGGGAAAACCAGTCATAGTATCTTGTATCATAAGTATCATTGTGTATATATACACAGTGGTTTAACTTTATATGAAATACAGAGCTTTTATTTGGGGGCTTCTATTTTTCTAAGATATTTGAGTACTTAAGTAAATGTATTTTATCTGAAATCAAAGCAACTGTAAATATTCTTTTTATTAAAGTATAACTTAAAATTGAAAAATTTGTTTTATCTGTAATAGAATTTAATGAATTTAAAATAATAGAATTTAAGCTACATTTAAATTTTTTATCTTATTGATACCATGGTAATTATATTTCGTATGTAGCAACATACTACTTTAATTGAGGTCTTTTAAAATTTTTTTACTGAAATATAGTCGATGTACAAAATATGTTACATGTGTGCAAT
The DNA here is from genome assembly GCF_963455315.2 of Globicephala melas. Lineage (NCBI taxonomy): Eukaryota > Metazoa > Chordata > Mammalia > Artiodactyla > Delphinidae > Globicephala > Globicephala melas. The sequence goes on along the minus strand of NC_083319.1, from coordinate 111,193,498 downwards.
ATAATGATTCACAAGTTTTAAAGCTTATACTCCATTTATAGTTATTATAAAATATCGGCCATATTCCCTGTGTTGACAATATATCCTTGTAGCTTATTTTATACATAATATCTTGCACCTCTTAATCCCACCCCTATATTGCCCCACCCCCTTTTCCTCTCCCCACTGCTAACCACTAGTTTGTTCTCTATATCTGTGAGCCTTTTTTTTTTATATTCACTAGTTTGTTGTATTTTTTAGATTTCACATATAAGTGATATCATACAGTATTTGTCTTTCTCTGTCTGACTTATTTCACTTAGCATAATGCCCTCCAAGTCAATCCATGTTGCTGCAAATGGCAAAATTTCATTCATTTTTTTATGGCTAAGTAGTATTCCGTTGCATATATATGTACACATCTTCTTTATCCATTCATCTGTTGATGGACACTTAGGTTGCTTCCATGTCCTGGCTATTATAAATAGAGCTGCTGTGATCACTGGGGCACATGTATCTTTTCAAATTAGTGTTTTTGTTTTTTACAGATATATACACAGGTGTGGATTTGCTGGGTTATATTGTAGTTATATTTTAGAGCAACCTCCATACTGTTTTCCACAGTGGCTGCACCAATTTACGTTTCCACCGCCGGTGTAGGAGGGTTCCCTTTTCTCCACATCCTTGCCAGCGTTGGTTGTTTATGTTCTTATTGCAGACAGCCATTTTGACAGGTGTGAGGTGACATCTCATTGTGGTTTTGGTTTGCATTTCTCTGATAATTAGCAATGCGGAGCATCTTTTCATGTGCCTGTTGGCCACCTGTATGTCTTCTTTGGAGAGATGTCTAGTTAGGTCTTCTGTCCAGTTTTTGATTGGGTTGTTTTTTTGATGTTGAGTTGTATGAGCTGCTTATATATTTTGGATATTAACCCCTTATTAGTCATATAATTTGCAAATATTTTCTCCCATTCAGTAGGTTGTCTTTTCATTCTGTTAATGGTTTCCTTTGTTGTGCAAAAGTTTTTAAGTTTAATTAGATCCCATTTGTTTATTTTTGCTCTATTTCCCTTGCCTTAGAAGACAGATCCAAAAAAAAAATGTTGCTGCAGTTTATCAGTGTGTTTTGCCTATGTTTTCTTTTAGGGGTTTTATGGTTTCTGAACTTACATTTACGTCTTTAATCCTGACGACTTCTGATTTAAGCCTGCTATTTTAGCCATTTTATGTGTTAAAGGAGGAGTCCTGGGTGATTATAATGGATCCAACAGTTATTTACATCACAATTATGTTAAAATGTTGTATGGTAATTTAAATACGGCAGTAAGTAGTTGCTTAACATTTTTGTGTGGTGCTCTAAGTCAGTTTCACTAAGAAAAATGACTTAAACTTTGTATCTAACATGTGTTGTCAAGTGAACGGTGCAAAAGCTCTTTTTACTTAATTCATCAAGAAATCAAAAAAGTGAAGAACACGAGGAAGATTCCTTTGGCAGTGACTGCCAAATGACTTTCAAAGAAAAGACAACTTAATGTTCGCAAGAATCTTGGGTGACCACTGAAGCAAAACACATTTTTATATTTAGAAAACATCTTTATAATTTACCCTGCAAAGTGCCCCAGTTACTTGAATTTCCTTGGGCAATCAGGGTACGTGTGGTCTGCAGAGAGGTTAAAATCAGTAAGAGCTGACCAAGGTTCGGTCTACTTTCAGTTATCAAAAGATGATGCAGTTCTGACAGAGATAAGATACTCCCCTATGTAAATTTTTTTGTTATTCTAAGTTTTAAACTTTGGTTGACATTGCTGTTGAGTTTTAGTTATACACACATGTAATTACACATGTGTAAGCTTCAAGTCAGCACTTTTCAAACACGTTTCTTTTGATAAACGCTGTATTTTACCCAGAGGTTAATTCAAAGCCCCCAGTTGTACCAGTTACACACTCAGCCATCAAACGTGGCCCCAGCTGCTAGCATTCCTTTTGAGAGGACTGGAGTTCCTGGATCTCCATCCTGTGATTGTGCATGGTCCTGTGTTTAAAGAGTAGATATGAAAAAAAAAAAAATGACAGAAGACTGATTGTAAAGGGGAAGAAAGAGTCTTGATTTATCATTTGATTTCTATCATTTTTTTCTAACCACCCCAAAACGTCCTGTGTAACATTTAAAGCCGTGAGATAAGAGTTTGAGCAGCAAAGTGTAATATTTATTTGGGAAGTGAACATTTTTGTTCATACCTGAACTACTTCATTGAAAACTAATAATGTTTTGAAGTTGAAATGTATTCTTTTAAACTTGTCAATTGTTTACAGTGAAAGTAAGGAATACATCTAGAAAAAAACATTACTTACTTGATGTGTTTGTTACTTGAAAATACTTGTGTTGTGTAGAAGCAGGTAGTGTTAAAAAATAATCCACTCTTGGAATCAGATACGCCTGGATCACGTCTGGTGAAGGGTGAAAAGAAGACAAGTTGATAAACAATAGTGCCGCCAAAAGAACTTAGGGAGACGTGTAGAAGAATCATAGTAGGTCTTGTATCCCACAAAAGAAAACAACAATAACAGCAAAAGTCACACACACACACACACACACACACACACACACACACACACACAGTGTGATACTTCACAGTAAGTACTCTGAGATCTGTAAATGAATTATTTTCTTCAGAGTCGCATGCTTTGTGCCTTTTCAGGCAATCAGTGTCTAATTTAGTGTCAGATGATTTTTTAAAATATATTAGGCATCTTATAAATATTTGCTTTAAATTTTACATATCTTGCACTTTTTTCTTTGAGTATATTCTCAAAGCAGAACTCACATTATAGGAGGATGTTAGATAATCTGTATAGTCAGCTTGTTTGATGGCTGAATAGAGACATTGAAATACACTTGTTCTTTGTCTATATTCTAAAGTCTGTTAGGTCATACCTTAATTTTTTTGATGAGTGTAATTTAGTATTCATGAAGTAATTTGTGTTAAATAAAATAAGTATTGGTAAAACTACAAATGAAATAAATTTTATATATGTCTCCAATTTGGACTGTTAAAATGATGTGAAAAGACCTTAATGAAATAAAGGAAAAAGTAGGTAGCCCAAATCTTTAAATATTTATAGCTACTTCTATGATTGATTTTCTCATTTAGTTTCTCACAACATCACATCACAACATATTAGTGTCACAGAGAGTGAAATTCCTGGTTGATCAAACAGCTTAATATATTTTGCCATTTCTTAACAGTAATTTCGATATATGAATAAATATTTATAAGAAGACTTACAAGAAAATTTACCTCAGTCTTTGTACTATTAGATAAGGAACCCAGAATGTTCTTATCAGTATTTCAGTGTCATCCAGGGGAGACATTAAAAACTTTTACTTAATCATTCTTATTTCAAATTTCTATCAATATCCTTGGAATGTACTCAGGGAATTTGCTAATGACATTGAATTAAGACTGAGTCACAGCCAATATTTATTTCAGTTTCAAGGAACCTTAATGTTATATTTAGAAACAGAACAATTAAAATGAATGAAACCCTGAGCAGGACATCATACCTGAAAAGAAAATTATAAGCTACGTAAATATAGTAACCTGCATTAAAATTAGGAGTTATTTGTAAAAAAAAAAAAAAAAAAAAAAAGGAGAGAGAGGTTTTATGAACAAAGTTGCTATCGGCCTATTGCTTTAGTTGCCCATTTAAAAATCAGGAAACTGACAATATTATGATATTGACTTCCAGCTTGTATGACTCGCAAGTTAATTTTTAAAAGAATGCCTTTGGTATATTACTTCATTCAGTGTTTGTAGCAATTCTGTGAGGTTTATAAAGCTGATATGATACATGTATTTGCTGTTAAGGAAACTCTGGACACCTGACTGATCCCTAAACTGTTACCCACTAATTCCGTGGAACCAAGGATGGAACCCGATTCTTTGACCCTCAGGAATGAGGGTTAATGCATCTAAGGAGCATACACCTCAATCTTACCTGGACTTCATAAATAAAAAGTTCAAATAATTAGTGTAAAAAAGAAAAGAAGACCATCACAAAAGTAATTTAAGTATTGGAAATTCGTATCGACGTAACTATGAAAAAGACATGTTATGGAGAAAAAAAGAGTATGGAGCCATCCATTACTTATAATAGTACGTATAAATCCTTCAAACTGTTAGGAAAAACATACATCTTTGTTAATATTCTAAATTTATTTTTCCTTTTCTTAGTCCTAAAATAGATGATTGCTTATTTTTCTATTTCCTTATTATTATCTTTAATTTGCCATATTGTAAAACTGAGACTGAATTCTAAGAATGAAACTTAGCAGCAAAACTAAAATAAAAACTCATGGTTATGCTTTGTGAACACTAAATTTAAGATTGACTCATAGGCTCCCTTACTTAGGGATGAATCTCAGAGCTAGGATGTCAGGCTGAGTCAGAAGCCTTGGGTATACCTGTTCATGCGTTTCTTCACATGAAATCATGGTTAGCCTCTGACGTCTAGAAGACAGATCAGAAACAACGGAGTTTTGGATCCTTGCCTGGTTAAATCAGGCTCAAACTTGATTGCTCCTTTTCTGAACCATCTCTTTATTATCCTTGATTCTGTCTCAGTAATTTTCAAGGAAGGGCTGTAGCCTTCTCTCTCAATACTGAGGAAAAACTCTTGTAACTACCAGAATTAGAGGCCAGGAAAGATATTATCACACATTTGTCTCTCTCGAGCTCAGCGCAGTAAAAAGTGACCAGTATTCAGGTGGCAATTTTGATGGTACCTTGTGGAATGCCAGCGTTGTTTTGGCACTTGAAACTTCAGTTGAGTGAAAACAGGATTGATTCACTTCCTTAAGTGGTTCTCCAACTGGTCTGAAAGTTTGAGACTGGCTTCTAAGAAAAGGGACAGCTTTCAGAATGGATAAACATGGCTTAAAAGATTCGAAGCAATCTTTCCAAAATGTAAAGGTTAGAGTTTAAGTGAAAGACAAGATTTCGTATCATTTAAAACCCATTTTTTCCTCCAAGATCAGAACATATATCAATATTGTGATTATAATTGGAGGATGGTATCTACATTTTATTTATTTCTTACTATGAAATAAATTGAAAAGTAACACTAAAATTTGTTATACTTTAACTTTTACATGCTAAAATTACCTTTCTGTTGCTTTCTGTAATACAAAAATATTGTTAATAAAATCATGTAGATTGTTATTACTTGCCTAATATTGTCAAAGAAAAAATATAGAATATTGTTTAAGAAAAATATAGAATTAAATAATAATCGTAAAGGTATCAATGCTATTATTTTAATAGTTATTTTAGTTTTGAAAATCTGGTGAATGTTATGTTTAATTCTATATGAATAAATTAGGATTTGCATCAAAAATTCGTTCTAATTTTTAACATTTGGTATGAGAGGTAAAAATTTCCAGAACCTAAATGAAATGCTAAATCAAACTGAAGCCCAGTCTTTCACAAAATCTGCCCTGTTGAAGAGAAATACTTACCATAAAATACCTCTAAATCTGATCAATAAATTACTTTAAATGATACTGTAAACTACAATACTGCTTTGGCTATTAACTAAAAAATAATACAACAGATGAGTTATTTAGATATTTTTTCCATTTGCAAGATGGGGACTTTTTATTTTTATCATGGAGGGTAAATTGAGTTAAGATTAAAGAAACTTAAAACATACCCAAATGGTTTTTCATCAGAATATGTTAAATCAATAAAATAAGCAGTAAAGAAGAGTAGTAGAAAAAGGCAATTTTTCATTGCTTGTATGCCTATTCCTTGGGAATGACAAGTTAACCTTAAAATAACATCAGGAAATTCAATCTCTGCTTTGCTCCCTGTTCATTTCTCTATAATTACTGAATATAGTTATTTGTGCTGAGTGGCAAAGGCAAGCAATGCAAAGGTTACTGAATCATAGACTATTGGAATATTGATCACCCCTTCCCCCGAAATTACATCTGAGGAAATTAAAATCAAGACAGTACAGAGACTTTAATAAAGTCACTGAGAGAATTAGGAGCTGGGCTGTGATTAGCAGCTTTCTGACGGGTATTAGAGAGAGGTTTACATTCACTGGCAGGAACTCTAATTCACTCATTCTAAACCATGTTGGTGATGTGATATTCTGAAAATTACTTATATTGATGATAATAGCGCTGGTTCACCTAAGTAGGAAGTTGATATTAATATTTGGAGAATCAAAAGTAGCCCCGTTTTCTGCAACCATTCAACAGCCATTGTCAAGGTTGTTCAGATTGATCACCAGATAATACCTTTTTTTTTAGCAGCATTTACACATTTACAGTCAGTCAAATGTTTGTTGATTGTCTCCTTTTTGTCTGCCATAATGACAGATACAGTATGGAATAAATTATGCCAGGATTAAGGCTGCCCTTAAGTAACATGAAATTATTAATGTCAAAGTTAATTTTTATACAACTATACCATAAGTTCCATAAAGTGTCAGAGGGTATAATCTACAGATGAAAATAGCTTGTACAACCTCTGATTTGTATTATTATTTTTTAAATTTTCATTGGCGTATATTTGATTTACAATGTTGTGTTAGTTTCGGGTATACAGCAAAGTGAATCAGTTATACATATACATATATCCACTCTTTTTTAGATTCTTTTCCCATACAGGCCATTAAAGAGTATTGAATAGAGTTCCCTGTGCTGTACAGAGGTCCTTATTAGTTATCTATTTTATAGATAGTAGTGTGTATATGTCAGTCTCAATCTCCCAGTTTATCCCTCCCTTTACCCGCCCCTGGCAACCACAAGTTTGCTTTCTACATCTGCAACTATGGTTCGTAGATAACTTTGTCTGTCCCCTTTTTTTAGATTCCACATGTAAGCGATATCTTATGATATTTGTCTTTCTCTGTCTGACTTAAACTTCACTCCGTTTGACAATATCTAGGTCCATCCATGTTGCTGCAAATGGCATTACTTCGTTCTTTTTTATGGCTGAGTAACAATATTGCACTGTATATATACCACATCTTCTTTATCCATTCCTCTGTTGATGGACATTTAGGTTGGTTCCATGTCCTGGCTATTGTAAATATTGTACTGATCTCCTTGAGAACAGTTTCAGCACTGTCTGAAGTGGTGTCTCCACAATTCTATACCAAGTGGGCTCAGGAGCTTTATCTCTAATTTGGTATAAAATGGTCAGGTTCGGCCGCTTGTTTTTTACAGTTACATTTGAAGAGCATGGTGATTGTTTTATTTAGATCTCGTGTTGTCAGTCGTAGAACAATTGAGGCTTTCTAAACTTGCTTTTCTATAAGCTTAAGAGAATTTAAAGGTCAAGGTCATTATTACCAATATTCATAGTGGACATAATATCATCCAAAGGGTTTGGAAAGCTGATGATTAGAGTAGGCAACACACTCAAATAACAACAAAATCTCCTGACACTGTCACTCTTTTCACCCATGTCCTGTTTTGTTTAGAACAATAATAAGGTTTTGTAGATCCATACATACATAATGCATTGAGTTAGCATTTGTCATATGCTGGCAGGTGAATTATGGTTGCTGTCACCTGAGAGATTTGCCTGAGAACGGTGTGTTCTTTTTGGTTGAAGGTGTCAGCAGATCCTAGAAGTGGTTTTTGCTGAATCAGAGTGTTTCTAATGCTAATTGTGGTGGTCCATCTAGAGCTCCCCTTCCAGCAACTACTTTTATAACTAGATATTTTTAAATTTTCACGATGCACTTAAAGCCAGACACTCACAAAGTCTGTGTGCCTAGTTACTCACCCCTTGGCTATTGTTCAACTTCCTTGCTTTTTTTTTTTTCTTACTTATTTTCTATTAAAATTCACTTGAGGGCTTCCCTGGTGGCGCAGTGGTTGAGAGTCTGCCTGCCGATGCAGGGGACACGGGTTCGTGCTCTGGTCCGGGAAGATCCCACATGCCGCGGAGCGGCTGGACCCGTGAGTCATGGCCGCTGAGCCTGCGTGTCCGGAGGCTGTGCTCCGAAACGGGAGAGGCCACAACAGTGAGAGGCCCGTGTACCGAAAAAAAAAAAAAAAAAAAAAATTCACTTGACCTTCTGAAGAGTTGTTGAGTCTGAGGTACTTCTAGGTGGTGTAAAGTTGTGAGAACAGGAGCACTCAGAATCCACTCCCCCAAGAAACCTTTCTATAAATAACTTTACAGAATATTTAAAAATATTATAAACATTGCAGGATAGAGAGTCCACAGAACTCAGTTCTGTGGCCATCCTCTAGGACCCCAGACCAGGTCAGAATTTCTTTTTCAAATTCTGTCACTTTTTATGTGTTTATTTATTTATAAATTTATTTTGTTTATTTATTCTCGGCTTCATTGGGTCTTCGTTGCTGCGCATGGGCTTTCTCTAGTTGCAGTGAGCGGGTTCGTTGAGGTGTGCGGGCTTCTCATTGCGGTGGCCTTTCTTGTTGCGGAGCATGGACTCTAGACGCACAGGCTTCAGTAGTTGTGGCACATGGGCTCAGTAGTTGTGGCTCGTGGGCTCTAGAGCACAGACTCAATAATTGTGACACACAGGCTTAGTTGCTCCACGGCATGTGGGATCTTCCCGGACCAGGGATTGAACCCATGTCCCTTGCATTGGCAGGTGGATTCTTAACCACTGCGCCACCAGGGAAGTCCTGTGACTTTTCAAATGACCAGTAAAAGACCATTTCACAACAATGCATCAGTTTGTTAACAAATGTTGATTTGAATTTAGCAGAAAAACTATTATAAGCTGGATAAATTTCTTTTATTAGATAGAAAATTACAGGTTATAATTGTCGTCTGATAAATCACACTCCATATGATTTACTGATATTTTAAAGTATTTACAGCTTATCCACTGCCTCTTATTAAAATATCCAGATTCTTTTTTTTTTTAACATCTTTATTGGAGTATAATTGCTTTACAATGGTGTGTTAGTTTCTGCTTTACATCAAAGTGAATCAGTTATACATATACATATGTTCCCATATCTCTTCCCTCTTGCATCTCCCTCCCTCCCGCCCTCCCTATCCCACCCCTCCAGGCGGTCACAAAGTACAGAGCTGATTTCCGTGTGCTATGCGGCTGCTTCCCACTAGCTATCTATTTTACATTTGGTAGTGTATGTATGTCCATGCCACTCTCTCACTTTGTCCCAGCTTACCCTTCCCCCTCCCCATATCCTCAAGTCCATGCTCTAGTAGGTCTGTGTCTTTATTCCTGTCCTACCCCTAGGTTCTTCATGACATTTTTTTTTCTTAAATTCCATATGTATGTGTTAGCATACGGTATTTGTCTTTCTCTTTCTGACTTACTTCACTCTGTATGACAGACTCTAGGTCCAAGAGATGCTGTGTGCAATAAATGGGATTCATCTTAATATAATGTTTTAAAATGATACAAATAAAGATTAAAATACTTCATGTAAAATAAAAAAAGATATGACTCAGTATTATTACTGTTGCATAAATATTGGAAAACAAAGTAGAACACAACAATGTGGCATGATATATATTTTTCTAAGAACAAAAGTTTCTTTTATTGAAAGAAATAAGATGTAGTGCTGTGTACATCTGATTGTGTCATATCAGGATGTACTAAATGTGTGTCTTTCTTTCAATGATGTAAAAATCAGTGGGTTCAGATGATGGCAGACTGATACTTCTACTGAAATGTCCTCCACCAGCACTTTACCTCATGGTTTTAACATCTACTAATCATCATTGCCTGAGTAAAGTATTTGTTATTTTTTAATTCTATGACTCCTTTTGCATTTATTAACTGTGATTCTTTTGTAAAGTAGAACTGTCCTTCATGAATTATTTGATTGTCCTGAAACACAGTGCCTATAGGAAAGGCAAAATAGATACTTAAATTCTTTCCCTTTTTTATTTTATAGCAATTCCCAGAATGATGCATCTTGTATCCAGCAAAGAAAATTAATGATTTCGCATTTATTAGTGTGAAATAATAATTTTTTTAGATATTATACATGTTTCAATTCATTGCTGTCATTGTTCTTTATGAGCTCAAGTTATCCTGTCTTTTCTAATGGGATGTGATTAAGTCTCCACTTAAATGATAGCCTTTATAACCACGATAAGGAGTCCCAATCTCATCCTGTACATTCCTACTGAGACCTTAAATCAGCTATTTCTCCAAGAACATTTCTTTTAGTGGTGAATGGAATTTGAAAACCACAAGTTGTGCACTGTTTATTCATTATTTGTATTATTTGTCCATTACAGGTGTTCATTGTTCTTATAAACCTGTACAGTGAACAAAGCTAATACACAGGCATTTTTAAGAAAAACGTTAACTAAACCATGAATTCATACTGATATTTCTAAGTCAAAGATTACAGGTTTTGTTTTATATATGTATGTATCTCTATTCTTTTATTCTGAAAGTGTCTCTTTTAATAATTTTATCATTTAAATGTACATACTGGCTATTTCAAAAGCAATTATACTAATTATATTACTCAAAAGAAGAAAAATCCAGATTCTTGTTTGGATAGCTAGTGGTGCGGCTATTTTTTTTTTGCTAACAAAGTCTCTGTGTGCACGTTTTTCACATATTTAAGGAAAACTTGTGTGTCAATTCTATTTTCCAGTTGCAATTTTATTACTGTCTTGTGCATAACTTCAGCATTGTTTGAGGAAATACATGTATTTTTTCATGCCTCTGAAAGCCTGCTTGTAAGAGGATCTCTGTAGTGTAAAAAGGCTAGATAAAATTTGAACTCTTTTCAGCAGTCAATTGTAATTTAGAAATTTCTATCACAATATGAAGTGTCCGTCATCCAATATATGTGTCAGTACTTATCACTTTAATGGACTGATTTAGAGATGCAGCTTTATGAAGTAACCGAATTATGACATATTTGTATCACCTGTTTAGGCAGGATTTCTTTAACTTTTGCATCTACCTCATCTGCCTTTCTATTCCTCTGCTTATTTATCTGTCTGTATTTCTACTCATTCCTTCATTTGCCCATAAGTCACCATGTATTCTCTGTGTGGCCAGCGTTGAAGTAGATGCAAAGGATACACGAATACGTAATACAGTATCTGCCCTAAGAACCCTACAGTTATGTGAAAGAGACAGGCAGGTGACACAGCTGAATGTCTAATCAAAAAATAGGACACTAGGAAGAAAGTTTCCTTATAGACTCTAATTTAAATTTCTACCATTGGCTCTGTTAATAATACTAAGCCATGTTAAGTTATTTTCTAAAATTGTAAATAGCAATTTATCTTTTACAACCTTCTATAGTTTTAGTAATTTGCAGATTTGGACCGGTTATAATAATTTGAATTTGAATGCTGTAATTAATTTATAGTTTAATTTGAATGAAATACATTATATAGGAATATATTGCTCATCATTTCAAAATGATGAAAATTACAAAGAAGGTTCTCAATCTTCCTATTCTTTTCAGAAGAAATGTTACTTTTAAATAAATAAAACTTTTTTAAAAAGATGAGAATAAAGACGCAGACCTACTAGAGAATGGACTTGAGGATATGGGGAGGGGGAAGGGTAAGCTGGGACAAAATGAGAGAGTGGCATGGACATATATACACTACCAAACGTAAAATAGATAGCTAGTGGGAAGCAGCCGCATAGCACGGGGAGATGAGTTTGGTGCTTTGTGACCACCTAAAGAGGTGGGATAGGGAGGGTGGGAGGGAGGGAGACGCAAGAGGGAAGAGATAAGGGAACATATGTATATGTATAACTGATTCACTTTGTTATAAAGCAGAAACTAACACCCACTGTAAAGCAATTATACTCCAGTAAAGATGTTAAAAAAAAAAGGGGGGTCACAATTAGCCCCTCCCTTTTATGAGCAAAAAGTACCTGATACGTAGTGTGAAGTGTATGCAAATGTAATTTTTTGAACTTCTTCTAAAGTAATAATTGATAAACAGTATTTTCTATAAAAATGGCTTTATTGACTGGACTCTTTCTTCCAGTATAAAATATAAAGGGTCTTCAGTCTAATAATTCAAAGTTATGTTTCTGCTTCAGTATGTGAAATAGGTGGATATTGAGTCTTGTTCAGTGGTTGTAAAAAAAGAAACATTTCTTACGTATCTATACATTAACCTGCAGGTTTAGTGTAACATTTCTGTTTGTTAATAACATATTATGGAAGTTTTAGTTGAATCCTTGAATTCTAGTACCTAAAATATGTGCAAAGGAAAAAGAAATCAAAATTTATATCCCCCAAATATATACCTTAGAAATGCTCTACTTACCTTAGATTATAAGGTGGTGATTTTTAGTCAGGGGAATAAAAATATAAAGATAATTTTATATTTCTCAGTAAATAACTATATAAGAAATACATTTTAACTTTTTATTAAGCAGAGCATGCAATTATTTATAAATAATGATGTAGCTCATTACTAAACTGCTAAAAATAGAATTCTAGAAAAAAAATCATTAGATAGCATTATTCCCAATTAAATCTAAAACGCTGTCAACCACTTGACCATGAAATTTGTAGTCTGTAACTGCCTCCCTCAAAATTCTTTGCTCTGTTCATTTTCACTCAGGAGTCCAGCCAGAAAATGATAGCTAGAGGACACTTGAGCATTGGTTTTCCTACATCACGAGTCATGTCAAAAATGCTGCCTAAAAAATTACGTTATTTCTGTACCTATTACTGTCACCACATCAAAGGAGAAGGACATATTGAAAATATAATTGCATTCACGTTGAAGGATGGTTTGTAGCATAACCAGTAGTGGTCACAGAAATAGTGCATTTATGAATATATAAACAGTACAACAACAATACATGGTGTTTCATTTACTGGTTGCATTGTTGTTATGTAAAGAGGCTGGGCTTTCTAGTAAAATGAACTCAAAATAGAAATGGAAAAGAGGCTATTGCAGTACGTTGTCCTAGAAAAAAAAGAAACATATAATAAATTAACTTTTAGATTATTGTTTTGTTATCTCCATGAACCTCAAAATTGTCCTTCAACAAACATTTAAATTATATTTATAAGGGAATTGAGTCTAGAGGAACTAAATAGTTTCCCCAGTGTTACCTACCTTGAATGCCAGCTTCTGTATAGAGACTTAAGGAAACTATTTTCCAAAAGTCAGATTAAAGACATATATATTCATGATTTCAAAGACAAACATACCTACATATTCACACACACACACAAGCATACACATACGTAAACACATTCATCCCCCAAATGAAACTAATTGAATACAAACATGAAAACTACCAAGAGAATTGGTAGTTTAACCAGAAACACTAAATTTTCTATCTTCTAAGTCTTTTAAACTAATGCAAACCTAAAATACAAATAAAAACTGTCCCAAATAGAACACTGTTCTTAAAATTGATATATAATTGGCATATAACATTATATTAGTTTCAGGTATGCTACATAATGATTTGATATGAGTATATGTTGTAAAATGATCCACATTAAGTGAACATCCATCACCATGTATAGTTACAATTTTTTTTCTTGTGATGAGAACTTTTAAGACCTCTCTTAACAACTTTCACATATAAAGTACAGCATTATTAACGATAGTCACATCACATAGGGATATATCACATCCCTATGACTTATAGTATTTTATAACTGGAAGTTTGTACCTTTTGACACCCTCCACCCATTTTGATCATCCCTCACCTCCCACTTTTGGCAACTACCAGTCTGTTCTCCATCTGTGAGCTTGTTTTTGTTTTGCTTTGTCTTTTTAGATTCCACATGTAAGTGAGATCACACGGTATTTGTCTTCATGAACACTTTTTCAAAAATATGTTTTTAAATATATAAGTAATATGTTCCAAATATAGTTTACTTGTTCCCATTCATGTCTTTCCCTGATCTTTGTTTTTTAATTACTTGAAACATATATGAAGCCATGAAATCCAAGGTTCCTGAGTGATAAACCAATGAGAAAAAAAACTGAGATATAAACTAGTACATTAGCAAGGTTTGTTTTCCAAGAAAACACTGTCTCATTGCACTGCATACAATTGATTGACATATAGTAATTTGGTAGATTAAGCACAGTTTCACATCAATTGATAAACATTGTAACAAGGATTAAAGTAATTAGCTTAATTCTTCCTTTCCCAGTCTCATATGTTGACAAGAGTGAATTAAATATTCTTTTTAGCAGTCAAAACTGTAGAATGATGGATGAAGGAAAGAATAGGAGCTCGGATATATGATCATGAGTTACTTTTCTAGGCTGAAATACCACACACTGCATGCTAATGTTTCTTTTCCTTCCATTCACTAGTTAAGCCAATCTGCACGTATGAGTACTTGTTATTTCTCACAGGGACACTGTCTGTGAGAGGGGTCAGAATTCTGTTTGTCAGGGTGTGGGTGTGTTTGGATATTGTTTAAAATTTTGAGGAATATGTATGTGCAACGTAATATCCTCAGGAACATATTTCTAGTCTCGTAGTGTTAAAACTGTTTCAGTATTACTGTGCTAGCACTTTTATTACCTGATACTATACTTTCATATTATAATTTACTGCAAAATTTTTTCTATCCTCAAGATTGTTAGGTTTTCCTTCTTTTTTATCTCATAATGTCCTGACGTGTCAGATACCAAAGCATTTTGTTGTTATTTATTGTAAATTGGTACTTATTTTCTAGCCCTTCCACTCAATTATGAGATCATTGAGGACTTTCTCATCTTCTTTTCTCCATTACATAATGGAATGTACTCATAAGAAGACACTGTCCTAGCATTCTTATGAGGAGTATAGTATTATTCCCAATGTACCGTCATGACTTTGAGACTTTGACAAGCTAAGTCCTTTGTCCATTGTCCCATAGCTGGGAGGCAGAACATCAGAGTTTCTTCTGTGTATGTATGTCTGAGTATAAATTCCAATCATGTCTATTATTACGTATATCATTGCCCTTTCAATTCTTTCTCTGTGTGTGGGTGTATATGTGTATCAGGTGGGGATAATGTTTATGTGTGCCCGTGTATTTGGAGAACTTCTTTGTAATTTCCTATACTGTTCCCATGGAATTGAACCATCAGAATCACACGTAAGGTTTGATAAATTATTTATGTTTTTTCATTAGCTTTCAGAATATTAAGAGAGGGTCCAGTGAATCAAAATGACACAACGACTATTCTGGATTGAGCCCATGGGGCACCCAGACTGTCACAGTCTTGCCCACCTCCCCGCCAGGATCTGGCAACTTGTCCTGCTGGTCCTAGTGACAATTTACATTATTTCTGTGGTTAGAAAGCCCAGGCTGCTGTACCTGACACGTCAGTTGCCCCTAAGACCCCCATGCACGTAGGTACCTATGCTTACAAGGAGAGACGGACACACACCAGCTAAACTTGACCCCCCGGAGTGTTGGCTTCTCCAGAGCCTGACTCCAGGTGCTAGATGACAACCCCAAAGTGCAGAAGAGTTGGGATACAGCTGCTTGGACTCAGTCCTGGGGGATGAAGAGGGAGCAAAGATAGTTTGCGCATCTTCCTCATCTATTCCACCAGAATGTTCTGATGTGCAGTGGTTTCAGAAGTCCTGTCTGAATATGTACCAGTGAGACTGCGCAATCAGGAGCATTATTATGTCATTGTGGCCAGCTTGATAATCCATTTCTTACCTTTTCCTTTCTTCACTTTTTCTTCACTTCTCTTGAAATCTTCCGTTTACCACCCCAATAAAACCTTACCATGAAAGTTTTTTTTATGATCTGTTTTCATAACTTCACATACTCTACCATTTTTCCTTTATATGATATTTTTGACAAGTAACAAGTACATAAATCAACACTATTTGAGGGAAAACGAGCTGATAAGGAAAACGCTAATTTCAGGGCACAAACACCACAGAATGAGCCTCCAGCAGAGCGGTCTCTGGCAGCTGAGGAAAATGCAGACACACTGGTGATTGTAGCATTGCTTCTTCCAGCCAATCAGAAACAACATAGACTTGAGCTTGTCCACAGGCGAGCTGCACTGGGAATGCTATTTGGCTGAAAAGAAGGTAACTGTTTGCTTGTCTCAAGATGAAACATTTCCTCTGACACCTCTGAAAGAGAATGTTACAAATAAGAATATACTAGGACCTAGTAAGCTAACCTGTTTCTACCATGTGGACAGGAATTCCATTAACTTAAAAGGGTCAATTCCCATCTTTCCCTGAACCTGAATTTTGAAATTAATGAAGTAGCTATGGAGTTTCTGGCACCGTGCCTCTCTTACATCTGTTGACAGAACTTTCTGGAGGTATGGAGAACTAACACTGTCACCCTCAGAAGTATCTCTACAGAACCTCACATTTTGTCATCAGAAGTCCAGGATGAAAAATTAAAAGTTTTAGACAATTAGACTTCAAAGTCCAGAAGTTTTTAATGTGTGTACACATTTGGTAAGATTATAAATGTGGCATTTAAAAAAATATGTGTATGTATGTATATTGTAAAATTTAATAAAATATACTATGTTTACAATATTCTATAAAATTATATTATGTATGTATGACTCAGCTTCCATGTCTAAGGTGTTTGCACTCTGAAAGTTTAATTTTAGAACATTATGCACTGATTAATCAACGTGATAAAATAAGACTGAACTTGTAAAATCTTTTTTTTTTAATAAATTTATTTACTTATTTATTTGTAGCTGTCTTGGGTCTTTGTTGCTGTGCTTGGGCTTTCTCTAGTTGTGGCGAGCGGGGGCTACTCTTCATTGCGGTGCATGGGCTTCTCATTGCAGTGGCTTGTCTTTGTTGCGGAGCACAGGCTCTAGGCGTGCAGGCTTCAGTAGTTGTAGCACGTGGGCTCAGTAGTTGTGGCATGCAGGCTCAGTAGTTGTGGCGCACAGGCTTAGTTGCTCTGCAGCATGTGGGATGTTCCCAGACCAGGGCTCGAACCCATGTCCCCTGCATTGGCAGGCAGATTTTTAACCCCTGTGCCACCAGGGAAGTCCCCTAAAATCTTAATAAAATATATTGGTCATAAATTTTGCTAAGTGCTTTATGCGAAATATCTCACTGACTATTGCTGAAGACCTGTTTGAGAGTTATCATTTCCCCTACATTATTTATAAAGTGTCTGAGACTTGCAGAGTTTATGTTATTTACCTTTGTATAAATAGTAAGTCACAGAGCTGGGGCTCAATCTCAATGTCATTTGACTCCAGAACTTATGTTTTGTGAACTGGACTTACAATAAAATTGTTGATAATCACCCACGCTCGCTGGCTTTCTCTCTCTTCCTTTTCTAAGCTAAGCTTCTGTCACCTCTAAGTAGTTCCATATTTTGTCCCTACTGCCTGAAATGCTTTGTCTGCAAACATCCACATGGCTCTCTTGTCATTCGGGTATTGATTAAAAAGCCCACCCACCACCACCACCAGGAACTGCAACTTTAGCCGAGGGCCTGTCTTCATCATCCCATCTACAACACTCATCCTTCCCTTTCACTGTCTATAGCATCATCCTATTTTGTTTTCTTCATATAACTTATTACAATTGGACTTTATCGTGTTATTTGCTTTCTTGCTTTGTTTTTCCAATCCTTACCAGAATATAATGCAGAGACATTGACTTTTTAATTTGTCACTGATTTCTGGCCTATAAAAATCCTCACACTCAGTAGGTCTTTAATTATCTATTAAAAGAGTAAATGCATAGTGAGTTAGGATCAAGTATTGCTCCAAGTAATTCTGTATATTAAAACTAGGCATAAGTTCATTTGACAACAAGGCATAAGTTCACTTGACAACAATGAGTAATTGTTAGTGTACACAGCATAAACTCATTAATTCCCCATCCATGATGTTAGACTTACAGAAGTTGTGTTCTCCTGTAGACTGCCTTACTACCAACCTGACTTTCTCATTCTCTGTTTCTTGAAGTAATCGTCTGTTCTTTCTTATCCCCAAGAGACTTATCAGCTGTACAGATGCACCACCCCTCACACATATGTTCTACTGAAACTAGTTTCTCTGAAATCACAAATTAGTTCTTAATCTCCAAAAACAACAGCTCTTCTTCACTGAATGTTCTTTATCTTTTTTTTTTCCAGAAAGTACTTACTGCAATACAGCCCTTCTTAGATTTTCTTTTTTTCCCTCTTTGACTGCAGTTCCGACATTCCTGCTGTATGTCTGTCAACTTACTTTCACCAGCTGACTCCTCTTCTTCCTCATGAGCAAGTTTTGCAGGAGATCTTGTGGCTACCCCCACGAGGACATCAAGGAGCTAAAGAAACTCAACAAGAGGAAGAAACTGGTCCAGAACCTTTTTTTTTTTTTTTTTTTTTTTTAGATTCCATATGTATGCGTTAGCGTATGGTATTTGTTGTTCTCTTTCTGATTTACTTCATTCTGTATGACAGACTCTAGGTCCAACCACCTCACTACAAATAACTCAGTTTCATTTCTTTTTATGGCTGAGTAATATTCAGTTGTACATATGTGCCACATCTGAGAGAGTGGCATGGACTTATACACACTACCAAACGTAAAATAGATAGCTAGTGGGAAGCAGCCGCATAGCACAGGGAGATCAGCTCGGTGCTTTGTGACCACCTAGAGGGGTGGGAGGGAGACGCAAGAGGGAGGAGATATGGGGATATATGCATATGTAGAGCTGATTCACTTTGTTATACAGCAGAAACTAATACACCATTGTAAAGCAATTATACTCCAATAAAGATGTTAAAAAAAAATAAAATTCTAAGAAAAGAAAAGAAACTGGTCCAGAAGTGAGATGCCTTTTCGGCTTCAGAGTCTCAGATGGGACAGATCTCACCAATCGTAGGCCCTGGCCAGCATAAACCTGGCGAATTCCCTTCCTTGATGTACCACAGTGAGAATGTGGTGGGCGGAGTCAGGGAAGTGAAGTCCACAGTCAAGTTCCTGATGAAGAGGATGCTGTGTATGGTGGGGCAGTCAGCCGTGTGAATGTGACAGATGGTGAACTTGTGTACAACGCCCGCTCAGCTGTCAATTTCCTGGTGTCGTTGCTCAAGAATTGACAGAATGTCTGGGTTTATGCATCCACAGCACCTTGGGCAACTCCCAGCACCTGTCCTAAGGCACAGCTTTGTATGCCGTAGTGATTTGTCAGTTCACTGGTCTTGTCACTGCATTCTCACTACGTGGTAAATGACTGAGCTCTGCCACGTCTCCTGCAATGTGCTAGATGTTAGGGAAACACCAGTAAAACTAAATCTTCATTGTGAACACAAGGGGAGACCAAAGATAGGTCCAGGTGCCAGACTTAGACAGATGGTCATATGCTGTTCCTGTTCAATAAGGTTGGGATTTCAGGAGACATATGGCAATTTTTTAACATCCTGAGTTTAAGATTGCTTTGTGATATTCCAACAGATGGCTCTATGCTTACTAAGTAGTACCTAAATTACTACCAGATGGTCACTCATTAAAATACTGAAACCAAAAAATAGGCTAATTGAGTACATACATATACACATATACATATGTACACACATACAATCTGTATTTTTTTTAAAAAAAACCTGTTCTGCTTCCTTTTTTTGAAGGCCTTTATTCTTGGGAACAAAGTTCACTGTGGGATTTAAAGTTACAGCATCAAGAATGAACACCCAAGGATAGATAAATAGCTGGTTACCAAAGTGCCGTATTTCCAAAGTGCATTCGTCTGTCTAAATACATTTCCTAACTGACCCACCATTTATATAGACAGAGTTAGAAGCTTATATGGAGAATAAGAGTCTAGAGGAAGAAACGCTAGCAAAAAGAGAGACTGTACACGACAAACTTCATTTTCTACTAAGTACCACCAACTTCACACTTGAATGCCTTCAAATAAAGGAAATGAGACATAACACATTCATTAAATGGATACGTATTAGCAACAGTGCCCTCTTCACACTTTTATAATCAAACAACCCCCCTCAGGTTCCTAGAAAGGCTGCCTGTCTAACCACTAAAGATGCCCAGTTGTAACCAATAAGGTGGCTCCCATTAGACCTAATTATTCACCCACCCCCTCAGAGAACATCAGGACTAATTCCATTGTACCATGTCTTGCTGATTTGTCTTATTTTTTAGATTCCACTTATAAATGATATTATAATATATATTTGTTTTTCTCTGTCCAACTTACTTCACTTAGTATGATAATCTCTAGGTCCATCCATGTTGCTACAAATGGCATTATGTCATTCTTTTTCATGGCTGAGTAATATTCCATTGTATAGATATGTACTACATCTTCTTTACCTGTTCCTCTGTTGATGGACATTTAGGGTGCTTCCATGTCTTATTTATCATGAATAGCACTGCTATGAACGTGGTGTGCTATTTATCATGAATAGCGCTGCTATGAACGTTGGTGTGCATGTATCTTTTCCAGTTAGAGTTTTCATCTTTTCCAGATATATGGCCAGGATAAGCTTTTGCACAGTAAAGGAAACCATAAACAAGATGAAAAGACAACCTACAGACTGGGAGAAAATATTTGCAAAGGATGCGACCTACAAGCGCTTAATTTCCAAAATGTACAAAGAGCTTATTCAACTCAATATCAAAAAAACCACACAACCCGATCAAGAAATGGGCAGAAGACCTAAATGGACATTTCTCCAAAGAAGACACACAGATGACCAAGAGGCATATGAAAAGATGCTCAACATCACTAATTATTAGAGAGATGCAAATCAAAACCACAATGCGGTGTTACGTCACACCCATCAGAATGGCCATAATCAAAAAAACCTACAAATAGTAAATACTGGAGAGGGTGTGGTGGAAAGGAACCCTCCTACACTATTGGTGGGAATGTAAATTGGTGCAGACACTTTGGAAAACAGGATGATCCTTAAAAAACTATAAATGGAGTTACCGTATGATCCAGCAAGCCCACTCTAAGTATTGTTTCTTACCGCTGCATGTGAATCTACATTTATTTCACAGTAAAAACTTTAATTAAAAATTAAAAGGTAAAACCACAGCAAACAAACAGCCTTTCTTGACCTCTCACTTTGCTCTAGCTACTGCATTATTTCTTAATTCTCCTTCATAATAAATGATTTGAAAGGCTTGTGAAGGGCTTGTTTATAGTCAGTTACAGTTCTTGTTTGTGTTTCCATCTGTCTCACCAACACTGTACCCTCTCTGATAGGGTTTTCATTCCCTTCCCCCTTCTGAAATGGCCATCTTTAAAGGCTCAGTCTTGCCAAATTCACAGATGAATTCTAGTTTTTCATTTTATTCAAACTAAATAGCAGAAATTTAAACAGTTATTTACTCTCTCCTTCCTGAAATACTGTATATACTTTGCTTAAATGATACCATCTCTCATGTTATCCTTTAATTCACTTCTGTCTCCTACTACTCAATCCTTCGGTCAGATTTCTCCTTCCCTTACACATATTGCATGTACATCATATCACAATTTTTCACTGCAATATTTTTGTAATATGTGATATGTAAGTCAAGGTAAATGTTCATGAACAAGACATTAATTAAATATATTACGGTATATCCACATGACGTAATACTCTAAATTATATACCTGATAAAGAAGGATGCTTTTTAAAATTTTTTTACCATCAGAAACATTTTTAAAGTGTACAGGTCTGCAGAAGTTAAGTTCATCCACATTGTTATGCAGCAGACCCCTAGAACTTTTTCATCTTGCAAAACTGAATCTCTGTACCATTGAACACCTCTCCATTTCTGCCTCCTCCAAGCCCCTGGTAACCACCATTCTACTTTCTATTTCTATGAATTTGACTACTTTAGATGCATCATATAAGGGATCAGACAGTACTTGTCTTTATTTGACTGGCTTATTTTATGCTATTCTATATTCTCCCCTCTTTTAGCAGTTCAGATATACTTCTTTTTTTAACCTTATTTAGTGGTTACCCTGGAGTTTGCAATATACATTAACATTAATCCAAGACCAGTTTCAAATAACACTATACTACTTCACAGGTGATTCAAGTACCTCATAATAACAAAATATTCCTAATTCTTCTCTCTGTATCACTTGTATTATTGCTGTCATTCATTTTATGTAAGCATAAATATAATAAGCATATATATGCATATATATACACATAGGCATATATAACATAATTCATATATGCTTTTCTGTTTTTTGTCAATCATTTTTTCTTTTTACTTTTCAGTTTCGGCAGGCTTTATTGTCATATGCTCAAACTCAGAGATTCTCTCCTCAGCCATGTCTAGTCTGTGCTACTAAAAAGACCATGAGTGCGTTTTTCGTTTCTGTTACAGTGTTTTTGATTTCTAGCATTTCTTTTCGTTGCTTTCTTAGACTTCTCATGTCTCTGATTACATTGTCCATCTGTTTTTGCATGTTGTCTGCTTTTTCCTAGCATATTAATTATAGTTTTTAAAAAATGTCCTGGTCCGATAATTCCATTGTTACTGCCATATCTGACTTTAGTTCTGATGCTTATTCAGTCTCTTCAAACTATGCTGAAAACTTTTAGTATGTGTTGTGATTTTTTGTTGAAAGTTGGCCATGATATACTGGGTAAAGGAACTGCATTAAATAGCCCTTCAGTCATGCAGTCACAAGGTGTGGAGTGAGCAGGAAGCATTCTATCCTCTTATGATTGGGTCTCCGTCTTTTGCTGAGCCTCTGTCCCTGGACTGTGAACTTCATGAGTGGTTCTCAGGTTCCCCTGTGATTTGGTGGTTGGAGAGGTCCAGAGTTGGTTATCTCCCTTAACCCAGATCAGTGAGGCTATGATAAGACCCCAGTAAGTTAGGCTCTAGTAAAATTAGTTTCTCCTGAGGACAGGCATTGTTAAAAAGAACAGAATACTCGTGTATTTCAAAACGGTTCCTTTTATCCTCTCCCTACCAGAAACATGATGGGACTGATTTTCTCACATATTCACTGTGAGAAGTTGGTAGAGCTCCTGGAAGTAAAGCTCACAAAAGGATGCTCCCCTCGCCCAAATGGCTGGGTCCTCTTGGATTTTTTATTTCCCAGGCTTGGCCACACTTAACAATTCATCAGTTATAGGTCAGGTTTTCCTGACTGGTTTCCATAAATGTTTCTGCTTATGTGTATTTTGCTCTGGTAAGCAGTGATTCTCTATATCTGCCTACCTGTGCCTCCAATTTTGGAATCTGTGGTTTACCTTGTGACCTCACATCTCTGACAGATTAAAAAAGAGTTGTTGATTTTTCAGTTTATTCAACTTTTCAGCATTGTTAGGTTGGAGTGACGATGTTCAAGTCCTTACATGTTGGGCCAGAAACAGAAATGCACAAAAGTTTTTAAGTTTAATGTAATCCCATTTGTCTATTTTTGTTTTCATTTCCTGTGCTTTTGGTGTCACATCCAATAAATCATTGCCACAGCCAATGTCGTGAAATACCCTCTCTATATTTTCTTCTAAGGTTTTTATAGTTTGGGGTCTTATTTTTAGGTCTTTCATTCATTTTCAGTTACTTTTTGTATATGGTGTACATAAAGATGCAACTTAATTCTTTTGCATAGAGATATCCAGTCTTCCCAACAATGTTTGCTTAAGAGGTAAATGAGGATACTATTACATCTAAATACTGAAGAATTTACAAGTTATATTAAGTAAAAGCAAGGCATATAACGAAATATTGCTAACATTTGGGTTTAAAAATATAAATACCTGCCTCTAAATGATAAAATATCTCTAGAAAGATAGATATAAAAGCATCTAGTAGAAATATTTACCTTCAGAGAAGGGAAGTGGGTGACTGGTAGAGACAAAGCAAAGATTTATGGTTTACAGTATACTTTTTTTTTTTTTTTGGGAAGATAGTTTCTATCCCAACTCAGTAATAATACGGAAACGAATGTAAAATTTACATGAATTTATAAGGGAAATTAGAGCATTCAAAGTCATTTCACACCTCCTTTGGGCAACTTTAGATCCTATCCAGGCCTCTCTGGAGTAGGGCACATAGTCACTCTCTAGGTAGGGGTATTTGATGTAGATAATCGTGTTGTTCAGCCCGGTAAAGATGGCCACACACGGCCAAGACGCAGACAAGAAAACCAATCAAAAATAACCAAATTGACACCCTATCTGCCATTCTAGCCCACTGGATTTTCAGAGCATGAGTGTCCTTCAGAGATGAGCTAGCTGATTCCTTTGTTTTATAGGTACAAACACTGAGACTCAGGAAGGGAAATCACTTGCTCAAGGGCACATATGGAACCAGATTTATGGTGCCCTGATTCTGAGTCTCACTCATGGCATTTAATACGGGTGGTGCCAGGGAGGTGCCACTTGGAGGCAGGGGGCTGTGAGGTTGGAACGTGAGGGTGTGGAGGAGCTTCTCAGATTCTGTTCCTGGTGATCAGAGTTATAGATGCAATCCTGCAGCCGACTGGCAGGAACTACCGAGGGCCATACATGTAATCTCTCCACCTGTGAGATGGTCCTTTTCATTTATCCAGCTTGGGTTATAGGCTCTTCTTTTGGTTGAATGCTCATGTCTATTAGACAGTGTTAACAGTGTCAGTTGTGTCTAATACTGTGTTACAATGTCCAAAAGAATTTTACTTTTTGTATCATTTTTAATGTTTTACCATATAAACAAATAGTTTTTTAATGGTAAATTAAATGCAAAAATGTTTCCCTTTCTAGTGAGTTCTTTTATTTTCTTCTCTTGTCTTTAATTTTTTTTCTAGAGCAGTTATCTTGTCCCCCATCCCAATTTTTATCATCTGTGATACCTCAGAGAATTTAAAACTTTTGACAGCAAGGGAAAACTCACATTAGTTGATACGCACTGAATGAGTAGAAACTCAGATGTTTCATTACCTGCAGCAATTCAGGTGGATTTTATTAACCTTACAGTTATTTTTGACCAGAATTGTTTTTATGAGGTTATTCAGTATCTCTTGCAAATAAAAATGGATATCAGCTTTGTGAATTGCTGTTGAAAATGATTCTATTTATTTAGAAATATGACTATAAATAGAAAATGCATGTAGAATCTTTAATAGGTGATACTTTTTACAGAGACATATGAGAATGTGTTGCCTGATTTTTAATTATATTGCTAAACTACAAATCATATCAAATAGCTACAATTAGATGGACAGATGTGATTGTTATTCAGTGAGTTGGGAACTCAATGACAGTAATTAAATAATATTGTAGGAGAACAAATGCATCTTATTTGCCCCCTCTTCTCTTATTAGAAAGCCTTTCTAGCAACGCTTCCAAGGCACTAAATCAAATTAGTATTTCAGAATATGACTTTGTACTGCAATGGCCCCATGCCTTCTTAGGTAATACACTTAAGTGTACGTTCCAAGATATTAAATCCTATGTAACCTCTACTAAAATGCTTCAGAGCTCAAAATTGATGTCAAATGTTAGTCAGAATCTTTTGGCAATCATTTTCATGGAATTGCTTGGTTCTTGAACTAAAGCAGAAATTTAGTCCCTGAAGTATAGGGCAAAACCTCGGCATATTAGAGACACATTCTCTGGTATTCGTTTAAAAGGGGCAATCTGGAACATACAATGAATGCTAATCATACAAGCTAGTGGCATTAGGTACATAGATTCTATCATTAACCTTATCATTTCATGGATCTAAATGATTTGTCTCTTTTAGCCTTTGATAATGAAAACAAAAAGAGGAATCTATATCAATTTTACTCATCTATTTTTCTTTCAGAACACATTGGGACCCAGGGACTCGTTTTAGCTAATTTTCTCTGAGAATCTTTCAGGACTCCAGAGAAGGAGTTAGCTTCATTTTAATCCTTTGCTTCTCATTTTCGTCCTTCACATTTCCAGATTTAAGTGGTAGTAAAAGTATTTTTATGTTATAGGAAAGGCAAAATCATTTGATCTCTGAGAAATCTTTTCTGAGATTTGGCATCAAGCAAAAATGGCTGTTCAGCTTCTCAGGAGGTGTCTGAATATATATATCCTCAAAAAACTAAGATTACATTATTATTTTTTTATGGGAGAAACACATTTTTTTTTTTTTTTTTTGCGGTATGCGGGCCTCTCACTGTTGTGGCCTCTCCCATTGCGGAGCACAGCCTCCGGATGCACAGGCTCAGCAGCCATGGCTCACGGGCCCAGCCGCTCTGCGGCATGTGGGATCTTCCCGGACTGGGACACGAACCCATGTCCCCTGCATTGGCAGGCGGAGTCTCAACCACTGCGCCACCAGGGAAGCCCGAGAAACGCATTTTTTGTAACTTGGGGAAAAGAAAAAATTAAATGCCACTTTCCTTATTAAAGGATGGACATTTTTCAAATGTCACAAAATATGCCATTTGTCTTTTATAATTATTTTTTATTTTTTACTTATTTTTTTTTTACATCTTTAGTGGAGAATAATTGCTTCACAACGCTATATTAGTTTCTGTTGTACAACAAAGTGAATCAGCCATATGCATACATATATCCCCATATTCCCTCCCTCTTGAGCCTCCCTGCCACCCACCCTATAAGTTATTTTTAAGGAAAATTTGTATTTCTATTTGAAGAGCAGCTGTTTACTATTTTACTAATTTTGGCCTTACAAATGAGGAATTATGAATTTTTACATGGAAGTCATTGAGAATATAGAAGGTAAAATTGATTGCAAAGGTATTAGGCAAATGCAGCATTGTAGTCATAATATTTTCTGAAATTATTTGTATGCTAAGTGTACTTATATACATTTGCATTTCTCAGCCTGCCTCAATTGTATTTGCTTCGTATACAGTTAATTATTTACAAACAACACATAAAGTGTAAAAGTATAAAAAAAGCAAAAATTATATGTTTTGCTGCATCCTTCCAAACCAGAATATAATCTTAATAGCATTGCATAGTATTGTAACAGGTGTATTTGGAACTGCAAAGTGTAGGATGTATGTAGTCTTATGTCAATTACAATACATTTCACATATTTAGTGTTTATATTTAGATTCATTTATATTTATATTGAGTCTAAATTTTATGATCACACTTTTACAAAAATCCCATTGAAATGTTTTCTGGAGGCAAGAGAAGAATGGGTAGAAAAATAAGCCTTTACTGTACATAGCTCAATTCCGATAATTACTAGAGGTTTCTTTTGGTTTTTGAGTCATACAAATGAATTGATATAGAAATTAACTTCACAAACTATAATCAGGAAATTCAAAAGACAGTTTTCCTTTAGGTACTGCTTTTTGTTAAATGTTGTTATCAAGGCTATGCTACTTTCAAAAATTGACTTGAGAGTATAACCTCTTAAGTAATTTATCAAAACTGATCTGTAAACTAGTTCATGAAGTATAAGGAAACTGGTCTTTTGAAGACAAAGATAGTTTCAAAGCCTTGGTTTGATACTTACTAATGAAAGTGAGCATGTTACTGAAGTTTTGTTTGTTTGTTATTGAAGTTTTGATTCTATATTATGTGGCTTATATCCCTCATCCTAACATTATGGGCTATTGTGATGAATATATATTTTGTGAGGTCTCCTATGTTAACTGCATCAATTGGGCTCTTAGTAATTCCTAAAATAATCTTTGGCCATTGGCTTGGTGTTTAAATTTCTGCCTTTAAACCTCTGTAATCATTTTTGGCATTTAAACTTATGTAATATAATTCTTTATCTGATTATTTATGAGTAATTTAGTTCAGAATAAAATTGAGTGTTATATCTTCCAGATATAGGGTTATGATAATTAAAATGTCTTTATCAATAGTGATGAACATACATTCTAATTTTAACTAAAGATCAAAAATACATTTTACTGGGCTTCCCTGGTGGCGCAGTGGTTGAGAGTCCGCCTGCCAATGCAGGGGACACGGGTTCGTGCCCCGGTCCGGGAAGATCCCACATGCCGCAGAGCGGCTGGGCCCGTGAGCCATGGCCGCTGAGTCTGCGTGTCCAGAGCCTGTGCTCCGCAATGGGAGAGGCCACAACAGTGAGAGGCCCGCGTACCGAAAAAATATATATATATATACATTTTACTTATATTTTGATTAGAAAATATAAGAGACAAAATGAAGATTGCATTAAATACAAATGTACAGCAGAGTGAAGAGCTGTAAAGACTACGTAACCACTACCCAGGCCTAGTAAGTCCCTTTTTATTAGGAAGACTGTTTCCTCCTTCAAAGGTGTAATCACTTTCAAACTTTTATGAGTAACACTTACTTATAGTTTTCCTACTTATGTTTTTCGTGTCTGTCTAAAATTTTATAACGTTTTATACATTTTCTCTTTTGATCATTTTAAATCCTTCCAATCTTTCATTATTTATTTTAAATGAGAAAGTTTTTTTGTTTTATTTTCCTCTCATTTATGCTAATTCTTTACTACTATTTGAGAGTTTATTTTGATGTTATTTTTCATATGATTGCTTGGATCATTAAATGTTAGCTTTCCTTCTGCTGCAATATAATATAAACCCTTAATGGTATAAATTTCCTAGTAAATACTACTGTATTAGGATGCCAGAAATTTTTCTATGTAGCATTTTATTAATGTTTAACTCAAAATACTTTCTAATTTCTTCTTTGAATAATGAGTTGTTTATAAGTTATGTTATGAGTATACTTGAAATTTTCAAATATAATTTGGGGGTTATTATTTATTAATTCTAATATAAACACACTTAGCCAGAGAATACCGTTCTGTGATTTCAATAATATGAAATTTGTTGAGATTTGCTTAAAACTGTATAGCTCAGTATATGTTGAATTTTATAAATCTTGTGTTTAGACTTGAAAGAAGAATGTGTGCTCCATACTTTTTGAGTATAGTGTTCTCTGTGTCACGTTTGGTCATGTTTCGGTCATGTTTGTTAAACTTGGTGCTCAAATCTTCTGTATATCTGTACTATATTTTTCTTTATGCATTTGTTCTATTAGTAAAGGTGATGTGTTAAAATTCCCCTTGCTGTGTATTTTTGGTTCTTGGTATTGTCTATTTTTTCTTGTAGTTTTCCAGTTTTTTGCCCTGTGTGTGTGTGGGTGCAGAGGGAAAGAGAGAGATGCTATTTTATTAAGTGATGCAGAATTTAAAGTGATTATATCTGTCCTAATAGTAGGGATATATGTATATAAGTATACATATATATATATAAATTAAGATGGATAAATAGATAGACGATAGATAACACCTTGGCTTCAGTTAGTACTTTTTGATGACATACATTTTGTTTGATATTAATATAATCAAGCCAGTAACTTTAATTTTTATTAACAATATTTTGATCCTTTTATGTTGCCATGTTTTTAACCTATGTCTAACTTACTACACTTATAACTTGTATATGTAATGGGACTTTTTGTTTTATCCAGGCTGCTAGTTTTTTTAACATGAGTGTTAAAAACCCAATATAACACTAATATTATATTAGGGATTAAATGTACTATCCGAGTGTGTATATGAAAATACACAAAATTTAGAGCAGTTTCAATCTGTTTTCTCCTCCTAACTACTATTCATAAATTTTAATTGTATTTGATTTTAAGAAGATAATATAATTATTGTTTTATGTAACCGTGCTTATTTCACTCTGTCAATTGCATAAGTCAGGATAAGCAGTGGTTCTCAGTGGGGGTGATTTGCTCCCCCAGGAGACATGTAGTAATGTCTGGAGATATTTTTGGTCTTAACAATTGGACGGGGTGCTGCTGATACGAGTGAGTAGACACCAGGGAAACTGCCAAACATAGCCTAGCATGCGACAGCCCCCATGACAGAGAATGTTCCAGCCCAAATATAAAGAATGCTGAAGTGAGATGACCTGAGGAGGTTACGCTGAGGTATCATAGAAAGGCACACAGTCAAATAAATGTCTAGTTACCACCTGTATCACATGTCCCCAGACTGGAGTCATCTGTTCTCAGCCTCCCAGGCTGAGGAAGTAGCCACTATCTGTCATTGTGCAAAAAGAAAGAGAGTTCTGGAGAGTCTTGAATTATACATCGAATATTTGGCCTGAGAAAAGCATATGTCACTCGGCTCACCAGGTATTGACCGGTGCTGAGCTGGTAACCCCACCTCATCACCAAAAGGCAAATAAATACATTCCTGGCATCTGCTGAGGAGATGGAAAGGCAGAGATATTCAATGTATTACACTAATAAACTACCACCATCAGTCCTTGGGGGTCCCCAAATATTTGGCCCTCTCTCCGTCCTATAGGCAAAATATAATCACCTACCCCCAAACAGAGAAAATTCGAAAAAGTCCAAGTCAGTCTCAATATGATCTCAAACGCTAAGATTTCTGCATGACTCATAGTAATCTCTAAATAAGGGATACATTATTTTTAAGATGGTCTTTTCATCCTATCTGGTTGTTATGCCTCTGAATCCAGAAAACAATGACATGAAAAGATGTTTTGTCCTCAAAAAGTATATTAAAAATGTTATCATGGGGCAGGGGAAGGAAAAGCAAAATAAACATTCCTATTGAAGAGGTAAGAAGAGAGATGCACAGAAATTACTGGACTGCAGCTGTTCTGAAATCTCAAAGTATGGAATTTCCAAGACTCTCTGCTCTGGTAGAGGATAATGTGCTTTGGGTAGGCTTCAGTTTTATGACTTCAGACAGAATCCTCAATTCACTGTTGTTTGTGGACTGGCCTCTGGGAATTTCTGCCAGTCCCAATGTTCCCCTTGGTTCCAAGGAAAATAGTTGCTTGAAAATACGCCTTACCTGTGCTAAGAGAATCTGTCAATCTGATTCTTGCCTTTGGTCCCAAGGAACTTTCCTTTGTCAGTAAAATTCTCTTAAGAAAATAGTGAAATTTTTATCACTTGATTCCAAAGGATTATATGTCATTTGATTCTTAAAGCTAAATTTTAATTGGTCTTTATCACTCTAAATTTTATCTTATGCTAGTTGGGATTGTACACTTTTTTTTTCCTCTTCAGTAAATACCTAGAATGGACTCCTGATCAAATACTACATGAATAATATATATAACTTTATAGGATAATGTCACACTGTAGTTTACAAAGCCATCAGCAGTGTTTCCCTCCATTACCTTATGGCTTGCATAGTTTCTTGTTTATTTATTTATTTTTATTGGAGATAATTGCTTTACAATGTTGTGTTAGTTTCTGCTGTACAACCAAGTGAACCAGCCATGTGCATACATATATCCCCTCCCTCTTGGACCTCTCTCCCACCCCCCATTCCACTCCTCTAGGTCACCACAGAGCACCGACCCAAGCTCCCTGTGCTACACCGCAGGTTCCCACTAGCTATCAGTTTCAGACATAGTAGTGTATTTATGTCAATGTAAGGCTGCTGTAGTTCTTATCTTCGTTCCTCTGTATGTAGTAGGTCTTAGTTCTCTGATTGTTTTTACGATTTTCTTTTTCTTAATGGTTTTAGCAGTTGGATCATTATGTGCTTTGGTGTAATTTTCTTTAAAATATTCTGCTTATACACGCTGTGCTTTTTGATCCGTGTGTTTATAGTTTTCATTGCCTATGGGAAGTTTACTACTGTTATTCTTTGATCTCCCACCACCACTTTTTGTTCTGGGCCTTCAAGTAAACGTATGTTACACCAGTTTACATGGCAACACGTGTTCAGTCTCACTCTATTTTTCCTGTGCTACATTTTGGATCGTTTCTATTGCTGAGTTTTCAGTGCACTAATCTTCGGCAATCTAATATTCAGCTTACATGCTACAGTGTAGTTTTTGTTTCAGATATTTTTCAACTCTAGAGGTACTGTGTTGGTCTTTTTGTTTATAATGTTCATTTCTCCTTTTCATTCTGTTCATGTTTTTTCTGTAGCATCTCAAACATGTGATGGAAGCTCATTTTAGATTTAACATTATTCTTTGCTTATTCCATCATTTCTGTTTTCTTTGGTCTGTTTATATATATATATATATATATATATATATATATAATTTTTATTGGAGTGTAGTTGCTTTACAATGTGTTAGTTTCTGCTGCACAGCAAAGTGAATCAGCTCTGTGAATACATCTATCCACTCTTTTTTGGATTTCCTTCCCATGTAGGTCACACGGAGCACCCTGTGCTACACAGTAGGTTCTCATTAGTTATCTATTTTATACATAGTATCAATAGTGTAAGTATGTCAATCCCAACCTCCCGATTTATCCCATCCTCCTTTCCCCCTTGGAAACCATGTTTATTCTCTACGTCTGTGTCTCTATTTCTGCTTTGCAGATAAGTTCATCTGTACCATTTGTCTAGATTCCACATATAAGTGATATTATATGATATTTGTTTTTCTCTTTCTGACTTACTTCACTTTCTATGACAGTCTCTGGGTCCATCCATGTCTCTGCAAATGGCACTATTCTGTTCCTTTTTATGGCTGTGTAATGTTCCATGGTATATATGTACCACGTCTTCTCTCTTCATCTGTCGATGGACATTTAGGTTGTTTCCATGTCTTGGCTATTGTAAATTGTGCTGCAGTGAACGTTGAAGTGCATGATTCTTTTTGAATTATGGTTGATTTTTCTCTTCATTATGGATGACTTTGATCTGCTTCTTTTCATGCCTGATAACTTGTGATGGGCTGTTGGACAATGTAAATAACGTTAACTTACCTTTTAGTTCATCAATTTTATATTTAGCTGGTATCTTACCTGCTGTTAAAGCCATTCATTCATTTTTAATATTGGTTGTTGAATTTTTATTTGTAAAGTATCCAATCATTATATTTCTAATGAACTCTGTGGCTTTTTATAATTCCTTTTTTGAGTTCATCTTTCTTTAAACATTGTAAATATATTCATCTTGTAGGTTGTGCTTGAGAATCAACAATTGAAGAATTATGTGAGTTTTTTTGTTGCCCATGATTTGAGCTAGTCTTGTTCATGAAGAAAAGATACTTTTTTTTACTGTTTGTCTTCTTCTATCTGCTGATTTCCAAAAATATGATTTTTAATAAAAATAAAGATGTTAATGATGGTATTAAAGATATTAATGATGGTATTCCAGAGAGGTTCTGATTCTCTGCCACTCTCCTGAGGATAGTATCCTGAGTATAATTCTATTCGGAACTATAACAAAAGTTTTTTTGAGGCTTAAGATTCCCTGAATGTCACAGGTAATAAAAAGGTGGTAGTTTTGTGGGTTTTTTCCACTCCAGGTTTGGTAAATTTCCAGTTCTTGATTCTCAGTTTAGGATTCATCCCTTCTTATATGTTTCTGTTGTAGGCAAACATCTCCTTTTAAAACCTTTCATTCATCCTCAGTGAGAGATCATTAAAAGCAGAATTTAAATTTCTTCATAATGACAAAGAGACTCATGGAAAAAGCACCCTTCAGGCTTTTAACTTCTCTGAGTTATGTTTTTTCTTTAAATTAGTCTTAGCCTGCAAACACCTGTAGGTGGGCTCTTGGTTGGGCTTAAGAAAAGTATTGCTAACATATATCAAGTCTCTAGTTTTTATAGTATTTTTTCAGGATGAGATATAGTCTGAAACAATTAGCCTTCTATTTTGGGAAACAGGAAATCTATTTTTTTAATTTATAATTTGTGGCATCTATATATTTAGAAATATTTTAAGATTTGACGACATTTTAAATATTTTAATATGAATAAAAATCTGATCATAATTTGACATCAGATATGGTCATAAAAAAGAATTATGGCATATGTGTTTCATTACGAAGATAAATAAGGAATTAACGTTTCTTTGGATAGAGTATTTGACAAAAGCCAGAAGAGAAAGAGGTAGACTCTACCTCTCTTGAAAATGATATAATCTATTTAAAAAGTTGTGTGATTGGGCTTCCCTGGTGGCGCAGTTGTTGAGAGTCCGCCTGCCGATGCAGGGGACACGGGTTCGTGCCCCGGTCCGGGAAGATCCCACATGCCGCGGAGCGGCTGGGCCTGTGAGCCATGGCCACTGAGCCTGTGCGTCCGGAGCCTGTGCTCTGCAACGGAAGAGGCCACAACAGTGAGAGGCGCATGTACCGCAAAAAAAAAAAAAAAAAAAAAAAAAAGTTGTGTGATTTGAAGCAGATGATTTTAGGCTGAGTTTGAGGCTGTTTCTATAGATGGGTACACAGAAACCTACAGACAATTTCTAGAATTTTCAAGGGATGGAACATTCAAAAGCTCTGGAAAGAATCACACCATATATTGCTTAATTAACAGAGGACTCAGTATTTCTGTTGAAATACCAGGGACAAGAATATGAACCCAGAGCCCAGTGGTGTCAGCAACACACCAGAGCCATCATGTGGACTCAAGGTCTACACGTGGGGAAAAAAAAACAACCACCAGAGTCCAGCTGAGTAGCAGAGCCTTATTTTGGAGAGAATCTAGATAGAACTGAGAGCATGATCCTGTGTTGATGTCTCCAAAGCCAGTCCTGCTTTTGAATTACTGTGAGTTGTGGTAGAAAGAAAAGATTTATATAACTTTGCTAGGAAAGGTCCTTCATGAGGAATAGCAGAATTTGTCCTATTGAAAGCACACATGATTTGACAGAGGTTAGTAACAACACACACAAAAATTGATTAGTCACAACAGGAGAGAAGCATAGTGACTGGTATTAATTAAGAAAGGAGATACAAGCGGTAAACGCCAAAGGATATGGTGTCAAAACATGTCAGCCTCCATCAGTTCCTTCTTAAAATCCTAGAGGGAATAATCACTGTTAGGGGACAAGGGGAAAATGATTGGACATCTTGATAAAAGCCCTGTCATAAGGTCATAATACTGACCTTTGGAATGTTGCTATAGATATGATTTATTTGCATTTACGAGTTGGCGAGAACATTAATGATAGGGAACAAAATTTAATTGAAATTATATCATTCAACAAAGATTTTCAAAAAGGCTTTGGTCAAAATCACATGCATACATGAAATGTTAATTTTAACAGTTCCCTACTAAAATGTAAGCTGGTGTCACTGAACTGAATCTAGCCAATTTAAAAGGAATGAAAAGGAAATAAAACAAATGTTGAAAAAAAAAGAGAGAAAACATAAATGTTAAGTCTCTGTATTAACAGGAGAGGATCAATGTGTTGCCTAATGAGCCCAACAACTACAATTATTCCCAGATAATAAGAGGGGTTTTAGAGGCACATTAACTCTTTCAAACAACTAACCACCTAATTTGCAATTAGGGGACGTTTCTCAAAAGACATAACAGAAGCTGTTAAATGTTTTTAGATATTTCTTGAAATTTGCACTATAAAACTTTATGGAAGGCTGAAAAGCATGGTTTATAGATAATGACTGTAACAATGCAAATGAAAATAAGCGGTGAAAGACTTATGGTTTAAGTACGGAAATAGGATATGTTTTCTTTGTAAGACTTTGGGGGGACTTTTAGGCTTTGTGATATTTCACGTTAGCAAACATTTTATTTTATGATCAATTTAAATACAAAAATTGCTTGTTGGTTTTTCTTTCTTTACCTCAACTACATTTCGTAGCATCCTTTGTATTTGATGGAGATGAGCCTAAGTACTTGAGCTGAATAGTGAGTTTTCAAGGAGAATTTTAGGTCCACTACTAAGACTTATTTAGTCATCAATGAGAATGCATGAAATACTAATATTTTTACAAGGACTGTTTAAAGAATATTCATAACTTAGTCAAAGGATTCTGTGAGTTCAGTGATGTTATGCCATCACATTCTCCAGAGATAAAGAATATTATAACAAAACAATAAATTTAGTTACCTTTTGTCTT
Organism: Globicephala melas; assembly: GCF_963455315.2. Lineage (NCBI taxonomy): Eukaryota > Metazoa > Chordata > Mammalia > Artiodactyla > Delphinidae > Globicephala > Globicephala melas. Next base: position 111,157,808 of record NC_083319.1, on the reverse strand, counting down.
CCTAAATTTCGACCTTTTCTTATTATGCTAGTGGTTTGTAATTATTTTTAAGACTATATGTAAGCTAGAAACAACACAAGATTGTTTTTACTTTGAGTATGAAGTGATGCCTAATAAAATATGAACTTGTTTTCAACAAAAAAGTTTTGTAAAATGTCTCCAGTCCTTCTCAGGTTTGAACTACCATAAGCAGTGTATTTTGAAATGCCTTAAAAATGCTGCTTTTATAATATTGTGTCAGCAGAGCAGATTCACTTTTATTTACTCTAATTTCTCCAATATTTATTTTGAAAATTTACGAAAGCTTTGGAATTTATTTAAGCAGATCTCCTGCCGCTTCATATTTACTAAGCCTCTGAAATATAGTTTGAATTTGATGGGGTCTTCTCTATCTTAAAGAAAAATATTTTTTAGCTGCTAAAATATTTTTAAATAAAATAAACACAAGGTTGTCTGGTGTGCAATGAAATTAAAGTATTGAGTAATTTCTAGTGCCCAGCACCGTGCTGTGGATACCCAGGAAATCTTATTGTCACTTGATCTGGAAGATAAGCATATGTGATTGTAAAATGTATAGTGTAGTCCTTATGAGTAGAAGCTCTAAAGTGACCAAGATGAGAATTTGAGCCTCTCCTTCTACCTTTCCCAGTATTTATCTTAAAAATTACATTTCTAAGTCTCAGTTCTCACTCAGAAATGCTAGCAATATATTTCTCTGAGAGTTACTTTCAAGATTAAAATAGAATCTATGCCGATAAAGTCTTAACTGCAATTCCTAGCACAAATTGAGAGCTAAGAAATAATCATTATTTTTATTACAAAATTATTTCATTACATTTTGTTCGCTGGAAATATAGTATTGATTGATGTACCACAGAAGTGTGTAACTTAGAAAATAAGAGAAATATCATTTTTAACATAAACCTTTTATTGAACAGTAAATAAATCTACAGTCCAATTGGACAGGATACTAAGTCATCCTTAGATTAAATTTGCCGACTTCAAGAGTCAATCCTCAAATATGAGGCATACTGCACTTTTTTTTGTATCATTCTCAGCTGTCAATTAAGTTGACACTGGTTGTTATTTCCAATGTAACGAGAATTAGTCTGACAACCTATTCAATTATCTTGAGACAAAAAACTCTGACATTAATTCAAATGTGACCATTCCTATTTTAAAACATATGTCTCTATATACTTATTTATTTGTTGCATGTGGCATAGATACATATATATTGCACATCAACTTTTTTCCAACAATTGAAGGTTGATTTTTTTTTTGAGTATAGAACTCTTGCTAAAGTGAAATATAGTATAAAGGATAAAATTCTAGACATTGAGTTATTTGACTTCTTGAGGTTTATATTTGAGTCATTTAGCTATTTGTGCCCTTCTTATAAAGTTACAGCCCTTTTCAGCAGATGGCCAAGAGAATGGAACATAAATTGTTCTGTTTCTCATTACCTTTCTGTGCAGTAACCTATTAATTCCAGCCACTGTCTGCCTGCACTATACCATGTCCTTCTCTTCAAAACTAACTCTAGTTAATGAACTGGGTATATTTCAAGTGATTCAAAAAGAAGGTAGCAAGAGTTTGGGGACTGGATTAAAGAAAGTTCAGCTGATTAAAGGAGAAAGGAATGAAAGAAAATGGCATGAAGCCAAGGAATAATGTTTTGTGACTTGAATTAATGAGTTTGGGACTATTCATTAAATGAAATTTTCCCTAATGTATTTAACCACTTAGGATAAATTCAATATTTTGATTGAAAATAAGGAACTAAAGATTACTTATTTATTTTTGTTTTAAGGTTGTGTTTTTATTTAAATAGCGTGCTCAGTTTCTAAATATCCCCAAATATTTCACAGAGAAGGGTTTCACTCTTGGTGGTGTAGTTTATATGGTCTTGGATAAATTTATAATGATATGTATCCAGCATTATGGTATACAGGGCAGTTTCACTGCTGTAAAAATCCTCTGTGCTCTGCTTGTTCATTCCTCCTGTCCTCTAACCCCTGGCAACCACTGATCTTTTTACTGTCTCCATAGTTTTGTCTTTTTCAGAAGGTAATGTAGCTGGAATCATACACTATGGAGCTTTTTCAGATTGGCTACTTTCACTTAATAATATAATAAATTTATATTATTAATATAATATTAATTATTAATATATTATTAATATATTATTAATATAAATATTATTAGTAATGCATTTAAATTTCCTTTATATCTTTTCATAGCTTGGTAGCTCATTTCTTGTAGGTGCCAAATACTATTCCATGGTCTGGATGGACCACAGATTATCCACTCCACCTGCTGTAGGGCATCCTGATGATTGGTTTCCTTTTTTCAATTTCACTGATTTCTGATCTATATATTTTTTCTTTTTTTTCCCTTCCAATATGATTGAGATGTAATTGGCATACAGCACTATATAAGTGTTTTCTCTTTTAATATTTTTTTGATGCGGACCATTTTTAAAGTCTTTATTGAATTTATTACAATATTGCTTCTGTTTTGTGTTTTGGTCTTTCGGTCCCAAGGCATGTGGGATCTTAGCTCCCTGACCAGGGATCGAACCTGCACCTCCTGCATTGGAAGGTGAAATCTTAACCACTGGACCTCCGGGGAAGTCCCATACAGCACTGTATAAGTTTTAAGATATGCAGCATAATGACTTGATTTACATCATGAAGTGATTACCACAATAAATTTAGTGACCATCCAACCATCTTATATAGATACAAAGTAAAAGAAAAAAATATTTTTTCCTTGTGATGAGAACTCTCAGGATTTAGTCTTTTGACAACTTTCATATATAATGTACAACAGTGTTAATTATGTTAATCATGCTGTACATCACGTCCCTAGAACTTATTTATCTTATAACTGGAAGTCTGTACCTTTTGACCACCTTCATAGAATCCCGCTCCCCCCACCCCCCCATCTTTGGTAACCACAAATCTGATCTCTTTTTCTGAGTTTGTTTGTTTGAAGTGTAAGTGACCTGTACCACTATGTTAGGTCCTGTTACACAATACAGTGATTTGATATTTCTGTACATTACAAAACAATCACTATGTTAAGTCTAGTTACCATCTGTCTTGATACAAAGATATTACATACTTACTGACTATATTCTGCAAGCTGTACATTTCATCCCTGTAACTCATTTATTTTGTAACTGGAAGTTTTTACTCTTAATTTCCCTCACCTATTTCACACGTTCCCCCCATCTCCTGCCCTCGGGCAACCACCTGTTTGTTCTCTGTATTTAAAACTATGTTTCTGTTTTGGTATATTTATTTGTTTTGTTTTGTTTAGATTCCACATACAAGCGAAATCATACAGTATTTGTCTTTCTCTGTCTGACTTATTTCACTTAACATAATACCCTCTAGGTCCATCCACGTTGTCACAAATGACAAGATTCCATTATTTTTATGGCTGAGTAGTATTCCACTGTGTATGTGTGTGTGTGTGTGTGTGTGTGTGTGTGTGTGTGTGTGTATACACACACACACACACACCAAACACATCTTCTTTATCCATCTCATAATGGACACTTGGGTTGCTTCAATATCTTTGTTATTGTAAATAATGTTGCAATGAACTGTGTGTGGGGTGCATATATGTCTTTTCGAATTAGTGTTTTCATTCTCTTTGGAAAAATACAGGGAAGTTGAATTGTTGTATCATGTGGTAATTCTTTGTTTCTATTTTTGACCTTTCTCTGCCTTTTATGCTTTTAATTGAAAATTTTATATGATGCCATTTTCTCCCCTTTCTTAATATATCAATTACCCTTCCTTTTTTGTTTTTTTAAACATTTTTAGTGGTTTCTTTTTGATTTTGCAACATACCCTTAAAATTAATCTGAGTCCACTTTCAAGTAAGACTATACCACTTCATATTTAAGTACCTTATAAGAACAACAACAAAAAAATTTCCCAATTCCTCCCCCTGCTCCACAGATCATTGCTGTAATTTATTTCACTTATACATAAGCATATGTGTACATTTGACCCTTGAACAAAGCCAAGGTTTTAGAAATGCCAGCCCTCTTTGCAGTCGGAAATGCCTGTATAACTTTACAGTAGGCCTCCGTATCAGCAATTACACTTCCTTGGATTCAGCCAACTATGGATTGCGTAGTTCTGTAGTACGTATTTAGTGAAAAAAGAAATCGGTGCACAAGTGGACCTGCAGAGTTCAAGCACACTTTGTTCAGGGATCAGTAGGATGGTGTGTCATTAATTTGGGGAAATTATCAATCATTATTGTTTCAAACTTTGCTTCTATTCCTTTCCCTCTTCTCCTTCTGGTGTTCCCGTTATGCATGTTATAACTCTGCAGTTGCTGCACAGTTCTTGGGTATTCTGTTCTATTTTATTCAGTCTTTTTCCTTTGCTTTTCAGTCTCGGAAGTTTCTGTTGTTACATGCTCAAGCTCAGAGGTTCTTCCCTTAGTCCTGCTAATCACTCTGCTAATGAGCCCATCAAAGTTATTCTTCATTTCTATTATAGTGTTTTTGTTTTCTAGCATTTCTTTTTGATTCTTTCTTAAAATTTCCAGCTCTCTGTTTACATCATACATCGGTTCTTGCATGCTGTCTACTTCTTCCGTCAAATCCTTTAGCACATTAATCAGATTAATTAGAAAACTAAAAAACATTAATTAAAAAACTCTTTTGCTCTGATAATTTCAGCATTCCTACCATACTTTTCTATGGTTCTGATGTTTACTTAGTCTCTTCAAATTGTGTTATTTGCTTTTAAGTATGCATTGTAATTTTTTATTGAAAGATGGACATGATGTATTTGGTAAAAAGAATTGTGATAAATAGGTCTTTAGTAATATAGTCCTAAGGTGGGAGGGGAACCTATCATTTTATGGTTCGATCTCAGTCTTTTGGTGAATGTGCATCCCTAGACCGTCAACCTCACCAGTGCACCTTATCTCCCCTCCTTAGGTAGGGGAGGATAGCTGGAAGGGCTGGAGTTGTGTATTTTCCTTCTTCTACCTGGAAGTCTAGAAGGAGTTGGGTTGGGTATTTGCTTTACACCAGATCAGCTAGGCTCTGACATAACCCTGCAGCTGCAGTTCTGGGGGCAGCCCTTGTTAAAAAGGACAGGGGATTTCCCCCTGACGTTCAATATGAGAACCTGGTAGAACTCCTGAAGGTAAAACTCACCAGAGTGTAAACCCTCCCCTGCAACCCCAATGACTGGGTCCTTCTGGAGCTCTTATCTGCCAGGCTTGTCCACACTGAGTCTCCAGCAATTCATCAATTACAGTTTGGGTTTTACTATCCTGGTCCTGTTTCTCACAGAGGTTTCTGCTCATGGGTTTCTCCTCCAGTAAGTTATGATTCTCTATATCTGCTTGTGTGTTTCTCCAGTTGAGGGGGCAGTATTATTCACCGTGACCTCACTGCTCTGCTGGATGAAAGAAGAGCCGTTGATTTTTTAGTTTGTTCAGGTTTTCATTTATTGTTAAGGCAGAGTGAAGGCTTCTAAGCTCCGTCCATGATGGACTGGGGACTAGGATCCCCCCTTGTTTTTTCAGATGAGGATTAAAGACTCTAAAGTGAACATATTTTATCAAAACCACACGTAAAGTAAGATACAGAGCTGTGACTGAATTGTGGCCACCCAGTCCGGGGCCCTGTTTCGTGACCTCTGTGAAATGATGTAGCAGTGTCCTGTGGTCAGGTTAAGCAGTCATCTCAGGAAAGTACACATGTTGTCTGTTTGGTCAACTATTGAAGCTCTTTGACAAATGTGAAGTAAGAGAAGTATGAATAATGATTAAATTACATATATTAAAGCCTCGTGTTTTACAAGGTAAATATGTTAATGCCGTAGACGGGGCAACCTAGTGTAGGTCAAAAATCAAAACCAAAAAAACCCAGGAAGAATCTGTTTGAAGGCAGCTGCGTCATCACTGGTACGATCTGTATTGCCTCTGTTTCATACAAGTGCAAACACGACAAATATTTCGCTTCACAAGACCGATGATTCTGGAACTGTTTCTCAAATGATCCCACTTCTTCTAAACATCTCCTCATAAATGCCTATATAAATATCCCTGGAGTCTTGAACTGCGTGTCCCATTTAAAAAAAAAATACCGGTTTCATTTTGAAGAGATAAGATAGAACTTAAATCACGTATTTATAAATATCTCATTTTTTTATTATTGTGTTTTTATTATAAATAAGATTTACTCCCAATTTTGAGACATCAGAGATATGTGAAGAAGAAACACATTTTTAAAATCATGCCCCTTTAGAAGCGTGGTACGAAATCCTAGGTATCTTACTTTGCTGTTGGGAAATAAATATCCATCCGAAGCAGTGTCCCAGAGCAGAGCACATGGGATGCCACCCGTATCCACTGGTATCTGATCAAATCTCTCCCCATCCTTTTTCATCTCTCCTTCTAAGTTGGGGGTCCCCCAGGTAGGTACTGATTACAACAGTCAAATCCACAGGTTCTTACATTGATAAGCAAGAAACACATGATTTTCTTTGAACCTGTAGATTTCAACTTCAGGAGGTTTTCGTCATTGCAACTGGAAAAGGGTTGATCTGCCATGAGTAGGTGTGTGGTCCATGCTCACAAAGCCCAAGGCCTGCTGCTGCTGCCCCTTCTGGACCTTGAAGGCAGAGGCACTGCCTCTCGTGATGAAACGGAAGTGGTGAAGACACGGCTTCCCCTTGTCTCCCTTCCCTGGCGGCTTAGAGCCATGGATGGATCATGTCATGTTGTCCTGTGCCCTCTGTATAGAGCACTTTTGTAGATACGACTAGGCATTCCCCAGGACACAAATCTACCACCAGGGCAGAGTGGCCAGGGGATCTTTGATTTGCTGTTTCACTCACAGACTTAACTAGAATATCTCCTTTTCTGGTACTGGTCGTAGCACTGGGATCAGATTACCATTTCTGTTTTTGGACATGCTCACAAAATTTTATTCCAGAAGGCTTGTTATATCACATAGCTAATTCCTTTGATCTGTGTCAGTTCAAAATTTTAAATATCCTTTACATTTAGGAAAAAAGTAACAGATTTCTTTTTCTCATGAGGCCCCTGGGTTTCTTATGAAAAGTGTAGCACTTTCAGTTAGCCTACTAGCTATGCACTAATTTATTTCACAAAAGTATCAATTTAGGCTTCACTAAGCACTGCCATATGTGCACACAGGTAACAGCATGGCTAGTCAACATGCAAAAACAGGGATGCATGGAAGGGCCACTGAGGACCAGGCGCTGCTATGGGGAAAGGGAAAACAGCAGTGAACAGACAGAAACGGTTTTGCCCTGAGGGAATTTGCATTATGTTATAAATAATAATATGAAACACTATTGTTTTATTTCTTTTTTATTTTATTTTTTATATTGTTTTATTTCAAGTTAAGGGTTTGAAGGGATGCCTTTGGTGTAGAGAACAGAAAAGTATGAGGACAAGGTGGAAGTAGGGAAACCCCTTGGAAGGCTACCAACGTGGTACAGATGAAAGACAGCAGTGGTCTATGCTAAGATGCTAGAGGAAGCGAAAAGTACTCAGATTCAACACTTATTTTGAAGCTGCAGCAGATAAAATGTGTTCATAGAATGTGCTTGGAGAAAATGAGTAATCTTGGGATTATAATGCATACAGTCTTCTATTCCTTTTTAAACTTAGAGCAGTGTAATATCAGTCCTCTCCAGCAACTGATTTCTTAGAAAATGTGATTTAACAGGACGTTGATGCGTGTCAGCTGTCTGAGCATCTCGCTTTGTTGAATTGTCCGTGCTGGCAAGTTTACAGTGTTCTCTAAAGTTCGGGGCTGTCAGTGGACACAAATAATGATGTAGGGGCTTTTCATGCACCCTGTCTAGCAGATCACCCATGACTACCTTAGCTAAACCCTGAAGAGACAAGCAAGTATGGCAAGTAGAACTCATGAAGCTCTGGTCCCCACAGAGAGACAAGGGGTCTTGAAGACAGACCAGGGGCAGGACTTAGGCACCTCCGCTCTGCCAGTGCCTCCCTTCCCCTGGAACAGCTTTGTCTGACCCCGTGACATGTCCCTTTCGACATAGTGCAACCTGGAAATGCATAGGGTGAGGGGAAATTCTGCCCTCCCTCCATGGAATGTGCAATATAGACTCTCTCACTTCTAAATTTCTGTGACTCCCAATCTTGAATGAGTTCCAATGTTCATTTAACTGTTCTTAACAAATATTAACATACTTTTTTCATTGGCAAATCAATCCCAGCACTTTTTTCTCTATTAAATGGTGAGATGAATTGAAACTTTTCTGTTCTTAACATTTTTACCATCAGTTTTCGCTGGCAAGATTGCTTCTCTTAGTTTTTTGCCATCATTCTTAATTTCAAGACACTTCATTTTTTTCTGTTCTCTAAACTCATTCCAACATACCTGTCTTTTAAAAATATGTATTCTTAGGTTTCAGTAAATAGCTCCACCTGAAGTGTGATTGATGCCAAATAATCTTCTTATCTGGGTACGATACACATTTTAAATAGTTTGCTGTATGGATAAAAATAACAGAAGGACGTGTTGGACAAATTGTTGAACCCATAAAAACTCCTGCTGATAATTAGATTCCAAAGAGATCCACTTACAGGATTTTACTGCTTGGGATGGGAGTTAACGCACAAATGATGAGGTCATTTCATCAAATGCTATGTGTTGAATCCGTGGGGACCATTTTGGGCATAGACATGTAGCTCACATCCAAATTAACAACATTCTAATGATATAAAATTTCAAAAACAAAAACAGGATTAATACATTTTCATTAATTTAATAGATCTATATACTGAATAAAAGTATAAACATTGTCACATCACATGTAAATTTCTAGACAAGAAATAATTTGAAGTTACCTTGTGTTACCATCACTGCCTTTTGATTCCCATTGCCAGCATCATAATTTAAGTCTTGATAAAGTCACACAGCAGTAGTTTCCTAAATGACTTCCCTGACCAGCCTCGATATTCTTCAACACTATTTATTTCTGTCAAGTTGAGTTTCCAAATACCACATAAATTATTTGTTTCTATTGCCATTTTGCATATTGAAAAATTAGCATTAAAGTTAAAAGATCTGAGTTCAAATTTCAGTTTGAACATTTCTTAGAGCTTCAGTTTCCTTCTCTATAAAATGATGAAATTACTACTTAAAATAAAAAGTTGTTTTGGAAATTACATAAATATATACACATATACATTACCTATGTATTTTAGCTACTAATCTCTAATCAATCTATCCATCCATCTAGTAGATATTTCCTTGTCCTTCTTTAAGATTGTTTAATGCTTATATATTAATTTTGAGAAAAATAACGTCATTACTAAGTCTGGCGTGTAAGAAATTTTCTCACGTGGCCGTAAATTAGCATTTCCTACCTGCTCCCAACATACCTTTCTGGCCTTATCTACTATTTTTTTTTTCCATCCAAATTGGGTTTTTTAGTGACATAAATCCACCTTACCCTTTGTTGCTTTTGGCATTCCCTTCCTATCTTTTTCCTGCAAGTAATGCTATTCTCCATCCCTTATGAATATTCTGTTCATCTTCTCTACTGTTTTTGTTAAATCCTCATTATAAACGTCAGATCATTTCTTAACCTTTTGCTTTCATTCTTATTTTCAAGGCATTTTTCCTCGATCTCCTCACTCAGTGATTTGAGTATGTCTTCCTCATTTGAAAGGTGAGAATAGGAGGAACACAAGTTGGGCAGTGGGGAACTTCAGTTCAGAGTCAGTTTTGACCTTTGTAAACTGAGGAATCTTCACCTTATTTAGTCTCTGTTTTTTTACCTATAAATGTAAAATAATAATATCATTCTCAACTGTCATAGGTTTTTCATGACTGATCACGTGGGTAATTCATGTAAACATGATATATAATCCGTAAATTACTAGATGAATTGAGAAAACTGCTTTTTCTCAGCATCTCTGTGTTTAACAAAAAGCACAGTTGAACGTATTATTTGTAAGTATGCCATGTATATGTATATATGTATACACGTACACACGCAAACACATATATATATCTTATGAAAACTGTAAGCTACTTGAGATCAAGGATAGTGTTGTGTATTACCCTACATCTCCTATGGCTCCACACTAAGTATTTACGGAATGCTTAATGCTTAAGATTTTACTCTTTTATTGTTTTATTAATTCAATTAAATGCCTTCATGCTGAAAATATACTGCTGGCTTATCATTGCATTATGTTAAAAAGTTTTGATTCTTAACTTTCAGTAGTAAGAGGCTTCTAAGTGCAAAAAATTTACTTTTCTACTGAAGATTAAGAGAAACTTAAATCCCTTAGGAAAATCTCTACCAAATACAGTACTTTTCTGTACATGAAAAAGCTTAAATATATCAAAGCTAAAACTCATGGAAAAAGTATTCTTTGTCAATAGAACATCTCTCCCACTTATGAAGATAACCATGGGACAGTGTTAAAAAAATGAAGAAAAACATATTTGAACCAGAAACTTATTTTGTTATAGTTGTAACAATTTATTTTAAAAAAATGTTTATTAGACAAAACAAAACTATTTTCTTAAAATTTAATTGAGAACCATTCAACTTCTATTGGCTTCTAGGAGAAAATGCAAATTTTAAGATACAAAGGAGAAAAATAGGGTTATCTTAGAATTTTCCGCAACCGTAGTCAATGCCAGAAGACTAACGTCTACCAAGTGGTGAAGGTAGGCATAAAAGATCAGCTTCAAGAATGTTACATTATCTTAAAATTCAGATATAAAGGTTTTAGAAATATTAACAAGGATGCACAAACTTGCAGATTATATACCACCTTAGGAGTCTTTCAGGGAAAATAAATAGAGTTCAGTTCCCCAATTAAATATCCTAATTTAGTTTGTATTTTAAATCTAGACAACATAAAGATGAACTACAATAATAATTCAGGAATGTTGACATCATGGTTAGATGGTAAACACCATGGTCCTTAAATATACAACAAAAACTGACGGACTGAAATGTTCTTCACTAAACAAGATGTAAATATCGTACAGCTGGGCAACACTAATATAACTGCAGTATGCTAAGAGGTAGGGAGGGAGAAGTATATGGTGTTAATTTCTTCCTTCTTCAAGGCAGGGAGTTAATAGTATAAAATTAAAATGTGATTTAAAGATGACTCCAATTCAACGTGTACCATCATCTCCTTTCTTAATCTGGAGGGATCTTTTAGGAAGGACATCATATCCCATGTAGTGAAGAAAATGGATCTGAAATAAGTCTTCCAATTTTACTTTGGCTCCTTTTTTCTCCCATTCAACTCAAATATAAGAGAATGTAGTGCTTTTAAATATTAAAAATAATGTGCATAAGAAGAAAGAAAACAAATCAGGAATTTTTGAAGCTGATTTGACTTATCTGTTGACATGTGCTTATTTGTGTTTGTGTCTGCAATTATGATTTAATAACACTGATTTTTGTGGAGAGTTTATGGAAGTGGTTTATGGAAGAGCTAATGGATTCGAATTACCTTAGAATCCCAGTTTATACACCATACCCCACTCCCAAACTTGTATATATTATGTATACTTTGACATGAGAGATTTTTAAAGTATTATATAAAAATGGTTTTTAATGTCACAACTAGTTCTAAAAATCTCTTTCTCTTTCTCACCACATCCCTCATGTTCCAAGATAAAATAGTTCAGTGGACTTTGTGAACTTGATTTTTTTCCAAATTTTTAGTTCCTCTCTTACTCACGTGAATCAAGGGAATATAAGCAACGTGTCTTTGTGCATCCAAAGGAGAGAGAAATCTTAGCTTTCTATGTATAGTTGTTTTAACAGCCTGTGCTTTTGCAACCTGGATATAAACTATATATCAGTGGGAACGGTGGAAAAGATGTGGTCTCTATGACATTTCTATGTCTAGATCTAGTCTTTTCTTCTAAGCAAAAGTTGAAATCACCTTTACAGGAAGTAAGGCCTTACTAAGAGAAGGACAAGTGGATGTGAAGAGGATGTATTGCTTCCTTATTAAAGAAATCTATTTAAAAATTAAAATGTGTAACAATCTCTATCTTAAAATCATAACATTTCTCCAGGCCTAAGTCATCTTCATAGCATGGCTCAGAATGAATTGGACACTTGATAGTAACTCAAAATATTAACTACAGCAAGGTGCTAAATTTTGACTTAAATAATTCTAACTACTTAGTTTTTGTCCAATTTAGGGAATAGAGTTTGTTTCCAATAAGATGAAACCTATGAAAGATGTTGTAGCATAAATTTCTGACTTAGTTGTCACATAAGAGGGAGGCCACCTCAGTCAGTACAACTAAGGGACCAGTTTTGTTGTTATTGTTCCAGTTCAATTGTGAGACTGAAGGTAGTTGGGAGCTTATTTCATGTCTAGAGTAGCTGTTAATTTGTTTCTATAATTATATAGTGATTGAGTTAGATTAACCTAGACTTGTCTAAGTCCTGTTGTGATAACGTCTCTTGCTTCCATGGTTCATCATAAACTTAGACATGGGGAATTTCTCTTCTACATGCCATCTGTTGCCTTGAGTTTTGTTTTATACTTTTTTGTTAAGGTTTTTTCTTTTTTCTCTTATATTCTTTTTGTCAAGTAAATGTGTGGTATGTGTATTACCAAGGAATTTGGACAGGCTGTAGCTGTTCTGCATAAAGATATACCCAGAGTTGTTGATAGAAATAAAATGCCAGTAAATGCACTGTTACAAGAAACAATTTCTTTTTTTCTTTTTTTTTTAAAAAGACACCAATTGTACTTGAACATTTGTTACTTTTTTTTTTAATTTATTTTTTCATTTATTTATTTTTGGCTGTGTTGGGTCCCCGTTTCTGTGCGAGGGCCCTCTCCAGCTGTGGCAAGCGGGGGCCACTCTTCATCGCGGTGCGCGGGCCTCTCACTATCGCAGCCTCTCTTGTTGTGGAGCACAGGCTCCAGACGCGCAGGCTCAGCAGTTGTGGCTCACGGACCCAGTTGCTCCGCGGCATGTGGGATCCTCCCAGACCAGGGCTCGAACCCGTGTCCTCTGCATTAGCAGGCAGACTCTCAACCACTGCGCCACCAGGGAAGCCCAGAAACAATTTCTTGAAGAGCTAATTGAAGCATGCACTAACAACAGTGTGTCAAAGGTATTATAAAATGTACCACATATTCACTTAGATAGCATACTATCTAGCATCTGCATAGAAAATCTGAGCCCTTTTAAAATCTGAAACTTAGAATGATTAAATTGCATTATTAAATGATCATACCTCTGATTGGCCTGTGTTCCAACTGAATTAAAATAATATTATTATTTAATACATTTCCTAGAAAAAAGTATTGATATACATATGTAAACATTTTATTGCCCTTAAGCAGTGCTATATTTATGAAAACCTCACTTTTATCCTAGAAGGTAGAAATTAGATAATACCAGCCACATTACATGCATCCCATCTTTGGATCCCTTTGGTTATATATCAGGATAGAGTAATTGAAACATTTTTGTTTTGGAAAAATGTAAATACATGTATTACAGTTGACTTTGAACAATGTGAGTTTGAACTGTGAGGGTCCACTTATATGTGGATTTTTTCAATAAATATAGTTACCTGTATTTTCATTTTACAGATCTTTCAGTTAATTAAATGTGGGGGAAAGTTTTTGTTCCTGTAGAAATCACGGCATCAAAAGAACTGGGGTTTGAGTCCTGATTCTATCCAAACTGTTTCAGCTTCCAGCCCGTGGGTGGGTCATTTCTCAATTCCTTTGCTTTCGAGGCAGAGAGAGCCATAGTATGTGGATTTTCTACTGTCCCTAACCCCTGCCATGTGTGAGGGTCAACTGTACTTGAAAGCGTGCTTCACGTTGTATGAATCCCTTCAGTATCAGATGATTGAGTATTATACTCAGAAATCCATGTTGGTAAATTTTATTGTCTTTTGCTTTTATAACAAAATTCAATCTATTAATAATTTTCAGGGTGTAGAATTTTGTGACCCTAGCAAAATGATCTCTGCTGTATGTGTCCTACAGCGTTCTCCTGGGCAAATGTTCTACATCCTCTGCGTTGAGGAAAGTTTAGCATTATCCGTATAGGACTCGGAGTCCCCCCCGCAGGGTAGAGGTCTCTGAATGTGGAGTCCGCCTTCCTGGGTTCAGTCCTGCCTCTGCCACTTTTTACTAACTGTGTGACCTTCCATAATTCGTAAGCATATTGATATCTCTAAAATGAGACTTATCTGTAAAACGGTACTTATCTTGTAGAACAGTTGTGAAGATTTTCTGTGGTGATTATGCAAAGATTGTAGCAGAATGCCTGGAGCATATTATGTGCTCAATTACTAACCAGTCAGTTTTTTCAGTATTATTATGTAAGTGTTCAATATGCTGTTTTATCACCGATCGGCAGATTGTGAGATGGAAAATATGGTCCAGAATAGGAAAGAAGCCTCTACGTAAATTGCTGGGCAAGATTTGCCAAGTTCTTCTCCATTTAATACATCACGTCATATTTAAAAATAGGAGTTACTCTAAGGGTGCCTTTTCTATGGGCTTTCCCAGAGCATTTTCATCCTCATTTGAGTTATGATTTATCTAACAAACTAATAAATAGTCAAGATGTTCCTCTGAGTGAACCTAGTTTTTGATAATTTTATCCAGAAATTAATTCATGGCTCAGATTAGTATTGTTAGAAAACAGACTTTTCTTGTTATATAAGGCATAACTTGTATCTCTTTAGCATATAGGAACTCATGCACAAATTGTAATAGAGGGACATGTGTGGGCTTATATCCTTTGGTAATCAGAAATTTTAAAAATTAGAAACATTTAGAAGCATCTTGTTAGACTACTCACCTCACCCATTGGAGCATCCATCAGTACCACAAAGGGAAGGAGGAAATACTGTTGTCAGTTTTCTGGACTCCACAACTGCTGAACTAAAATCTCTATATTTCTGCTCTCACTTGTATTTCACAAATTAGCTGTCTATTCTTCCTAATAATTAGGGACATCGGAGACTATTGTTAGTCATTCGAGAAAATCCTGATCTTTATTTTTTAGTATTTTCATTTCCTTTGCTTTCTGGAGTCGTAAGTGCGGTGATTGTGGGGAGGGGAGACGGGCACCAAGCGAGGAGTCTTATTCCCAGAGAGGAGATGTTCTTGAAGGTTTGCTTACATAACCCATCTGTTGCAGCCCCAGAATAAACTGTCCTCAAACTTCTGTCACTTTAGGAAAACTAGGTGATGGGAAATGAGAAAGAAAAGTCAGAGTTACTGGAGTACTAAGAGCTTGAGTACTAAGAGTAGTAAATGGTGCTGAGATTGGCTGACAATCCTAGCAATACAATGTAAGGTCGAGACGGGATTTGGGTTTCTTACATATTTACAGAACTTTGATTCAAAACTACACCTAGGGCTTCCCCGGTGGCGCAGTGGTTGGGAGTCCGCCTGCCGATGCAGGGGACACGGGTTCGTGCCCCGGTCCGGGAAGATCCCACATGCCGTGGAGCGGTTGGGCCCGTGAGCCATGGCCGCTGAGCCTGCGCGTCCGGAGCCTGTGCTCCGCAACGGGAGAGGCCACAACGGTGAGAGGCCCGCGTACCGCAAAAAACAAAAACAAACAAAAAAAACTACACCTGACTCCCAAGTTCTCATCCTGCAAGGGTTCTGACTTCTCATCAAGCATGATTAATAGACTGATACTTTATTGCATCCTTCATGCAGTGTATTATACATTTAAATAAAGTATTAATCTTTCATTGTTAAACCATGAATACAACATGATTCTGCTCTTCCCATGGCAGGCTGCAGGCAATATTATAAAGGAAAATGACTGCACTCAAATCCTACATAGATTTATACCATTGGGTATAAAAATCATTTTTCTATTCTAATCCTTAACCACAGTGGTTACTCCACCCTCTAATATCTGTTCACTAATTCACAAAACACAAAGACACTCTAAAAACGTCTTGAGATGCCATGCAACGCTATAAATAGCATATTAGGACACTAAATATTTCTAAAATGAACAAAGTTCTCTTGTTTCCCTGAAATCTCTATTATTAGGTAGTGTACACTTAGCTACTTACTTTTATGCTATCTAATGTTTATAGTGATTTAGGTTTTCAGGGAGTGATTTCACAAGACTTGGAATAATATAATAAGAGGTATAAAATATTTTAATAATTGTTTTCATATATTAAAACTCTGGTTCAATATTACTTCCACAAACTGAACATTTCTACTTATATAATGTATCTTGGATTTAGATCAGGTTATAGATATAGATTAAGTATCTTAGTTATGTAAATAAGAAAATGTTTGACCTTAGCTTTTAAATATATGCTAATGAAAGCAGTAATAATAACTTGCAGTTATATTATTGAAGAATAGTAATGACTTGAGAAGTAAGCATATACTGTATATGTTTCATTTTGACTCGAATAAGTATGCTGTGATTCTATGACTCTCATCAAATAATGTCACTCTGGGTTTTAAATCCATTTTTATCACCCAGAAGATAACATCTGCCAATATTTGATTAGAGGATCTAGCTACCTAAGACAGATTTTCTCAGTTTGATAGATAATCTGGAGCTTCAAGACTATTGATTAAAGCTGCATTCAAATAAAAGAAAAGAAAGCAAGCAAGAAAGAAAAGAAAGAAAGGAAGAAAGAAAAGAAGGAAAGAAAGAGAGAAAGAAAGAAAGGAGGAAAGAAAGGGAGAGAGAGAGAGAAAGAGAGAAAGAAAGAAAGAAAAAGTGAAAGATGACTTTGGTTACACACTTTAAGTTCTGCTTTTTTGCTGCCTTGAATCCAAATAGCAAAGTGTGTTCCTGTCTTATCACCTCAAACAGATTCTTCTGCATTGACTAGAAAATAAACTTCAAATGAGTTCCAGCTTGATGAAGTTTTTAAAAATCTCATTTAAGAATAAAAAAGACCTTGATTCTCTTTATTATATTTTTATTGAAATAAAATAAACCCAAATCATCTGAAAGGGAACTAGGAGTAATGTACAGTATACCTTGAAGTCCTTTGCTATTAGATACATAGAATCAGACCAATAATTTAAACTGTTGCAGTAAAACAACTACAGCCAAATATAGATGAAATATGAAGTTTTCTTAAATGATTTTTAGATGCTTCACTGCCTTATCCAGCTACTTTATGGATCCTTCTAATGGGACATAACTGGGATTTAGTGAACACCCAAGGCAGGTGTTATGAGCCTGAATGCATTAGTACCAATTTGAGCTCTGCGCTCTAAGTATTTTAGTACAATCTTAAGACGCATAAAAGTATTTACAATATCTCTGTACCCTGACAAACTTCTGAGATGATTTAATAGATATCAGACAAAAATTCAGAACTTATACAGGTTAATTTAAAATTAATTTATATAAAGTTAACTATACATTATTAGTGCACAGTTTGATGAAATTTGACAAATGTATACTTCAGTATCATTGCCAGCCCAGTAAATAAAGATTTGAATGTTTTCATGATTCCCAAAACTTCCCTCAAAGCACTTTGTGTCTGACTCTCCCTAACCCTGGAACCAGGCAACCTCTGATCTGCTTTCAGTCACTAGAGGTTCATTCCCATTTCTTGAATTTAATAAAATAATATACAGTATGTACTCTTTTGTATCTGTTTTTTTTTTCATGCAGCCTTCACTTTTGCGATTCATCTATGTTATTGTGTGCATTAGGAGATCCTGCCTTTTTATCTGAGTGATATTCCATTGTATGGATAGTTACCAATGTGTTTATACGCTCAGCTATTGATGGACATTTGTATTGTTTTCAGCTTGGGGCCATCAGAAGTAAAACTGCTGTGGACATTCATGTACATGTTTTGATGTGGACATGCTTTCATTACATTTGGGCACAAACCTAGGAGTAAAACTGCCGAAACAGGTGGAAATGCAAGTTTAATAGAAACAGCCCAAATCTTTTCCTACATGGTTTTTCCAGTTTACTTTCCCAGCAGTAACGTATGAGAGACCCAGTTGCTTCACACAAAGAATTGTCAGTCTTTTAAAAAGTCACCATTCTCATGGTTGAGTAATGTAATCTCCTGTGGTTTTAGTGAATTTTACTGATGACTAATGATGGGAGAAGCTTCACATTCATGTGTTAACAGCGGTGTATTTTCTTTCAAAAGTATCTGTTCAAAGCTATTGCCAATGGATTAGGTGTCTTACTGAGTTCTTACAAGTTCTGGATGCAAATCCTTTGTCAAATGCATACACTGCCAACATTTTCCTCCAGTTTGTAGCTTGCCTATGCATTTTCTTAGTGGTGCCTTTCAGAGAGTAATCATTTTTAATAAGTTGGAGTCCAGTTTATCAATTTTTTTTCTTTTATGGTTCATGATTTTTGTCCTCTATTGAAGACATCTTTGCCTACCCTGAGGTAGCAAAGATTTTCCTGCTATGTTTTCTTCTATAAGTTTCATAGAAATAAGATTTACATTTAAAGTTATGATGTTTTAATGCTTTAAAAGTAGAGTTATTAATATTTATATATAGTGTGAAATGAGTATCGAGGTGAATGTGGATGTCCATGTGGTTGTCCAGCTGACTCAGGACCAGTTGTTGACTGTTGTTATCCCCTTGCAATTAACTTGATATCTTTATTGAAAAATCAATTAACCATATATGCATTGGTTGGATTTGTGGACTCTTTCTCTTCAGTATTCTAATGCATATCCTTACATCACTATCACATTGTCTTAGGTGCCAAAGAGTTAGAATAAGTCCTGCAATCAGGCAGTTTAAGTACTCAAAATTTGTTTCTCTTTTACAAAATTAGTTTGAATATCGTACATTATTTGTATTTCCATAAATATCATACAGTAAGTTTTCCAATATCTACAAATATAAAAGTCAATTGAGATTTTGATAGCGATTATATTGCATCTGTGAATTATTTTGGGGAGACTAGCATTAAAGTCTAGAGATTTTTGATTAGGAATGTACTTCTATATTTAGATATATTTAAATTTTTCTCATGAAAATACTGTATTTCAAAAATTTTATATTGATTGATGATATGTTGTTAAACGCATTCCTAAGAATTTCATATGTTTGGACTCTATTATCAATTGAGGTTTTTATTTCATTTCCTAGTTGTTCATTGCTTGTATATAGGAATATCATGGATATTTTATCCCGTGACCTTGATAAAAACATGTAGTGCTTCTAGTAGCTTTTTTATAGATTCCTTAAACTTTGTGTATCCACCATCATAGCATCTATAAATTAAGACATCTTTACTTCTTTCTTCTATTGGGTGAATCTAGATACCTTTTTTTTTAATTTTCATTTTATTACCTTATTGTTCTGTCCAGGATCTTCAGTAATTTTTTTAACTTAATTTTTATTGGCGCATGGTTGCTTTACAATGTTGTGTCAGCCTCCACTGCACAACAAGATGAATCAGCCATACACATACAGATATCCCTTCCCTTTTGGACTTCCCTCCCATTTAGGTTACACACAGTACACTAGGTGAGTTCCCTGTGCTATAAAGCATGTTCCCATCAGTTGTCCGTTTCATACATAGTATCAATAAAATGTTTGTGTGGGCAAACTTGCCTTGTTGCCAATCTTAAGAAAAAAACTTCAATATTCCATTATGCAGATTGTTGTAAGTTTTCTCTAGATATCTGTGATGAGGTTATGAAAATGTCCTTCTATTCCTAGTTTGGTGAGAATTTTTTTTTTTTTTAAATGAAGTATTCAGTTTTTCAGATGTGTTCTCTTCATCTACTGAGATCATCATCTGACTCTTCTCTCTTTTCATGTGGTAAATTACGTTGATTGATCTCTTTCTTTTTTTTTTTTTTAAATATTAAACCAACCTGGTCTTCCCAGGATGAACTCAATTTGGTCATGATATCTTTTTCTTTTAAAACGTTGCTAACATTTTTAAAGTGGGGGCAGCAGTAGGGAGTTGTTGCTTGATGATTACCTAATTTCTGTTTGAAGTAATGAAAAAGTTTTGGAAACAGGTAGTGGTGTTGCTTGCACAACAACATAAATATAAGGAATGCCACTGAACTGTACACTTAAAATAGTGAAAATGTCAAAGCTTATGTTATACATATTTTACCACAACATGAGCAAAACTTTTAAAAAGGATAATTATGAACGATTTTCGAACTTGTGGTATCTTTAGCACTACATTACCCACAGAGTTCATTAAGCTGCCAGTGCTTGATTTCTGAAAGTCCTCTGCATTGGTTACCAGTGGATTCTTGCCCTTACAGTATGTACCACGCCTGGATGTTTCGGATGCCTAGAAACAAGCCCGGCCCTCGTCAACATAGCCCTCAGCTGCAGAGCCCAGTTCTGTTCTCTGCTTTAAAATAAAGGGTCAGTGGATGAGGCAGCCAGAGTCTCGCTTGCTCCAGTGTGTATGACAGCAAGCAGGACTCATATTAGACATGGGTGTCACAAACGGACTACCCCCGAATTAGGCCGTCAGAGTTTCCCGTCCCTACAGACCGCTGACTCCACAGTTTCATGAGGACCCGCTCTCTTTCACGTTAGTTTTGTGTAAATAGTTTTGAGTGTGGAATCTCACAAAGGAGACGGTTCTATAAATCCATGCCATATCATTTTACAGGTGAAAGGTAAAAGGGTGTCTTCTTTGGAGGTTATAACCTCTTGCCTATATGGTTTCCATTGGGCCACTTTCCACTAAAATTGATATTCTTGGTACTGATGCTCTTCATCGTAATTTTTTACATTTGTTTTGTAATTTGTAGAGTTTTACAGAAAACTCATAAGGGTAATGAAATCTGTTATCCTGACATTTCACTAGGTTCATGAATGCTTGAACTTCAGTTCGAACACGGTGAGAATATAAAAGATAAAACAAAATGTGTATATTTATGGACTGCTTTGTTATTACATGACCATAATCATCAATTTCTGATTTAATTATCTGTCATTTGTAATATCCTGTTTGTACACATAAATTTCTATGCCAGTCACAACACATTGAGATATAAGGCACATACACAAATCTATCTAAATTAAACTGTCTTAAGTTACAAAGAGAAGGAGTACCTTGGCTTACCTAACCTCACTGTTCGGGAGAAGGCTGGCTTCTGGAGTTGCTTAATCCAGGGATTCCAATAATGAAATCACTAAGGCATTTTTCTCGCTTCCCGCAACATGGCGAGGCTTCTGGTCACAGATTAAAGCGTCACTGCCTCTGACATCTTATCAACTGAGCAAACCCTTTGAAAATGGAGCTTTTTTTCTAAAAGATGTAACTAAAAAGGCTGGAAAAATCACATGCATATGTGCACACTGTCTCTTGCCAGAGGCGGAGACCATGTAATTGGACAGATCTTGGTCATGTTCAGCCCTTCTGCTGTGGAGGGGAAGAGTTGAGGTGGTTAATCCTATGTCACTTACATGGAACATGAATTCCTAAGAAAGAGGGTTTGGCAACAAGAAAGTGGAATATGCTGTTCGGCTCCCAAAGAAAAGATACTACTTGTGCTTATATTTAAAATTGGCATAGTGTTTCCTAAATCAAAGGATTATTAAGTATTAGAGGAAATTGTGTGAAATGCCTTGAGACTCACTTTCACAAAATGAATGACCAGTGGATGCAATATCTTTATCTTCCTCATTCCTCTTAACAAGCGGAAGTTAAGTTCAGTGGATTATGTCTATTTATAGAAAATATAAAAGATGCAAGCTAAGACAGTCAGATATAGGGGGAAGATTCTTACCTTCTTTGCTAGCGAGATATGTTACCTCTGTAAGAACAATGGGGAGTCATGACCTGGCCATGTTTTCGAGCTCATTCCTCGTCCAGTGGGATAACAGAGGAATTTGTCTTTACAGTTAAAGAGACTCATATATGCAGAGTGTATAACTGATTAAAATTTTAAACTGTCATTTGAAATATTTATTTTCCCTAGTGCTAACAGTAGTTCAATCTCAAAGAAGAAAAATGTTGACATACATGGCTAAAAAAAAAAGGTTAAGAAATAAAGTAATTCTCTTGTTAGAAAAAAAATAGAGTAGTGAATGTACTTTTTTTTAAAATAGCAGAAACTTAAAAAAAAATTATTTATTTATTTTTTTTGGCCACGCCGCGCAGCATGTGTGATCTTAGTTCCCCAACGAGGGATCGAACCTGCGCGACCCCTGCAGTGGAAGTGCAGAGTCTTAACCACCGGACTGCCAGGGAAGTCCCCCTGAATGTGCTTATTTGATCAAAGAGAAAAAATATTTAGTACAAGAAAATCAAGATAATGTGTGATCTTATTTCAGAGTGAATATTTCAAACAAGGATGATGCAAGAAAATGTAAAAGTATTATAAGTTAAAACTATTAAGTTCTGAAAAAATATTTCATCGATGAGAGCAAGTATTAAGATAATTATTAAAATATTCAAAATGTATAAAGTAATAACATAACAGGAAACAGTACATTTAAAACACACATGCAAAAGAAAATAAGCTATGTTCATCTCATGCCATGGAAAAGAATACCAACATATATACCAAGAAAACACTAAAATGAATTATTTTGGAATTAGAAAGACTGGATTTCATATTTATAAAGAAAATAAGGAATTTGTAATAGCCAAGAGAAGAATGTAACAATGTAGAACAAGCCAAATAAAAACTAAAAATATTAAAATGCTGCAATAATTAAACGTGCAATTTCAGTGGAAGAAATAGAAAGAATAATAATGACCCCAACTGTGTATAAGAATTCAGTGCAAGGTAGAGCTGCCTTTTCAAACCAGTATCAGAAATGTATAATATTGAATAAATGTAGCTGTAAATACTGGGTAGCCACTGGAAAAAAAGACAGTTGAGTATTTGTCTCATCTAACAATAAAATTATTCTGGGCACATCAGATATTTAAAAGTAAGAATGAAGTTATTAAAGTTCAGAGAAGAAATATTGGAAGAATTTCTACCATGACACAGAAGTCACACATTTTAATATATATAAATAAAATAATGTCAAAAGACTAATGACCGAATTAAGAAAATGAAACTCACATGTCAGACAGAAGATTGATTTCCTTAATTTCTAAAGAGTTCCTAAAAATCAAATTTAAGAAAAATGCAGTAAAAAAAACAGTATGAATTGAGCAAAGCAAATGCAAATGATTCTTACATTCTTATCTTCTATTATCTTATTATGTTTTAAATATCTTATATCTTATATTTAAAATATCTTCTTATATTTTAAAATGCTCAATCACAGTCCTAGTGAGAGAAATGCAAATCAAAACTACTGTGAGATACCATTCTGTACACTAATTTGAAAAATCCCAAAAAGGTTTGATGACAGTATTTTAATGAGTGTATGGGGTAAATAATATCCTTATGCCTTGGTGGTGAAGCATAAACGTCTATTGTGGCCAATTTTACAGTAACTACACAAACTAATATATATATATAAATATCTGATCTAGCAAAACCAAACTTTAGGAATTTATCTAATAGATGTTCTTGACTATATGTGAATTACATGGATTTTTTTTTTTTTTTTTTTTTGCGGTACGCGGGCCTCACTGTCGTGACCTCTCCCGTTGCAGAGCACAGGCTCCGGACGTGCAGGCTCAGCGGCCATGGTTCACGGGCCCAGCCGCTCCGCGGCATGTGGGATCTTCCTGGACCGGGGCACGAACCCGTGTCCCCTGCATCGGCAGGCGGACTCTCAGCCACTGCACCACCAGGGAAGCCCGAATTACATGGATTTTTAAACATTTTTCCTTTTTACAGCATTGTTTTTAAAAGCAACATTAAAGAGGTAGGGGGAAGAAGGAGTGGGAGAGGGAGGCCAAATGTATACTTAATGAATATAATGTAATATTACACAGCCAGTAAAAAAACATGAGACAGCGTTATACATGCTGGTATGAAAGAGTGGTGAATTCTTGAATTAGAAGACACACACACACACACACACACACACACACACACACACACACACACACACGTACCTTCAGTTCCTGTACAGATTTACACGGACTCATCAGTGTCTGCTGTAACTTCATTAAGTTTACACCTATTAAGTAGAGACCTGGACTGTGGATGGTGAGCTATGGTTCAGCCGGAGGCCACCAGGGAACTGAAGCCGAGGTTTATGCATCACAGGTCCTGGAGGAGGAGGGTGGCCTTGAGGGGTCACTTTGGGAGATCAAGGCAGGTGCAGGCGGAGGGAGTGGAGGACTGAATTGGTCAAACCAAAAAGAACAAGGTTTGAGTGAGCTCCCTGGGGGTCTTACCTAAGGGGCACACACAGAGAAGGCCTGGGGGGAACGGGGGAATGCTGCTCACAAGGGCGGCTGGGGGGTCATTTCAGGAACTTCCATGCCGGTGACTCTTGGGCAGTTCCCCAGGGCATGGATTCGCACGAGGGGCTCGGGTCAGTCCAAGGCCCCCGGCTGCTGGCCACACAGCGTGGACGCTGAGGCCGCGACATCACGGGGTACCTTAGCACGCTCTGCACACCATGTGTGTGTGAAACGTGGCACGGGTCTTGGGAAGGATACCTGGTAGCCTCTGAGGTGGGAAATACGGGCTGAGGGGTGAGTATGGGAAGGAGAAATAGAGCCTTTTCCCCCCTTTGTATCGTCTTATTGCAATTATATTTTCAAAAATTAATAATAACTTATGGAACATATGTTGCCCTTCCCTCAGGGATATGCTTTCATACTTAAACTATGTTATTGAATCTTTTTTATGAATAAATCATGCCATTTATTTATTTTGGTTGCTTATTCCTCACCCCTCTGTTGGCCCCGTCGGTGAATTACAAGACCTGAGTTTTAAGGTTCACGCTGTAGTGCTGGTCTGAACGTGGAAGGAGCCCGAGAAAGTCACCCATTTTATGGGGGCTGGGGTGCAGGGAGGGCAGAGGTAAAGGAGCAAAGGTTAATGAAATCAGTAAAGAATTTACCTAAATTAGTCTGTAAATGGAGAGGTAATCTCATCATTGAGATGTGGGTAGATTAGAAGCAAAAATGAGTGTTATCCCCTCATCTTCCAAGAGGAGAGTCAAATGCTATTTAGAAATCAAGCAAACATCTTGCGGTCAAGAGAAATGAGAGAAACAGTGATGCAAGCTGTGTGAAGGATTTCAGGGGCTGTAGGAGGTTCAGGGTTCAATATGGGAGGCCATTACCTGGGGCGGCTGTTTTAGGGCAGGTGTGGATGCCATTATTTAAGGTCCTTGATGAATGGGATTGGATGCAATCATCTGCATGCATGTAACTCGCTTCACTGTATGTGTTAGATTATTTCTTATTTTTTTCTTATAAGAGTTGGAACTTTATGTATCACAGGATGGACTTTGCATTTCTGTATATGTAGGGACATATAGCTTACTAAAGTACTGAACAAGTGAACCCAAGTTTCCTTTTGAGATTTTTGTAAATAAAGTAGAGAAATTAGAAACTGAATTAGCATGGAGGTGAATAGAGAAAGATATAGATGTAGATGTAATTACGGATACAGACGTAGAGGCAGATGTATTAAAAAGACTGAGTATATCAACAGATAGGAGACTGAGTATCCAGTGAGGGATCATAATCTGATGAACTGAAGAAGGATCTTCCAAGATCTTTGAATAGTAAAAGCAGATGAAGTTCAGGATACTGTTTGAACTTAAAGTATTTAAGTACTTAGGTCCCTGAGATAAAGTAGAAGACAGAGGAGATGAAATTCATTAAAGAAATACTTAAAGCTCTAGAAAGAAGGAATCTCTAGAAGCTATTTTCATGGCAATAAGCAATTAAATAATTATACATGGTTTTAAAAATGTGCTTTGGGGGCTTCCCTGGTGGCGCAGTGGTTGAGAGTCCGTCTGCCGATGCAGGGGACGTGGGTTCGTGCCCTGGTCCGGGAAGATCCCACATGCCGCGGAGCGGCTGGGCCCGTGAGCCATGGCCGCTGAGCCTGCGCGTCCGGAGCCTGTGCTCCGCAACGGGAGAGGCCACAACAGTGAGAGGCCTGAGTACCGCAAAAAAAAAAATAATAATAATAATAATAATAATAATTTTAAAAATGTGCTTTGGAAATTCATGTAGGTACAAAACCACTTTTTTAAAGCATTAAATAGAGTATGAGCCACAGGTGTTTTCCCGATTGTCTGAAAATGAATGTGTGATCAGTTTTCGTAGTTTGAGAGTAGATTTTCCGAAAGCATGGCGACAGAGTCAGTTTATATAGTATTGTATAAAGAGTGTGGCCAGGATAAGGATACATGGGTCCTAGATTTACCCTTAAAACTATCTTTGGGAACTCAGTTAAATTCTGTAAATCTCACTATTTTTTTCCATTAACATGAGAGGTTTGCTAGATTGTCTGTGTGGCCACTTCCTAAAAACCGTATCAAATTGTTGAGCTGACTTTTGCAGGCTTCTTCTAGCACCAGGGTCTGTAATTTTATGATATTTCTCTGTACTAGCAGGAGACAAAATAAATTATTTGTTTACATCTATTTCCTACTGTCTGAGGATCTGATATGTGAAGCAGTCATAAAAGAGTGTTTGCTCCTAAATTATTCCTAGGGATTTTTTGCACTGTTCGCTTGGGAGTTGCCTCTACATAATTGTTTGACTGCCAAAGCGGGTCTGATGATGAGGGCTACAGGACGGTATTTCTGCAGACAGTGAGTCCTTTCTGCATGAAGTATGATTCATGACTCCACATGGTTTCTCTCAGTTTTATATACAGCAACATACATACAATGTAGCTATTTTAGAGTTAATCAATAATAGGTGAGTCAAGAATCATTCTACACATTGCAGAACGAAGTAATGACTCTAGCTTCCTGAGAGATTTCAGGCCACAAAGGCAGAGGGCAGTTGTAAAAGGAGACATTTAGCAGACAGATTTCATTCAGACTTTGATTAGCTGAAGGTGTCCACCCAAAACATACACACACAGACATATGTGCACACACAAACCCATGTGGGTGTTTCAGGGTCACAGAAATAAATTAGTCATGAGCATGAAATTTTGACCACCTTATTGGAATATGAAAATATTTATGGAGTTGACATATGGTACTTTTAGCTATGAAAATTAGTGCATTTTAAAAAATGATTTCTAAGATGATTGCTAAGCTCTCACTTTTTAGGAAACTCTGCAGGTCATCTATAGGGTAGTCCTAGGGTTCTTGGTTTTTCTATACATGAGCCAAATAATGGAAATACATGTAATTTACTCTTCCGACCCCCAGGAATAAACGTGTGTGCATTTTTTTTTTTTTAAAGGATGTATGTTTTATTATTTATTTATTTATTTGCGGTACGCAGGCCTCTCACTGTTGTGGCCTCTCCCGTTGTGGAGCACAGGCTCTGGACGCGCAGGGTTAGCGGCCGTGGGTCACGGGCCTAGCCACTCCGCAGCATGTGGGATCTTCCCGGACCGGGGCACGAACTCGTGTCCCCTGCATCAGCAGGCGGACTGTCAACCACTGTGCCACCAGGGAAGCCCGTGTGTGCATTTATTTTTAAATGAAATATTGGTCACTTCTGATTTCATGGCTAAGTCCTGGAGAGCTTTTGTTTTTCTTTTTTAACCAGAGAGCTGAGTTTATCACACTCATAGTCCCTAATAAGGTAAAATTATTGGTCATTGCATACTTCTCCCTTTGTTTATTCCCTTTCATCTTCATACAGCTTCCATGACTCCCTCCAGAATGATAACCATCTTAATATGTTTGATAAAGTACCTTTTATTTGAATATGATCTTGCAAAGTCTGGGTTTCTTAATGCTGTGTTTATTTTCATAAATTTTGTTGATGGTTATTATACACTCAGAAGCGCACACATTGTAAGTGTACAGCTGCGTGAACTTTCACCACATGAACATGTCTGATTACTCTGTACAAGGTAAAGGCATAGAACATTAACAGGATCTGTAGAAGATGCCCTGTATCCCTTCCAGTCACTACCCCCTTCCAGAGCAATCCTGACCATGAAAGACTAATAATGTCTCTTGTTTGGGGGCTTTATATAAATGGAATCACACACTAGGTACTCTGTTGGCTTTGACTTCTTATGCTCTACGCTGTTCATGGCAGACTTATTTCTGTTGCTTTGTGAACTTCAGTCACTCTCATGACTCCAGGGTAGCCTCCCTCAAACATTTTACATGGGAGGAGCTCTTGATTCTTGTTCAGGTCTCAGGGAACCCCTAAGTAAAAATTATAATATCTATTTGTCAAGGCAAGCTAACATGCTCCCTGAATTCTCCACCACAATCTATAATTAAAATGTCAATGATCTTTTGAGAGGTAAAAGATAATTTTCTGTAGCTTTGCTTATTTTGGGCCAGTTTACTCCTCCCTACAAAGGCTATTAATTCTAATCAAATCAATACTGTAGGTACAGGAAATTTATGTTTTTAAAAAGTTTCTCTTTTCTTTTTTTTAACTTACTGAAATGTCCTAAAATCCTCATTACAAATTTCTATTGTACAATATGCTGATGAGTTGAGGTATGGTATGTGAAATATTGTCTGTGAAAGAGTGTTTTTTCCTAATTAAACAGAAATGATTTTTAACTAAAAGTTACTAAGGCAAAAACAACAAGAACAATGAAACCCAGGTGAAGCATAGTTTATCTTTCTTGAAATTAGTCTCTTTCTGCTCTTTTCATAAAATTTTAAAACATCATGCAGACATTTTCTGATAAATAATTGCTGTAATCCAAATAGGATTCAATTTTCTAAAGGTAGGATTAATTTAGTGAATGTAAATTGGTCTTAGTTAAGATCATTTATAACATGAATATTTATGGCAGTGTTGAAAATTAAATATACTAATACAATTATCCTTTAAATAAAATATGAATAACATGTGGCTTAAATAATTTTATACAACACTGATATAAAAACGTTTTTTCCCCAGTGACTTGATCAAGTCCAAATACAGGGCTAGAAGTTACAAGTTTATTTTACATGTGTGAGTTTCTTGATCTTTTGCAGCTTTATATACCTGAAATGTCTTTTTTCTGCTCTAAAAATGAGTGACTTTACCTCCGTAATGTTTTTATGCTGCACAAATGCCTAACTTTGCTTAACTAAGGAAATAAAGCACAGGGGTATCTCATATTAACTAAACTGAGACAATTTCAGTCTTTGTTCTTGATTCTTTTTTTAAATAATGAAACTTGCTCAGGCTTTGATGAAGTTGAAAATTGTATCAAAATGCATGTTACTTTCTTGTAAATGGCAGAACACTCATCTTTTATAGCATCTGGAACCTGTCTGAGGCAATCAGGTGGCCTCACTTTCATTGCATTATCAGGCTACCTTCTGTAAGATTCTTTCTCTTCTCTACATGTCAGAAGCTGAGCAGAATATTCAGAGAAAGGGCCCTAAGCCATTCACATGCAGGTGTTAAAAGTACAGGAAATGCTGCTCTGCCATGTTCTACATTTCTTCCGGATGGTTTTAATAAGTCGTGAGACTTTCTCATATACTTAACCACTTCCAAACCAAAGCACCAGTGGAAACATTTAAGTATTTTTATTTTGCAACATTTTCCCAAAGATTCAGTTTTTTTTTAAATCCAAGATTTTTGTCACTTAAAATCAAAACATTTTCTCCATCCGCTGCAGAGATGTGTTCAGCTAATTAAAAAGTATCTGTTAAGGAATTTCTGCAAACAAGCTTCATTTTCAAAGCACTAAGTAAAATCTGGCCTACTGTTTTTTTAAGTACTGCAATTCACCTTTCAGATCAATTTATCAGGAACTCTTCCTCTGTAAAGCTATCATATTGCTATATATAGTAGATGTTTGTGTACTTAGTCTTGGTTTCCAGAAGTTTTTTAAATACTCTTGATTAAACAAGTCTTTGTTACCTAAAATTAACCATTTTGAATTATCATCCATTCGATTTATAACTTGCTTCCTGAATCCAGAAACTTTTTAGTGACTGTGAATTGAAAACAAACAAACAAACTATAAATTTATTTTGTCTTAGGTTCCAATTTCCATCTAAAATCATCAGTACATTGTCAAGTAGCAATCATTCGTGCTTGTCTTTTCAATTTTGTTGTTCCTGCTGTTGTATTTATAGGTTTTAAGCTGGAGGTGACACCCAGTGGTTAGGATAGCAAAAAGCTAATTTGCACTATGGTAACTTTCACTCTAATGCCCAATTCGTTTGTTACCTTTGTTGCATGACTGTAATAAATGACTCACAGAATGCTGATTCCTCATCTTTGTCAGAATTACCTTTACTCCTACATCTAGAATCCTATTCTTCTATTAGACACCTCTTAAAATTAGCCACCGTGCAAGGTTACATACATTGTAAATCACAAATTCTAATGAAGCATGAAACAGAGAAACAAAACCTGAAGGAGAAAATTATTAAAATGCAAAATTCTCACAATGTAGTTCTCTTCTAACTTATACCATCCATGTTTTCGAACGTGTACCACAACTAGAAAGCAACAGAGATGCAGCAAAGTTATCTTGCATAGAAGTTTCTTTTGCACATGAACATTTTCTCACCAATTTACTGCTATAAGAATAGCGCTTGTAGAAACCCAAGAGTAGGTCCTGTGATTTGTAAAAGAGGGTTGAGAGCAGTAGTGGAGAGGAGCTAACATAACCAGCTACTTTTCTCTGTGTTCGATGTGTTCCCTATGATGGGACATAGGTGAGGGCTAAGTAATTTGACTGAACAATGGCATATTGTTCTTAAAAGGCTGCAAGGACCTGCCTCTCTCACCACAGTGCTTAACACTTCCTTGGTCACCATGTCTGAGCCAACTCCTGCATTGCTGGACTTTCTACATCTTTATTGGAGTACAATTGCTTTACAATGGTGTGTTAGTTTCTGCTTTATAACAAAGTGAATCAGCTATACATATACATATATCCCCATATCTCTTCCCTCTTGCGTCTCCCTCCCTCCCACCCTCCCTATACCACCCCTCTAGGTGGTCACAAAGCACTGAGCTGATCTCCCTGTGCTATGCGGCTGCTTCCCACTAGCTATCTATTTTACGTTTGGTAGTGTATATATGTCCATGCCTCTCTCTCACTTTGTCACAGCTTACCCTTCCCCCTCCCCGTATCCTCAAGTCCATTCTCTAGTAGGTCTGTGTGTTTATTCCCGTCTTACCCCTAGGTTCTTCATGACATTTTTTTTCCCTTAGATTCCATATATATGTGTTAGCATACGGTATTTGTCTTTCTCTTTCTGACTTACTTCACTCTATATGACAGACTCGAGGTCCATCCACCTCACTACAAATAACTCAATTTCGTTTCTTTTTATGGCTGAGTAATATTCCATTGTATATATGTGCCACATCTTCTTTATCCATTCATCCGATGATAGACACTTAGATTGTTTCCATCTCTGAGCTGTTGTAAATAGAGCTGCAATGAACATTGTGGCACATGACTCTTTTTGAATTATGGTTTTCTCAGGGTATATGCCCAGTAGTGGGATTGCTGGGTCATCTGGTAGTTCTATTTGTAGTTTTATAAGGAACCCCAGTTGAAATGATTTGTTGGGTTCTTTGTGTACCCCAGATTCTGATCTCTTAGAGGTATGAACATTGCAAATATCTTTATAGATTCTATCACACACTTATTTAGTAGGTCAAGATGTCATCCATTAAAGAGAAAGCCTTATTTTTGCTGAAATAAAATTCACTTGCTTTGCCTTCTGAATTATTATTATAAAATTTTATTTATAATTTTTTGGCATGATATGTTAAAATAAGCACTGGTTACATTTGCTTTAAAATTTTACCTATAACCTTTAGTATTGTTTTCTTGAGGAAGGTGCCCAATTATTGAGGGAAGTGTCAAAAAGCACAGTCAATGCAGTATGCAGGGAACTGGTCTAGGAATCCCTTGCTGTTTCCAACATATACGGGAAGTAATTAAAGCAAAGCAAAAAGAACACTTGATTTACAAAGTAATCTGCATTCTTGAACGGGCCAATGAACGATTTAAGAACTTTGATTATCACGTAGCTCTTACTGCTTCCCTCATGACAGGCCAGTCAATCAAGAGATGAGGTGTTGGGGCAAAGAATATTGACTTTATTCAGAAAGCCAGCAGACGGAGAAGATGGCAGACGAGTGTCCCCAAAAACCATCTTACCTGAGTTAGAATTCAGGCTTCTTTTGTACTGAAAGGGGTGGGGATGTGGCTGGTTGGTGCAAATATCTTGGTACTGGAATCCTTTTCAAGTCTGGTTACAATGTTCCCATAAACTTCCAATCAGACAATTGTTATTCTGTGTCCTGTAACTTTTTTTTCTCTCTATATGGATGGAAAAGTGTTACACCTTTAAAACTCAAGCCTGGGAGGCAGAATATTGAGAATGGGCTATTATGTATATTTCAGGCACTAGGCGACATTCTTTTATAGTTTGAAACAAAGGTGCAGCATGACTAAGCACAGGCAACAGAGCACAAATGTTAGAGCTAGAGTAATAGATCCAATATGAAGTCAGGTTTGTTCTCCTCTGTTAAATAGTGAAGTACCAACAACAGTAACGCACTGAGCTTGTAGCTCCGGTGTCCATGACAGGAGGTGCTGACCATTGGGTGCAATCGGACTTCATGATGTGATCTCAGTGAGGATGTATGCCCTTCCTTCTCACTCTTGCTTCTCAATGGTTGAATGCATACCAGGTGACTGGACAAAGTTACAGAAGAAATCCTGAGTCATTATCTGGCCTGACATGTAAGAGTGGAGAAGCAAACCAGAAAGTGCCTGGAAACTTAGTTATCATGCAATCACCCTTTTAACCATGAAATTTTGGGTTCACTAGTATTACCAGAAATATAGTAGACAGAAATACTTAAAACTAAAAAAAAATTACGTATTGATATTTCAATGGGGAGAATGTGGCTCCATTTATTGCTTGAAAACGGCAACATCTTATCTTACCTCCCAGGATCTTGATATGAAAAGCAGAATGGGGTACTTAAAATTAGTAGTTATTGCTTGAGTTTTCATATATAAATGATCTATTTACTTATCATTAATTTCCTTTGCAAGGAGAAATGTTGTTCTTAGTACCTACTCCTGTATGCTAGTTTTATCTACAAGTATAAAAACTTAAAACTATAGATTAATAAAAAATATATATCAGATGAAATGCCTATAAAGAAAACGTTGGAAAAGCATTTGTTGTGTGATATATAATTTAAGGTAAAGCTAAAGTGGTATTTTGTCAATGTAATTCAGAAAAAATAAAAGAGAAGATCAGTTAAACAAAACAAAATCAAACCTAAATTGTATTTTCATCAAGACTAAATAAATCAGGCAAAAAAGAAAAATCTATTTCCATCCAAGTATGGGTACAGGGACTTCCCTGGTGGCGCAGTGGTTAAGAATCCACTTGCCAATGCAGGGGAAGGGGTTCAATCCTGGTCCAGGAAGATCCCATGTGCCGCAGAGCAGCTAAGCCCGTGAGCCACAACTACTGAGCCTGAACACCTAGAGCCCATGCTCTGCAACAAGAAAAGCCACCTAATGAGAAGCCCACACAACGCAACGAAGAGTAGCCCCTGCTCACCGCAACTAGAGAAAGCCTGCATGCAGCAACAAAGACCCAATGCAGCCAAAAATAAAATAAGTAAAAATTTAAAAAAAATTTTTTTGAAGAACGGATACAAAAGAAATTAATAGGATGATGGACATAAAATTGAGACTAAAATTAGCATTTAAAAATGAATAATATGACAGAAGTTTTAATTTTTGTTTTTAAAAAGAAATAAGCATTTAGAATAGCACGTTAAAATCCACTGAATATAAAAACTACAAGTACAATAAGTAACAGTAGGATAACTTAAAGAATTAAATTGCTATCATTAAGTAATAAATCTTCCTATTTTTTTTGAAATGCAGTCTTTCATAATTTTAGCTTACCTCAGTTGAGAATCCCTGGTTTAATGTGGTAGATTTTTACAATGGAAATTATCTTGTCTATATGTTATTATATCCATTTATAATACAGGTATACATTTTCTGTTATAACCTTAATCATTAAACAATAACATAGAGATTTCCTTTTTTTCATAGCTGAATATCATTCCACTGTATAGCACATCTTCTTAATCTGTTCATCTGTTGATGGACACTTAGGTTGCTTCCATGTCTTGGCTATTGTAAATAGTGCTGCAACAAACAATGAGGAATTTTGCCATTTGCAGCAACATGGATGGACCTAGAGGTCATTATGCTAAGTGAAATAAGTCAGACAGAGAAAGATAAATACTGTCTTATTCCACTTATATGTGGAATTTAAAAGACAAAAGAGCAAATATAGCAAAACAGAAACAGACTCAGATGCAGAGAACAGACTGGTGGTTGCAGAGGGCAGAGGGGTGGGGGAATGGGCCAAATAGCTGAAGGGGATTAAGAGGTACAAACTTCCAGTTGGAAATTAAATAAGTCATAGGGATGTAACATACAGCGCAAGGAATATACTCAATAATATTATAATAATTTTGTATAATGCTTAATTTATAAAACTATCAAATCACTTTGTTGTATACCTAAACTGATACAATGCTGTAAGTCAACTATACTTCAAAAATAAATGAATAAATAAATAAATAATTTAAAAATTTGAGTGATGTGGCACTTACGCATGTGGTACCACATATCTAACGTGACTTGATGTATCTGGAGCTTAAATGGTTTAAGTAGTTTAGAAGAGGTGTAAAATTTAAATATCTGAAGAGATATTTAAATATCTGAAGACAATCATTAGCCCGTGAGACAGGCCAGGTGGAAATGGGGCCCGTGGAGAGCACAGGACTTCTAAAGTGTGGTGACAACTCTGTGTGCTCACCTCCTTGTAGGAAAGGTGAGAGCCTGTTTTAGCCCTCGTTTCCCATTTTTCTGGAAAATTCCATATCAATATTTAAATGAAATCTCCACATATTTAAATACCGTTAAACAGCAAATTCCATTTTTCTTAAAGTGTGTGAGCTAGCTAAACAAAATCAGCATCTTTAGATCATCAATTTGCAAGATTGGTTTAGAAGAAAATTTGAAAGTAATATTCGCAGACTGGGATGAATTTTGTACCTGGAAAATTCCTAAATTGAAGCCCTAACCCTGAGTACCTCAAATTATGAGTGTTCCTGGAGACAGTGCACGCGAGAGGTGATTAAGTTAAAAAGAAGCCACTAGCCTGATCCGACCTGTCCTGTGTCCTTGTAAGAAGAGGGAATTAGAACACACAGAGAGACCCCAGAGGTGCATGTGCACAGAGAAAAGACCACACGGGACACAGCTAGAAGGAGCCATCTGCAAGCCAAGGGGAGACGCCTCAGAAGAAACCAACCCCACTGACACGCTCATCATGGACTTCTAGCTTCCAGACTCTCAGAAAATAAATGCCTGTTGTCTAGGCCCCCTAGCCTGTGGAATTCTGTTATGGCCAGCCCTCACAAACTAATATACATATTCAAATTATCTTTTCTAAGTATTCCAATTCTTGCAACTGATAATCTAGTAAGCAATCTCCTCTTGTGTAAAATAATATAAACTTTTTTTTATTCACTTTAACTATACTTGTTGCATATTTCTTCTACTTTGCTTTGGACAGTAAGAAACATTTTTCAAGCATCCGGCCAATACCTGTTTATATTGCATTGCTTTAGTGAAAAAGTAATGTTATTTAAGCAAAAATCTTCTACTGAGTAATGTTTTCTGCAGACATGATTGTGAAGTAGCAATATCATTAGCTAAGAGGAGAAGTTGATGCAACACTTGTTCAGTAGATCACCAAGTTTGCCTACTAGAAAAGTTTTAATCAGCCTAAATGAATATATTATCTTCCTTAGGTCATATAAATACTCACAATTATTAAATAGCACAATTATCTATGCAAACAAACTAATATGATAGGAGTTTGTATAGTTCTAATAATTATCCATTAAGAAGAGTTTAATTTTTCAACATCACGCATAGAAGGGATTATTTAGGAATACATACTTCAGTCTTATTTTCTTAAAAAATATATGATACATAAAATAGCCCATATGCTTTTTAAATATTTAAAACAAGACTAATTTAAAACTGTTTATGTTCCAGACATAATTGTGTATTATATGGTTAAATATTAAATATACGTAAGAATATAAATATGAAAATGTAATAAAAACAATTACTAGCTTACATTGTTAACACATTGGGAAAGAGAATAAAATCATGAAGAAAACATAAGGCAAGATAATCCGTCCTTCTAAAGAGGCCAGTATTGAATCTACGGTCATAACTTTCAGTATTGAGCTTTATTAACTTAAAAAATTAAATTTTAAAGTTCAGCAGGACATGAGATAACTTCTTATATGACTATTATATTTTCCAGAATGAAAATAAGAGCAGAAATATTTGCCTTAACCTAAAATTCAAAGCTAATAGAGCCAGAAGCTAAGTCTGCTGAATCATAGTCTGGCATTTTGCTTACAATGTAAAAGACTTGTATTATTTGTTCCTTGTACTGTTTGCCTTTTTTCTTTCTTAAAATCTTTTTTTTTTCATTTTTAATGACATTTATTGTTTTCTTTCTAATTTTACAAGCAATACATATTCATTGCTGATGACTAGAAATCTATAAAAGTTTAAAGTAAAAAAATAACTATCACCCATAATCCACAGCCCCCAGATATAACCATCATTAGCATTTTGATGCATTTCCTCCAGGGTTTACTTTTTTTTTTTTAATTGAAGTATAATTGACCTACAACACTATGTTGGTTCCAGGTGTACAACATAGGGATTTGATATTTCTATACATTACAAAATGATAACGATGATTAGTCACCATCTGTCACATACAAGGATATTACAATATAATTGACTGTATTCCCCATGCTGTACATTTCATGCCCATGACTCATTATTTTGCTACTGAGAGTTCGTACATCTTGTTTGCCGTAAAAAACCTCTAACCTAACACCAACCTGCCAGAATTCTAGTGGTATTAGACAATGTACATCCTCTGAATTCTATTTCACTTATCTGTCTGATATAGGGCCAAGGAATATGGCATACTTTCTAATTATTTTGCAAATAAAAATATAATAAGAAAAAGGTATATTTTCAATAAAATGAGCTATGTTTAATAAGATAAAATAAACATTATCTTACTGCAGAAATTTTAAACATACTGAAGACTAAATGCAAGAGTATAATTGAAAAATACTGAAAAGTAAATCCCCTAAATTAACTCTTCAGCTTAAATATATTCATACTTTTCCACCTTTCATGACTGAAGTACATTAATATTATCCTGTTAAATTTGTGATGCTTTTCACCACATTTTTATTTTAAAAATTTTTACTGTAGCATTTTAAAAAAATATTCAGAAACCCATCGTGTACCTCCAGAGTTCTGAGTACGAACGTATCTATAATTACTATCCTTACTTTCCTTACTAATTGCTATGGTTAAAATGCATATATTTTATGTTGGATAATATTGCCAAATTCCTTTCCTGTAAGATAGTATCTGTAGACTCATCTCCCACCAGTGTATGCAAGTATTTGACTCACCACACTCTTAACAGCTTAGACACTGTTTACACAAACAAGAAAATAAAAAATAAAAACAAATTTTAATTTCAACTTGATTTTAATTTTAGGGTTTTTTTTTTTTCTTGCAATCTTCTTCTCGTTCCTCCATATTTTAGTCATTATTCATGTAATCATATGATAATTTTATATAAGTTATTTCTTTCCACTTCACCCATCTATAGAATCCAGGTCTCCTCACTTACTGTTGAGTGTGTCATAGAGTTTTCTAAAATTTCCTTATGGTTCCTGTGATGAATACTTTCTCTCTGTATGTTTTGCATCTGGATCTTCAGGATGATGGTTCATTTTCTAACTATTCAGAATTTTTATTTCGTAGAGCAACTATTTCTTTGCTATTAAATCATATTGGAATCAGTGGAGGTCTATGCATTCACCACTTGGAAAGGATCTGGATTTGATCCCATGTATTAGCTGATTTCATTTTAGACAACTGTATTTCTTGGCTATGCTGCTGGAGAATGGATGGATAGACATATACAATTCCTAGGCTAATTTTCTGTAACTTTGTTCTTTGCTCTCTTATTACAACTCAGTTTTCAGAAAAATGATCAAAATTTACCGTCTTGGAAAGTAGCGATAATTTTCGTAAGAAACAAACTATTAAGTTACCCCCATTTTCTGTGTGTGTATATGTATACATATTTGTATTTCTCTTAAGTATGGTACCTAGTGTAATCAACCATTTATAAAAATTACCATTTTAACCAAATAACCAATGTATTTCCTCTCCAGACATAAGAGAAATCTGAAGTACAGTTTAGTATTTTTTCTTCACCATTCTATTCATTTCATATTATTTTAAGAAATGGAGGTAACAAAATAAATGTATATAAATTCTATATTATATGTAAATGTACATATGATATACAAAGTAATTTGCATGTTTTAACCTATTATAAGTAATAAGATTAAATTAATAAATTAAGATTATGTTTAGTAACCAGTGTTTTATGTCAGTTTCTTACTTAAAAGTCACCTAGGCATGCAAAATTATTTATTATTTAACTAAATATTTCGTCTAAATTTTAAAATTAAAAATCTGAAAGTTCTAATTTTAGCTACCACATTATATTCCTATTATTAGCAGCACTGTAAGAATTTACAATTTATTCTTGCACAAAGACCCTAAGTCATGCCTTTAAAATTTAGCTTACCATATAAAAGTAATGTCATCACAATGTTTCGGTTTGTGCAAGACCATTGTAAACTGTAAATTCTTACAATGTTACCATAGGAATATAATGTGTTATTAAAATTGTAATTTCCAGATCTAACTAACCAAACCTTAGACAAAATATTCAATTAGTAAGTAATTTTTGCATGCTTGGATGATTTCTAAGTAAGAAACTGATATAAACACTGGTCACTAAACATAATTTTAATTTAATAATTTAGTCAAATATTAAAGAGAATGTTATATTCTTTTGTTTTATCTTTTTCTTGTTACCAAGGCTCTTCCTCTTTATCTTGTAGCTATAGTAACAAATACTATTATGTATATAATATTTTCACTATCCACAACAAAACACAAAGGCTTGAATGTATTTTCTTTCTTTTATTTAGGTGTTATGAGTCTTATCTGTACTTAAATATCCCTAAGAGTCCTCACATAGTGACATAAATTTTATTTATGTTTTTTCTTGATTAATCTTTAAAGTTTACTAAGAGAGGGGAAAAGAGGAAGAGAGAAATAAAAAAACAAAGTGAGAGAAGGTCACCTTCAAACAAATGACTTTTTTACTGTAAAAGACCAACAGTTTTCCCTCTGCAAGTTGAGGGGAGAATAACCTTTAGAGTCAAGAAAATCAACATGGACACACATCCACAAATGAGGTGCATTACAGTTATTTTAATAACTCAGTCTCCTGACCATTAACAAGTTGTGTGATATAAAAGCCAACATTATTAATTCCTGAACTATGGAGACAAAGAAGAGGGGGTCTCCTATGTTAAATCCATGATCTCTTCCTTTCAACAGGTGAGAAGGTCTTCTCTGGGCGGTACCCTACCTATCTCTCAAATGGAAAAAAAAAAAAAATTCATATGGAAATGTTACCAAAGTAGCCATTGCTGGTCTAAATTGTTACTGGTAAAATTTTGTCAGTTGCACAAATCTGCATGCAAGTTAATGTGTTCGTGAGAAATCCTAAAGGGAGCAGGTGTTCAGCCTGTGGGGAGGCACAGTCTTACCTTGAGAGGACCCGGAAGAATCATAAGACTGTCAGGGTATGAACCCTCCTGTCTCTAGAACTTAGCCAAAGACTCAAGGGGCCCCAGAGGTGCTCACTCTTACTGACTTGAGACTAACAGTCAGCAAGGGTCTTGAGTGGATCTCAGTGGACCTCCACTTCTGTCAATGACCTCTAGCCAGAGGCCACCAGGGATATACTCCTAGTCAAAGAAATTTGGGTTTACTGGCTCATTGCATTCAGGGAAAATGTACCACGTGTGGAACTGTGGCTGCATTCACTAGCCCTCCCCTCACTTCCTGTCTTTGTAAAACCAACACACCACCAAGAATTTGTGAGATGCTCCACGGTGGGAGTGTTTCTTCCTTGAGACTGTTGCTTTACATTTTACGTTAAACTGGAAATGTGGAATAAAAATATTGCAGATTGCTCATTTCTATCATATAAGTATGAAAGACCTGTATATAGAAGAGGTGGTCAAGGTGGTTAAGTGTGAGAGCCAGCATTTTCTTATCCAGGTAGCAGGAGTCTCAACCTGTTTTGAGTGTCTCTGTTCCACATCTGCCACCCACCAATCTGGGGCGTCTTCCTCTTTCTTTGGTCTCTCCTTGCCCTCTGTGTGTGGAGGCCAGTTTAGAAACCACCCCCCCCCCCATAACGAGCGACCCCAAATGGCCAGGACTTGTTAATAACGGACAGCTTTCTGAATTTCTGTCCCTGCTTCCAACTTAGGACCAACTAGAGAAAGCCAAATATGTACCCCTAACCAACCACATAGGATGCCCCCCTCCTCTGCCTGCCTTTGACTCCCTGCCAAAGCGCAAGTGTTGGTGGCTGACTCTTTTGCTACAGTATGCTCTGAATAAATAGCCTTTGCCTGTGCTCATTTGGTTGCCCCTTGCTTATTCCCAGAGAAACTATAAGAAAGAAACTAATATAGAATTTGACTTGGGGTGGGTGATTGGAGAAGAGTCCAAGGAAGTGGGAGTCGTGGATTGTATGAAGTGGGGGTGGTTCTCTATTATTAGGTGCCTGTATTACATCTAGAAGGAAGAAAGAAGGGAGCAGCGCTAAATCTGTAACTGGTAGAGAAGCAGCAATCATATCAGCCAGTAAATGGAGATATTTGGTCATTCTTCATGTTTGCAGCATGTGATATGAATACACATATCAGGCTTTGATATGAATACAGAGTTGTGCTATTTCTGTCTTTGCCTGTCAGACTCGCAGAGTGGCTTTGTCTGCTGTTGGTGCTGGGTGAAGTAATTGGTGTTCAGTAGTAAAATGTATGTCCTAACAGTAATGGCCACACCAGGTCCCTGTAACCCCACAGCCTGGCTGATGGTGCCAGGCCACGTCCTGGGTATTAGGGCTGCTTGTCACTTTCCCCAGAGTAAATGATTTTAGGAAGAAGT
Source organism: Globicephala melas (assembly GCF_963455315.2). Taxonomy (NCBI): domain Eukaryota; kingdom Metazoa; phylum Chordata; class Mammalia; order Artiodactyla; family Delphinidae; genus Globicephala; species Globicephala melas. The sequence continues at coordinate 111,116,556 of NC_083319.1, read as the reverse complement.
CTTCCGTTAAAGGCACCTGCTGTGCAGTATAGACCTGTCTACCCAGTTTTCTGTGGCAGAGTATATATCTCTAAGATAAGGAAGGGCAGTCTCAGATAGATTAAATATCTTTTGATCTCCCTTTCCAGGCTTCTAATAATTCTTTTCTGACATTTCTAATAGCAGAACTACTACCATTACAACCACTACTAATCATCATCATCATCATCATCATCAAGTAATGAGCCTACTTTCCTGTTTCACAATACATTTCCATTAATTCTTAGACTTTCTATATAAATTGTGGCTAAAGTTGAAGATTAGACCCAGAATTTTCTGCTATTTGTGATTTTTTTCTTTCTTTCTTTTTCTACTCCCTGCTCCAGGGTAACTTGTAAAGTAATTTGGAAGAAGCTTCATCGGGGACTTATATAAGATGCTATTTTAAACCTAAACCCTACACTCTCCTTTCTCCATATGCTTTGTAAAACTTTCAAAGGATATTGGTAGTTAAGAGCTATTTGGAGGTAGATGAATAAACCATGGAATAATTAGAAAGTTGAGAGACTGCAGGAGTTGGGTCTAAAAAAAAAGTAGGGGACACAAGTAAAATTTTTGGATTGCATTTACGTCCATGTCCTTTACAACACTATCTTACGTTGCTATGTGGAACCTTCTCCACTTTGGGAATCACCTGAGTCTTGAAGAAGAATAGAAATTAGTAGTAGGGATGGGATGTTTTCAAGAAACAAGTATCGTATTTATTTATAATAATGAGAGGCCATAAAACACCCAACTCTTTTAATGAACAATCACATGATTCTCAAAAAATGATGTAACTGAATGCCAGCCTACAGAGCCCCACCACCCTGCACTTTATGTACACCAGCAGATGAAGAAGGCCCTGGGCTTGGTCACATTCATGGGTAAATAATCTTCCTCTCCTGGGGGGATGAAGTTGAACAGAAATATGTACAGTGGGGTCAGGGGAAAACAGCCCTACCTCTCTTTAGCCTTTTAAGCATCACCGTGTGAAAACAGGTCTGAACAGCGTTCTGTGCATGATAAAGACTTTATTAGAACCCACTCGCAATACGCATACAATTTCAAGCTGCATCAGTGACATCAAATGTCATCATGTTTGCCCACCACCCAAAAAATGAAGTGTACTTACTGATTGAGGATGACCATAGAGCCTCAGAAGTTTTATTTTTTAGAACTTCATTATACAGGTTTTTTCTTTCTCTGTGGAGACCATCTAATTCTATCACTCTAAATTCCTCAGTAAATAGAGTACCCTTATCAATGCTTTTTCCCTCACCTGTGTTTTGCCATTTGTTGTTTCCAAGTGTGTATTTTCTGTAGTTATTTGTGAAATAACTTCTTGGTTGCTACAGGGCAGTTCTCAGTGTTTATAAATCAATACCTTAAAGCAATTAATTAAAAATTTAAGGCAGTTAATCCAGCCTAAGGCCTCCAAACTCATGGATCACCAGCTGGGCTTATGGAAGCCTTCTGGCATATACAGATTTTTCTTTTTTCTTTTTTAAAATGTGCAGCATAGATTGTTCAATCAAGATCTTTCCTTGAAAGATTTGGGACAAAGCATCTTGCTCCAAAAACCATCTGTATGTAGGTTAGTAAAGACATGCATAAAAAGTTAGGATAATAAATTCACTTGGGGAATAATATTACATGTTATAGCACTTGGAAAAAATGTTTTATGAATGTCCCCTTAACTTTTCACTACCACTTCTTATGCATTTTTCTAAATCTCAGAAAAGTCCACATTTTAATACAGAAATTCTTAAACCTGTAAGACTCAAAGACACTTTTTAAGAACAAAAGTTTTATAACATTATTTCCTATATTACAATGAAATTCACAGATTCTATAGCCTACTTATATAAGGAACATAAACCAAGACAATGCCATCAACATAAGGGAGATATTAAAATAATAATAAATGATAGTGTTCAGTGTAAACTTATGAGACATAATAATTACATTAGGAGTCATATCAAAGTAGTGAGATTCTTATAATTCAACCTGGAATCACTATGAATGATGCAAATACAGGAAGATATTGTAATAAAAAGATTCCATTTTTGATGTTAGCAAGACAGTTTTCAGGTTACCACACACCCCTTCCTTCATAACTGAGTAATCCCCCTGCACCGCCACACCTCCTGTCTCAGGTCACAGGTGGAAACTCATCACAATAGAGCAGCCCATCCACTCCACCCAGTGACCATAACACACACTCCAAGCCACCCATCTCCTCCTGTTCCTGTTTCTCTCCAGACACAACCTGAGCCCTTCTCCTTGAGGAAATCCACTTCCTGTGTACCATGTGAGTAATAAACTTATTACACATCCAGGGGTACCTGTGTGTCGTTAGGCCAGATGTTCATAAATCTGGGTGTGGGGGGAAGTTGTCCCCTGCATCCACCAGGGGATGCCAGGTATACCTAAATCAAAAAAAATGATGTGGTTGTGTACTGTTGGTGATTTAAATAAGAAAACCTGCCATCTTACCATTGTAGGTATGGATTTTTGTGAAAGGGTACATAAGGTTTAATAGAGTTTGAACAAAAAGTATAAACTTCCCCTGATTTACCTATTACTTCTCTATTAGAAATATTGGAAATAGCTAAGACGTAGAGTCTTTGTTGTCTGTCAAGCACCGTTGCAGGTTCTTTGTGTTTACTTATCACAGCCTTCTGGTATGACCATCCCGGTTTCACAAGGAGAGAAACCAAAGCACAGGAGGATGAAGTAACTCATCTAGGGTCAGACAGCTAGCGACAGGCCCAGAATTCAAACCCTGGTAATCCAGGAACTGCTCCCAATCAACACCCTGTATTGGTTCTTAGACACTTCATTTACGTGCAGGACAGTTAGAGTCAGTCTCAAGTAATTAATGATTAAAAAAAAAAGTATCCCCATACAACTTGCATCTTATTAGTACTATGAATAGTAATTTTCACTAGGATTGATATGATTTTCTTTATTTTAGATCTTTTCTTTTCCAATGTGTATCTTTAAGGTCATGTCCTTTTTGAGGATGAGTTTTTCATCTGTCTCCCAAGCAAGGCCCTCTTCAGTAGAAAATAGCAATGTAGGATTCTTTTCACATGAAGAAGACTTAATGGTATTTCCCCCAAACTAGACTGCATTGTTTCAGAGCCAATGTGGCCTTTCCTTCAACCATAAGGCACTAATTATCTGTGTATACTTTGAGTTGCTGCCACAGTAAGGTAGCCAAAGAAATGGAATCCTCCTAATTAAAAAATAATATTCACTAATGCAAAGGACACATGAAATTATTCCCTGTAAAATATCCCTGTGTATTTACTCTTGTAATTATTCTTTAATTAATAGAGGTAGTGGTCATATAAAAATTCAAAGCAAATTCATGTTAAATGAAAAATCTTGCAAAATAAAGCATTTTATGGGTTAAAATGATGTTGGATTACCACTTAAATCACTAGAATAGTTAAGTTATGAATTAGAAAGGTTAAAAATAAAAAAATGAGATAGTTGTATAAAAATAATTTAAAATCTAAGGATGTAAAAGCACTCCAAACTTTGAGGAAACATATTATATTCTTTTTTTTTTTTTTTGCGGTACGCAGGCCTCTCACTGTTGTGGCCTCTCCCGCTGCGGAGCACAGGCTCCACATATTATATTCTTAAAAATTAAATGTTCTGGCTTTTAATACTATAATAATTTATTATAAAATTAATATTTAGGTGTATCTGCTTCTGCTTTAGCAATTTTTTAAATTAACTTTTATCGGACTATAGTTGATTTACAATGTTGTGTTAGTTTCAGGTGTACAGCAAAGTGAATCAGTTTTACATATACGTATATTTGCTCTTTTTTAGATTATTTTCCCATATAGGTCTTTACAGAGTATTGAGTAGAGTTCCCTGTGCTATACAGTAGGTTCTTATTAGTAATCTACTTTATATATAGTAATGTGTATGTGTCAAACCCAGTCTCTCAATTTATCCCTCCTTCCCCCATCCCCCTAGGTAACCATAAGTTTGTTTTCTACATCTGTGACTCTATTTCTCCTTTGTGAAAAAGTTCATTTGCATTAGCAGTTTTTAATGTTAATATCATTATCATCTACTCATTTGTCCAAATCAAATATCTGGGAATAAATCTCCGCTTCAAAGTGTACTTTATTTTCCATGTTCATTATTTTCCACATTTGTTGATTTTCACCTCTTGAGGCTTCTCCAATCCATGCAGCACGGAGAGAGGTCTAGGGCAGCCTCTCATCAACCATCACTTCATCCCTGCAAGCATTTACTAACCCTCTTATTATGTTGTGTTTACATTTCTCTCTCTCTTACTAAATTATCACTTCCTGAATTGTAGGGACCAAGTTTTGTTCATAAGCCTGTTCCCAGTACGTATTATTTTGTGTTTCAAAAAAAAATCTGCCAAAATATTGTTAAAATATCTGTTGAGGTCAGAACAGGAACAAAAGAAATACAATTTCCAGATCAACAGAGTGGGAAACTGTGTTAATTTCCAACGTGAGATTAATTTAAAAAAAACAGCCATTGGTTTTCCAGTCTGGCTTTCGTCCTGTTGTAAAATGACTAACCAGATTGATGGGTTTAGAAGTAAGTGGTTTCACTGAGGATGTGTAATCTGTGAGTGACAGTATGTTGTTAGCAGCTTGGAGTGAAAAACGAGATAAATATAATGATAATTTGATGGAAAGGAGGAAGAAGAGGAAATCTGATTTTTGTTTTATAGTTTGTGTGCTTTTAATGATTCTGCATAAATTTTTTTTACCATTTGAGAAATTAAAGAAACTGATTCTCACTGAGAGTGTGGAGTAAGCATTGTGCCTTTCTGTATAATCTTTTCTTCAATATCAATTTGCTGTGGATGTACAACCTTAATACTTGAATCTCCCTCTCAACTGCTATGCCTCAACTACTTTTGCTTTCACCAGTGATAACAAAAATTTATTTGGGTATGTTTCTATATTTTTATGGAGCCAAAATACTTGTAAATCAATAAATCTTCTCACATTGGAAAATCTATCCTATGTAGAATTAAAAAAATCTTATTAACTAGATGTATCAACCATGGAAAATTATTAATATAGTACATGTGGAGTCACATAAGTAAATTCTCAAAATACAAGACACCCGGGATTTAGGAAACATATTTCTCTGCTTAAGGTACATTCATCTACACACTTTTCAAATTTGTCCTGGCTTTTGCTTGAATACACATTCAGACATTGAATGTGTTTCTTAAACCAAACACAGGGGTTTAATCCTATGGTTCAAGATTGTTGAGCTGGTTATAGACCTAAATGTAAGACCTAAAACTATAAAACTTTTCGAAGAAAATTTAGAAGAAAAATCTTTCTTACAGTATTTCTTAGGTCATGAAACCACAAACTATAAAAGAAAAACAGTGATAAGGAAATCTAATCAAAATTAATGAGTACTGCTCCTCAAAAGAGAGTTAAGAAAATGAAAAGTAAGCTACAGTCTCAGAGAAAATATTAGCAAAACGTGTATCTGATAAAGGACTTATATCCAGAATATACGATGTATACTTCCAACTCAGTAGTAAGACAAATGTCTCAATACTAATGGGTAAAAGATCTGAACAAATACTTCACTAAAGTAGGTAAATGAATGGCTATGCTCAACATCCTTAGTCATTAAATACAATCTAAATTAAATTACAAACTAAATGCAAATTACAATGACAATTAAGTGTCACTATACACCCATTAGAGTGGCTCACATTAAAAATCATGTGTAGCAAGCAACACATACTCTCCTACGTTGCTGCTGGGGATGAAAATAAATGGTGTGTCCAATTTAGACACCAGCTTCACAGTGCATTCCATAGGTAAATGCACAGGTAAATGTCACCACATGACTCAACAGTCCCTCTTTTTGATGTTTACCCAAGATTAATTAAAACATAAACACACAAATACATTCAGTTTTTTAATATCAGTCCATTCATATTCCTCCCAAAATGCAAATGTCTATCAACTTGTTAACAGGATAAAATGTGGTGAAAATATATACAATTGAATGCTTTTAATGAAAAAACAAAGAAAAATGCTGCTACAGAAAATAGCATGGATGAAATGCAGAAGCAATTTGTTTGTGACAAAAACAAGACACATGGATGTAAATATAGTTTATGATTCTATTTATGAAACTCAAGAAAAGTCATAACTGTTAGATTGGTCATTTCCAGATGGGTGGGGTATGTGGATTTACTAATCATGGCTGTGTGGTAACTGTTATCCAACTTTATATACTTATCAATAGCATTTGAATTGTATACTTAAAAAGAGTGTATTTCCTTGTACGTGTTAACAGGTTCAAGCTTGTACTGCTTGCTGCATGACAGGCCAATAAATTGAGTTGTTGGGGCAAAGAATAGCGACTTTTTCAGAAAGCCAGAAGACAGCGAAGATGGTGGACTAGCTTCCCAGAGAACCATCTTCCCTGAGTTAGAATTCAGTCTTCTTTTATATTAAAAGGGAAGGGGTGTGTAGCTTGTTGTTGCAGACTTCTTGGTGTCAGATCCTCTGTTCTTGCACTTGTCCACATAAGTTGGTCATGATGTTCACGGTAAACCTCCAATAAGACAAATGTTATTCTCTGTTCTGCAACTTTTTATCTCTATATGAATGGAGAAGTGTTACACCTTTAAAGGCCAGATGCTTGAGAATGGGCTATCCTGTATATTTCAGGCTATAGGCAACAATCTTAACTTGTAGCGAAAGCAATAGAATACAAAGGTTAAAGTAAAAGAAAGAGATCTAATATGGAGTCAGATGTATTCTTCCCTATTACACACGTATATTAAAACTCCAAAAGCTAAAAATATTTTTCAAATATATTTTAAAAATTTGTGAGCAAGAATCCCTTCTTGGGGCTTCCCTGGTGGCGCAGTGGTTGAGAGTCCGCCTGCCGATGCAGGGGACACGGGTTCGTGCCCCGGTCCGGGAAGATACCACATGCCGCGGAGCGGCTGGGCCCGTGAGCCATGGCCACTGAGCCTGCGCGTCCGGAGCCTGGGCTACGCAACGGGAGAGGCCACGACAGTGAGAGACCTATGTACCGCAAAAAAAAAAAAAAAGAAGAATCCCTTCTTGACTTACATTAATCAAATCAAACATTTTGTACAATTATTATTAGTTTATACTTTATCATATTTAATTTGGGAAATAAAAAAGGGAACTTCATAATAGGACAAAATTACACATAGGTTGATAATAGTGAAATAATTTTATTTTCTATATGTCATTCAGGAAATGGACTGATATGCTGCTTGTCAGCTTTTATAAATTAAATGCTCATGATAAAATGTCTAAGATAACCAATAAATAATAGAAAAAGATTATGTAACATAGCTACTATCACTCAAAAGAGACATATAAGGAGAAAAATGCAGGTATACTCCTTTTATTGCACTTCACTTTATTGTGCTTTGTGGATACTCCATGTTTTACAAACTGAATATTTGTGGCAACCCTGAGTCTTGCAAGTCTATTGGCGCCATTTTTCCAACAGCATTTGTTCACTTTGTGTCTCTGTGTTAACAATTCTTGCAATATTTCAGACTTTTTCATTATTGTTATATGATTTTGGTGATCTTTGGTTTGTGATCTTGGATGTTACTATTGTAATTGTTTTGGGGACACCATGAACCTTGCCCCTATAAGGTCAGGAATTTAATCTTCAGCGTTGTGTGTGTTCTGACTGCCCCACCAAGCGACCATTCCCCTGTCCCTCTCCCTGTCCTCAGGCCTCCCTATTGTACACGAAACTATTTAAACTAGGAGAGTTAATAACCCCACAATGGTCTCTAAGTGTTCAAGTGAAAGGAAAAGTCACATATATCTCATTTTAAATCGAAAGCTAGAAATGATTAAGCTTATGTGAAAGCCAAGATAGGCTGAGAGCCACGACTCTTTCACCAAACAGTTAGCCAAGTTCTGAACGCAGAGGAAAATTTCTTGAAGGAAATTACAAGTTGAATCTAAAATATGATACAAACGAACTTATTTACAAAGCAGAAACAGACTCATAGACATAGAAAACAAACTTATGGTTACCAAAGGGGAAAGGGGGTGGGGGAGGGATAAATGAGGAGTTAAGGATTAACATATACACACTACTATATATAAAATAGATAACCAACAAGAACCTATTGTATAGCACAGGGAACTATATTCAATATCCTGTGATAAACCATAATGAAAAATAATATGAAAAAGAATTATATATAACTGAATCACTTTGCTGTATGCTTGAAACTAATACAACATTGTAAATCAACTATACTTCAATTAAAAAAAAAATGTGCTACTCCAGTGAACACACAAATTATAGGAAAGTGAAACAGCCTCATTGCTGATGTGAAGAAAATTTTAGTGGTCTCAGTAGAAGACCAAACCAGCCACAACATTCCCTTAATCCAAAGCCTAATCCAGAGCAGGGCCACAACTCTTCAATTCTCTGAAGGCTGAGAGAGGTGAGGAAGCTGCAGAAGAAAAGTCTGAAGGTAGCTGAGGTTGGTTCATGAGGTTTAAGGAAAGAAGCCATCTTCGTAACATAAATGCAGGGTGAGACAGTAAGTGTTGATGCAGAAGCTGTAGCAAGTTATCCCAAAGATCTAACTAAGATAATTAATGAAGGTGGCTACACTGAACAACAGATTTTCAGTGTAGACAAAACAGCCTTCTATTGGAAGAAGATGCCATCTAGGACTTTTATAGCTAAAGAGGAGAAGTCAATGCCTGGCTTCAAAGCTTCAAAGGACAGATTGACTCTCTTGTTAGGGGCTAATGTAGCTGGTGACTTCAAGTTGAAGCCAATGCTCATTGACCATCTGAAAATCCTAGGACCCTTAAGAATTATGCTCAATCTACTTTTCCTGTGCTTTATCAATGGAATGGCAAAGACTGAATAGTAGCACATCTGTTTACAACATGGTTGACTGAATATTCTAAGCCTACTGTTAAGACCTACTGCTCAGGAAAAAAAAAAAAAAGATTCCCTTCAAAATATTACTGCACATTGACAACACACCTCGTCATTCAAAAGCTCTGATGGAGATGGACAGTGAGATTCATGTTGCTTTCATGCCTGCCAACACAGCGTCCATTCTGCAACCCATGGATCAAGGAGGAATTTCAATTTTCAAGTTTTATTATTTAAGAAATGCGTTTAGTAAGACTATAGCTGCCACAGATAGTGATTCCTCTGATGGATCTGGGAAAAGTCAACTGTAAACTTTCTGGAAAGGATTCACTATTCTAGATACCAATAAGAAGATTCATGGGAAGAAGTCAAAATATCAACATTAACAAGAATTTGGAACAAGTTGATTCTAACCCTCATGGACGACTTTGAGGTGTTTAAGACTTCAGTGGAGGAAGTAACTGCAGATGTGGTGGAAACAGCAGGAGAACTAGAATAAGAAGTGGAGCCTGACGTAAGTGTCCGTTGACAGATGAATGGATAAAGAAGATGTGGCACATAATATACAATGGAATGTTACTCAGCCATAAAAAGAAATGAAATTGAGTTATTTGTAGTGAGGTGGAGGGACCTAGAGTCTGTCATACAGAGTGAAGTCAGAAAGAGAAAAACAAATACCATATGCTAACACATATATATGGAATCTAAAAAAAAAAAAAAGGTTCTAAAGAACCTAGGGGTAGGACAAGAATAAATATGCAGACGTAGAGGATGGACTTGAGGACACAGGGAGGGGGAGGGTAAGCTGGGACGAAGTGAGGGAGTGGCATGGACATATATACACTACCAAACGTAAAATAGATAGCTAGTGAGTAGCAGCCGCATAGCACAGGGAGATCAGCTTGGTGCTTTGTGACCACCTAGAGGGGTGGGATAGGGAGGGAGATGCAAGAGGGAGGGGATATGGGGATATACGTATATGTATAGCTGATTCACTTTGTTATAAAGCAGAAACCAACACACCATTGTAAAGCAATTATACTCCAATAAAGATGTAAAAAAAAAAAAGTGGAGCCTGAAGAGGTGAGTGAATTGCTGCCATCTCTGGATGAGGAGTTGCCTCTTCTGTAAGAGCAGAGAAAGTGCTTCCTTGCGATGGAATCTACTCTGGGTGAAGATGCTATGAGGATGGTTGAAAGGACAACAAAGGATTTAGAATATTATCTAAACTTAGTGGATAAAGCCGCAGCAGGGTTTAAGAGGATTGAGTCCAGTTCTGAAAGAAGTTCTACTATGGATAAAATGCTGTCAAACAGCATTGCATGCAACAGAGAAAGTGTTCATAAAAGGAAGAGTCAATCGATGTGGCAGACTCCACTGATGTCTTGTTTTAAGAAATTTCCACAGTCACCCCAGCCTTCAGCAACCACCACCCTGGTCAGCCAGCAGCCACTATCGAGGCAGGACCCTCCACCAGCAAAAAGATTACGACTCTCTAAAGGCTAAGATGATGGTTAGCATTTTTAGCAAAAAATGTGTTTTTTAAATTAAGGTATATGAATTGTTTTTTAAGACCTAATGCTATTGCATACTTAACAGACATCAGGATACTATAAGCATAACTTTTATATGCACTGGGAAAACAAAAAATTTGTGGGATTTGCCTTATTGCAATATTTGCTTTATTGCAGTGGTCTGTAACCAAACCCGAAATAGGTATGAGGTATGCGTGTATAGAAAACCCAAAAGCAACAAGTGATATTTGAAAAAAATCTGAATATTTTTATTACCACAGTGAATTTAAACTAATTGTGCCAAGTAAAAGATTAGGATATCAGATTATATATGAAAATCTAGTGGCATGCTATTTATAAGATACACACTAAAATCATAAGATTATAGAAAGCTTGAAAATAAAAGGATGGAAAAGACACAAGAGGGAAAAAAAGTTGAGTGTGTTACTGGACAAAACATTCAATTAACTAAGTAAACAAATAATAAAATAGTCTAAAACTACATAAATTTTCACAATAGAAAAAAATGAAAAGTTCACCATTACAGTATGTAACTGTACCATATCTCTCTTAATTATTTGTTTTGCAGGCAAGAATTTAGTGAAGATATAAAAATTTTGAACCGCACAAATAATGACTTCCATTTATTGAAAATATTGAACTATGAATATAATAGCTTGTGAATTACTTGAACACACATTGAACATTTACAAACAACTGGCCATTTTCTAAAATAAAAGGCAATTTTTGATAACTATCAAAATTAAGAATGTATAAAACTCCTCGTCTTATGATAAGACAAGTAAATTTTAACAGCCAATAAAAGACAGGAAACAACAACAAAAATCTCTGTGCTTGAAAATTTAAAAGCACACTGCTAAAAACCTCAGTCCAAAAATAATTCATGGTGATAATTTATACAATAATTAGAATATAATATATATGCATATCAATGAATGTGATATACAGTGACAAAAATTCTTAGAGGGAAATTATCATAAATTTTTCTAATAAAATGATATTTAAAAATAATGACCTTATCATTTGAATTAAGATGTCAGTAAAATAATAAGGAAAATATTATATTGAAGAAGAAATTAATGATACAGTACACTAAGTTATAATAGACAATATCAACAAAGCCAAATGTTAATTCTTTTATATGACTTATTAAATAAAAAAATATTTTTGAAGGGAGTTAAGAAACAAAAATGAGAAAGCATACCTAATGTAATAATTTTAGTACAATGTGTTTATTTTTAGTGCAATTTATTTAATGCAATTTATTGCTACAATTGTAGCAAACAGTTAAAAATGTATGAGAATGCTATTAAAATCTTCATGGCAGTGTATTTGTAGCTTAGATGAGATGGACAACTTTCTAGGAAAATAGAGTTAATTAAAATAAATTCAAGAAAGAATGCTTAACTAATATTGTAACCAATTTAAAAATGAATCAATTTAAAACATTTTCCTAAAGGAAGTAAATTGATATAGTATGTAAATTCTTTTCAAAATACGAGGAAACTGGTCATTCTTTGTATATTTAAGTTTCTCTCTCATAGAATACAAAAAAACCCCAGAACTCCTCCCAAATATTTTTATGAGGTCTGCACAACTGCTTTAACAAAATTAAACACATGCAGGAAAAGAAAATTTTTCTGAATGATTGCATTTATGGATATAGATTTTAAAAAAATCTTAAAATGTTAGCAAACACAAACTGCGTGCAAAAATCCAATATATTATGAAATGGAGTTAATCTACAAATATTGGGACAGTTTTTAACAAAATGTGGTACTTTACCATATTTACACATTAAAGTAGAAAGACATATGAGCATCTCAGTAAGTGTAGGAAAAGTATTGATAAATTTCAACATTTATTTTTGAAATCAATTCAGTACTGGTACTTATGCTAATAATGTGTATCTACATAATTCTTTCAGAAATTATAATTCTCAACACTGAAATCTTAGAAGATTTCACTCTAAAGAACAAAAAATGTGCACTTTCCTTGCTTTCTGACCCCAGCTAGTATTTCCAATGAAAAAAGAAAATAAATATTATAAGAATGATAAAGAAAACAAATCTGTGAATATTGTGGAAGATGTGACTATCTTCATTGAGAATCCAAAATAGTATACCAACAAATGAGTAGAAATAATAGATAAATTTAACAGAATATCTGCTTGAAGGTCAATATACACGGGTCAACTAAATTTTAGAAACTAACAGGAAGCATATAGAAAATGCAATATTTATTTCATTAAAAAGTACCTCAGTAACTAATTAAAACTTTTCCGGAAAATAGAATTTATTTATTTATTTCCTAATTGATATTCAGACACAGTACTATTCCATTTAAAATCCCAGCAAGATTTTGCTAAACCTTGGCAAGATCTTTCTCATACATATATACAAAGAGTATGGACTAGGGAAATTGTTCTACCAGATAGGAAAATTGATTTTAAACCTAGGATAATTGAGACTGTGAGTTAAAGGGGTAGTCAAATGAAATGATAGAAGAGCAAAAAAATTCTCAGGAGCAGACATACTTATGTGAAAACTCAGATGTTGCAGACTTCCCTTTGCATGGCATTAGGGAATTGATCCTACAATAATTTGTTATTTTTAGAGGAATATTGAAGTTAGATCTTTAGTTTTCACTATATACTAGAAAATAATTGCTGATGGATTAATCCCTTGAATGAGATGCAACATTTTTAGTCATTTAGAAGAAAGTACGCCTTTTTAGTTCATTTTATGTGTGTGAATCACAGCACTGAAATCAATTCACATAATGATCCAAATATAAAGAGAAAAATATTTTGTGTAGTAAAGAGAAATACGTGAAATGGGAGCGGTAAAAATCTCTAGTAAATGATACCTTTACTGATGGTATAAAGCTTTCCCCAAAATCATCTCAGTTGAGCCTAATGACAAACTATGAAAACAAGTACGGCAGGTGTTATTTTCCCAATTATTTAAGGTAATTGTTAAACAGGAAATGTCCCACCCCACCCCCAAAAGAGATGTCCAGGTTCTAGTTCCTAAAACTCCTGACTTGTACCTTGCAAAACAAAAGGGACTTTGCAGATGTGATTAAATGATGGATACCGATTGGACCAGATAGAGGAGGGATGATTCTCATCAGTTGGTTTGGTGTCAAAGGCATGCTCCCCACTGAGCCCTTTGCTGTCTCAAAGAATTGGACAGCCCATGAATGCCAGTATTTTCCCAGTCAGAAAGGTTATTTTTTTTAAGATAGCAAAACATTGTAATATTCAGAAAATAAAAAAATATATAAACAACACAGTATAGTAAGAAATCTTTATGACATAGTAATAGCAATTATTATTAAATGTATTAACTGTGTATTACATCATTTACATTTGATCAGTAAAATGAACAACTTCACTTATCAAAAAACACCTTAAATGTTGTGAAAAAGTCAGTTGAAGAAACAGTTTGCCACAGGTCCTGAGCATCCTTGTGTGTTTTTGCTGCATGTGACAGACTGAAAGCTCTCCTGATCTGAGTCAGCTCTATGGCTGATCACATAGAAAACTGTGTAGGTCAAAGGGATTGGTGTAACTACCGTGTAACCACCAACTGCCTGCTTCCCTGGGTGCGTGTGGAGGGCATGAAGGAGGACAGGCATGTTTGCTGCTTGGTACAGTGTTTGCTCTTTGGTCAACATAGGCAGGACCCTTAGCCGAGTCCCTTAGCTGTGAATCCTGTCTACTTTGCATGTGGTATGTATGTGCTTGTCAGAGATAAACACAGCTGAATGCTAGATAAAGCTGGAAGGATGGATTTTCATCATGCTGTACTACTGCTATAAGGAAGAGTCCAGCATGAACTGAATTCAATTTCTATCTGTACAGAGGTGACTCCGTATTTTAAAGGGGCATGAGCAAGGGCACAGTAGAGTGAGTGAATGAAAAATACAAAAGGAGGACAGGAATGTTGGTCCATGAACCCCATCCGGTTTGCTAACTGGCGTTTATGGAAATTAGGCTCCTCCCCTTCCACAGAGGCTGGGGGACCAGGGCCCTGTCTTCAGGTGTTGGGTGGAACGAATAGTACATTCTTTTCGCAGCTTCAGTTTTTTCAGGAAGGCACTTTAAAAGGTGGGACGGTCACCCTAGGGATGTGGCCTTGAGATGGTAGCAACCATGCTAATGTTTTGTTCAAGACTTCATAAGCCTAGGTTGAGGCTAGTCGAGAACAGGGCTAAGAGGGAGCCTAGTAGAGTTTGGTCCAGGAGGGAGTCCTGGCAGCCTTGACGCAGTTCTTCATTCTCATGGAATTGAGAGCAGGAGAAAGGGTGAAAATATGGTAATACTCATGACGTTTGCTGCTGTGTTGTGAGTAATGGTTTCTTCTCTCTTATTTAGAATTTTCTTGTCTTCGTCAGTACCTATGACATGGTGCTGCCGAGCTAACATGTGCCTCTGCAGGTAGGGTACAATCTCAGACCCTTCACATTCCTGACAGCCATCAACCTAAAGAAGATATTTGTGACATCTGGAACCAACACACAGTATACTATACATAGAAAGAATTTCTGGGAATTAATAAGAAAAGGGAAAAACAACAAAGTAAAAACAGACCTAAGAAAGGATTGGTTGTTTAAAATAGGAGAAAAAATGTTAAATAAACAAATAAAAATATGTTCTTAACTTCACTTGTAATTAGTGAAATAAATATAAGTGAGATCACAATAAGATAGAATTTTACACTCATTATTTTGGCCACAAATAAGATGTGTGACAATAGCCAGTTTTGGATAGGATATGGAATGAGGAGAAATTTTATAATTTGTTGTTTTGAGTGTACAATGGTAAAAACTACTTTGGAATAGATTAGCATTCAATACTCTGTAATCCTGCAATATTTTTTTATTATCTTGCAACTGAAGGGGAGCAGATACACCACTTCAAATATGACATAGACATTCAGGACATTCCACACCAAATTATGCCGTTTTGCTGTATTGATTATTTTGAGCTGTAGGCACTTGGTAACAAGGCGGTAGAGGGAGAGGCCTTCTCTGAACTCTTTTTATCTGTCCAAACATAAATTCTACAAAAGGAACAAAAGGAACTGCATGGCCACAGATCCGCTCCCCAGGAGTTTCATCAACCAGGGAAGATTGACTCTTAATCACAGGAGAGACTAGAAATCAATTCCACACGCAGACAAACTTTGTCACAAACTGTCAGATCCCCCATCTCTCCTTCTAAGGGCTCATTCATCTTTCCTAAAAATCATTTCCTCTCCCCTAAGTTGTCGACATCCCCCTCCCCTTTCCCTATTAAAATGGTATGAATGAATTCTAAGCCTCCTTGGGGAGTAAATGATACACTTTTCCCTGTGTATCTCCCATGTATATGTGAGGTATACGTGTTAATACTTTGTGTTTGTTTTCCTCTTGTTAATCTGTCTCTTATGACAGAGTGTGTCAGCCAAGAACTCAGAAGAGTGGAGGGAAGATGATTTTTCTTCCTTACACAAGAATGCAGTAGGGGAGGGCTTCCCTGGTGGCGCAGTGGTTGAGAGTCCGCCTGCCGATGCAGGGGACGTGGGTTTGTGCCCCGGTCCAGGAAGATCCCACATGCCGCGGAGCGGCTGGGCCCGTGAGCCATGGCCGCTGAGCCTGCGCGTCCGGAGCCTGTGCTCCGCAACGGGAGAGGCCACAATAATGAGAGGCCCGCGTATTGCAAACAAACAAACAAACAAAGAATGCAGTAGGGGACAGGTAGGAGGTATTAATAGCAATGTTTATAAGGGAGCGGACTGAATCAGTAGCCCAAATGCCCATTTATGTATATTAAATTAAAGAAACTATTTAACAGATATGATGTTGAACAAACTAACGCCGTACTCAGTGACATGAATGAGTCTTATAGAAATAAATATGAGTCCCCAAAAGCAAGTCTTAGCACATTACACTTCTATAAAGTCCGAAACACAATTTTAAAAATAAATGATAAATTGTTGAATGCATACCATGAAGCCAAAATTCAATCTATGTATCTGCCTAGACTTACAATGAGGCTATGTCCCAATAAACCCATAGTAGGTTGAAAATACCATAAGTCAAAAATGCATTTAACATACAAACTAGGACGTATCCTATCTTAGCCCAGCCTGCCTTAAATGTGCTCAGAGCACTTATGTTAGCCTACAGCTGGGAAAGATCATCTAACACAAGTCCTATTTTGTTATAAGTGTTGAATATTTTATGTAATTTGCTGAATACTGAAAGTGAAAAGCAGAATCGTTGTCTGGGTATGGAATGGTGTTACGTGTATCGATTGTTCACACTTGCAGTCACCTGGCTGATGGGAGACCTGTGCTCACTGCCCCCATCACGAGAGGGTAGCAGGCCATGATCCCTAGCCCAGGAAAAGAGCAAAATTCTAAATTCAAAGTATGGTTTCTACTGAATGCTTATTGCTTTCACTCCATCATAAAGTCAAAAAACCCTGAGTTGAACCATCATAAGTTAGGAGCCATCTGTAGTTGCTTGGCAGCAGGACAGAGAGACAGAATTTGAGACAATAAACACATATATTCAATCATATTTCTAACATTGAAATTAAGTATGGTAATATAGTCATGGTTATTTATTTTACGTTTTGTAACATGTATTCTTTTTATAATCAAATATTGTTTAATAGTTTAAACATCATATGATAAAACAAGAATTTGTACTATACATAGAAGAATAATAATGAATTCATAAATATAAAAATCATCGTTTCTGGGCTTCCCTGGTGGCGCAGTGGTTGAGAGTCTGCCTGCCCATGCAGGGGACACGGGTTCGTGCCCCGGTCTGGGAAGATCCCACATGCCGCGGAGCGGCTGGGCCCGTGAGCCATGGCCGCTGAGCCTGCGCGTCCGCAGCCTGTGCTCTGCAACGGGAGAGGCCACAGCGGTGGGAGGCCCGCATACCGCAAAAAAAAAAAAAAGTTACAGTTTCTATAATGTCTAAGAAGATAAATATATAAATAATTTCACTCAGCTCTTGAATTTCGTGACAATATCTTTATTTTCCAAATTCTAGGGTATTTTCTTATTCAGTACTAGTAATTCTACAGCTTTTGTCACTTAAACCTGAAGGCTATAGAAAAATTTCTCCTGTCTCTAAATTTATTGAGCTCCTACTCTGACCAGTGAGCTCTAACCATGTAATTATTTAACCAGATATGCTCTGAAGTCGAAACTCAAACAAGATTTTTAATATCAGATCATGTCCGCTGCCATGCTAACTTTGGCAACCATGTCAAATTGCTCTTATGTCAAGCTTACTGTAGACTAAATCCTTGAGATTTTCTTTTTTAGTGTGCTGCTTCTTAGTTTTCTCCTCTTGTTTATTTGTATGCTGGGAGTTTTGGATTTCAGTACACACAGACGTCTGCTTTCATCCGTGTTATTTGTCATCTTGTGGGGTTTAACCTGTTTCTCCAGTCTGTGCGTTTCAGCAGTATGATGGCCTTTCTCTTTGTGCTGGCTAACCTGTGCTTTGATTTGATGGTATGTCCGTGCTCTTCTTTATTTTATCTCAGTTGATCTCCTGGCAGGAGTACAATTAGAATAACTGCAGAGCCTCTCCCTCATGGTACCTGCTAGAAAAAATTGAGAGGAATGTGTGCAATGAACTGTGTGTTACACAGACACACAGGTGTGCATGCAGGTGAATTCTGCTTTACCCAGCTTATGATTATTTTATTACAAATGCTCATCCCTTCTCCTTTAAAGCTCTCCAGAGGGGGATGAGCTGTAGCCCAGTGGTTTGGTAGGTGCTATGAAAGCTGTCATTTGCTATTCAAGTATGGCTCTCCTTCCTGCTATTCCAGAATAATTAGGATACATCACTTGCAATGCTCCTTTGGTTTAACTATGGGGACTTGTTGAACTTTAATCGCATTTTAAATACTAGGAGAGGAAATTTATAGACATGATGAAAAGACATGTCTCGTATATTAGACTTACATATGATTAAATTCTATTTCTTTCAGGAAAAGAGACGAATCTAAATCAGAAACTCACCCACTGAGAACATGATGATAAAAAAACTGATCACTGAAAAAGTTTCTAAAAATCTTGATGTGAGCTCTGAGACAAATGTGGAGAGAAATAGTGCAGATATTATGTTTCCTGTGGTCAGATCCAGGGGGAGAAAAGCCTTAATCTGTTCTGGCAAGAGCCCCATGCTACATGGAAAACACAATTTTAAAGTGAAACATTTGGTCATATATTGGCTTTAAACTGAAATTGCCAGTAACTAGGAACTGAATTAGCTAAAGATGTATATTATCTTAGGGATACTCTTTACTCGATAATATTTTGAATAGTGCTTAAAATTTCCTAATATTACTAATGTAAGTCAATCAGCCTAGATTAAAAGCCTGGTGCAGCCCCTTACTATGTGTGTAACTAATTCACTTACTAGTAAATATTTCATCCATTATTTAATCTTTCACTGTCTCGGCTTCCTCATCCATAAATGAAGGTCATGGTAATATCCACTCTTAGAGTCGCCGTGACGATTCAATGGGTGATGCCCACAAACCCAGAGAGAGCTGAACTGTAAAAACCCATTCGTATTAGGGGCTGTGAGTTCAACTGTCCAGTCTCCCCACCGCTCTGCAGGCTGTTTCTTTCTAACGGTGGGTACACTTTCAGGACATTCTCCCTTCACTTCCTACTCACACTCTACAGTTCTAAAATATTTATGCTCCGGGGAGTTGAGAATCAGAACCTCTCGATATAAAATCAGCATCTCCTGGTTTCCAGCTGCACCAGGCACGTGTCTAGAGGATGGAGACTCATAGCCACTGCATCACTCAGAAGAGCTGCTCACTTGCCAGGTCCCAACCCTGGACTCTGTGAGACTGTGTTTTCTGTTCTGTATGAAAGTTTGCTTTCCTAGAAAAATGTTACATCACTCTTTCCATGGGGTTCGTTCTTGTCTACAAGCAAAGAGGAAAGCTTCAGACGGTTTTAGTGCTTTCCTTCCTGATTATTAATAAAGACTAAATGTTACCTGGAAAAAAAACACTAGTTTCCTTCAACTTCTATTCATAAGTCTTATAAATATATATGTGTATGACGATATAGCAGATTTAGCAAGTGCTGAGACAGTGTTCCTCAAAATGTTATCAAAGTTTTGCCTGCATTGTTTGCTAAACTGCACATTCTTAGGGCCCAGTCCACATAGATGCAGTCAGAATATATGGGTGTGGGACACTGTTATTAGTATCTTAGTAAGAAATCCAGGTTATCTTTCTGCATATTACTGTTTATGAACCACTGCTAGTCCCACCAGGCAATACAATTTTTATATGTTTGATTTCAGACCCACCTAAATTGAAGGATATTACTTGGGATTTTTGGAATCCAAATGTTATACTAATGTGACAAAATAATAGTAAAAAGGGGGCGTGGGGAGTATGGAAACGTCTTCCCATCCCCTGCTACTGTGGACATTTAAAAAAAATTATTTGTTTAAATTTTTATTGGAGCATAGTTGACTTACAGTGTTGCATTAGTTGCTGCTCTACAGCACAGTGAATCAGCTGTACGTATACATATACCCCCTCCTTTTTGGATTCACTTAGAAAACCTCAAATACGTGATGGAGATTTTGCTGTCTCCTGAGAGGTCACACTCCCACTTGACTTCTCTCTCTGGTTGCTGCATCTTTTCTATATCTCTAACATACTGATTATCGTTTTTGTAATGTTTTCTTATCCTCTATGGATTAAGGTTGCTAGATGTAGTAAATAAAAATACAGGATGTCCAGTCAAGTTTGAATTCCAACAAATATTTTGTCTTCAGTAGAAGTATGTCCCAAATATTGGAAGCAACATCCTTGTGCTCAAGAGGTATTTGTCGTTTATTTGAAATTTGAATGTCACTAGGCCTTGTGCATTTTATCTGGCAGACTTACTGTGGGTTGTGTCTCTTGCCTATTTTGCTTGATTTGGTCTTTATCTTTTATCATTGCAGTTCCTTTAAATACCCAATGATACCAGCCTCTTGCTTCACATTTAAGAGGGGATACTACAGCGGGTTGAACATGTCATGCACATAGGGGATGCTGCTTGGCCGGTGGGTTTTGATGTAGTATGAAAAGGTTACTCCATTTTGCTGGGAGACCCCATCAGCTAGTGTCTTTAGGTCTCACTGCCAGTATTCTCTGGGCCTAAAGCCAGCAGGGAGCTCCAGGGTCTCAGTTCAGAATGGAGAATATCTTGCAGTGCCCTTTTTTGTGGTGAGAAATTCCCACCTGTAGCTGCATCTGGATTCCCTGGGTCAGGAAATGGAAATCACAGGGATTTGGAGACTAGCAAGCATTCATCAGCAGTACCTTCCAAGCAGTTGACGTAGTGTAAGGTAAGTGCAATATCGTGCTATAGAAAGACCTTTGCAGCAGAGCTGCCGACCGAGAGTGGGGACCCTGCTTTAAATACTAAGAGTGGCAGGGAGGGGAGACAGTGAGAGCAAGAGCACAGGGACCAGGAGTTGCAAGAAGAGAGTCTTCACAATGAAAACATTATCCAGACAAGAAAGTTGGCTATAATTACTTGCCCATGGTAGTGAAGAGGTGCAAAAATAAGTAAAGCATAAGAGATTTTCAGGGGTCTGGCCTGCCAGCACCTGTAATGTTTCTATCCCAAAAGCAGCTCTAGGCCACCCAAACTGCAGTAGCAGTAAGAAGGCATAGGAAGCCATGTGGTCCCCAAGAAATAGCTCTTTGAGGTGAGGGCTTGAGGGGTGAGGGAAGGACTGAGACCACAGGGGATGCTGAAAAAATGAGTTCTTCTGAGAGAGCAGAATTGCTGTAATTACTAAACGAAAAATTTACTGACAGAGGGGGGGAATTCCATATATTAGGGGAAAAATGATAATTGTATGGGCAAAAGAGTGCTGTGTGTTTTCCATTCCTGCCAGTTCTGAACGGGTCATCCTGTTCGTGTTCCACCGTTGTTTGTTGAATGTATTGTGTGCTGATAACTTGTATAGTTCCTGGGGCTTGAAGAGCTGTGCATAACCAGGTTTCCTGGACCATTTGTTGAAGGCAGTAACTAGGTGATGCTCTCAGTCATCTGTCTTGGGCAGACATGGGACTGTTTAGTATGTAAAAAAAAAAAAAAAAACCCAATTATATTGGACACGAGGTGAGTAGGAGAGTGGACCCGCATTTTCCTTGTTTCTACCTTTGCTTGCTTCTCGTCTGTTCTCAGTACAGCAGCCAGAGTATTCCCGTTAAGCGAGTCACCTAACGTCAACCCTCTTCTCTAAGTTCTCCGGTTGCTTCCAGTCTCACCGGAGTAAAGCCGTGGTTCCCCACAGGCCAGGCGTTAGCTTGTTTCCTGCTGTTCTCCTTCCTAACTGCTCTGGCCTTTGAGTATTACAGAAGATGCTAGGCCTTCTCCTGACTTGGAGCACTGGCCCTTGCCCTTACCTTTGCTTTTTCTCTTTCCCCCCAAGAAAATCTAAATAGTTCTCTTACGCATTTCCTTCAGATTTTATTCAAATGCCACTTTCGACATGACGCCCAACCTGACAGCTCTGGAACCCTCTGTGATCATCACAAGTATGAACTCATTTTTTATTCATTTTTATTGGAGTCTAGTTGATTTACAATGTTGTGTTAGCTTCTGCCGTACAGCAAAGGGAAGCAGTTGTACATATACACATATCCACTCTTTTTTGAGATTTTCCCGTATAGGTCATTACGGAGTATTGAGTAGAGTTCCCTGTGCTGTACAGCAGGTCCTTATTAGTTATCTATTCTATATATAGTAGTGTGTATATGTCAATCCCAACTTCCCAGTTTATCCCTCCCCCCGTCCCCCTTTGGTAACCATAAGTTTGTTTTCTACATCTGAGACTCTATTTGTATTTTTGTAAATAAGTTCATTTGTACCATTTATTTAGATTCCACATACAAGTGACATCATATGGTATTTGTCTTTCTCTTTCACTCGGTATGACAATCTCTAGGTCCATGCATGTCACTGCAAATGGCAGTATTTCGGAATGACTGCCTTTTTCTTCTAGATTTCTGCATATTCTTTGCCTCCCTCCATTAAAAATGCAAACTCAAGGGGGTGTGGGCCTGTTTGTCTGATTTGGTTTTCTTTGGTCTCTAGTTTACTGCGGAATATTTATTCCTTAAATCTGTGCCTGGCACATCGTGCGTTTCATAAACATTTGGTGATTGAATGAGCAATAATGGTGATGCCCTCAATGTGGCGATGGGAGAAGCTTGCAGACGAGAATCAGCATTTCACTGTTCCCCACAGACGTGTGAGTGGTGAAGCTTTGTCGCGGCTTCTAAAGCCTTTCCTGAAAGAACGGGTACAGATCCTCTGCCTGTTACGCCTCCTTCCTCTTGCATCATCTTGAGCAAAATGTGGGTGTAATGTCTGCAGATCCAGCCCCAGCTTCAGGCTCCAGAATAAGAACCTTCTCCTACAGACGACAGAGTGGTCAGATATGCAGGAGCATGTTCACTGAAGCCTGTGTGGAGCAGGGCTGCCTTATGGGCTGTGAGGGTTGGTTGTATGTGTCCACTTGACTGAGCCATGGGGTGTTCAGGTATTTGGTCAGACATTATTCTGGGTGTTTCTGTAAAGGTATTTGGGGATGAGTTTAACATTTAAAACAGTAAACTGAATAAAGCAGATTGCCGTCCCTATTGTGGATGGGCCTTGTCCACTCGCTTGAAGGCGTGGATAGAACAACAACAAAACTAAAACTTGAGTTTGTGAGGAATGGTAACTGATTCCTGTGGGCTGTGAATGTTCTGTTTCTCTAGAGAATCAAGACTAACCCTCTAGTCCTGACTGCTGTGAAGGATCCACGGGGGAGAAGTGAACTTCTGTTGAGGTTAAGCTGCTGCTACTTTGTGCTTTCAACCAGTGGGTATTTCTGGGTTGTAGCTGATTTCCTACAGAGAGAACTCCTAGGTCTCTGGAGCATTCACTGCCCACATTCTGCCCTACAAGAATCATCTGGCATTCCTCCTGAGCTCTTTTATTTCCTTTACTTCAGTTATCTTTTATTGGCCAAGCATCCTTTGGGCACTCTACAAAACATTTTCTAAGTTTGACAGTTATATTCAAAGTGATACTGGGAAAAGTCCTTAACGAATCATACAGTATGCATGATACCTAAAATCACTCACTGGTGGGTCAAAGAGTAACTGCAAACACATTATAATTGTATGTCAAGAAATATAAATACACCTTATAAATATGATACATATATAAATAGCTCTACTTCAAAATTCCACATCTAAACAGTTATCAGTATTTAATTTTCCCTGAGGTTGAGAAAATTTATTTTTGAATGTTTCTAAATTAATTTTGAATATGCAAAATATTGACAGATGATGTAGGAACTACCAGTTTTTCCCTTGAATTCTAAACCTGAATTAGGAAAGAAATGAAATTGTGTGAAACATTCACAAGTGTTTTTCTCTTTCTTTGTCTCTGTGTGTATACATGCATCTAATCAACATTGGTTTACCTGAAACTCTTCTTTGGTTGTTATAGTCCACCTAGAGCTGTGCTTAATTATTACTTCAACTCATCCTACACATGCTGCTTGTATCACCCGACTTACATCCGTTTGAGGTATTTGGATTTGGAGACATGCCTTATTATAGGCTTTGACTTTTTAACTGTTAATAGTTTTTGTCCATATTCTTAAGCTTCCACAAAATATCTCTTTGACACAAGGTGGAGACTTAAAGTAGTTTAACAACCCCAGAGGTAAGGAATAGAAATTCTTAAGAAAAATCACTTGACCAGGAATGACACGTGATACCTCCTCTTTCAGGGACAGGGTTCCGTCGTTCAGACTCTGGTTTGTTCTGGCTCCTGAACGCCTCTTGAACTCCCTACTCCTCTCATGCTCCACTGGTATCACCTAGGCTAGTCCAGGCGCCTCTCTTACGTACGCAGTAGCCTCAGATGGTGCCTGTAAATACATAGCTCATCAGGACACCCTTCTGCTTACAGCCTTTCAACACCTCCCCTTGGCTTTGGAATAAAGACCACAGCTCCTAACCTGGACTAAAAGTATCTACATAGGCTGTCTTGACAACCATTCCCTATAGTTTTAGAGCGCCGTATACCTCTACTTAAAAAATAATACATTGTAACTTTGCATTGATTTGATATATGTAATCATTTGATTAATATCTGTTTGTCCCATTAGAAAACAACCTCCATAAGTGCAGATAAATATAAATGGTTTATCGTGGTATCTCCAGGTTGTAATATCGTGTCCAGTTTATAGTGGCTCCTTAATAAATGTTTGTTGAATAAATAAGTGAAAGAGAATAACAGAGCAATTATATTCAATTATTTATTCATTCGTTTTTTTTCTTATACATTCAACAAATACTTATTAAGAACCCACGATGGTGTTAGGCACTCTTCCTGGCTTTTGGGATTCATCAGTGAATGAAACAAAGATTCCTGACCCTAATGCAGGTTGGAATCGGTGTCATAGGACACGTGATAAATAGTAAGTGTACAGGGGCTTCCCTGGTGGCGCAGTGGTTGAGAGTCCACCTGCTGATTCAGGGGACACGGGTTCGTGCCCTGGTCCGGGAAGATCCCACATGCCGCGGAGCGGCTGGGCCCGTGAGCCATGGCCGCTGAGCCTGCGCGTCCGGAGCCTGTGCTCTGCAACGGGAGAGGCCACGGCACTGAGAGGCCCGCGTACCGCAAAAAAAAAAAATAATAATAAAGTGTACTGCGTGAATTGTTTTATAAGTAGGTGTATAGGTGTTTTATTAGTAGGTGATAGGAGCTGTGAAAAAAACTTAGAAAAAGTTAACTAAGTTTGGGAGGAATTGGAGAAGGAAAAGTTGCAGTATTAAGTAGCATTGTCAGGGTACCCATTGAGAAGGTGAGACAATGGTGAGGATGGGTTTCGAGTGAGATGAGGGGCTTAGACATGCAGGTCCTGAGGAAAGCGTTCAAGTCAAGGAGAGTCACTGGAGCAAAATGCCTGTCATGTGAGCGTGCCTGACGTGTCTGGAACAGGTAATCAGATGAGTCATAGCGGAAGGGCAGGCGAGGGATGTGGTGGCAGATTCTTTGGAGTCTTGTCTGCTTTAAGGACTTCTGCTTCTACTGAGGGTTATAGGGAACCGCCAGCTGGTTTTCAGCAGAGGAATGGAGGACATAGTCTGACGTACGTTTTACTGGGTCGTGTTGGCAACCATGCTGAGAAAGGACAGAGGGTAAAGAGTAGTCACTGAGGAATCAGTTAAGAGGTTATTGCAGTAAATCCTGGAGACAACGGTGGCTTGGGCCTGGGTATGAGAAATAGAATGCTGATCGTTCGTAAGATTCTGGACACACGATGATGATAGAGCCAAAAGGACTTGGTGGTGGATTGGATGTGGAGTGTAAGAGAAAGAACAAAATTAAAAATTACTCCAGATATTTTGCCTGAGGAATAAAAGGGAAACAGATGTCATCATGTAGTGAAAATAACCACAGATGCCTGTCTGAGCAGAAGAGGTAGAAAATCATCCGTTGAGCTTTGGAAATGTTGAGTTTTAGATGTTTACATGACATCCAAGTGGACATGACTACAAATGGAGCTATGAAATCTAGGTTTGGGGAGAGCAATCTGGTCTGGAGAAAGCATTTGAGAATCATTGGCATAAAGGCAGCATTTTAATCCACGGAAGTAAAGGACACCGGGGAAAGGTTGAGTGTGGATGAAAAGGAACCAAGGGCCAAAGACTGAGCCCTGAGATATTCCAGTGGCACCAGGACAAGAAGAAGATAAAGAACAAGTAGAGAAAACAGGGGAAGAGGGACGAGTGAAGCAGAGTAAAAGCGAGAGTGTGAATTTCCTGGCAGCCAAGTCGAGACCATCAGTAAACTTGAAGCAGGAAGTAGCCATTCCCTGGGACACAGGCTGGGGTCAGGTTAAGCTGAGGATTCAAACCTGTGTTTCCATGTTACTTTGGGAGTCACTGTTTTATAAGTGACTGTAGACTTATATTCATTGAAGCTGTTCTGACTTGCATCTACACAGACATACGTAATGACAAGGAGTAGGGACCGCAGCCCTTTAGAGACATTAATCAATCAAAGTAATGATTCAAGTGCTTTCAGGAGTTATCTATTGGGGTTTTATTGTACATACATCAGAAATATTTCATAGTTGCAAATGTCATTGTAGTATCATTGAAAATTTGACCTGCTTTTGTGAAATATGTGGAATTGGATAATATAATTCAGCTTTTAGCAGTAATATGAGAAAAATGCATTCAGAAGTAACAGTTTATTTTTTGCTCTCTGGAGGAATTTGATGGAATTTGAGGCTCTATGTGACAGGTTCTTGATGTAGAACTTGTTCTTGCCATCTCTTATGTGAGCCATATTAAACCAGGGTTTGCCTTGTGCTCTGTTAATATTATGGTATTCCATGTTGGTCAGTTGATTTTCCAAAGTTAACTTTTTTGTCCATCTTTACATTAGAGAATATTATATATATCCACTTGATTTCACATTGCTCCAATCATTCCTGTAGCTAAATAGAATGTACTTATTTTTAAAGTGAAATTATGACCTCAAACATAGATATTTTAATGGATCGTGTGTAGACATTTTTAAAGTCTTTAAGTATTATGTACTTTTAATGCATTAAAACCGTAATCCAAGAATGTGAACTCTGAGTTGTTTTATGTGGACCATAGGAAATAATAAGAAATAATTGTATGTGTGTAGCCTGCATTTCTCAATGACTAAATATAAATATTAGAATGTGGATAAGATTTTAGTCTTTGCTTCAAAACCTTATATTTTTACATGATCTTTGAGCCTGTTAGCTGAGGATGCGGAAGTAGTAGTGTTATTTTCTAAAAGGATGTGTGTGTGTCTGGAAGTGCTGTTACATTACTTGGGTTTTGCCTCAGCCGTTCCTGGGGGGGGGGGTCCCATGATCTGCAGCTCTATGGCCTCATGGATAACACCTTGCTTCTCTTTGAACAGAATCTGTCTCTAATGGTTTGCACACCGTGGTATGGTGTAGGTCTCTCCTGCCTATGACTGCATCTCATTGTCCCAAGAGGGGACTTCTAAGCTCTTGAAAAGTTTTCTTCGGCCTGCCTTCTGATCTGCTGTCTCTCGTTTAGCTTTTTGGAAGCATGTGCTGTGATACCCTGGGGTTCTGTTCTGTTGACACTCATCGTGTGGCTTCCCCAACAAAGCTAATTTGCAGGATGGCTCTGAAGCTTTTTTGGGTTTGAATGCACTCCCTTAAAATAAGAATTACACCTCATCTGAAAGTTGAGTGTAAAGTAATTGTTTCCACTGATGAGTTTTATGTAATATAATTATGAAAAAAACCCTTTTATTCCTATTTGTACTTCACAAAATAAAACAGGGTTGAAAGTTTTTTTTTATTGTAGTATATTTTTTCTGAGATGCTCATGCACATTAAATGATTAAAATTATTAAAATTAGAACTGCTACTGTATACACACATTTTATTGACACAAAATGATTAGGTGCAAATCGAGTCAATTATTTTTCAATGAAAGGTACACATTGACTACAAATTTTTAAGTGTGAGCAAAGGAGAAAGCTTGTGAGCAAAAAATTTAAATTGAAAATAAAAGATAACTATGTTTCTAATATATAGTACAAAGAACTTGCATAATAGAAAGAAGTCAAAAGACATTGATAAAGTGCCATAGATGATCAGAATAATATGATGAATTCTACTTATTAAGATTTTAGTAGGTGGGACCTCCGTGGTGGCACAGTGGTTAGGAATCCGCCTGCCAATGCAGGGGACGTGGGTTCGAGCCCTGGTGCAGAAGATCTACATGCTGTGGAGCAACTAAGCCCGTGAGCCACAACTTCTGAAGCTCGCACACCTAGAGCCCATGCTCCGCAACAAGAGAAGCCACCGCAATAAGAAGCCCGCGCACCGCAAGGAAGAGTAGACCCCGCTCTCCGCAACTGGAGAAAGCCCGCATGCGGCAATGAAGACCCAATGCAGCCAAAAAAAAAAAAAGCTTTTAGTAGGTGATTCCAATTGTATTTTCAATCTATAGCAACTGAAAGTCACATTTATGTAGGATTAATGCAATAGCTGGAAACTACAAATAATTGAGGAGACCAGACAAAAAACACAAGTAACAACAACAAAAATGATGCATGCACATTATGAAGAAGGGCTTCATTGGAAATCTGATGGTTGGATGGGTACCATCCTCCTCTACAGGAGAGAAACCCTGTCTTTAGCACATGGGTGTCATTATTACAAGTCTCAGTCAGTGCTTGGTGCAGCTTAGAAAGAAGGTGATTTCATGAAGTATCCTAGCATTGAGGGGTTTACTCTAAGACATTACCCTGACTTTTCTTCATTCCTAAACTTTTCCCCAAGAATTCCATCATCTCTTACAAATAATGGTTATCTTCTATTTCCACATATTTAGGTGACTGTGTTTCACTTTTCTGTTATTTTCACTCCTATGTGTTCAAAAATAATTCAACATAATATTATTACAGGCTCTGAAAATTAGCATTATGTTGTAAATTCATCACCACTGATATGTTTACCTCACTTTAGAGGAACAAGAAATTTGTGATGAAAACCATTGTCTTTCACTTTAATCTGTGAATGGTTCTGTATTGATTAGAGTTTGAGTTTATAACAGCACACTCTACTTAGGAAGTCCACAGGATACAGTCAATTTACGTTTGTTCTACCTGTTTTCAAAAAGTAATTGCCACTAACAGTATAGTAATTATAATGCCATCATTATCTGTGTCTTTAAATCAAATTCAACGTTATTTCTCTATAATTTAGTAATTTTCCCTCAATTGTTGCCAGATTTTTCTCACTTATCTCTTCTCTCATGCAGATTTGAGACATTCTAACAACAAACAATATTTATGATTATATTCATGCAATAGTTGTCTTAATTTCCTCAGTTTATTAAGGAGGTTTCTTAGATTACATGTATTTCCAGTTCATCTGCCCCCCCATTTTTTTGCTTTGCCCTTGGACTTTTCCACTTGACAGGCAGGTGTCAGGTGTGTATAAAAACAGAGCTCATCCAGAGCAGCATAAGAAATGCAACTAACCTCGATGTGAGCATTGATGAGACCCCCTTGTCTTCTTCAGAATATGAATTTATCTCAGAGTTAGTCCAAGTCAGGGTATATACTTTTCTCTGAAGTTAAAACTCTCTTCGTGCTATGTATTGAATCAGGTATTTGTGGCATATAGCACTCAGTTGTTGTGTTTATTTTTTAAACCAAGCCTAAGATACCATGTGATCAAAATCCCTTGACCAAAATATGTGTCAGTCGATAAAGGTTAATATTATTTTATCTAACGTTGATCTCCTTTATAATTTTGGTCGTATGCTCGTTCATATTTTGCATACATTTAAAATGTGCCTCCTCACAGATCCATCTGGAAATGGGCTGTCTGTAGATTTTAAGTGGATAAAGAATATGTTGATATTAGGCTTTGCTATTTATTGATTTGCTTATCATTTATTGTGGTCTATTTGAAAAGACTACCGAGTACTTGTTAGGATCTCAAGCTTTTGGATTGTAGATCTTAGATTTAAATGCTGTTTCCATCATGTGGTCACCTCCTCTACCTTAAACATCATCATGACCTCGCTGAGCCCTGTTAGCCTCTGTGTGTTACCATCCAGGGAACGGTCCAGGAACATTCACAGAAACCCTAGGTCCTAGCAAGGCACCAAGTTTCCAAGGATAGAGGGGAGACACAGGCACCTATGGAGCTCTTGTTTCTGCAGAAGGCTGAATCTCTCCAGCAGAGATTCTAATTGTCCCTTTCACCCTTGTTGGGATTAATTTTGGATTAGCCCACTGTGGTGTGACCACCATTGAAATACGGCTTCACAGATGCAAGAGATCTCATTGGTGACTCTTTTCCCCCCTAGAACTCTCTGAATCATTGGACATGTTAACTCTTGCCTCCACCGTAAAATTACGTTGCTCTTACTTCTGTGATAACCACATTCTCCTTATTTTCTTCCTACATCTTTGATTTTTTTTTTCCTATTTACCTCTTCTTCCTTGTCAGCTGGCATCTAATTGTTAGAGTACCTCAGGGCTCAATCCAGGTCTGTCTTTATTTCTCACTCTACCTTCTCCATGTAAAGGACCTCATTCTTTCCTAGTATATTAATTCCTTTGCCAGAAATTCCCAAATTCTGCATTTGGCTCCTACCTCTCCTGTGAACGTAAGGTTTATATGTTCAGTGTTTGTCCAAGCCTGAAACTTAGTGTAATTGTATGAATCAGGAACGCGAGGCTCATTCTTGAAATTTAGTTCTTTGTTACAGCTTGCTCACAACCATGTGTCCACCTTGCCTCCAAATGCACTCATGTTTAGCTTACTGACTTTGCTTAACCTGAAACCTTTCTTTCATCTTCTGCTGTCAAAGTCTCCTCCTCTAGTGGGAAGATTCAACTTAACAAATTGCAAATCAGATCTGCAACACTTCTTTTTGTTCATAATTACTTTTATAATAAAATCCAAATTCCTTAATTTGTCAAGTCCTAATTGTTTAATTCTGACTCAACTATTCATTTTCCTCTTCATGTTCATGACGGTCTAGCGAAGTGTTCTTCTCTGACCTCCTCAAATAAAGCTCTTCTCTACTTCCTTTGCCCATTAGTTGTCTCTTACTCATCTTTCAAATATCAACAAAAATGTCATTTCCCCAGAGAAAATGTTCCCGAACCTGTAATCCTAATTACATCTTCTCTCTTCCTCCATACGTTAATATTTTGATTTTCCCCTCATTAAGTGCCACGCTTTGTATTTATACATGCATTTTGGGTTTATTTATGTACTGCCAACCCCCACCCATACTAAGCTTCCCAAGTCTTAGGGTGTCAGTGACCAGTTTCTCTGTCCAAAATCTGGTGCGTGTGTAAGTTACTGGCATTAGAAATGGAGGTGATAATACTTGGTTCATTGAGTAGATGTAAAATTAGGTATGTTTAAGTGTCTAGCAAACCTATCACATCATAAGCCTTCTATAACTGTATATATTTATGAAGAATAGTCCTGTCCAAGGCTTGCACTTTTTTAAGAATAGAGTCAGTTATTTCAGAAGGGTGAAAGCATGTATCAAGCCACTCTGCCAGTATTCAGAGCTGTCCGCTTTGCTACCTTTAGCTGTGCGTTTGTGGGGACATCATTCTGCAAACCTCTGTCTTCATTTCCTCAGTTTTAAAACAGGAATGACAATATCTGATAAATTCATATGTTTAAGGTACATAGTACAGTGTGTAATACATATGTATAAAGCAGCCAGTGAACATCAATTTTATTGTAATTATGAATTATTTTGCCTATTTTAACCAATATTTAGAAACTTTTCTTCTACAAATATTGTCAGTTCTAAACTGTCTTCTGAAAACTTTCCATTTTATGTGTATACTTTTCCTCTACTTTCTCTTGTATTCTGTATTAAAAAGGTTTCTCCAGTCATGACAATGATTGAGGTTTCCTTTTCCCTGCACAGCCCTCTCCGGTTTTTTGCTAACACTTTTTACAGTGCAGTTCCCAAAATGAGTTATGACTTCATTTTATTCTTTTCAGAATGTCATTGTTTGGCTCAGCAAAATGTGTCTGGTTCTTCTTGAAGCACTTTGAAATCGCTGCTACTTAGATCTTTTTACTGTTCCAGGACCTTCATCGTGTCAACTCATTTTAAAGTCTCTCTCTTAGTCTGAAAATATCTTACAGAATTACAGCTCAAGTTTCTAAAGTTGCATAATCTTCTGGCTTTGAACTGCATAGATTCTTAGGCCAAATTCATCTCACACGCAGACCTTGAACGCCATCAAGGTCCATCCTGACAGGCGGCTTTGTCTTCCTCTCCCACTCTTTACCCTTCCTGTGCTAAGAATGGCATATCAATCAGCATCTGTTAAGTGCACTCTTTCAGATCGTCTTCTTACACCCACCTTTTCTGTTCGATCTAGAATACTGGAATTAACATTTCCCCACCCCCCAAATTCTTGGCCCTCTTCAGTTTTTATAACTATAGTTATTTTTCAACTCGTATCCACATAATAGGAATATATGAAAATTGAAATGTGGCTTTTAATTGACGAAAACATCTGTAATATCTCCTTCTACCCCAAATTTTGAGAGTATATCCAACCTTCACGGAGAAACAAAAAATTATTCCTTGAGTAGATAATGCAGTGGGCATAAAGGAGATCTCTATTGCATGTAATATCTCTAGGCTATATGTAATGCATTTATTTTTTAAGACTCTTAAGGACATGGGCTTCTTTTGTAGGTATTTCTTCAAGATCTCATATTGTCTATTTCTGGGCTCTGAAGACGAAAGACACTGAATAATTATCCATATGAAAACACTATTGCTAATACTCCTGACTGTTACAGCATCTACAGTTCTTTACGTGCTTGAGTATTAAGACTTGAGTGCCTTACAAGTTACTTTACAAATATGCTTCTATTAATTTTTCACGATACCAAATTATGATAAAGTTGTTTATTGCTGTATTCCAAATTAAGAAAAGGAGTATTAGAGTAGTTAATATATCCAATTTAAAAAAATGAAAAAATAAAACATCTTGGTGTTAAAACAATTCTGATGTCAAAATCTGTGGCAGGCAGTATAGTGATTCCCAAAGAAACCCATATCCTAATCCCTGGGACCCATGGGTACGTCAAATTGCACAGCAAAGGGAATTAAAGTGACAGATGGGATTAAGGTTGCTTAATCAGATAACCTTAAATTGGGGAGAGTATCTTGGATTATTCAGGTGGGCCCAATATACTCACAAGAGTCCTTAAATGTGGAGAAGGAAAGAAAAAGAAACTAATTCTATGTAGGTGAGAAGAACTCTACCTGCATTGCTGGTATTGAGGACAGAAAGGGGCCACGAGCCAGGAATTCAGAGCCTCTACGAAGCTGGAAAAGACAAGGGAAATGATTCGCCCCCAGAGCCTCCAGAAGGAACTCAGCCCCCAGCTAACAGCTTGATTTTAGAACTCTGGACCTCAGAACCTTACACTAATACATTTGTATTGTTTCAGCCACCATGTCTGTGATGATTTGTTAGGAAACTAACACAAAGACCTCAGGTAGGGGCTTCCCTGGTGGCGCAGTTGTTGGGAGTCCGCCTGCCGATGCAGGGGACACGGGTTCGTGCCCCGGTCCGGGAAGATCCCACATGCCGTGGAGCGGCTGGGCCCGTGAGCCATGGCCACTGAGCCTGCATGTCCGGAGCCTGTGCTCCGCAACGGGAGGGGCCACAGCAGTGAGAGACCCACATACCACAAAAAAAAAAAAAAAAAAAAAAAGACCTCAGGTATTTGTAGCTTTTGATTATCAAGAAAGGCCTATCTTAAAACCGCACATAGTTGATAGAGGATCGAATTCAGGGCTCTCATTTATCAGGTGAGAAAAAACGAAGAATAGAGATCCTAAAATCAATTGAGGTCAACTTTTTCTGAATGCTCCCCTGGGCTTTTCAATTGAAATATAAAACCAGACTTCATCAGAAATCTCATGCATTTGTTCTTCCTGCTCCTGTCCTCACAGGATGCTAGAGCTATTACCATAGTTTGTTTCACTTGATCAGGATGTTTTTTCCCTCGATCTATGTTCTCTCCTGTGTTCACACAATACATCAGAAGGACTTATTACTATATTAAGAAGGTAATGAATGCTGTTATAATTGTATTTTGTCCGCTTAAATGTACTCTATATATTAATGAATTACATACAATACATTTAAGTGGAGAAAATATTGTTTTCTTAATATTTCAATTGCTTATTCTTCTACAATCACTTTCTTAATGCTCAAGTGACAGGTTTTTGTTTTTTATGAGTTATTGGAAACATTAGAAATTGATAGTATTGTGGTAATTTTTAAAGGAATGATAAAAACAACCATAGCTAACATTTGCTGGACGTTATCTGTGTTGGATACTGCTCCCACACACGTGTTTCATGTGTATTATTCAGTCTTATTCTCAGAGTGTTCCCATCATGGATGCTCTATTACAGTGCTCACTTTATAGGAAATAAAGGCACAGAATGGTTGGATAACTTGTCAAACGTCATACCCGTGGAAGCAGCATTGTAAGAATTTACGTACAGCCTATCTCTATCCAAAGCCTCTGTGTGTGTGTGTGTGGGTGTGGGTGTGGGTGTGTTTGGTTGGCTGGCTGGCTTGATGGATTTGACTTGTTTTTAAGTGGCTGCCATAAAACCTCCTACAAAGTGTAATTAAAAAATCACTTCCAGGGCTTCCCTGGTGGCGCAGTGGTTGAGAGTCCGCCTGCCGATGCAGGGGACACGGGTTCGTGCCCCAGTCCAGGAAGATCCCAGATGCCGCAGAGCGGCTGGGCCCGTGAGCCATGGCTGCTGAGCCTGTGCGTCCAGAGCCTGTGCTCCGCAACGGGAGAGGCCACAACAGTGAGAGGCCCGCGTACCACAAAAAAAAAAAAAAAAAAAAAAAACACTTCCATTATCTGGGTTTTATTATTTGTAGTTATTAAATTCCAAGTTAATCCATAACCTTATTACTTTTAAATCTAATCATTCCAGGTCTAAACAATCTGCAAGGTTATTGTAAACAAATCAAGGAAACCCAATCATCATTAGCTCTAACATAAAATTTCTCTTGATAGAACTGCCCCAGCCATGGTCCCTAAATTGTTCCTTCTGTGCAATTTAACATGAACTGGCCATTCCCTTCTCCCTCATTCATTCATTTACTGATTCAAAAAATATACTGGAACTCTTACGTGCCAAACCTTGCCTTAATGCAGTGGATGTGATGGTGAAATAAACGGAATATTCTCACGAAGCCTGTGATTCATGAGCTTTTACTATAGATCAGTGAGAATCCAAGCATCAGATCTTAGACGCCAGGTGTGGCAGGGACTTTTATGAATGATAGCAGATGTTGTTCAGTGGTTCTTGACTTGAACGTTTTAGTCAGGATCTCTTGGGAAGTCAGTGGTCTGCATTTCAGTTACTTTTTCTACTGGAGAGAGATCGCTGGAAAAGAGGAAAGGTGCAGGAGCTAGTCTAATCATCTTGTAAACATGCTAGGGAAATACCAACTAGAAAATGTACCAAATGTTTCTATCTATGGAATGTTTTATCACAATGTCTCTGTTGTGTGCAATTGCCTATTAAAAATTAAATCTGTGGGTTTTTGAGGCACGGCTTCCTGAAAAATATTCCACGATCTATATAATCATCTGGACATAATGTGGAGATGTCTCATGACACAGATTGCCCTTCTTGTCAGAGAAGAGACTGAAAACCTCACTTAGAAACCTCCCGTAGTCTGGATAAAACAGATGGGATGGGAGAAGCAGGAGGAAGAAAGACCCCGGGACTTGATGAAGGGCTGTCCTCCTGCTTTGCCTGTACCTGAAGTTACTTGTATCGCTGAAATCATCAGGCTTGGTAGTGGGAAAAACGTCTAATCTATACAAGTCTGCCTTGACGATCTGATCAGACTCCTTGTGTTATGTCACCAGTAAAAGCAGAAGCAAGAACTTTACTATGATAGTAAAGAGATTAAAATAAATAGCCTTTCCATTAAAAGAAAAGGAAGAAAAAAGAAAGTTACCAAATTGCACTCATCTCCAAAAAAAAGATATTGGGATAGAGAGATGCCAAAATACTAATTTTAATCATCACACAAAACTGAATCAAAATGTATAAATTGGAGGAATGATAGTAATGTGTTACCCCTATTTCATTTTACAGTAAAAATTTGTATATAATAGTTTTCCCAAGTAGAATGTAAATAATAATTTAATAAATTCAGAACTCTGAGCATGCATAAACCCAAATGGTATGTGTTGAAATTTTTAAATGTTTAACTTGCTATTGCCTTGTTGAGTAGACCGTTGAAAAGGTTTTTAATATGCACCTGGGAATAAAAGAACAAAGAACTTTGAAAACGTATCTTTTTGAAGTAAATACAAATAGATTAATTACAGTGTGTTAAGGATACGGTTTGTTTCTCACATCATTTCTTTATATAATTTTCTTTCTATATATTCTTGCTTTGTTTAAACATTAACATTAAAAAACTGCTATATGAGTAGAGATAGATTAGATGAAAAGGACGATTTAGTAGCCACAGGTCTTTACATCAGTTTTCAAGAAAGCAGAGTTCCAAGGCAATTTGACCTTCTAACCATAATATATCCCAGCTCATAAGGTAGTTTCTACATTAGCCATAGTCAGGGAAGGTGGTGACTAATGTCAGAAGTAGGGTGGGCAGTCCACTCTCAGGTGAGCCCCTATCAGGGGAAAGAAGGTGGGCGGGTTCTCTCCCTGACAGGTGGAAAAGAGCCTCTGTGTCCCTGAATCTCATGACCTGTTCTCTCTTCTCTTGCCATTGGTGAGTCCTGATTTGGACTCTTCCAGACGGCGGGTGTTTACAGACGTCTGGCTCGAATTCACAGAATGCATGAACTCATGAGTGCTGGTTTTATCAGCCAAAGGTGAGGTTTGGCAGTGATGGGTGTCTGTTTTGGCAACGCCAAGGTAAAGTGACAAGTTGTCTTGGAGGCAGCCTGTCCCTTGGGTGGCAACTTCTGGACATCTGCTCCCTCTGGCATAAAGTCTTGGGGTAGCTTGGGGTGGGCAAAAGCCATCTCTCAAGAAGAGGGTGGGGAGAGATTCGATTGTAGCAAAGCTATCTCAGGAAAGCGTGGTGATGTCATGTCACCTCTTTCTTCACAATGTATCCTCCATCCAAATATTTGGGAGGGACTGAGGATAGAAGCACTTTATTTTGCTTCTTAGATATTGACCCAAAATCTAACATAACTTGCAATTTATTTTCATGAATACATCAATTCCCCAAAATGTGTATATTGTGTTAAATCCTGTGAGTGCATACCATCTACTTTTTTTTTTTTTTTTAACTCCAAGTGTTTTTATTTTTTTAAATTATTTATTTATTTTTGGCTGCGTTGGGTCTTCGTTGCTGAGCACAGGCTTTCTCTAGCTGTGGCGAGCAGGGGCTACACTTTGTTGCAGTGCTTGGGCTTCTCATCGTGGTGGCTTCTCTTGTTGTGGAGCACGGGCTGTAGGCGCGCGGCCTTCAGTAGTTGTGGCATGCGGGCTCAGTAGTTGTGGCACACGGGCTCTAGAGCACAGGCTCAGTAGGTGTGGCGCACAGGCTCAGTAGTTGTGGTACACAGGCTTAGTTGCTCCGCAGCATGTGGGATCTTCCCAGACCAGGGCTTGAACCCGTGTCCCCTGCATTGGCAGGTGGATTCTTAACCACTGCACCACCAGGGAAGTCCCTCCATCTACTCTTTGCACATTGTGTATTCCTTTCTCTCTCGGCTCTCATGATGGATACTTACATATACTAAACTGTTTTTTCTTGGAACCTTGCTTTCTTCAACTCCTCAGCTCTGTTAGTGGATGCTCTCATGTGTATATCCCTAAAACGAATCTGAGCAAAAATTAGATGTTCCCAACTAAAATTGCATTTCTTCCCTATATATGGCAAACACCCTCTTTCTCAGAGAGGCTTGTTTCCCTTTGAAGAGGGACAGGGCAAAGCACAGCAACTTGAGAGGCATCTTCATGTAACTTGAGTGCCAGCAGCAGGCAGGGGCTACCAGTGGTGGCTTAGAAGATTATTTCATTCATTATGGTGTAATTATTGATCCCTCTTCAAAGACTACAGTGTATATGGATAGTTTTACTTTAGCCCACATTTTATTTAGTTCTTTCCTTTTAAAAATCTTGTTCTTTTTTTTTTAAATTCTAACATTAAAAGTTCAGTTAACCTAATGAGCAGATAGAGAATTAACTACAGAGCAGAATCTGTCTCCTGAAACAGTCATGGGATGTTTTCTAGAATCAAGTTTACTTTATGTTTTCCACGTGTGATTTTGACAAATTTGATGTATATTTTTCGGGCTAATATACAGCCAGTTTAATGATTTATAGTCCTAGCACTACTTTCAAACAGGTGTCAGAAATCTTGCTTTGATCATTTCTAGCTCACAGAGGACAGGGCTAACATTTTCTTCTCACCTTCCCGGGACAGTATCACCATTAACCATTTACACATTCTAAAACTTAGTTCAGTCACAAAGAGCTAAAATGACAATGTTTGCCACGGTTAGAGCTTTATGGAGGAGAATGACGTAAGTCAAGTCATCAATGAAAGGGAATAAGAGAATCCAAAACGTGCAAACATAACCCAAAATAGCTTGCGAAACACTGAAAGTGAGCAAGCGATGGAGGGTGCCTGTGTTCAGCCTTCTACACTGTGCAACCCACCACTTAGCACGTGCATGTGGTCTGTGACTTCTGAAATTCAGGACAGTTTCCATATCCCCAGGATCATCCTGCACAACTTCTGGGCTGCATGCGCTCCACTTTGGATACCACTGGTTGATTACGTGATGGAATTACCTTACGGAAACATAACAGCTATGCAAAGACATATATATTGCAGGTGAAAAGAGTAAACATGTATAATACTTGACCATATTAACCATTTGAATAATAAATGTCCAACAAGGAGAGAAAAAATTAGAAAATATAAAAAGAAAATTTTGTGAGATTAAGTAGGACGTTATTTTCAGGGAAAATTAAAATTAGACAGAGATGAAAGGAAAATCAAGATTAGACAAAAACACTGAAAACATTAGATAAACCTAGACATAGCATCTTAAAATTTTGAGCTGTTTTCATAAAAAGATGTCACACAGGTTTTAAGATGGGAAAACAGATACCTTCATAAGGAAAGGTAATTAGATGAGTATCTTTTTAAAAAGGAAAATCTGGTCACAGGGTCATATTAGATAAGGGAATAAGGTGTGTAGGCTTTGAAAGGAAGGGTTATGATCCAAACACCAAACATGAGTACAGTTAATATTCATATTGGAAGACAATAGAAAGGCATATTGGAACATGTGCAAAATTAGACAGCATCCCATCCAGGAACCGTCTCTGTGGAATTCATCTAAGGAAAATGTCTAGCCAAGGGAAAAACACAAAGTAAATAATAAAAACAGCCTTGAAACGAAATTCAGTACATTTTCCAAAAATTTAGCATTTGGAAATAGTAGTAAGAAAGGGAAGAAAAGTAAAAGTGAACTAAATATCTCCAAACTCTCATCTCAGTGGTAAAAAAGCATATGTTGGGAAAATTGTGAATTATGAAGGTAATTACTAGTAAGTAGGGGTATGTAGCAGAACGTCCAAATTCATAGATGTGAAACCATACAGATAAATGCTTTTTTAAAAATCATTAAGTTACGGGACCACCAGAAACAATAAAAATAATAAAAATAAGCAGAAAATAAATATGGCATAGAAGTCATAACCCAACATATTAGATATTCTATTTAATGGGAACTCCTTTTTTAAAAGATATGCTCTCAGATTGGGTTCTAGCTATATTCTGCTCAGAAAGAACACAGATAAGATTAATTTTTTAAAAAAGTACAAAATAAAAGGAAGAAAAGAATACAGCATATAAATTTAAAAAATTGAAGCACTGTTGAAAATATTAACTGACGTCTAAGTAAGATCAAAGAAACACAAGGGATAAAGATTCATATTTTTGAAGATAAAGCATAATATTCTCAGAGTAGATGTGCTAGTTGGGAATATTTATTCATTTGGCAGTTTTTGAACATATATAGTGCTCTGATAGACTGAATAATGTCTCCTTCACCAAATCTCTTCACTTCCCAATCCTGGAACCTGAAAATAGGTTACCTGACATGGAAAAGGGGTTTTACAGATGTGATTAATTAAATGAAGGATCTGGGCGGGGGGAGATTATCCTAGATTATCCAGGTGTACCAAGGTAGTCGTAAGGGTCCTTTATAAGAGGGAGGCTGAGAAGGATATAAGATGACAGAAGGAGAGATGGAGGGTGAGAGGAAGGGGAGAGAGAGAGATGCTGGCCTCGAAGATGGAGGAGGGGGCCACATGTCAAGGAACTCGTCAGCCTCTAGGAGTTTCAGGGAAACCTTCTCCCCTTAGAGTCTCCAGAAGCAATCAGCCCTGCTGACCTCTTGACTGTAGCTCGCTAAAGCTGATTTCTTACTTCTGATTATTGTTAGAAGAAAAAAATGGGGGAAAATGCTAATAATCCTTGACTGATGACGAAGTATTTCTTTATCTGGGTGCTGGTAACACTTGTGTATTTACTTTATAGACCTACGCATAAAGCTATGCATTACGTGCATTTTTTTCATATTATAATTGATTGTTTTGAAACAATCTCTGGGTTCTGGGAGTATAGCAAAGACAACAACAGTATGTTTTTCCATCTCTCCAGAAGAACTGACAGAGCAAAGAGATAGCAAAACAAAATATCTACAGACAACATTAATACCAAACGAGGTGAAAAGGTATTCCCCCAATTCCAAAATCCAGGCAGTTGGTTACAATCCTGTGTGTGGAGGAAAAGAAAAGCAAAGGATCTTCTGTGTGACAGAAGATCAGGAGACCCCAAAAGAACCCAGGGGAATTCAGTGGATACCTCAGAGGGCTGATGAGGGAGGAGCAGCTGACACTGGGGCTTGGCGCCCAGCAGGGAGCGAGTTGAGGCACCCGCAGTGGTGGGAAGGGCTGGGCATGTGGGGCACTCCAGTAACTTGATTCTCAGAGCTGCCCTGCAGAGGCTGCCTTCTGGGACAAGGGCCCCCTCTAGGAGTCCCTGCTGCAAGGGAATTCAAACTAGAACAGACAGAGAGAACAGAGTGAACAAAAGAGAAGGTCAGACCAAAGCTGGGGAGGGAAAGGGAACCGAGATTTCACAGAAAGTGAGCCACCATATTGCTGTACAATGTACAGCAGAACCTCTGGGAAAAGCTTTCCTGTACCCTGCTTCGTTATGAAGTTCAGGAAATCTAATTTCACCCAAAAGCGAGAAAAAAAGAAATGTATACATATCAAACCACATGCAAAGCTATTATAAGAATAAAAAGAATAAAGAACAGAGTAATATCCCTACAGACAAGGGGAAAATGCCAGAAAGACCTGCTCACAAAACAGATCAAAGCTATAACCTGCCATGTTTACACAAACTAAAAGACATTAATAAAAATAATATAAAACATGAAAGAGCAACACACATCAGAACTAGACTGAGTATTGAGGTCCGAGAACTCAAGAAAGAATTAGAAATAACAGAAACTATGTCAGAAGTGAATGCTGACGTTGAAAGAACACAAAACAACAGCAACAACAAAATCATGCCTTAAGACAAGTAGAAAGTAACAGATAGGAAGATGTGAAACGACCATAAAAACTGAAGAAAGAGGTAAAACAATTTAAGAGGAAAATGGGCAAGCTCTTTAAAGTAGACAGGGAAATTAAACATATGGAAAATAGGATAATGAGGATCACAGAAGAAGAAAACCAAAGCAAGAAAATATAATACATACTAAAGCTATAATTTAAAAAATAATTCTGAAGATAAAACAAACAAAAAATTTTGACTAAAAAGACTGTGTGCCTGGGAATACTGACTCTGAATAATCAACACCAAAGCATATTCTAGTAAAACTGATGAACTTTAAAAAAAATTAAAGAAGAAAGAATATGTTTTGGAAGCACTTAG
Source organism: Globicephala melas (assembly GCF_963455315.2). Taxonomy (NCBI): domain Eukaryota; kingdom Metazoa; phylum Chordata; class Mammalia; order Artiodactyla; family Delphinidae; genus Globicephala; species Globicephala melas. Next base: position 111,074,369 of record NC_083319.1, on the reverse strand, counting down.
GAAAAAAGAGCATGTGACTTATTATGGAAAAGCATAATTATCATCAGTCTTTTCACTGCAACACTGAGGTTCAGTAGACATATCGATAGAAGTTATAGTGTCCACAAATTAAATGGAAATGTAATTGATGACTGGAGTGCAGAGATAGCATAACACATATATGAAATGTAATATCATTAGGAAAATTTGATGAATCTGTTACAAGAGTTTGAGTGTAACTTTTGGTTGGTAGAATTAGAAGTAAATTTATTTCTTTCTATTTTTTATCATTTCTAGTACCTGCAACATTTCAGTTAGGCATTACAAGTTATCCTTGAAATGTGTCATCTTGATGACACAAGTTGTTTTTCCTTAAAGGAGGAAAAAAAATGGTCAGACATTTCCAAAGTGGGGCAAACTTTGCTGGATCACTTCTATTCATTTGCCTGCTAATCCAGCACTTCCTAAATCCACTCCAATCTGCCCAAGGTAATGCATATTTTGATGTTTTATATAATACATAGAAAGCAGATAGCTCAGTGTGTACTAAGTAATACAGTATACATTGTTTTCAGCAGCACAACACATAATAAATCTTTCTCCCAGGTACCGCAAAGCACTTCATAAATAATGAATATCTAAGAGCTCTGGGATTAAAATATGTTGTCAGTAAGGTTTTAATGAAAGGAAAAGAGAATTTCACTGAGGTAACATAAGCCTCTCAGAAACATTCATCAAGTTAAGAGTGGAGGCTGAAAACAGGACCCAAGACTGCCATCTCCCCGTACAGACAGAGCACAGAAGAGCAAGACGTTTTTCTTAAGGGTTAGATATAAATTCATATTAGGATCACAGGCAAGTGAATTAATTCAGTTCGTGGGAAAGCACTAAGGTAGATCATGAGAGAAATAGGTAACAGAAGAAAAATTAGTTCTGATTATTATAAAGTTTAGGACAGTGTTTACCTGTCTTTTATTCCAGCGTGATTTAATATTTCAGCATTATGGAGTGCAGATAACCCTGGCAACACATGTCATACTGGGGAGTATCTAAAACAGATCATCCCTGGCAGACATTTTCTCCGGTATCTGCCAAAGTGTTCTGTTTACATGAGAGCATCTCTTGTGTGGTATATATTTGTGACCAGTCACCAGAGTAGGAAAAACATAATATAATAGACCTAGATGTGGTCAGGAACAGAGATGCTAGCACCAAAATAATTTCTGCTCATCTAAAAATTCTATTGGTGAACAATACTGAAAAAAGACTGAATTTATATATCACACTTCATCTGGTAATGTAATTGTTCATCGAAGATAATAAAAACAGCAACCGTACAATTACAGTTACCATAGAATCGTCAGCTTGCAGAATGCACTCCTCAATAACGGAATATACAATTACCTTATATATGTTAACAGTTTTACAATTAAAAAAACCACTTCAAATATGTTATTTAATGAACTCAAAAGACTAGGATTCTACAGTGCTGTTGAACAAAATGGGTAAGATTTGATCAAAAGGCATCGGTTCTCATAATGAAATAAAACAATTGTCTAAATGCAATACTCAATACAAGTAATGTATTCTACCAGGAAAATGAATTTTGCTTAGAGTTCGTTAAAACTTTTTATTGAATATGAAGAAGGAAAAATGGACTTACAGATACACTGGACAATACAACAAGTTGATAACAATAGACTATAAGTGGAGAGTCTCTTATGATTTGTATTTGATATCAATTATTTAAGAACTTCTCCAGGAAAGTTTTGAGTCAGTTTTGACCCATCAAAAACTAGTTTCTGATACCTATCCACATTTGATATCTATGAGAATACATGTACAGAAAGAAATTCCATGCCTTGTCACATATTTTTATCTCAACAAATAGATAATCATATATGACATTTGTACCACCGTTGAAAATAAAACCACTTTCATAAAGACATGGACTCTTTCAAATACAGCTAGTTCTCTAACTACAGCTCACCTTTCCTCAAATGATATGGAAGAGTTAAATAACCATACTAATTTATATATCTCCATTTTATTCTTAACATATATATGAATGCAAAAGTGCTCACCTAAATATCTGCAGATGAATCAAATAAAATCCCATGATGCTAGAGAATATCAATTTTTGAATGTGTGCATTAAAAATATGGCGCTAAGTACCTACTATTTTCCCCCAATAAGATTTTTCATGTGCAGATTATATCATCACTGACATAGAGATACAGAATGCATCAGTTTAAACAACAGACAGTCGTCAGTTTTCTATAATCCCTTTACCCCGGGACTGCCTATGGAACCCTAAGTTATGTTTTGGTCAACCTGCTCGTTTCTGTCAACATCTTGGCAACCCTTATTCCATAGTGTAGACAAAGGGAAGATAGAAAATAGAGCCGTCTTGGAACCATCCAATTAAAATGCCTATTGAGAAAGAGCCCCAGTTCTAGTTCCGGCTGCAGCAATTTTAATTGCTCTGGGGCTCCCTCAGATGAAGACTCGAATGGAGGACACCCTGCTATTAATTTTCCAGGGTCTCCTCTGAAAGGTTCTTTAGCCTCTCCTGGCAGGATGGATGTAAGAGCTGAAGTCTGCAGCCATGCTCCCCCAGTGATCACCGGGAAACACAGAGACAGGATCTCCAGGCAAATGTGCATACGAAGGATAACGACTTCTGAGGTGGTGACACGTTTTATAGAGCCTCTGAGTGGCTCACCTCCAGTCTGTGTGTCAGAATAATTTTGACTGTAAGGGAGAGTAGAAATCATTTCTTTTTATGTTGAAAGAAGTAGACGTGGACTGTGTATGGCTCTAAAGTGTTAACAATGGAGAGAAAATGGGAAAAGTACTCAATCCCTTAAGGGATACACTTGTGTATGAAATTATAACACAGAGATCCTAATTCACTCATCTCTTGTGAAAGAAGATACTCCCAAATCACACAGGTACACTGTCAGTGCTGTCAAATATCAATGAACAATTCATCATCAGTAATCCACACTTTATCTCTCAGGAAGACTCGGAAAGCAGTCCAAAATATCACTGAGTGACCCCAAGGCTACCACAAATAGTTAATGAGGTCTTTGTGGAATCTTTTGAAATTTTGCTCTTAATGGTTGACGCCTTCACTCTTTTTCTGTCTCACCAGACTCTCTCCAGACTCTTGTGACTCCACTTTAATAATCTTTATTATTTCGGGACACAGTGGGAATGAAGACAGCCTTTGTACATGATTTATGAAGTGCATATTACCATAGCAACCATACTGTAATTTTGAAAACAGGCATCTTTGTAAGAAACTGGGTATCTAAAATGAGAAATGACAAAAAGTGGCAGCACCATTTATTTTTTAGCTTATTCTGCTCTCTACAATTGCCTTATTTTATTTACATTTTCAAGTAGTCTGTTCATTTGTACACTTCCCCTAAGTCTGGATTCAGTAAAGTTCTAGCCATTGTCTCTGGATTCATGTGGAAGAATTGGTTCCTGTTTTCTGAGACACCTCTATCTACAGGAGGTTAAATAGTTTTACTAAATACAACTCAGTGGAAAGAGATGAAATCATTAGTCTTTCTTTCCAAGACAATACCCAAATATTAAAAATTAAGGGATGCTTGAAATTATGAAAAGAAAAGCCAGATTACTGATTAAACTGTGTCACAGTGAGGGAATGCTATGTTTTCAGTGAGCGAAGTTGGCAAGAATACTATTAACTAAGTCAAGAGGCAGCACAGTATCCAAAAGCAGCTGAGGCTCACCGGGGAGCCGGGAATTGAGCCACGACAGGATAGAGCCGTGCCATTTGGGACTACAGAACTCTAGAAAGACACAGAGGTCAGGACTTAATGTCCTCCATTAAATAAATAGCGACTGCACTTTCTTGATATGCTAGGCACCTTACAAGCCACAGATGACACAGCAATGAAAAGACGGACAGGGTCCCTGTCTGCAGGGAACTTAGAGTTTGGTAGAGGGGGAAGAGCACTAAACAATCATGCAAATATTTTCTAAATAACTTTGTTATAAGTGACGTGAAGAAAAACAGAAAAATATAATAATGGTGTATTACACCAGGTCCTGAACAAATCTTTTTCTGTATGGCGATACTAGAACAAAGAACAGGAATGTATTGTTTGGTTGTTGTTTGTGGTAAACCTAAGAAAGGGAATCAATGCTTTTGACTTTAGGCTGCTTTCTAGGTATCGAACATATAACAGTTACCTGTAATTTATCATAAAGAGCTAATTCAGTTGTTTTAAAATTGGTAACGTCTCAGTGAACTGCATGACATCACTGCTGTGCTTGGTGTTTTGCTTTGTTCTTTAGATCAATTGCAGTACATTGTGTTTTCCATACAGTGGTCTTCTTTCTTTTTTCATATTCAAACATACATACCCTTCAAGATGAATCTAAAATACTATCTCATTCCTGGAGCTTTTCTTTTCAATGACCTACCATGTAATATGTGTTCATTGTAGAAAATATGAAAATGAGAAAAGTAGACTATTACACTAGTACACATCTAGTGCACTGACTTGTCTGAAGAGGTGTGCAACAAATAAGTGTGTGTGTGTGTGTGTGTGTGTGTGTGTGTGTAATAAGAGGAAGTGGCATTCACACCACCCTTTGTGATTTTGATTTATCATGGTAGGCCTACAGAATCAATAAGCTATGAGTGTTGTCTTTCTATCATAAGTGAGGTAAGCTAGACACTTCAGCCCAGACATCTGATCATATTCACGGAGGCCCAGCTGAAGGTTGCTTTCAAATTAAGGAGGATGGAAATGAATACAAGATCCAATAAAAAAAGTATGAGTCTTTCTTTAAAACCAGAAGTGCTCTCGATTAAACACTAGATAGAATATTTTGACTTAGAGTGTCCTAATGTTCATTTTTATAAGAAAATCACCTCTATAAAACAGAAGATGGATTTTTTTTTTGCCAGCTCTATGAACTCCCTATTATGGTTCAGATAGATGAAGTTCTTGATTTTTCTTTAAGGGTAACTAATATCATAATTTTATCTACAGAGTAGCTGAAGCTACTGTATTAGCTCATGAATCTAAATATGTAACAAAGTATCAGATGGGGAACCTAACAGTTTATAAACTTTTTGCAGAGTGGTTACACTTAAGTTGAGTTTATCATTAATTGTATATGGAATTATTTCTCTATCGGGTCTCAAAAATGAAGTAAAAATGGGCATTGAAGCATACAAGTTTAATGAAGCAAGAATATTTCTGAAAGAAGTATGATTAATTTTGTTGTGAATTTGGAAACTACCAACATTACATTATGGGGAATACTATTTAAAAATAAAATGTAAAATAAAACGACAGAAAGAAGTTCTAATTGTTTTAGTCATTTAAGCCTTAAAATATCCACTAAATTGTTTTAATGTATTAAAGCCCAATATGTATCCATTTTGAACAACTGCCTTTGAATTTTTATTTACATTAAGTAGAGCTGTGAACCCCTGCTTCTGAGTCTTTTACTGTCTGAGCAAATAGTTTTTTCCTCAGAGAATGACCTCTAACATAAAAGATACAGGCAAAACCAAATTTGAACTGAAATAACAGTAGACTAAATATTTATTAAATAGTGATTTGTTTCTAGTTAAACTGTATGTCTACATAAAATTCTACCTAGTTGAAAATAATGCCTGGTGCATTTGTATGAAATGTGACTCTAAGGTATTTTTGTTTTATTAGGGAAAACCACATTTTCCATACTTTACAAGTTCCCAAATTCAAGTAGTATGCATTAAAAGGCTCTATAATCCCAAGATTTTATGTAAAATATTTATAATGATTTTTTTCCACTTAAAGATATGGAGAGGTTTTTCTCAATGTTGGTCAGAACTTTTTCGTGTACATTTTTAGTAACTCAAATGTCATCCAGTTGTCATGTTTTATTTTTTATTCCATATAGATTTTATTTCATGAAGGCCTAAGTGTAAGCTTCAAATAAAATTGCCCTGTATCTCTACCAACCATAATTTATATGTTTTTTTTAATTAAAGTATAGTTGATTTATAATATTGTGTTAGTTTCAGGTATACAGCAAAGTAATTCAATTATATATATAACTGAAATATATATATATTTTTTTCAGATTACTTTCCATTATAGGTTATTATAAGGTTTGAACATAATTCCCTGTGCTATACAGTAAATCCTTGCTGTTTATTTTATGTACAGTATTTTGTATCTGTTAATCATATACTCCTAATTTGTGCCCTCCCCCTTTGGTAACGATAACTTTGTTTTCTGTCTGTCTGTTTCTGTTTTGTATGAAGATTTATTTGTATTAGTTTTGTTTGTTTGTTTGTTTGTTTTGCGGTACGCAGGGCTCTCACTGCTGTGGCCTCTCCTGTTGTGGAGCACAGGCCCCAGACGCGCAGGCTCAGCAGCCATGGCTCACGGGCCCAGCCGCTCCGCGGCATGTGAGATCCTCCGGGACTGGGACACGAACCCGTGTGCCCTGCATCGTCAGGCGGACTCTCAACCACTGCGCCACGAGGGAAGCCCTGTATTAGTTTTTTTAGATACCACATAAAAGTGGTATCATCTGATATTTGTCTTTCTCTGTCTGACTTACTTCACTAAGTGTAATATCCTGTAGGTCCATCCGTGTTGCTGCAAGTGGCAATATTCCATTCTTTTTTCTGGCTCAGTAATATTCCTGTGTGTGTGTGTGTGCACGCATGTGTGTGCACCACATCTTCTTAAGCCCATCATCTGTCGATGGGTACTTGGGTTGTTTTCATGTCTTGGCTATTGTAAATACTGCTGCTCTGAACATTGGGGTGCATGTATCTTTTCAAATTATAGTTTTGTCTGGATATATGCTCAGGAGTGGGATTGCTGGATCATATGGTAGCTCTATTTTTAGTTTTTTAAGGAACCGCCATACTGTTCTCCATATTTACATTCCCACCAACAGTGTAGGAAGGTTCCCGTATCTCCACACCTTCTCCAACATTTATTATTTGTAGACTTTCTGATGGCCGTTCTGACTGGTGTGAGGTGATACCTCACTGTAGTTTTGATTTGCATTTCTCTAATAATCAGTGATGTCGAGTATCTTTTCCTATGCCTGCCAACCATAATTCCTCTATCAATAATGATCAGCCTAATTGTACCAAAACTATAGCATTTAACTAACTAGTCTCAAAAATAGTTACTACTACAAGGACATGTGGCTAACATAGTCTCTAAGGCAGTACTGTTTTTTGAGTCTCTTACAGATCAATAGTTTGTTAATGTCATTGTGCAAGGTCAAAATCCATAAGAAGGCCACATGGTACAATCTGGAGATAAACACATTTTGGAACCAGTCAAACCTGGGTGAAAATGTTGGTTCCATCATTTACAAATTGTATGACATTGAGCAAGTTTCAAAGTCTCAATTCCCTAGTGTGTGAAATAAATTAAAAAATAATAACTAACTAAATGGTAGTTGTGAGTTTCAAACTATTGATGCATTTACCTGCTCCCACCCGTAACAAGTATCATTTGTCCAAGAAACATAGTTAGATAGGTAGATACAGTTAAGCATAAGGTTTCCAAAGTTCGTTAATATTGGGTTATTCTTTGAGTATTATTTATACTTTTCTTACAGTTTAACTGTATTATAATCATCACAAATACCGTCATTACCACCAATTTGCAATGCCATGCGATCATGAAACCCTAAAAGCTACTTTCTAAACAACAACATATCTAGTTCTCAAAACATTACTATGAGTTAGGCATCTGCATTCTTCAGGGAAGTGCTATATGTAAAAATCTGAGGTAACTTGCCTATGTGATGCAATTAATAATTAGAGAACCTAGGATTTAAACACAAGTAGGAGCACCCCCAAAGTCTTGCTCTGAGAAGTAAAAATGTTTCCTCTATTTGATATTCAAAGATTATCCTTTGACTGTTTAGAGGTTATGCCAATTGAAAAATAGTTCTCATTTTGAATTATCAAACAGCATTTGGGGCCAAGCTAGATGGTAGATGGTAGGATACAAAGATGGCAAAGTGATCCTTGCCTTAAAGAAAAAGAAATTCAAGGACATGTTATACACACAGGAAAGAAATCCATATGTGGTATTCTGGTGGGGATTCTAGAAATAGTTGCATTAATGCAGAACAGAATTATTCTGTTTATTGAAAGTTTATTATATTTATAGATTTTCTAGTAGGAAAGATTCTTTCATTTATGTTTATTAAAACAGCTTTGGTATTTCCATGGAATTACTCTTTCAGAATAATAACAGAAATTAAAAATATTCACTTTCAGTAGCCATATGGGTAATTTCATTAAAATTTTATTATATGTACATATTTTAAATTTTTTCTACTGTGAATGCAAATATAAAAATAATATACATATTTGACTTTGTGTCAAACACAGAATATTTGCATATCAATATTAAATATCCAATGTAAACTAAAAATGCAAAATAAATACATTAAAGCAATACTTCAGAACTTTAAAAAAGATTTGCTGAAATAATTTTTCACTACACATGTTCAAGAACTAGCATGTAAAATACCATCATCATAATCAGGAATGAATTATTGGTATATAGTGAACTGATAGAATAACACAAACTTCACTTGGGCCAATCAGAGTAACTTTCTCCTGAAATGTGGTACATGGTTCTTTGTAGGAAATCTCCCCAAATTAAAATTTAATATAACTTATTTTTAAGTCACAACAATAGCATATATGCCTAAAATTTGAATAAAACAGAAGTAGACATAATTAAGATCATGACAGAAAAAAAAAAGACATGGAAAGATTGGAGAACTAGATCAATTGTGTAAATATTCACTGGGAAATTTTAATAAGTAGGTGCGATTGTTCATAAAATTATATAATAATTGACACTGTCTCAGTAGGCTGGTGTCAATACTTCAATCTATTTTTTACATAATTGCAAAAAACTGATCAATAACTCTTTCAAACTTACTGTACTGTACTGTAAGAGAGAAAGATTGATGGTATCAGAAGGTCACTTCTGGGAAAGAAAAAGGAACACTGAGAAATGACTACTATCTAGCAAAACTTGAAAATAAAAATTAGTCTCTCAAGCATGTTTTATTTTTCATACTGTTGAGATCAGTCATTTGTGGTATCTCTCAGTCCAGTCACAGAAAAATTACTAACAGTTTATTATAAATACCTTCAAAGGATCACTATTTTATGGCCATGATATATCGAAGTCATTTGTTGGTTATCTCTCCATATACCAAGGCAGCTGCATAACAACATCTTTGTGGTGACCGATGGGCATAACTTTTATACCATGGAAGCTAACACTGACACCAACCAACTACATCCTGAAGAATTGCCTGTATGCTTAAATGAGGATGCAATCAGTAGGTCTAGTATTATGTCACATGGGTGCTTTAAATAGTTTACTTTAATTTTGTCTCTTTAACTAGCAAAGCCAGACACGTGTTCACATATATTCACAAAAGAACATAAATATAAACCATGCCAATAATTAGGCAAATTGATTGTTTTTTTTAAGTAATTGCTGATTTCAGTAACATGAACCTAAAACTTGAGGTACAATTAAAAGTTTGTAAGGTGACCTGGGCCATAAAGTTGGGAAACTTGCATAAAGCATAAAGTGTTTGAAGCAAGCAGGAAAGAACATTCCAAACAAGAAGACAAACTGCACATGTTTGAGGAACTTGAAGTATTTCCTTATAGTTGAAGAGTAAATTTAGGGAAAAGATAAAAGAAGGATAGGGAGGTACCACATTGTGTAATGGTTTGGTATGCCACTGTGAATTCCAGTGGAAAGATTATAACAGTGACATTGTGAATAATAAATTGGTAGATAAACATATGGGGCAGGGAAATGGTTTTTGTGGTTAGTTTGAGATTCAATACAAAAATAATGGTAGCATCACAACCAAAGGGCCTATCTTTGCTTCTTCCAAAAGTATATACTTACAAAGGTAAAGATTAGAGAATAAATGTCAGCAAATCCTGAGAACTTGGGTTAACTCCAAGGTATATCTAGGAAGTACCAGGTACACCAGAAGAGTAAAGTGCTAAGGCAGGAGAGTAAAGAGATTAAAGGAGTTAACACTCTATGTTGTCAAATATTGTAGAGGTTGACGCAATAAAGATTAAAATGATGGCAGTTATCTATGGGCTTTTTAATGTTACGTGTCTAAGCTCATACTGCTTGCTGCATGACAGGCCAACAAATGGAGAGAGGAGATGTTGGGGCAAGGAATAACGACTTTACTTGGAAAGTCAGCAGACATAGAAGATGGTGGACTAGTGTCCCAAAGAACCATCTTGCCCGCGTTTGGATGCTCGTTTCTTTTATAGAACAAAGAGGGGGGAAATGAGGAGGTAAAGTAAAAAGGTGATAAGTTGCTGCAAATTTTTCCTGGAGATGGGCCATTATTTACTTTCAGCTATAGGCAACATCCCTTTAGTGATTAACTTGAAGCAAAAGCAATAGAATACAAAGGTTAAAGTAAAAGAAACAGATCCAACATGGAGTCAGATTTGTTCTTCCCTATTACGTTAATGTGACAATCATCAGTGACTTGAACAAGGGAAGGTCTAGTGCAGTGGAAGGGTGGGCAGTATAATCTAGAAGAGCTGTCCAGTAGAGCTTTCTGTGAAGATGAAAGTGAACTGTCCACAATGTCCGGTACGGCAGCCTTAGCCACAGGGAGCTCTGGTGTGATTAAAATGTGGCTATTGTCACTGAGGAAATGACATTCATTTTAATTGATTGAAAAATTAGTAGCCTAAAGTATTTATAATCACAGAACTACAGATTTCAGAAGGTAATATTTAGTGAGAAACTGACCACACTGACATAAATAATGCTTTTAAAAGATCTGGCATGAAGGAAGAAAGAAAATAGTCCAGAAGCAAGTGTAAAAATGTGAAATCATTTGAAATAATTTGTTGTTTTTCACTTATGCACTGACATGGAATAGAAATAAGTATTATAAATGATAGAGGGAAAAAGTAAAGATGAATAAAATGAAGAAAATGAAATATAAGTAAAGTGTGAGAAGTAATCTTAATATGTGTTGAGTAGTTCCTGAATTAGTTTTCTTTAAAACTGATAAAAGTTATGATGTAGTTTAAAATACAGAAGGTTATCTTTCTGCCTTTGGTGTATATCCTGGTTATTCTGCATCTGCCCAATTAGACCATCCCTTTTCTGCCCTGCTTTGTGTCCCAGGAGGCTGAATTCCACTGACTACATTTCTGATTCATTTGATCTCTTAACTTTCCGTTAAGTTTGTCCATCGGGAGGAACCATAAGATCTAAGAATAAAAGAATAGAAAGGTCAGGGCGTCTATTGTACCTGAGGCCTCGGTTCCTCCTCTTTCACTGACACCCCTTGTCTGACAGTTTTTCTCTGCTCCTTCCCTCCCTGCCCACTCCTAGTTATAGCTCTCACTGGGCGCTTCAATCCTAGTGGTAAGTGATTTTGGTTTTCATTGTTGATTGACCTGGCACTTAATCATTATTTGTTCATTTCCTTAACCCCGTCCACACCTCTGAAAACATTTTATTTATTAAACTCTCTTCAATTATACCGTTTAAGTGGGTCATTTGTGTCCTGTTAAGCTTAGCTAATTGGAAATGAAGAGTAGCCCCAGGAATTAGTCCCTCAAATTGAGATTCTGGCATTGAGTGTCTAATGTAGTTGATGTACTCAAAGATTACTTCCTTGCAAGGGAGAGATGAGTTGCTGATAATTCATTCTTGAAGTGGCACCATGATTACTTAAATCATAACTTATTCTGGTCTGGAGTGACATGCTTATTGATGACAACACGTTAGAAATATGCTTGCCTGTGCCACTTGATTATGATATCAACTGTGGAAATTAGAACAACTGCCTCTGATTGCCCAGAAAAGGTACTCAAAGAAGGGAAAAAAATAAAATAAATGTAAAGCCTTGAATTCCCAATTCCAGGCATGGGTGGAGGCTAAGAAAGTCTATATGAAGGCCCTAAAGAAATTATTTCCTGTAGCCACAACTGGAAAATGGAAAATTTCAGCAGAGAATTAAAATCTATAAAAACCAATCAAATTAACTAGACTTATTGCGGTGATCGTTTCACAGAATATGCAAATAGAATATGTTATATACCTAAAACTAATATAATATTATTTGTCAATTATACCTATTTTATATATATATATATATATACAGACATATACACATACCAAGACTATAGTGTAGAATAACCTCAATTTAAAACTCAGTAAACGTGTTTAATACTATAGACAGAAGGCTAGAAAATTAAAAAATAAGACACTATAAAACATTTGGAGAGAAGCATCAAGAAAAGAAGAAAAAATACAGAAAACACTTAAGAGAAACATGGGGCAGAGTGAAAAGTTCTTGAATATATTTAATTAGAACTTCAGAAAAAGAAATGACAGAAAATAAAGCAGAAGCAATATATTAAATGATAATGGTCAACAAACTGTCAAAACTGCTAAAGATCTCAAACCAGCAAGTCAGGAAGCAGTATGAACCCTAAGCAGGATAGATATAAAGTCAGACCTATCTAGAGACTGCTAACACTGCAAGAGACCAGAGATGGTGAGCAAATTTGGGGGAAACAAACAAAAAACCAAACAAGGAATGTCAGTAGGTACAGCAGCCTCCTCTTAACAGGAAACACTGAATAACATCTTAAAAGTGATAAAACAAACAGACAAACAAAACTGCCATGTGATCCGCAAATAAAAGCACAATGAAACATTCTAGTCAAAGAGAAATTGAGTAAATTTGACACCAGCAAAATTATGCTAAAGGAATCGTTAAAGCAAACATGAGAAAGGAAAATGATCCCAGATGGAAGCAGAGAGATGTGAGAAGGAATACAGATTAATAAAAAAGAAATATGTGGGTAAACATAGAGTATTAATAATATTGTTTGTATTTTAAAATATATAATTTTAATAGCAAAATGGCAGCAGGGGATAAATGGGATTAAAATGATGTAAAAGTTTTTTATTGAGTGACGAGTAGAAGGATGTACTAGGCTTCATAAGTCAAGGATACCTACTCCAGTTTCTAGGGAATTTATAAAATAATAAAGAATACATAACTTACAAGCTAATTGAGGTTAAAAAATGAGATAGAAAAGAACTCTAAGTAAAATAAGGGAAAGAAATAAGTGAAATAAAGTAAAGTAAAGTAATAAGTAAAAGACAGAAAAGGGAGCAAATAGAAATCAAGTATTTAGATGGCAGATCTAGACCAAAATGTGTTCTTAATTCCAGTTATTTTATTTCTTATAAATGGACAAGATAGCATAATTTAAAGTCAAAGATTTTCAGATCAAATTTTTTTAAAAAAGCCAAAAATACTCTTCTTTTTGATGACAAAATGGAAAAATTACACATAAACATCGAAATGAAAAGTAAAGAAAATATAGTAATGCAAAAACTACACCAAAGACCTATTAAATCTACGCTAACGCCAAACTTTAAGGCAAACAACTTTGATAGATATAAAAAAAGAGGTTGCATAATGATAAAAGATTGAATCCATCAGGAAAATTTAAAAATTCTAAATCTGTATTCATGTAGATAATAAAACTTGATTAAATTACAAGGAGACGTAGACACATCTGCATTCACAGTGGAAGCTCTTTTAACATGCTTCTTTTAGTAATTTATAGAACAACAAGAACAAATGAGAAGGTAAATAAACATTGAACTAAACTCCTAGTACCCCTGACCTAGTTGACGGGTATGGAACATTGTGTCCAACAAGGTCAGAATCCATATTCTTTCCAATCTTACATGTTATTATTTCTATGAAAATTAACTGTATGCTGAGTCATAAAGCATGTCTCAAAGATCTTAAAGAAATTAAACCACATGGAGGATATTCTCTGTCCAAAATAAATTATTTGACTAAACAATAAATAAGTTTTAAAAAGATAAGGATATTTCAAAATGCGGAAAAATAAACCAATATATTTCTAAATAACACATTGAGTAAAGAAGAAATTACAGTGAAAACATTGTCAGTGTATTAAAATTAAATATATCAAAACATTAAATGCAGCTAAAGCCGTGTTTATAGTGAAATTAGCAGCTTTAAATGTGTACTTAAAAATTGTAAAGATTTAAATTAAATATCAGTATGCAAATCAAGAAGTTGAAAAGAACTGAAATTTAAGCCATAAAAAAAAATAGGAGGGAAGAAATTAAGAAACAGGCAAAAGTTAACAGCATTCAAAATCATTTGTATTAGAGAAAATAAAAAAGGATACAAGTTAATTATTTAAAATGAGTAGTAAATTGATAAACTCCTAGAAATTATCAGAGATAAAAAAAGTACAAATTATCAAAATTGGGAATAAAAACCAGACATCAGTAAAGAGTCCATGTATATTAAAATGTAATAAGCATATTTAGGTTTGAAAATGTAAACAAAGTGAGACAATTCGTAAAAGGGAAAACTTATCAAAACTGATAAAAGAAAAAATGAGTACTTCTCTCTCTGTTAAAGGAATTGACTTCATAAATTAAAAACAAAAAAAACTTTCCACAAAGAAAAGTTTGGGATTCCACAAAATCCCTTCAGGATTGTGGGACTTCACTAGTGAATATTACTAAATATTTAAGGAAGAAATTACTCCAAGTTTACACTAATTGCTTTACACCATTAATAAGTGGAAACAGTCATCAGCATATTTAATTAGATAGTAAAATCTGACAAGAACATTATAAGAAAAGTAGTTGCAAATCAATAACTTTCATAAACATAGATGCAAAAAGCCTAAACTAAACATTAACAAAACAAATCTAGCAATACATAAAATGATACTACTTTATGACCAAGGGGATCATCTCAGGAATAAGATTGACTTAATATTCAAAAAATCCAGGACGTTAACAAAGTAAACAGAAAAGGTATTATCATGAGGCATTATATACCCAATTTTTCTTTAACTTTCTGTTTCTGATTTTTTTCCTACTATTTTATCTTCCCTTGTGTTTGTAGAACCAGTATGATCTCAAATTAACATAGGTTGTACAATAACTTAGGCAATAATTGTGTCTAACATTGTTTCAGTAGTATTAATGATCTTTGGTTCAGACTGAAATGAAGCAGACAAGACACAGAAACCTCACTCAGCACCAAGTTTAAGTAGCGATTTACTGGAAACAACAAAGCACACACAGTAACAGCAGAGCATCACATGGCTCACAGGCATATCTTTTGATTTTGTAGACGTTCTACACTCAGGATGTTCACAACTGATAGAGAAGAGGCTGAGTGGACAGAAACCAATTCAGGAAAGCCTTCAGCTAGGTCCCCTCAGGCTTTACACCTAGCCAGAACTACAACCCCTCAGGCTATGTGACCAACAGCTGGTCACCTAGCTCACCTAGGTACACACAGTTTACTACCACTCTCGGATACAGCTGCACCTCATCAGTAGGAAGACAGGACCTCAGTCTAGATATATTACCTAAGCTCACTTTGAGTCACTATCTTGTAAAGTCCACAAGTGGATAGTAGCCTATGCCCGGCCAACCCCATCCAAAATTGCTAAGGCATGGCATTTGACTGCTAAAACACAGGCAATACATTTAAGCTAAAAATCACAATTACTCAATGGAAAAAATTCTCATTATTCTTACCCATGCCTTTCAAGAGAAGACAAATTTCAGACATCGTTTATTTTAATTAGTAAGAATCTGTTTATAAATTTTAAAAAACAACTGCCAGGGGCTTCAGGGAAATTTAAGGGTGTGTTGGCAATTTTGTTACAAACCCTATTCTCTTCTCCAAGAGAGAAAGGGGGATGGAAAGAAGAAAAACAACATTACTTTGTATTTTTAACATTTATACCAAAGTGCTTTACAGTAAGTCCTGTACATATGAACGAGTTCCATTCCTAGAGCTCGTTCTTAAGTCCAATTTGTTCGTAAGCCAAACAGAGTCAGCCTAGGTACCCAACTAACACAATCAGCTATATAGTACTGTACTGTCATAGGTTTATAATACTTTTCACACAAATAACACATAAAAAACAAATACAAAAAATAAAGAAAACGTTTTTAATCTTACAGTACGTACCTTGAAAATACAGCAGTACCAGCTACATCATCGCTGCTTTTACGCTTGCTTCCGGACATCCTGGGCTTGAAATAAAGATACTGTACTACTGTACTCTATACAGTTCTGTACAGCAAAGTACACAAAAGCACAACCATTTGTAGAGGATGCAAGCATGTCACAATGTATGCCAGACACATGAACTAACTTACATGATTGGACACGCGAACACACGTTCGCATCTTTGAAAAGTTCACAAGTTGAAGGTTCCTATGTAGGGGACTTACTGTACTGCTAAGCACAGTATTTTTAAGGAATTTAGAGGCTGTTCCAGATATCGACTATTCTGTAACAAACTGTGCTAAAACATTGACTTCAAACAACAGGACTTTATTATATCACAGAGTACTGTGGTCAGGAATGGTTCAGCTGGGCCCATATTCAGTTCCCATGGCAGATATTCAGATTACCATGGCAATATTCAGAATACCATGGCACTGAATGGTGTCCCTTCATGGGGTTCAGCTTCATTCACACGTTTGGTGCCTTGGCAGGACTTACTGGCAGAATGGGCTCGGCTGACTGCCTGTCTCTCTGTGAGTCTCAGGCATCCCTACACGATCTCTAATGTGGCAGCTACACATCTCTGATGGCAGATCAGGGCTCTTTGAGCAAGTGTTCTGAGAGACACAAGCAAAGAATTCAAAACTTCCTATGACCCAGGCTTGGAAGTTCCGTAAACTCGCTCCCACCATATTCTGTTGGTCAAACAAGTCACAAAGGCCAGCCCAGATTCAGGAAAAGAAAATTAGACTCCCCCCTCTCAGAGGAGTAGCAAATCATTGTCGTCATCTTTCATGCTCAGCAGAGACCTTTTATTTTTATCGACATAATTTTAGATAGCATTAGACCAGAGATTAGGCAACTTGCCGGTTCTTTTTTTCACTTTTTGATTAATTAGCTTTATGATACATGTCATATTATAGTTTTGGAATTCCTTATCTATATAATTAAATGCCTGGATTAGATGTTTGCAAGATGTCTTTGTAATTTTAACAGTGTATCTTCAAATCACACACTTTTCACTTCATAAATTTACAAATTTTTAATTCTCACTTCTGCACAACACAAAAGTGTTGCTCCACATTGTTTATTATATTTTGATCTAAAATTTGCCTTAGAGACTAGTAGAATGTTAACGGTGCAAAGAATTGCAAGGGTCTGAAATTTTACCCTGCTTGCAAGCTAAAAAGTTAGCCTGCCTTAGTTTCATAGATGTGCATAGAAGATAAGAGACTCCTGGGTCAGAGACAAAGGATTCTATCACTAATGGTACAGCTGGCAGCACAAACTTCATATTCCCCCTAGTTTTTCTTGCTCCCCAAGTTCCATAGGTCACTGTGGGTGGTCCAGGGGAATGCTGTCCACAGAGGGGCTGTGTGTCACAGCTAAGGAAGCTTGAGCTCAGCAAACCCCAGACTTACCAGGAGGCTGGTAAAACTTTGCCCAAACTTTGCCTCAGATGCAAACGTTATATTTATTATCTTTTTTTAAAACATCTTTATTGGAGTATAATTGCTTTACAATGGTGTGTCAGTTTCTGCTTTATAACAAAGCGCATCAGTTATACATATACATATGTTCCCATATCTCTTCCCTCTTGCGTCTCCCTTCCTCCCACCCTCCCTATCCCATCCCTCTAGGTGGTCACAAAGCACCGAGCTGATCTCCCTGTGCTATGTGGCTGCTTCCCACTAGCTATCTACCTTACGTTTGGTAGTGTATATATGTCCATGCCTCTCTCTCACTTTGTCACAGCTTACCCTTCCCCCTCCTCCTTAAGTCCATTCTCTAGTAGGTCTGTGTGTTTATCCCCGTCTTGCCCCTAGGTTCTTCATGACCTTTTTTTCTTAGATTCTATATATATGTGAGAGCATACAATATTTATATTTCTCTTTCTGACTTACTTCACTCTGTATGACAGTCTCTAGGTCCATCCACCTCACTGCAAATAACTCAGTTTCATTTCTTTTATGACTGAGTAACATTCCATTGTATATATGTGCCACATCTTCTTTATCCATTCATCTGTTGATGGACACTTAGGTTGCTTCCATGTCCTGGCTATTGTAAATAGAGCTGCAATGAACATTGCGGTACATGAATATTTTTGAATTATGGTTTTCTCAGGGTATATGCCCAGTAGTGGGATTGCTGGTTCATATGGTAGTTCTATTTTTAGTTTTTTAAGGAACCTCCATACTGTTCTCCATACTGGCTGTATCAATTTACATTCCCACCAACAGTGCAGGAGGGTTCCCTTTTCTCCACACCCTCTCCAGCATTTATTTTTTCTAGATTTTTTGATGATGGCCATTCTGACCGGTGTGAGATGATATCTCATTGTATTTTGATTTGCATTTCTCTAATGATTAATGATGTTGAGCATTCTTTCATATCTTTATTATTTTTTCTAACAAATCTGCCCTCTACCAGGTAGGGAGAAGCTATCTCTATCTTCCAAGAGGTACATTATACAAATATTCTTGAAAAGACAATCAAAACACAAAAAAGCTGTTAATGCCTTTGCTCAGAAGATGTGCAAAGATGTGAGAGCCCCATGAGCTATGTCCTCACAGCAAGAGGATAAAAAGGTCATCATGGTAACTAACGAGGATCTCACAAGGTTCTTATTCTTGTAAGTACCTCTGAACCAAACATGTACCATTTGTAGAAATCAACCCATACTCTTCAGGTTGTAAGCATGGAAGTGAAAGAGTATAAAATCCTTAGCATTTTGATGCATTTAACATTCTTAAGTGTTTATAAAATGCAGAAGATAAATAATCCCTGAAATAAATGAAAATCTCAAATACATAGAAATACAGCTGCTTGTTCATGAGGTATTTTATAGCATTTTTCATTTTCTAATTAAATATTTATTCAGGCAATATTAATGTAGATTGACATTGCATGCTCCCTGGAAAAGTGCCTTATGGTGGTTCCCAAATAATTTGACATGTGTTACCTTTAAGAATAGGAGACAGGGCTTCCCTGGTGGCGCAGTGGTTGAGAGTCCGCGTGCCGATGCAGGGGACACGGGTTCGTGCCCCGGTTCGGGAAGATCTCACATGCCGCGGAGCGGCTGGGCCCGTGAGCCATGGCCGCTGAGCCTGCGCGTCCGGAGCCTGTGCTCCGCAACGGGAGAGGCCGCAGCAGTGAGAGGCCCGCGTACCGAAAATAAATAAATAAATCAATAAAAATTAAAAAAAGAATAGGAGGCAGGGAGACATGTGAGAAAAGTTACCACAAAAATTATACAGGGACAGGAAGTCTAAGAGTCAGTTTGAGAGACGCTTGCTATATCTGACAGATATTGTGATATTCAATAACTTCACATTATTTTAGTAAATGTATCATTAAGGTATAGTATAGGAAAAGCTAATATCAAGGGACAGATCATTTGCTTGATCTCTGTTCAAGACATTTTTATCAATATATTTCAAGGAAATCAATTTTTCATGTTTCATCTCATGAGATTGTTTCTCATTTAAAATGCTAAAATGGGAAAAAGTATGAGGAGAGAAATGATGAACTATATAGAGATATTAAAGAAATTGAATTTTATTTTCTCATGCTGGGGTTAAATACTTTGATTAAAAAGAATAAAATATTTTGCTTTTAAAGAACAATAAACATTTTTTATATACCTAAGAAATGCAAGTGCAATGCCTCAAATCTGAGTTATAAATATGTACATTTTTCAGTGACTTAACCAAAGATCTGATTCTAGCAATAAAACTAATATTTTTTCAAATTATATATGTATATATTTTTTCTATCTGGAGATTCCTATCTTGTTTATTTATTAACCCTGGTTACCCTTTGCAACCATTTTAAATCTGCTGCATAGATCTTAATCGTCTCTGAAGTTCTAAGCATGAAATACCCTTTTTTTTTTCATTCATAGGGGTAATGTTTTTCTGAAGCAGAAAAAGTGAGTGATCCTACCAAGTTCCCTCGGTGTTTCCCAAACAGCTGCTAGAGTCCTTCATTCAAACCACAAGGCAGATAATCAATACACGCTGTGCTGTATGTGTTGCTTCTCTAAAACTCTAGCTCTGAATTGAAACTTTCCTATCAAAGTAAAGAAATTTTTCACATTACTCTTTAGTTTAGGAACCTTTTTTTTTTTAAGAAAGGGATTGCTGCAAACCAAATGAGTTTTAATCTGCCAGGAGCAATCTTTTATTACTGAAGTTAATTCTGTACCTTCCTGAACACATGCTTTCTGTTTTTAATTGTCTGCTTACTTTAATGCATAACCACATCAAGACACCTCAGGGAACATGACACCACACGCATTAAACATCAGAGTACTCTACTCTTGCTGGGGTTTGCCACATCTTCAGGTAAACTGGTCTCCAAGTGAAGGGATTCTATAATTAGATGTTTTCTCAACCATTTACAGTGATCCTTCCGAGGATTAAAGGGCATTTCTTTGGACTCAGTAACTTGCATTTCAGATGTCTGGGTTGGCTTTTGGGTTACCTGCCTTGTTCATTCCCATCGTTCATATCCTCTGGGCAGTGGAGCAGTGAAGGTCAAGGTCAGGAGTCAGGAGGAATCTTGATTTGAGACAGGACTTAACCCACCTCAGAATGTGCATCAGAGTGCAGTCACAGCCCAATGAACAGAGAGCAGAACAGCTTCAAGCCTGCATAAACTGAAGCCTTTGGCATTTTTTAGACAATTCGTTAGCTACGTTTGCAAGTGTTGTGTTCATTTCTTGGCCTCCTATACTCAGGAAATCTTAGGAATTACCTAAACAGAAGCAAACCACAGAGACAGGTCTGATTGTGAGCTTTGATAGTTAGTAGAAATTAAATGCTATTTTTTATTATCGTCATTCCCCCAAAATGCCTGCTTTGTAGAGTCTAGGCTGTTAACATCTGCTATGTGAATGGATGTAATTTTTCCAAATAGTATGAAAATTTAATTTTGTTGGATATAAAAATAAAACACAATATAAAAATTGTATCTTAAAGCTGGAAATATTTCTTGTTACTAAATTGCCAGTTTGAGGGCCATGGTGTTACATTTTGTGGTATAATGTTTTGAATCTGGTTAATTCACCTAAGCCATCACATGGCTCTAACTATTTTGAGGAAGTACTCACAGGGCTGGCTACATGGACAACTGACCAGGGCAGTCATACAGTGTCCCAAGCTGGAAGCGCCTGGGGTTTCATGCTCAGTGACCGCCACCTTGAATATTTTAATAATTTTATCTTAAATTTTTTGTTTTGCTTTGTGAGTGAGGTCCCATGGGACAAGAGAACTCACCCGGAGCATTGCCTCAGGCTCTCTGCCTCTTCCTGCAGAGGGTTTCAGATGTGCACTTACCCCTCTCCTAGCCATCTGCCCCTCTTGGCCCCTTCCCCTGACCCTGCCCACAACTGCTGTAGCCCTGCGCTGCCAGGAGGGCATCAGCACAGGGGTGTTTGTGGGGGGTGATCTGGGAGGCAGGTGCCCTGCCCAGCTCAGGATGGCAAAGGGCAGTGGTTGTCCCTGCCAACCATGTCTTGAGGGTTTGCACTCGCCCTGCAAGGATCCCCATGCCCAAAGGAGACAATGTTATGTTATGGAATTTCTGTTATGTAGAAATAGTATATGTCAGGGAGAGACCACAAAAGACAGGAAAAAGTTGCATGTCCTTCAACTGCATTTTTTTTTTTTTTCTGCTCTTTGAAAAAGGAGTCTGCATTTTCCTTTTGCTTTGGGCCATGAAAATTATGTAGGCAGCACTTAGTCTACCTTTTTTCATAAATCCAAGGAGAAATTGTTTTCCAAACTTCCGCTGTTGATTTGCTAGACTTTACTCACATAAATCTAAGAGGGAAGGAAGCTGTATCATCTACATTTGTATAACATGGATTCCCTTTTATTTGCTGTGGGGGGTGAGGAGAGTAGGTTGAGGACGGGGATTAGAGGAAGAAGCAAATTCTGTGCTCATTCCTTGGATGCGGAACTAAAACAAAACGCCAACTCCAGCTCCTGTAAGTGTTCAAATAGACGCCACCATCTAAACGAGAGTAAGCAGACGAAGTGTGTTGTTTCATTCATTTACAAATGGGTAGAATCCTTTCTCAAAATAACCAGATCCGTAATTAACATGGACATCATGATCTCACAATACTAATTCAGGGGGAAATTGTCTCAGCATGTCTCAAAGAATGTTTTTTGGTCTGTTACATGGTTTTATTAGGTAGATGGTCTCTGACTCACAATGGTTCGACTTAGGATTTTTTGACGCTACAATTGTTTGAAAGTGATATGCATTCAGTAGAAATCGTGCTTCACATTTTGAATTTGGATTTTTTCTGGGCCAGCGATGTGCAGTGCGCCCCTGTCTCCTGACACTGGGCTCCTGGTCAACTGCACCATCACCAGGGGAAACAGCAGATACACTTGCAACCCTTCTGCCCCCAGACTGCCGCTCTGCTTTTTCATTGTTAGTACGGTATTCAGTAAATTACATGAGATATTCAACTCTTTATTGTGAAATAGGCTTTGTGTTAGGTGATCTTGCCCAGCTGCGGGCTAATGTAAGTGCTCTGAGCATGTTGAAGGTGGGCTGAGCTAATCTCTGATGCTCTGTGGGTGAGGTGCATTCAGTGTATTTTTAAATTTTTATTTATTTTTATTTTTTATTTTTTTGCGGTACGCGGGCCTCTCGCTGTTGTGGCCTCTCCCGTTGCGGAGCACAGGCTCCGGACGCGCAGGCTCAGCGGCCATGGCTCACGGGCCCAGCCGCTCCGCGGAATGTGGGATCTTCCCGGACCAGGGCACGAACCTGTATCCCCTGCATCGGCAGGTGGGCTCTCAACCACTGCACCACCAGGGAAGCCCCAGTATATTTTTTAAAAAATAAATTTATTTATTTGTTTATTTTTGGCTGCATTGGGTCTTTGTTGCTGCATGCGGGCTTTCTCTAGTTGTGGTGAGCGGGAGCTACTCTTCGTTGCGGTGCGCAGCCTTCTCACTGCGGTGGCTTCTCTTGTTGTGGAGCACGGGCTCTAGGCACGCGGGCTTCAGTAGTTGTGGCTCGCGGGCTTAGTTGCTCCGCAGCATGTGGGATCTTCCCGGACCAGGGCTCGAACCCGTGTCCCCTGAATTGGCAGGCAGATTCTTAACCACTGCGCCACCAGGGAAGCCCATCAGTGCATATTTGACTTATGATTTTTTCCATTTATGATGGGTTTATGGGACATAATCTCATCATAAGTGGAAGAAGATCCGTGATTTGCGTTTCTCTTACACTTGAATGAGGCTGGGAACACTCTTGCCTCCTCCCAACACTGGGCTCTGTGATAGGCAGGCTTGAGGGTTTGCCCCGCAGATGCTCGCACTGGGCTCCGCTCTCCCACTGGAGTGATACCTGGGCCCAGAAAAGCACACCGTCTACAAAACAAACGCACATACTACTCTCCTCAGCTAACACTGTATTAAATAAAGAGGTGTAACACTTTGCTCTGGAATAACAATTTTAATTATGTTGTATGTTTTAAAATCCCAGCTGAATATAATATAATTTTAGTAGCTCATTTCTCCTGAGGCATCAACACCATTCATCACTCCCGCTGCCGTCTGGCATGTCTGAACCATTGTGATCAGCAGTTTATGTGGAAATTAAAGCATTCAGTGGGTCTCTCTTCAATGATGTTCTGAGGTCAGGGACAATATTGCTCACGGCAGTGAGGATGCATTTTTATCGCACACTTGAGAGGCATCTGTTCGATATATTTCATAGCTTTCTAGGTTAAGACTAGCCAAGCTTTTCCTTATTTGCACTGACCTGACATGAGGGTCATTCTGTATAATAACTGTCTAAGAATCATTCCCTCTCTGCTATTCAGATAAAAGCTTAGTGGCAGCAATTATTTTCTTGTTCTTTCTTTCTCTCCATGTATTTATGTAATATGTATAAATATATAACTAAATAATAAACTATACATATACTATATATAGTTTGTTATATATTTATTTTTTCATTTGTTGTATATCAATCTACCTATCAATAGTTTGTTCATTTTTATTCTCTGTTAAAAAATGCAGAAACAAGAATGTACCAGCCATGGGACTAATTAATGTATTAATCCTGTCAGGGGAAAATATTAACCTTTTTTCTACATAACAGAAAGTAAAGTTTTCTCTTTAACAGACATATATTGCAGTGTTATTTTGTGACATTGTCTATGACACCTTGCAGTTTCAGTTTAAATTTGAATGTCTATGACCAGAGATGTAAGGAACATTTATATAGTCTTTGCAAAGTGTTACACTACAGAAATTTCCAAATTTGGAAGAGACTGTTTCTTCCCCATCAGGAAGGTTATGACAAGAAAGAGTGAAACACACTTTCTAAAATAATAAAACAGACAGTAATTCTATTCTTTTCCAGAAATGAATGTTTGCAAAAGTGAGAAGAAAACACACAGATCTCTTCTTTTGATTATTCACTCTGTCTTCTGGTTCCTCTTCCCTATTTTCAGCATCACACACAACATACACATTTGCTAGTGCACACACACACACACACAGAAATGCATACACAAAGCACACCAGCCCCACCCAAGATACAGAGAACAGACTGATTAGAACAGAGATGTTGCCATAACAAATATGGAGTATCCGTGGAAACAAAACCCAAATATTCTTTGTATGTAAGAACCAGTAATTTAGAGCCATGAATATGTTGAGATATATTATAATGTTAGGGAAATTTCAGAGAGGAAATAAGTCTCTTTAAAAAATACTGAGGGGGCTTCCCTGGTGGCACAGTGGTTGAGAGTCCACCTGCCGATGCAGGGGACACGGGTTCGTGCCCCAGTCCGGGAAGATCCCACATGCCGCTGAGCGGCTGGACCCGTGAGCCATGGCCGCTGAGCCTGCGCGTCCGGAGCCTGTGCTCCGCAGCGGGAGAGGCCACAACAGTGAGAGGCCCACGTACTACAAAAAAAAAAAAAAAAAAAAAATACTGAGGAAGGGGTAAGATTTGTTAATATACTGTATATATAATACACGTATACATATATATACATATTCACTAATGCTTACTCCAAAAATAATGTCACAAATATTTTCTCCTATGTTCCTTTATAATTTTATAGTTTTATATCGTACATGTAGATCTGTATTCTATCTTTTTAATTTAATTTTTGTATAAGATTTAATGTTTTGTTCAGGGTTTTGTTTTGCTTGGTTTGATTTTCAGTTTTTCTTCTTAATTCTATTTCAAGACAACTTGTTGAAAATGCTGTACTTCCTTCATTGGATTAATTTTTTGGTTTTTGTAATTAATTTTCTGGCAGTTTTTATCATGAGTCAGTGTCAGTTTTGCTAAATGCATTTTCTGTATTAATTATGACCATCGAGTATTTGTCTGTAGGCCGTTGTTATGGTGGATTATATTGATTTACTTTTGGATATTGAGCAAGTTGTATTCTGGGAACAAAGTCCACTTAGTCCTAATGTATTTTTCTTTTTTATGTAATGCTGGGATTGATTTTCTGGTATTTTGCTGAAGGTTTTCGGAACTATGATCATGAAGGACCTAGGCAGTAGTTTTCGTTTTTGTGTGTACTGTATTTGTATGGTTTTGGTATCAGGGTAATTCTGGCTTCATAAAATGGGTTGAGAAGTGGGTTCTCTTTTACTATGTCCTGGAAGAAATTTTGTAGAATTGATGCTAACTTTTCTGTAACTATTTGGTGGAATTCACCAATGAAATCATCCAATACTAGAGATTTCTTTTATGGAACGGTTTAATTACTAACTCAATGATTTTAATGAATTTAAGACAATTCAAATTATTTTTTCATCTTGAATTAGTTGTAGTAATTTATAATTTTCAAAAAATGATTTCAGCTATGTTGTCAATTTTCTTTTTGTAGTTGTTTTATACCCTTTCAGTGTCTGCATGGTCTATAGTGATAGGCCCTTTTTCATTCTGATATTGGTAATTTGTTTATTCTCCCAATTTTCTCCATCAGTATCAATTTTATTGCTCTTTTCAAAGAACCAGCTTTCAGTCTGATTAACTTTCTCCATTGATTTTCTGTTCTTAATTTTATTGATTTCTGTTCTTATATCTATTATCTTCTTTCTTCTGCTTGCTTTTGACTTATTTTGTTCTTTTTTTAGTTTATTGAAGTGGAAGCTTAGGTAATGGAGTTGAGACCTTGCCTCTTTTCTAATATAAGCATTTAGTGTATACATTTCCCTCTAATTCTTGCTTTCACTTAGTCCCACAGATATTGATACCTTCATTAGCATTCAGTTTAACATAGACATATTTACTCACCCTTGAGACTTCCTTTTTGACTCATGAATATTTATAAGTGTGTTGTGTAATACCCAAAGGTTTGAAGCTTTTTCCATTATCTTTTTGTTATTTATTTTCAGTTTGAGTCTCTCCTTGTTAGACAACATATTGGTATGGTTTTAATTATTTTGAATTAGCCAAGGTTTATTGGTTGACTCATTATATGGTCTATTTTGGTGAATGTCCAATGCAGTCTTGAAAAGGATGTATATTATCCTGATGTCTACTGTAAAATAGTGGAATGTTTTATAAATGTCATTGAGAATCCACTGGTTAATAATATTTTTTCGTTAATAAAATTTTTGTCTAGTGGTCTTAGTAATTACTAAATAAAGGTGTGGAAATCCCTATCTATGCCTGTGGATTAGTCTATTTCTCCTTTTTAGTCTGTCAGTTTTTGCTTAACATATTTTTAAGTACTATAGTTTGGTGCATAATTTTTAAGATTTTTGTTTTCTTGGTGGATTAAGTCTTTTATCAATATATAATGTCCTTCCTTGTCTCTGGTAATTTCATTTGCTTTATGTATACATTAACCATTATTCATATAACCATTTCCACTTTTTTTTACTAGTGTTTGCAGTCTTTTTTTTTTTTTAACCTTTTACCTTTAACTGACCTGAAGTAAGGTTCTTGGAGCTGTCGTACAGTTGAGTTGTTGTTTTTACATTATTCTCTGTCTTTTTATTACTGTACTGAGACTATATGTAACCAATGTAATTATTAATATCTTACAACTTAAGTCTGACATTTTTGTTAATTTCCTTCCCATTTCTTCCCTTGGCTTCTGAATCTTCTTTTCTGTCTTCAAGGGTGACTTGAACGTGCTTTATTTTTCTATTTTTATCTGTATATAGTGTTGTATATAATATCAGTCTTTATAGTTATTCAGTTGTTCTAGGGATTACAATATACATATGTAATTTGTGTCTGTATGCTAATATTGCCGTTTCATCATTTTAATGAATGTAAATACCATAATGTTACGAGTCCAAACTCATACTGCTCCCCGCACAACAGGTCAGTAAGTCAAGGGATGAGTTGCTGGGGCAAAGAATAGTGGCTTTATTCAGAAAGCCAGCAGACGGAGAAGACGGTGAACTAGTGTCCCAAAGAACCATCTTACCTGGGTTTAGATGTTAGTTTATTTTATAGCGCAAAAGGGGAGGGGGTTGAGGAGGTAAAGTAAAAAAGGCAATAATTTGTTGCAAATAATGTGGTTCAGGACTCCCAGAAAGAGATGTGTTAGTTTCTTCTTTCCTATAGTCATTCACAGGTTGGCCTGGTGGGGATATTTCCTGGGATCTGAACAAGAGCATTTTAGCTTAAGGCTCAGGCATGGGAGGAGGGTTCCCGAGATGGGCCATTATGTACACTTTCAGCTATAGGCAACATCCCTTTAGTGATTAACTTGCAGCAAAAGCAATAGAATACAAAGGTTAAAGTAAAAGAAACAGATCCAATATGGAGTCAGATTTGTTCTTCCCTAATACATTAGCACCATTTAGCTCCCACCACTGACAGCCTGGGAGGACCACCACCTCATTACTGCAGGCAGAGAAGGAGGTCTGGACTGTACTCACAGGCAACTTGGAAACAACTGCCCCCTCCTTACTGCAGGGTGAGAGGTATGCCTTGCTCTGCCAATGGCCCTTCTGCTGTAGCCTGTATTGGAGAAGGAGGTGCATATCTTTTTCATGGTGTTGACTGGGGCAGGTGTAGTTAAAAGTTTTCTGCCTTGCTGGGCTGCCAATTTTCTATTCCTTTGGCTAGAAAGAGCAAACTTTTGGGGGGCTATTTTTTGTCCATATCCATTGGCATTTGTAAGCTGTGGCTTCTTTAGCACCCATGCCAGATGCATATGTGGCAAGACAAGAACCAAGGGAACTCACCACCAAATTGTCCTTTAAGCCTCAAGGTCCCTAGCCAGTCTGCCTCATTTTCATTTTTTCAGAGTCTCTGGTGGGTAATTTATGAATTTCACCCCAAGATGATTGGTGAGCTTGGCAGTAGGAATAAAATGGAGTTCACGCTAAGGGTATGATTCATGCTAGTGGTGGAGCTTCCCCGTATCAGAACGTCAGCAGAAGGAGGCAGTTTGGCAGTATGGTATAGTATGAAGATAAAATAAACAAACAACAACAGTTAAAAAACAAACTCAGGAGATTCCGCTGCACTTCTCCAGAGGAACACATCTCCTCCCTCTTTTGAGAGTCATTTATGATACTGAAAATCAAATGAGAAGTAAAACAGTTAATGTCTTTGTCAAAATGTGCAGTGACAAGCTAGATGGTTGGTGAATTGCCAGTTCTACTAATCTGTATGGATATAAAGAAAACAGGTTTATTGAGCAAAAATATAATCTTCTAGGAAGTGGAAAGATTACATAAAAAGAACTTTTGAGGTACCTATGTGATTATTGCAATATTTTCTCTTTAAGGACTTGTTACAAAGAAATAAAAAACAAGATAATAATTGTGTCTAGGCATTTTTTTAAAGAAGATATGTATCCGCTTAAAATTCACCAAAAGTTTCCTAATTATTCATATCTTTCTTGTACTAATAGGAAACTGAAAGGTGAAAAGAGTTAGGATCAGCACAAATTATAGCAGATAATAAGCATGAGTTTAGATAGTTTGTCCTCAAAATTCAGTCCATTGATGAGTTCACTGCACTGCCTCATCGTGGGTAAATGCATCCTACCCTCGTTGTAATGATGGGCCTTAGAAAGGACTCCTAAGATTGTCAAGCAAAAACAGATGATTTTAGCCAAAGATCGACATCAAAATTGACTTTATTATACATGCATACTTTAGTTACTAGAAGTATGAAATCACATGGAAAAATTATAAGATTACAAGCTTTTTGAAATCAGCGAAATATCTACCATACCCTATGCACAACCTTGCAGTACTATATAACTGGTGAGAAAAGATATCCAGGAATATATTGAACTTTATGAGACCATCAAACAGAAAAACTAAAATGATCAAAAGACTGAAGAGCATCTGGTTAAAGGTAGACTTGTCACCTCAAAAGGAAATAAGTCAACAATGGCAAAGCTGGGAAAAACATAAAATTACTCTTCGTGTCTCATATGTGAACTTCGTTTCACTGTGATGCTAGAAATCTATCCTTGGATCTATCTGAAGTCTTGAGAGATTTGGGGTATGATTAAAAAAATACACACGGTTATAAAATATTACTGTTAAAGAGCTGCTTGTTTCTTTTTGTTACCACTATTTACAACATAAACTGAGAATAGAAACCTGAAAGAGATTTTTTTTCTCCCTTAGGAAGTATGAAGAAATAACAAAACCATGTTTTACTATGTGTACCAAATTTGTGGGTTATGTATATGTAAAAATTGGTATGGGTTATGAGCATACTGGGATTTAATTTATGTGGGAAATATTAAGTAGTTTTAAAGGAAAATTGTGTGTATTTGGCAATTTAACACTAAGCTTTTCTGGGAATTGACTCTTGTTACTGTCAATTTTAGTTCACTTCACAGAAGTTTGATCCAGTATAGCATTTCTTTTTTGTTTTTTGTTTTGGTTTGTTCTTTTTTGCGGTACATGGGCGTCTCACTGCTGTGGCCTCTCCCGTTGTGGAGCACAGATTCCAGACGCACAGGCTCAGTGGCCACGGCTCACGGGCCCAGCCGCTCCGTGGCATGTGGGATCTTCCCTGACCGGGGCACGAACCCGTGTCCCCTGCATCGGCAGGCGGACTCAACCCCTGCGCCACCAGGGGAGCCCTAGCATTTCTTACCTGTACCTTATTTTAACAATGTGTGAATATAATAAACACATGATACTGTAATTAATCTAAAATATGCAATATTTCCAGGCATAACATCATGATTATGTGTCACTGAGAACTGTTCTCATTAATCTGCCCTTCAGCTACTGTTACTTTTATTTTTTTAAAAAAATTAACATTTATCTTTTAAAAATTGAAGTATAGTTAATTTATAATGTTGTGTTAGTTTCTGGTGTACAGCAAGGTGATTTAGTTTTACATATATGTGTAATTTATATTCTTTTTCAGATTCTTTTCCATTATAGTTTATTACAAGGTATTGGCAATAGTTATCTGTGCTATACAGTAGATCCCTGTTGTTTATCTCTACAATAATGTCTATTTGTTAATCCCTAACTCCTAATTTATCCCCACACACACACCTTTCCCCTTTGGTAACCATAAGTTTATTTCCTAAGTCTGTGGTCTGTTTCTCTTTTGTAAATAAGATCATTTGTACCCTTTTTTGAGATTTCTCATGTAAGCAATATCATATGACATTTGCATTTCTCTGTCTGACTTCACTCAGTATGATCATCTCTAGGTCCATCCATGTTGCTGCAAATGACATTTTTTGTTCTTTTTTATGGCTGAGTAATATTCCATTGTATATATATACCACATCTTCTTTATCCATTCCTCTGTTGATGAGCAGTTAGGTTGTTTACATGTCTTGGCTATTGTGAATAGTGCTGCTATGAACGTTAGGGTGCATGCATCTTTTTGAATTATGGTTTTCTCCAGATATATGCTCAGGGGTGGGATTGCTGGATCATATGGTACTGAGATATTTTTAATTGATAGTATCATCTCCTGTAAAAAATAATCTTATGGTGTGTATAGTAGTAAGTTTTTGAAACCACAGAATTCACAGCGAGGTCCTTTGAGGTGATGAAGGATGAGAAAGGATAACTGAGCTTGCGAGCTTCCCTGTCTTAGGTGCTGGGGGCTGTCCCAGTAGAATTGCCCATGGGCAGACTGCTGTTCACCAAGGCCTGAGTTTTTTTTTTTTTTTTCGGTACGCGGACCTCTCACCGCTGTGGCCTCTCCCGTTGCGGAGCACAGGCTCCGGACGCGCAGGCTCAGTGGCCATGGCTCACGGGCCCAGCTGCTCCGCAGCACGTGGGATCTTCCCAGACAGGGACATGAACCCGTGTCCCCTGCATCGGCAGGCAGGCTCTCAACCACTGCACCACCAGGGAAGCCCAAGGACTGAGTTTTTTAGACTGGTCTGGTTAATAAGATGGAAGGATGGAAACCACTGGAAAAACTAAAGGATCCCTGCAACTAAGCTCTGATTGTAGCCAAAGAGAAAGCCAGAGAAGCTGAATGTTCAGGACCATGAGTTGCCAGTGGAAATAAGCCCAGAAGCAGGGCACCTGAGGGATGAGTTCTGAGGCAGAGGAAGGGCAGGGGTGACAGGGAGAAGTCAGGACACTTACCTCCCTAAGAATCTGGAGATGGTCTGCAGGTTGTTAGGTATATGGATGCATTGGCTTGGATCAAAGCCTTATAGCCATGGTATAATTTCTGTCATTTTGATAAACCAGATATTATAAGGGAAGCACAGTTTTCCAAGTTAGGAGTTTGTTAATTTTTTTAACATGGAAAAAAGCAGATAAATCCATATTTAAAGTTTAAGTATACCAGTACATATGCACACACTCTGAAAAAATACATTACCAATTTAAAAACGAAATAGCATGCCTTTGTTCCTCTAGGGGAGTGTATATTTTTTCAAAGAACTACAAAGAAAAAACTAAGTAAAAATATTTATACAGTTGATAAAAATTTTGGAAACTAATTCCCTAAAATAATGTCTACATTATTGTAGTGACATTTCAAACAGTGACCTTGTTGAAGAAAACTGTCTTTTATTACCATTATCATAATTGCACAGCAATAGTATTTTGTAAATTTTAATTACTTTGATAAAACCCTTTATAATTATGGATGATTTACTTTTCATTATTTGAATAATATGAAGCCTTAACACTATTTCAAGTTCTTTATGTACTGATACAAAATATTCCAAAATCCTACTATAGCTCCTTTATAACTTTATTAGCTGTTAAAATATTTTAGAATTAATTACTTAAGAGCTATAAAAACTGGAAATCCTTATTTTTTAGGGAGAGGGCATATTGAATATTATCAAGAAACATCTCAAATCTCTTTTCTGGAAAGAGTTGGTTTAATGCACTTAGAGCAGTGTACTTTTTCTTTCTTTATTCAAATGAATTTTTCTATAGAATTCGTGGTGGCATTTTATATATTAGGCAGTTTTTATCAGAATGCTGCCAAAAACATGAGAAAAAATATTGTCTATTAGTAAATTAATCTGTTAGAGAAAATTTTATTTTATTTTATTTTTTTAACATCTTTATTGGGGTATAATTGCTTTACAATGGTGTGTTAGTTTCTGCTTTATAACAAAGTGAATCAGTTATACATATACATATGTTCCCATATCTCTTCCCTCTTGCGTCTCCCTCCCTCCCACCCTCCCTATCCCACCCCTCCAGGCTGTCACAAAGCACCGAGCCAATATCCCTGTGCCATGCGGCTGCTTCC
This sequence comes from Globicephala melas, assembly GCF_963455315.2. Taxonomy (NCBI): domain Eukaryota; kingdom Metazoa; phylum Chordata; class Mammalia; order Artiodactyla; family Delphinidae; genus Globicephala; species Globicephala melas. The sequence goes on along the minus strand of NC_083319.1, from coordinate 111,041,525 downwards.
CACTAGCTATCTACCTTACTACGTTTGTTAGTGTGTATATGTCCATGACTCTCTCTCGCCCTGTCACAGCTCACCCTTCCCCCCCCCCATAACCTCAAGTCCGTTCTCTAGGAGGTCTGCGTCTTTATTCCTGCCTTACCCCTAGGTTCTTCATGACATTTTTTTTTCTTAAATTCCATATATATGTGTTAGCACATATTTGTCTTCCTCTTTCTGACTTACTTCACTGTGTATGACAGACTCTAGGTCTATCCACCTCATTACAAATAGCTCAATTTCGTTTCTTTTTATGGCTGAGTAATATTCCATTGTATATATGTGCCACATCTTCTTTATCCATTCATCCGATGATGGGCACTTAGGTTGTTTCCATCTCCGGGCTATTGTAAATAGAGCTGCAATGAACATTTTGGTACATGACTCTTTTTGAATTTCGGTTTTCTCAGGGTATATGCCCAGTAGTGGGATTGCTGGGTCATATGGTAGTTGTATTTGTAGTTTTTTAAGGAACCTCCATACTGTTCTCCATAGTGGCTGAACCAATTCACATTCCCACCAGCAGTGCAAGAGGGTTCCCTTTTCTCCACACCCTCTCCAGCATTTATTGTTTCTAGATTTTTTGATGATGGCCATTCTGACTGGTGTGAGATGATATCTCATTGTAGTTTTGATTTGCATTTCTCTAATGATTAATGATTTTGAGCATTCTTTCATGTGTTTCTTGGCAGTCTGTATATCTTCTTTGGAGAAATGTCTATTTAGGTCTTCTGCCCATTTTTGGATTGGGTTGTTTGTTTTTTTGTTATTGAGCTGCATGAGCTGCTTGTAAATTTTGGGGATTAATCCTTTGTCGGTTGCTTCATCTGCAAATATTTTCTCCCATTCTGAGGGTTGTCTTTTGGTCTTGTTTATGGTTTCCTTTGCTGTGCAAAAGCTTTGAAGTTTCATTAGGTCCCATTTGTTTATTTTTGTTTTTATTTCCATTACTCTAGGAGGTGGGTCAGAAAGGATCTTGCTGTGATTTATGTCATAGAGTGTTCTGCCTATGTTTTCCTCTAAGAGGTTGATAGTTTCTGGCCTTATATTTAGGTCTTTAATCCATTTCGAGCTTATTTTTGTGTATGGTGTTAGGGAGTGATCTAATCTCATACTTTTACATGTACCTGTCCAGTTTTCCCAGCACCACTTATTGAAGAGGCTGTCCTTTCTCCACTGTACATTCCTGCCACCTTTATCAAAGATAAGGTGTCCATATGTGCATGGGTTTATCTCTGGGCTTTCTGTCCTGTTCCATTGATCCATCTTTCTGTTTTTGTGCCAGTACCATACCGTCTTGATAACTGTAGCTTTGTAGTATAGTCTGAAGTCAGGGAGCCTGATTCCTCCAGTTCCTTTTTTTGTTCTCAAGATTGCTTTGGCTATTCGGGGTCTTTTGTGTTTCCATACAATTTGCGAAATTTTTTGTTCTAGTTCTGTGAAAAATGCCAGTGGTAGTTTGATAGGGATTGCATTGAATCTATAGATTGCTTTGGGTAGTAGAGTCATTTTCACAATGTTGATTCTTCCAATCCAAGAACATGGTATATGTCTCCATCTATTTGTATCATCTTTAATTTCTTTCATCAGTGTCTTATAATTTTCTGCATACAGGTCTTTTGTCTCCTTAGGTAGGTTTATTCCTAGATATTTTATTCTTTTTGTTGCAATGGTAAATGGGAGTGTTTTCTTGATTTCACTTTCAGATTTTTCATCATTAGTGTATAGGAATGCCAGAGATTTCTGTGCATTAATTTTGTATCCTGCCACTTTACCAAATTCATTGATTAGCTCTAGTAGTTTTCTGGTAGCATCTTCAGGATTCTCTATGTATAGGATCATGTCATCTGCAAACAGTGACAGCTTTACTTCTTCTTTTCCGATTTGGATTCCTTTTATTTCCTTCTCTTCTCTGTTTATTTCCTTCTCTTCTCTGGAGAAAATTTTAGACTGATAGTCTCTAAATATTTAACAGAATATAAACCTTTTTCACAAGCTACATATGTACATATATTTATAATGATGATATAGCTATAGATATGGATGTACTTATACCCTGTACAAATGTGATACTTTGAACAGAATTTCTGATCAACTTTTTAAGGGAGCGATATCATTCTATATTATCTATTAGTTCTTAGACCTTTAAAGTTTATATATTTTGGCAAAAAGAAAAATGAAAAACTAAAATGTTAATATTTTCACCTCTGCGGTCTTTCTTTTTTTTAATTTGCCTTTTTTTCCCCTCTCTCTCTCTTATAATCATACCCATTCTGTTGTTCTACCGTAACGGAAAAACTGTACAAAATATAGTCAGGCAGATCTAACTTGATTTTAAACTTTAAAAAGTCAATTGACTTCCTCCTGGCTTAAATTTGTTCATGATTAAAATAATGATAACATTTTTATCTATGCTTTTAGATATATTAGAGGTGGGCTACAACAGTAGATCCTTGTTGTTCATCTATTTTATATATAGTAGTGTGTATATTTTAATCCCAAGCTCCTAATTTATCCTTCCCACTCCTTCCCCTCTTTGGTAACCATAAGTTTGTTTCCTATGCCTAAGAGTCTATTTCTGTTTTTTAAATAAGTTCATTTGTATCATTTTTCAGATTCCACATATAAGTGATATCATATGATATTTGTCTTTCTGCATCTGACTTACTTCACTCAGTATGACAATCTCTAGATCCATCCATGTTGCTGCAAATGGAATTGTTTCATTCTTTTTTATGGCTGAGTAATATTCCATTGTGTGTGTGTGTGTGTGTGTGTGTGTGTGTGTGTATGTGTATACACCACATCTTCTTTATCCATTCATCTGTCAATGGACATTTAGGTTGCTTTCATGTCTTGGAGGAATATTTTTTAATTGAGATATAACTGACATGTAGCATTGTTTTAATTTTAGATATACAACTATGAAATTGTATATATATACATGTATATGTGTACATATACATATGATTAAAATTTTATATGTGTGTGTATGTATACATATACATATATATGTGATTACCACAGTAATTTTAGTTAGTATTTATCATTACACATATTTACATACTGTTTTTCTTGTGATGAGAACTTTTAAGATCTCTTAGCATATTTTAAATATACAGTACAATATTGTTAGCTGTAATCACTATTCTGTATCCCCAGGACTTATTTATCTTATAAATGAAAGTCTGTACCTTTGGACAACCTTCACCCATTTCACACACCTCCCACCCCTGCCCTACCTCTGGGAATCACCAGTCTGTTCTCTGTTATCTATGAGTTCAGTTTTTGTTTTTGTTTTTGTTAAGATTCCACATATAGGTGAGATAATATGAAGTTGCCTTTCTCTGTCTGACTTATTTCATTTAGCATAATGTCCTCCAGTTCCATCCTTGGTGTTGCAAATGGCATGCAAATGGCAGGGTTTCCTTCTTTTTGTGGCAGAATAATATTCCGTTATATATATATATATGCAACCTGGGTTCTTTCCATGTCTTGGCTGCTGCAAATAATGCTGCATGTTTAGGAGAGGTATCACCAAATGTTCTCAGGTACTCTCCTTCCTGCCCTGACAGCTATGGTTCACTTCCAGGACCAGGCTGCAGAAGCATTCTCTCTTGACTCAAGATGGGATAATTTTGAAGACAGAGGGACACATAAATTCAGAGCAAATCGCCCTTACCCTAAATGGAATACACCTAGTGCCATTCCATCACACGAGCTGGAAGCTGGGGAGAAGCAAGTGTCTCTTGGAGATGAGTGAGCTGTCATCCCATTTTACCCCTGTAGGAGGAGCTGTGGATGACAACTGCTGTTAATCTCATGAGAGTATATCTTGGGTCTAAGCCTCACCTTACCCTACTCAAGACAGGCAGCAAAGTGGATACCGAATTGATAGTTTTTATCTGTTTGTGGGTTTGTGTTCTTTTGTTGTTTTTATCAATCCTACGTTGGAAGACTGAGGCGGAATGGAATTAGTCTCAGAGTTTTCAACAACAGTGGATATTTTCAGAAGGTTGGATGCTCTAAAGGAGGGATGAGCACGCATACACACACACACTCATGGCAGTGCTGCCTCGATAAAGTCCCACAAAAGTTCAGTATGTCCCAATTGTGTATCAGTAGTTGTTACCTGACTTACTTCTCATGCCAGTGGGCAAGCCATGTCTGTTGGGTAAAAGAAAATTTAGAAGCCGGAAGCAGCTCAAGTGATGGTTGTTTACTGTCTGGAAGCTGATTGGCCATTTGCAGGGGATGGAGGAGACCAGCCTTTGCTAACAGAAATGTTAGGCATGAATCTCGTCCTAGCATCTGTAAGTGATAGCCTAGTGGATCTTGGAAACACACACACACACGCGCGCACACACACACACACTCATTCCATGGTACAGATGGTGGAAATAGGATTCTTGGGGGAAAATAATCTCAACTTGAATTACTGATTATAATAAACAGTGAAAATGAAACTTTACCTTTGGTGCTTAACTGAATATGATACTAAAGGAGAGAAGATGAGAGTGGCCAGACCTTTAGAGGCATGTCTCACAGGCTTTTTTCCCTTCTTTTGAATTACTCATTATACCTGCAGGTCCTTCAGAAGAGTTAAGGTGGGATCCTCCACGTTCCTCCACCCTTCCTTCCCCTGCCTCCCGCTGCGTCTCACTAAGACGGGGGTCACGGGCCTGTGACCAACCTCTATCCATAACCACCTCCTCTACCAGCAGATACAAGGGGGCCCCTCCTCTGACTGGAGAAGGGGGTAGAAGATGCATAGCCTAGTCTGCCCTTGGGAGAAGAGACTCAGGGAAGAAGCCCACAGATGCTCTGGCACTGACACTGGGTGACTGTCCATTTGATAGGAAATTTCAAGATGTCAAGCATCTGGAATATGATGTATAAGTGAGGCCAGCTTTGGGTGGGCAGATCATGTTAGCCCCCTGGATTTCTCATCTTGTAAAGAAAAACATTGCCAGAGGAGGGCCAGAATAGGGCACTCTTTAGGTGAAAGCCAGTCGTTGGGTTTAGGAGAAATACTGCTCATGCAGCAAGAAAACATGACAAACAAACGCTAACAAATGTGTGAGTGTGTGTATGTATGTGTAAGTGTATCAGGTGGTGATAACTACTTTAAGGGAATAATTAGTAGTTTAAAAGGTATAGATAATTCAATTTTTTAAACATAAGACATCCCTAGATGCAGACTTTGAGAAGTGTTCTGTGCAAGTGGCTTTATTAATTAATTGCACTCAGGAGAAACTGGTAAGGAAAGAGAGAGAAAATAATAGCCCAGCAAGAATATGATTTTAGGTGACATCCTGCTCTTGACATAGCTCTACAAGAAACTCTGGGGCACTAAGTCCATCACAGTTTTTGTTATGCCTTGAGGCAAGGAGGCTGGGCTTTCGTGTCCCTTCTCCAGTCAGCCATTGGCAATGGAGTATCCCATGCCCTCCCAGGAAATTCCAGCTCTTCCTGCAAAGCCCCAGCATAATCTTGTTTGTAAATGCGACAGATCTGGAGGATGGGCCTGTGACAGGTACTTGGGATCTGAGAGGCGTGTGGGACACAACCTCTACAGAAGTAGAGTCTGAATGCAGTTGATAAATAAAGCACAGGAATGAGATCTGAGCTCCAGTCCAGATGAGATTTAAATAATGACAGTGATGAAGATGATAATTATCACCACCGTCATCAGCAAACTTAGTTGGGAGCAAATGGAGGAGAATTTTGAAGGATATGAGAATAAAATATTAGTTCTGAAATTTTAGAGGTGAAGCTTGGGATATGGCTGTGAAAAATGGCTATAGCGATAGATATCATTACAGGTAATTATTAGAAAAAAAGAGAGTAAGGTGGTTAAAGCAGTTCACCCAGGATTGTGGCTGGAGGTGGATGGTGGAGGAACACTAAGACAGAATCGTTCTAAATTAATAGAGGTGGTGATGAGACTTTCGGCACATCTCAGTAGGACTAATGGGTTGAATTTGCCAAAGCACATAGAAAGTGTCTCAAAGGATTTGAACTTAATATACCTCAGCTGTCTTTTCAGAGAGAACAAAATAAAGAAGGAAAGATTTAGGATGTTGGTCAAACAGATCTATGTATCTTTCTTCTCGAGTTCAACATTTCTCTATCTCTCTATTCAATCTTCCAATATTCTCTTCTTTTATCCAGTCTTTTATCCCTTCACGGAATAATAATACTGGAAATGAACCTTTCTTCCTGAATTAATTTGTTGACATTTCACTAATTATTTGCAAAATAATTCTGAAACAAAACATTTTCTAGAGTTGCCTTGAAAGGTTATGTCAACCTATCAACAAAGAAGAGAACTAAAGTTTATCTTATGAGGACACATTTGGTTTTTAAGGATAATTTATTTTTTTGAAGAGTTGTGGTACTTAACAGCTGTGCAGAAATAACAATGTCTCTGACTCCAAGGAGTTTGCAATTTAACTTATAAGATTGATGTTTTAAGCCTCTTCATTTGTGAGAAATGTGTTTGAGAGAACCTTTTCCCATTTTCTTATTCTTGAGATTCCCCACCTGTATCTTTAAAAAGAAGGCATAATCACTAGTTCACTATTTCTTATCATTGACAGAGTAGATACTCCTGCTTCACAAACTTAAGGGTTATAATATGGTTTGATCTTAAAATATGAGAAAACTATTTTATATAATTCCTTTATTTTTAGCTATATCCCTTAAAAAAGGAAAATAAGTACATAGAAGGGAATTAAACACATACACACATAGATTTACAAACACACACACACAAGTTTTGGCTTAAATATGGGCCCAAAGATTACAGAAGCTTTGACGACATTTTAAAAATATCTTAGCAAGGTATAAACAGTGAAATAATGCCTTTTGAGGCAATCACATTGGGACTAAGAAAGTGAACTAATGCACAGTGAAAAGCTAAAATAGGGCATACTCAAAAATAGAGACTTTTCATATTTTAGTATTAAAACTGACACTTTATTATTACTGCTTAATTCACACGTCACTGATTTTTAAGATCAACTTATCTTTATGGGGTATCTTTGGTTTCATTGTGGGCTTGGTCACTGATGGCAGCTTCCTCAAAGTCCATTCAGTAGAAAAGAAGATTCTTTTTTAAAAGAAAAGTGTCCATTAGCATCATTCCATTTGCAGTCAGGGTCGTTATAAAGCCTGTATTTACCTGCTGACATATGGGTATAGTAGATCTCATTAGAGTCTCAGTGGTCATTAAGAATTCCCAGGTTTCCTTCATTATTTTCCTAAATAATGAATGTGCACATTTCACATATTGAATACAAAGCATTTTTAAGCAGTTTACAAGCACAATATTGATTTTAGTGTGACAGAATCTGAAAGAAACTATAATATTTCAACCACTCATCTCATCTAGTGATCTCTACCTTAATGTACTTGCCAAGCAGTGATCTGATCTAGAATTTTTAAGCCCTTGCTGTCATAGAAATTTCACCTACTCTTGTTGAAGGATATTCTTTTGATTTATTACAAAGCTCTTCCTTGGGAACACCTGGTACAGTGGTACAGTAAGTAGAGGTCATCCCATTACTTACTGAAATACCATGAAACATAAGACTCGAAGACATCCATATTGGTACCTTAAAATTACATTATGACTTTAACAAAATACAAAAGGCTGTGTACAAAGCCTGGCAGGAATTAAGTTCACCTGGTCACTGCTTCCTTGGCCAAATTGATGATGCAGGCTATGAATGAACAGCAAGCTTACCTTAACAGATACTGTCTCTGAAAGGGCAAAAGTCTCTGATGAGTAATTCTGCATTTTCCTGGAATCTGGGGAACTCAGAAAGAAGAGAGTGCTTGAATAATGTTACTTTTCCCCTAGTTTTCAGGTCCCAGAACCCTCAGTGTAACCATAGAACAACCTGAAGGTCCTTTGTCAGAGAAAATAGGCTTAGCATTGAGCCGGAAAAGAGCGTTTCTACTAGAAAAGAAAATGCAGGCCTCATTGTCACTTACTTTCTTCTTCTTCTTCCCTACGTGAAGCTCGTGGCAGTTAACAACCTATAAATTTCATGGGCCGCATGCTGCAGCTAGCTTCACTAGAGAAGTATTACCATATTTTTTCTGGGACAATTTTTTTTCTTAAATCTGTAAACCTCTCAAAATGCTCTGAGCTGCACTGGATGACTAGCCCCTGGGTCACTTAACTATGTCTGGGTTGGTGGCGGTGAGGTGCCTGTTAAGACTGTGGCAGCCTCCATCTTTGCAAAGGGCTAGAGGAACAGAACCAGCACCTACCTGCCCATACCCAGTCACCACTATTCCTCGGACGAGTTCACGTCTTGCAAATCTTCACTCTGCTGACACATTGGTTGGCTTACCATCTTATCTCAAGCCGGCAGAGTGATCCTTTCAAAAGCATGTCGAGTCATATGAATCCTGTGCTCAGAACTTGCCAGTACTATCCACCCCCAAGTTGGAATTAAAGGCAAGGGGTTTCCAGAGTCCACGCACCTTCACAGGCGGGATCTCCTTCCCCACCTACCTTCCTCCCCTATGACCCTCCCTCACAACATTCTTCCCTTCTCTGCATTCCTCAAACTAGCCAGGCGAGGCAGTGTATTCTCACCTGTTCATCTTCCTGCAAGCATGTAGATAATGCTATCTCCCCCAATTCAAATTACACCTCCTTATTGGGGCTTTCTCTGACCCTTAAGTCTGAAGTTGTACACAACACCCCAACTCCTTGTGCATCTTATTCCCTTGTCACTTTTTTCCATAGCACTGAATGCCTTCTAATGCGCCATCAGATGTATCCAGAAGGCAGATTGTTTAGTTCAAAGTCATGTGCCTGGTGCCAAAAATGCCTGGCATAGATTTCCTGAATGAATATTCATGGTTGAATGAAGGTGGTGTGCTGGGATAATATTTCCGTGAATATTAACTGCAGATAGTTTAAGAGGTTTCCAAAATCACACACTCATTAGGACTAGGATTTAGAAACCAGTTTCTGTGAAGCCTGCATTTTTGTTTCGTTTTTTTTTTTGCCGTACGCGGGCCTCTCACTGTTGTGGCCTCTCCCCGTCGCGGAGCACAGGCTCCAGACGTGCAGGCTCAGCGGCCATGGCTCACGGGCCCAGCCGCTCCGCGGCACGTGGGATCTTCCGGACCGGGGCACGAACCCGTGTCCCCTGCATCAGCAGGCGGACTCTCAACCACTGCACCACCAGGGAAGCCCTGAAGCCTGCATTTTTTTTTTTTTTCCTGAAGCCTGCATTTTTAAAGCTAGCTCATGTGCCACATAAAGTTTACAAATAATTTACAAATATTAATTTATTTAGTCCTTATGTGAAGCATAAAACAAACTTACTCTTATGATCCACTTTTAAATATAAGGAAACCAACTGCTAGACCTTAAGTAACACATCCAAAATAATACAGCTAGTAAATAATCTGTCTTTGAAGCAACATTTTATGAGGTGGCATTGCCATAACTTATTTTTCTGATGGTGGTTTTCTATTTTCTTACATTCTGTAGTATATACACGTTACTTTCATAAGTTTCATTTTAGAAATCCTGACAAGAATATAAATAAGCTTGGCCCAACTTCTGTTTTCATTCTAATGGTGAATCTTAGAATCTTGCTGATGGACTTGTTGAAAGCTAACCAGTGCTGGGAATTGTACTCATTGTGGTATACATAATTCTGCCTTCTAATTTTGTATCTAAAGTAGGTGTGTTTGTTTGTTTGTTTTAATACCTACACACATGTAGAAGGTTGCTGTGTAGAAGCTGAGGGTAGGCATCATGTGCTGAGTAAGATCCAACTTGACGCCTGAGGAGATCTCATGTCTTACCTGAATAAATATAAAAAAGAAGGCATGATGCCTCTCTGAGCAAATATAGATTAAATTAATCATGATATTGCAGTAACTGACCCACAATTTGTAGGTAAATTCTACTTAGATCTTCATCCAATAAATCTGTCAAAACAGACTATATTGTGTAGCGGAGTTTGATTTATGATTACAGTTTAAATAGGTGAAGACCTTTTAATTCAGATGTTATAGAAGAAACAAAAAGGAAGACTCAGCAATTTGACAATTAGAAATAAAATATAACCACTTACATAAAACAAGCAATTGTATCTATTGATAACTGGTAAAAATCACTATCCGATATGAATATCCCACACAAACCTATAAGAAATATAATAATAATATATCAGAATCAACCTGTAAACAAGCATGCGAAACGTATAATCTCAGTAGTGATTTAGTGTATGTAAATTAAGTCACTAATGATGATCCGTCTTTTATCTTTTACAAACATTTTATTGCTCCAGATTACAGTAAAACTGAAATCTTGATATATTGCCATGCCAGAGATAATTGAAAAACCATTAAAATGCAATTTAAAAATATACATTAAAATGTTAAAATGTTTTTCCACTTTGTTCCAGAAATGTCAGTTCTTCAAATCTATAGTAAACTGTGTAAATTCATTTATTATAGCATTATTGATGGTATATAAGGAAGAAATAACTTAGATGTCAACTGTGACATGCTGCCCAATTTTCCCCTAAACTGTTCTTTCCTTGTCATGGGCACATGGCCACACAAATAGACTAAATTTTCCAGCCTTCTTTTGAAATGAGATTTGCTATAGTGCTAAGTTTCCTGTAATAGAATATGAGCAGAAATGATGCTCATATATTCCACATTACTTGTGTAAAAAGAAATTACATATTATCATTCTTTTCTCCTTCCTGGGAGTGGGGAGCCGTGCCACCTTTGATGATCAGAGCATGATCATACGTGGATGAACTTGTGGACTTAAAAAGACCAGATTTGGGTGTTATTTTCTGAGGCCTGGTGTTTCAGATGATCTCAAGGTTACCACTGGTAAACTGGAAGGCATAAAGATAAGTGAAGGCAGAGGTTATGAAATAAAAGAGAATCAGAAAGTGGGAAGAAATGAGTAGAAAAGATCATAGTGAATTTAGGCTCCTATGGAAAATAAGTGTAAAAAGAAAAATTATTATCAAAAAAACCCAAAATGGCTGGCCCACCTAGACCTCAAACCCACACCGCCAAAAAATGTTTTCGAAACCTGCGGGCGCAAAAGGGCAGATGTCAAAGTCACTCATTTCAGGACATGGCCATGAGGATAATTACACAACAAAAAAACCAACAAGGGGGCAAAGCTTGGGCAGTAGACAAACTGAACAAGAAAGTTACATTCAAAGAGAAGAACCAAGGGTTTTGAATAGGTGTGACCAAGGAATTTACTTCATCGTTTGGTCAGGGATTTCATCTGCTCTCACTGTGTTTCCTGTTCTTCCCTTTAGTATGTGGAAATTATCATTGGCAGTTTTCCTTTTCTGCCACCATTCTACCCACTGTATGATGAGAAGATGTCTTTTCATTAAATGGTAACACAGGTCATTGGGACCCAACCTGGACCCGGTGAAGAACTGTTCATCAACCAGAGACACAGAAGTGTATGCTGTACTAACTTGATGCATGAAACCGTGTGTTACTGCTGTTGGAGAGGCTGGGAATGTGTTCTGTGTGAGAGAAGAAGCGTGTGCATAGATAATCTGAGGAAAGGGATACCGAGTGTGGCAGAGGACTAATTAATATCTCCTCACATGTGTTGATTTCTTCATCTATAATGATAGCTTTAGCTCATTCCATGACAGAAAAGCTACAGACAAGATTCCTCAGTCTCCTAGACACATAAATGTAGCCTTGTTACTGAGATCTTACAAATGGAATATCACTGTTACCAAATGCAAGTCCCTGTGCCTGACGCACAGTGAGGCCAAACAAACAAAAATGTCGGAGTTTGGAGCAGAGAAAGGTTTATTGTAGGGCCACACAAGGAGACAGGTGGCTTCTGCCCAGAAAACCGCAAGCTCCCTGAAGGGTTTCACAAAGCACTTTTAAAGACCAGCGTGAGGGAGGGGCGTAGTTGGTTATTGCAAACTTCTTGGTGTCAGAATCCTTTGTTTTTGTAGGTCAAGGTCACAGATGTTATTCTCTGTGCTGCAAACTTTTTACCTCTAAATGAATGGACCCTTAAAGGTCAGAGCCCTGAGAATGGGCTCTCCTGTATATTTCAGGCTATAGGCAACATTCTTTTACAAAAGATGCAGAGCCAGCATGACTAAGCACAGGCAAGGGAGCACAGAGGATAAAGAAAAAGGAGTCAGCTTTGTTCCGCCCCATTACATCACCAGAAGGTTTAGGGTTACTTGCTTAATGAAAATGGTACGCCCTTCACCATTTCTACATTTGTGGAATGGAGCCAGCTTCAGTCAGGTGAGTACAAAACTATAGCGGACAGTTGAGCCCCAAGATGAGAGCTTAGGTACAGAGAGGGCCGTGTGGAGCGAGCTCCCTACCTGCCCTGTAACTCTACCTTCTCAACTGTCGCATAAGAGAGTGTCCTCTTCCATCTTGCTCTGGATACCGTAGGCCGGATTTCTTCAGTAGAGCAGCTTCACGTATACACCCAATTATAACAGTGCTCTAAAATAATAGTGGGAGAATGTTTGACTACGATTGGCTACATGTCCAAGCTGTAATAGCAGGTACTAAAATAATAATAACCTGCTAAATGTTAGGTTATGAAAGTAATTATGAAAGCACACACCACTGACTATAAAAGTGTATACATGTAAAAGGACTATATGGTTATAAGCACTGAGAAATATTTATTCAAGTTCTATCATAATATAGTGTAGTACTACATTATAAGGTTGATATAATTGGCTTTACTTTTTTTCACTTTATTTTACTTTTAAGATGGAAAAACAATATTTGTATTTGTTTGCCGTACAAGTCCTTTATTGTACTGAACACAAATATACCTGCCATTTGCATTCATACTCTGAATTGTCATCTAGTCACCTTGGCCATCCCAGGCCATTGTAATCCTTCAAAGCTACACAGAAGAACTTAATCGCTTATGGAGTGTGTGTGTTTGTGTATGTGTGTGTATGTGTGTGTGTGTAGTTACTTCTGTTTATTTAACATTGGATATCATTTTTCCCCTTGGCTTTTACTTCTTCAAACTAAATCCAAATTTTTTGTTGTTGTTTAAATACTAATTCAGAGATCAAAACCTGAAGTTCTTTTCAAATAAAACCATCATAAAGTTTAGAAGGGGTGTGAATGAGTACCATATATCTAGAATTGTGATGGAGGCAAGTATAGGGCTTCCAAAAACTTTTAAACCCTTTTAAAGAATCTAAGGCACTAACTTAAGTTATCATTTTGTACAGAACTGTGTACTTGTAGAAGACACTTTAAGTAGTTATGGTTAATAAAATATATACTTCGTTACTTTATTACACATAAGACATTTAATTATGTGACAAAATTATCAGGTCTCTGCTTGTGAGAAACATAAGGTCTACATAAGGCCTATATAATTTGAGGTCATTGTCCTAGGATTATAATTCCAGAGGAAATATGTGTCAGTTAATCAGCTAAGATCTGTGTTTCTAGAACTTCTATTTCTAAAACTTGTACCGGGAGAAAACATGTCTTCAGATTTACTTGTTCTATGCTTAATTTTTTGGAAGCAGCAGGAAGTTGGTGTTATATTTTTAATATTTTCTATGATAAACTGTAGTTTATGTAATAACTAGCTAACTTCCTTTCTTAGTTTCTAAATTGTCCTCAAAAACTAGATGAGGGCTTCCCTGGTGGCGCAGTGGTTGAGAGTCCGCCTGCTGATGCAGGGGACACGGGTTCGTGCCCCGGTCCGGGAAGATCCCACATGCCGCGGAGCGGCTGGGCCCGTGAGCTATGGCCGCTGAGCCTGTGCGTCCAGAGCCTGTGCTCCGCAACGGGAGAGGCCACAACAGTGAGAGGCCCGCGTACCGCGCAAAAAAAAAAAAACAAACAAACAAACAAACAAAAAAACTAGATGAAACTCGTGTCTTCTTGGACATTGGGGAAAGAATATTTATTTTACTTTGTATTTTGCAACTGATGAAAAACAATTTTTCTCATTTTGCTTTTGAGCTAATAACCCAAAAAATGTACACAAAAGATGATAAGAAACATAGATTTAGTATCACCATTGGAATTATATTCATTTATAATTATATCAAAACCTCAGCAGGCAGAATTTATAGTCTTACATGAGCCAACCCCGTGTCTGTCTCATGCTTAGATCCAGTTAGGAAAATGACTCACTACAATTCATTTGAGATAGTCTATGCATGAGGTGATCAAAATATTACCCTATTCCCACTGCTCACCCTCAAATTCAATTCCAGGAGGCTCTCTATAATAATGTTAATGTCTGAACTTGCATTGAGGGAGTCATCTGAAATCCATTATGATGGTAACAAAACAATCACCCCGAGGTTGAGAGAGGAGGATGGACTGAGAACAGCCTAGTAGGTGAAGCACAAGATTTCTCACGTTTACAAAAAATTACACAGGAGGCCTTCGCATGTGTTCATGTAGACGTGGAACTCAACAGAGAATAAGTAGATTGGCAGCCTGCTAAGCTTTGAGGGAATTATATTTGATAGAGAACTCTCAGTTTTGCCTCTCAGTGCTTTTAGACAATTTCTGGGACCCCCTAAATGCACAAGAAGGGAGCAGCCTGTGAAAGGTATGGGCCCCCAAAAGGGGCTTATTTTCCGATGCCCACCCAGTATGTGGTCATGGAGAACTTGGGACCACGAATGCAAATCCAGCAGTAAGAGTAAATAAGAGGTCTTCACCCAGAGAGCAGAATCAGGGCCCTACACATGGACAACACAGGGACATCATCACTGCGAGAGGTGTCCCTCTGTGTTCCTGTCTCCGTGGGTTTTATAATCGCTCTTGACCTGTGAAGGCTGTGTGTTTTCCATTCTTTCCTCTCTGAATGGATAATATTGTGTTCCACTGATTTCTCATCCTTACTTTTACTTTGTGTATTGACACTTTGTGGCAGACAACTTCTGTAGACCTGATGGACAGGACTGTAGTCCCTTAGACATACTCAGCTTCAGCTGGATGGAATTAGAGGTTTTGGTTCCCTTTCAGGAAGGGATTCCATATATTAGAGAAAAGGCTTGCCAGTAGCCAGAGGAGCAGCCTGCATTAGAGAATTCCAGTAGCCCTTTGTAGTAGAATTCTCAATTTTTGTAAGCATGTATGGTCTCTCTGAATACAAATTACATTACCCAGATCGCTTTTCAGTCAAGTGTGGAAATATTAATTTCTAGCCAATATGCTGTAAATAGAAGTGTGTGTGTGAATTCTTTCTAAAGCGGGAGGACATGCCCTCTGTCCTTGTATCTTCCTCTGCCTGGACTGCAGATGTAATTGCCAGAGATCAAGCAGCCTTCTTGGGCCATAATGTGACATACAGGAAGCAAAGGCAGAAAGGCCAAAGGAATCTGTGGTCTTTATCTACAACTCCTTTTGTGACAAATAAACGTGTCTCATAAGCCATCATTATTTCTGGGTTTTTAGTAACTGGAAATAATGATGGCTTATTATTAAATTTAAGGCCAAAATTCTAATATGATAAAATATTGCCAATAATGAATTTTAGATGAGATAAGATTACTAGTCAGTAATTAACTATTCTATATTTTAAAGTGCTGTCAATTTTTAAAGTGAAACAATGGAAAATACCAGTTAATAAAAAGAGCACAGATTAAAAACAAAACAGCAAACTATATGTGTATGTGTGTGTGTTTGTGTAAACATTTTGCCATGTTTAAATAAGTTAAATTCTTTTTTTTTTCTGAGTAGCTTTTCTTAAAAATACAGCAGTGCTTCTTGGCACAGAGCAAGCTGCTAAATTAATCCAACAGTTTTCTTGAGAAGAAAGGGAAAAAGAGAAAACTATAAATAGTGTAAAAGTTATATGAAAGTTTATAAAAGACGAACTCTAAACTATGGAGATGTACCTCTGTGCGGTTACAGTACAAAGAATCTCAAACAAGCGACCAGTGTACTGGTGGGATGGTGGTTCCTGCTGTCGGAAGGAGGGACTGATGATTAGGATACCCCAGGGGAAGAACTGCTGTCAAAGTTCTGCTTCTTCACCTGGGTGACTGCGGTGGAGAGGGGTCATTTAAAATAAAGAGTATAAAAATATTAATACATTGTTGATGCTGTGGTGCAATCTAGTTTCCTTTTTATCCCTTTTTTTTTTTTCCCCCCACACACCAAAGCAATTGTTTTCCAGTAAAGCACTACTTGCTCTGCCTGTCAAAGCCCACGAACACAATTAGGGCAAGCTGGAAAAAGACTACCTCCCTCATGGCCCAGATTTGGAGTCTTGAAGTAAAGTGGCAGAGGCGCATGAAAAAAATGAACGATACCTGCCCAAGGTATTTTGTGCTTCACATTGGTGTTAATGATTACCCAAGATAAAAATAATGCAAATTCATCAACTCAGCTATCCCATCTGTTTTCTTAGTTCCTATTGCCAGATTACTCTGATGAGATAGTAAGTTAAAGGTAAATATGATTGACAGTATGTTAAAGCTTTGCTCAGACATAAGACTTAATTTAAGTAACCCGTAATCCTTCAAGCATAAAAGCTGTAAAGTCAGCCGGAATTAAACGTGTTAGCTCAAATGTGTATACATATTTGGTGCCTATAGTAAAGAGCTAACACACTTAGGAAAGCTAAAACTGATTTGTAATCCACTCTGTATCAATCTTAAAACTATCTTTTATTTGTAAAGTTACGCAGAGAAATGCTTTTCTGTGCATTTTACATGAGTGCGTATAGATTACTTCTAACCTTCTTTTAGAGGAAAACGCCCCCCTTTCTGAGCTCTATATTTAGATACAGGAAAATAAAATGTTCCTTTTTCGGTGTCTGTTCAATGCGTTTACAAATAATCAAACTATTGTTTTAGAGCGAGTGTCATCATCTCAAAACCCCCCAAAATGTAAATGGGCCAGAGTCATTTTTAAGTGTGACTTGAACAGTACAGCTGGGTGTCTTCACATCACACTGCCCTACTGATAGCGTGTGAGAGTGCACTGCAGTCAGAGGGGCGTTTCAGCTTCGCCAGGCGAGAACTAAAACAGATTTGTGCGTTCAAACTAACGGTGAAGACCCCAGGGACCCCTGGGGCAGTCGATGTTCATGAAAGCATTTAAAATTTCATTCCTTGTTAGTTTGCTCTAACTACATTGAAAAAGATGTGCTGGTAGCTTAAGATCAAAAGGTTCATTTGTCTCCTTCTGGACCAGCAAGTTACAGCAGCCCGACTTTACCTCTACGGTAAAGGAAAGTGAGTGAGAAAGTTGACCCTTGGCTGATCAGACTCAAAGAATCTTAGAAATGTATCTAAAATTGAATTCTTCCAGACTGACTCATGTGATGGTGCAGACCCATGGCTTTCCCTAAACCGGGTAGGGATTTAGCGCTGAAATCGCGTAACCACCCTAAGACGTTAATAGCTAAGAAGACCTTAAAGAGTAATTCTTCTGCAACATGCCCACATTATGGCCAGAAATACTTCCTCCTCAGGGAATTGCTCTCAGATGATAGAATGATGAATATGTTTGCTGTTTGTACTGTGTCCCTTATCATCTCTTACAAGAACTTGCAGGAGGTATGATGATTAGAAATGAATGTGCTAGCCCTCGTTCTGGAATGCCATCTCCCACTTACCTTCTAAAACGCAGAGCATGGCCACATCCAGAAATACTTTACCTCACAAAACTACTTTACTTTCATAATTTCAAACTTTCTTTAGCCTGTCTTTAGCCTTAGCCTTGCCCACTATGCTGGCCCCTTTAAAACCCATCAGCCTGACCCAAACATTTCAGATTTACCCTGTCTTTCTGGTTTCCTTTGTCTCTATACAGCTCTGTTTTGGGTCAGCATTTCAGTGCCAACTATCTGGAACCCATCCCTCCTTTATCCTTCTTTTTTTTTTAATTAATTAATTTAGTTTTGGCTGTGTTGGGTCTTCGTTTCTGCGCGGGCTTTTCTCTAGTTGTGGTGAGCGGGGGCTACTCTTCGTTGTGGTGCGCGGGCTTCTCATTGCAGTGGTTTCTCGTTGCTGAGCACGGGTTCTAGGTGTGCAGGCTTCAGTAGTTGTAGCGCTTGGTCTCAGTAATTGTGGTACATGGGCTCTACAGCGCAGGCTCAGTAGTTGTGGCACGTGGGCTTAGTTGCTTCGCGGCATGTGGGATCTTCCCGGACCAGGGCTTGAACCCGTGTCCCGTGCATTGGCAGGCGGATTCTTAACCACTGTGCCACCAGGGAAGTCCTCCGTTTTCCTTCTCACTAAGGAAAAGTAATGAATATTTTTGTTTTCTGAATAATAAAATGACAGAAACAGATATATCCGAGACTATGTCATTCACCTTTCCAGGAGCAGATCATGAAATATGGAAAGAGAAAACAATCACACATGAATCTACACCAATGATTTAAAACAATCTTATAGCAAAGAAAAGTGTGTGTGTGTGTGTGTGTGTGTGTTTGGAGGTTAAAGGGGATGAGTTTACTACTCAAAAATGTATACCCATTTGACTAAATCAAGAAACTCCATTAAAGTCCTTTTAAAACAAAATAATTTAACATAGGTTTTATCCAACCCTTCAATATTTCTTCTCCATTTTTCTTTTCTTTTTCTTTTTTTTAGGTCTCTGATATCAATAGCATTGCAATCCTATGTAACATTTTACAGGTGCCTCAGAAATACCTGAAGATCAGTGTTTTTAAGTGGAAATAAGAAGAAGAATATAGCCATGGGTTATAAGTTGTATAAGCAATTAAAATGTTAAAGAATCTTAAGCCAAATTGAAGGTATACGTTTGAAGCTGCTAATGTGATTGATGATACTTTTGGAAAATTCTCTTAGAAATGTATCTCACCAAAATAGAATTGATTATACCGTTCTAAAGAAATTTGAGAAAGTTACAAGAAATACCAATGCGTCTTCTGCACAGTTCCTATAGTAAGGTGCCATAAAAATATTTTTTAATACTTTTACATATATTTTTTAAATTCCCAAGGAATTCTATAAAGCTACATAAATTCGAAATTTAGAGAACCTGCTACATGTTTTAAAAATTTCTATATCCAACTAAAAACTCCCAAAGATATTCAAGAGAAGACACATGTGTCAATAATACCTAAAGACTTGAAAATATATTAAACATCATGTTCCTAAATGGAATTTAGAACAAATTAGCAAGAAGCGTGACCTCATTCTGAGTAAAACGTGTGTGTGTATGTATGTATAGATGTGTGTGTGTGTGTTAGTCAAGCTGAAACAAGCTCATGTTACCCCATCCCTAACTCAGAAGCTGAGCAGCCCTAGAAGAAGAAATTAAGGAAACAGATAAGGGACAGTCAAAACTTCCCCTTCATTTGACTGAGTTCTTACTGGCAGAAGGGTGATGCTGACATGGCTGTGTGCATCAGTGTCAAGTATGGCAAAAATAGAGGCTCCCATAAATTCAAAGCCCTAGCAGATACTTTAGTTTCAATAATTTGATACTCAAAAATAGTAATAATTTGCTGTTGTGTGAACTATTGTAATGCAGACTCATTCTGGTATCTAACATAAATCATCTCAGTTCCTGTTGATTATATATTTAATGTAATAAAAAAACATTGTTTTTTATATGCATGTAAAGGAATCAGCATAGGTCAGTTAATAATATTCTGCTCTGCTGCTTAAACAAAGGAATTGCCAATGCTGACGCAGAACTGAAGAGAAGATAAGAAAAAAAAAAACAAGATGCAGAGGGGGAAAAAAAAGAAGAAACTGAAAAGAGCAAAATCTGAAATCTTTAAGAAAATTACAAAATATACTAAGAAATATGTATGCCCAAATACATTTTACACCTGCATTAAAAAATACTGCACATTTTAGATATGATTTTTTAATTGAAGTTTAAAGATTCTGCCATGGCAGTAACAAATTTCAGGTTTTTCTTTATCTTTTATTTGCTGGACGATCTGATTAATTTGAGGATTTCTCTGTGTAGGGGTGACTTTATACTTTTCTTGCCTCTATCATGTGAAGCAAATACTCTCCTGTAGCCTTTCATTCGTCTTCTGACTTTGCTTAGCATGAGCTTTACAATGCTAAAATTTCTAATATGTATGCAGTCTATTTATCATTCTTTTCTTTTATAACTTTTGGTTTTCCTGTCTTGCTTAAAAATGCCTCCTCAATTCTAAGGATTCTTCTCATATTTTTATTTTTACATTTAGAACATGAATTTATTTGGAAGTCATTTTGTATAGGTGATAAAATAAGCTTTATTTTTTTCCCAGTGAAAAGCCTATTATGCAAACATCATTGACGTAAAATACAATATTAACCACTGAATTGAAATATCCCTTTAATATATATTATATTCCTCATATTTTATGTTCCCATATAAACTTACAAATCATTTTATATAATATTCTCCAAAATAGTATTCTGATTGATTTTGAATTAAATACTTATAATAAATTTAGCAAGGTGTAAAAATATAAAATTGAGCTTTTCCATTGTAGAGCATTACATGCATCTCTGTTCTTTAACTTAGGAAATTTTTAACAGCAGTACCTTAATAAAATAATGAATTCTCATTGTCCAAAATTTAGCAAGGCATGTCGGTTTGTCTGAGACACACATTAGATGGTGATTGTCAAAGGTATTTAATGTTTGAGTAACAATTAATTTTACCAAACTTTATCTGATATCCAGATAAGGATATGAAATGTCAGACTTCCATAATGAATGCCTAAAAGTAGGGGAACGAGTAAAAAAGTCATATCCCAATTGAATTAGGACTATCAATATAATTTTTTCATTATATATTTTTTAACTTAGTTGATTATTTCACCTTTTCTTTGACAGTGAGATTGAATGAATCAAATTATGATCAAATAATGTATTCATCTTAACAATTTTGGGCAATTTTCACTGTATGCATTATTCTTTTTTCTTACTGTATCCCCAAACCTGAATTAAAAAACTAAAGAGTCAAAGGTACTTAGGTAATGTTAAATGGTAGACGATAACAAATGTGAAAAAGTATGAATCAGAAAAGAAGAATTAAGGTAGAACCCGGAAGCCTAGTATTTGACATTTAAGCATCTTTCTCAAGACTCCATCATGAACAGTTTATAGACTTAACTACACATGAAATGTCATAGATAATTGTCCATGTACCTTTGACATTTCCTCTCAGGTTTGATGAATCAATTTTGTAATTTGGAGCCAATATGCAGGGACTGAAATCTCAGGACTAGCTACTTTAAATGACTTTATTGAATGTATATATTTTGCTCATGTCTTTAAGTATAATAAAGCAAACAATGACTAGAGAAACAGAATACAGGTTAACATAGAGACACTTGATATACAAAAATATTAAATGAAAAAATATTACCAATATTAATAATTATAGAGGTCTGTTAATTTCTTCTTTTGAGCTAATTTAAATGATAGGCTATATTGTACTTCTGAGGCTTAGGGGAAAATGTCCATTCCTGAAACATTTTTGTTATATAAAATATATATATATAACATTAATTACTGCTTTGGTTAAGGCCCAGGTTATAATGGGATAGTACTGTCTTGTCTAAAACTTTGACATATCTGACTCTCTTTTATGACTGCACAAAAATAAGCCCAATAAATTTAGGTTAAGAAGAAGGCAAATATATTAATAACGTAACAAAATACCGCGAATAATCGAAGACCAAGGGGATAGTTAAGAATCTGGAAAAATTGGAATCAAGGAGGCGATTACTCTCAGAATTGTCTCTCCTTTTCCATATTTTACTTCCTTCTGAGCATTTGCCTCAATCTCCTTACATGCAGTCAACCAGATTTATTTGTTTCCAGGCCATAAACCAGAATAAGGCAGTGAGGAGAGCAGGTGTTTATATTCTGCTGAGTTGGAATTTTACTAGGAGCCAACCTGGGCAAGATTCTGTTTGGCTTGACTTGACGAGTATCCACACATGAACCAACTAACTGTGACCCAAGGCTATAAGGGCCCCCCAGGAGGTTGGGGAGCAGGGGGCTGGGTGTATTTCCCAAAATAATGTTGAAGGTGATTCTCTGAAAATGGGATGAGGACCTGGGGACTGTTTTCTTTTTCATTCTAGGAATGAACTCCTATGATTCGTGATTGCCTAATATGCAAATCTAAGGAGGTCGACTTATTAAAGTGCATGTATTTAAAGAAAGAAAACTAAAACGTCTTGAGTGTGCTTAAATAATTTTCTTATTAATTGAGCTTCTCTTAGTTTAAGAAACAGCTTTTAAAGTTACAGCGAGTGACTGGAAATGAATAGCTTAGAGACCTGCTAAATGAAATGGGGAAAATAAAAACCTCAGAAGGGTCAAAAGTGGAGATTGTTGACCTTAGTTAGAAAATAAACTTGTAGTGTCTAACCCCATCTAATTTATTCAGCTACACATTAATATTGTACCACATTGTTGGAGGCCACAAAGCACACGTTTTGGATCTCACTCCGTAATTCATCACTGGCTTGTTGGCTCTGTGTTGCTTCCTGATGGATTTTAAAACATGTATTTCATCTAGATCTTCAGGTTTCCTCAGAAACAGTGAGAGAGAGGTAGAGAGAGAAATAAAGAGAGCAGAATAATGTACTCCACCGTTATCGAAATTCTACTTGTCAATCCGTTTTATTGATGGTGGTTATGTTGCAGGAAAAATAGGGAGCAATGGGCTTCCCTGGTGGCGCAGTGGTTGAGAGTCCGCCTGCTGATGCAGGGGACGTGGGTTCGTGCCCCGGTCCAGGAAGATCCCACATGCCGCGGAGCGGCTGGGCCCGTGAGCCATGGCCGCTGAGCCTGTGCGTCCGGAGCCTGTGCTCCGGAACGGGAGAGGCCACAGCAGTAAGAAGCCCGCATACCGCAAAAAACAAAAAACAAAAACTAGGGAGCAAGAGGATGGTCATGCCCCAGGTCTCGAGTGAGTCCCTGGATGGGCTGCTAAGTGAGGGTGGCTTCTCGCAGGAAGGAACACAAGATCAAGCCATAGCAAAGTGAAAGCAGGTTTACTGAAAGAGACACACACTCCACAGACAGAGTGTGGTTCATCTCGGAAGGTGAGAGCGCCCCGAGGTGTGGTGTGGTTACTTTTTAGAGGCTGGGTAATTTTATAGGCTAATGCGTGGGAGAAATATTCCAACTCTTCTGGGGAAGGAACGGAGATTTCCAGCAATTGGACCACTGCTCACTTTGGGCCTTTTATAGCCAGCCTCACACAATCATGGCACCTGTGGGTGTGCCCTTCACCTAGTGTGTTACAGTAAGCATAGAATGAGACTTAAGGTCCACTGGAAGTCAAGTCTTCTGCCATCTTGGGCCTCGTTGGTTCTAACCAGTTTATGTCATGTCCTGTTCTTTTTTTAAATTTATTTAATTAATTTATTTACTTATTTGTCTGTGTTGTGTCTTAGTTGCGGCACACGGGATCTTCGTTGCGGCATGCGGGCTCTTCATTGTGGCACACAGGCTTCTCTCTAGTTGCGGCATGCGGGCTCTAGAGCACACAGTCTTAGTTGCCCCATGGCATGTGGGATCTTAGTTCCCTGACCAGGGGTCAAAGCCGTCTCCCCTGCATTGGAAGGAGGATTCTTAACCATTGGACCACCAGGGAAGTCCCTGTCATGTCCTGTTCTTAATGGCTGTGCCCTGCCCCCTTCCTTCCTGTCTCAGTTACATACCCTAACTCACCTTGCTATACATAAAATGACTCAAATACCTCTGGAAACTTTAAAAAAAACACAGTATTGGAAACTTTAAGAAGCACAGTAAGGCACTTCCTGTGTCTCTCCAACCATGTGGCTGGAGAGGACAGGACCCCTGGTTCTGCCCTAGACTATGTCCTTCACTGCTGCCCAGCTTGGGGATCCTCTGCTCTGGGTATCTCCACAGTGGGCACCCTTGAAGTACCTTTGATTGTGTATCTCCCAATCTTCCCCACTATATCTCTCTGTCCTTTCATGCCATAGTCTTTCCTCCTCTCGTTCACTCGTGTACTTTCTTTTGAAGAAATGATGAGGTTGGTCTATTTCACCTGAATAACAGCACCAGTCCTGTCCAGTTGACCAGAAATGATACTGTCTTCCTGCTGTGTGTCCTACAAAACGCAACACCCTCAGCAACTGCTTTGAGGTCTGACAGAAAAGAAAAAGACTTTCCTTTCCACATGATCCCAAGTCAGCGAAAGCTTGTCTCAGTCCAAATTCTGCCAAACTTAGAAATACGTGTGAGAGAGAGCAAGGGGCCCAAGCTCTGGATCCCGTCAGCCTGGGTTCCAATCCCAGCTCTGCCCATATTCGCTGAGTGTCCTTTGGAAGGCCACCAAGCTCCCTAGGCCTTGGTTTCCTCGACTGCCAATTGGGTGATGATCATACCTCCCTCCCTCCTGTGTTATTGTGAAGGTCAGTGAGCGGATATCTGAAGAGGTCGTAGCACAGGGCCTGGTACACAACAACTGGAGCCGGACCTCCAGGGCTTCCTGAATAGCTATGCTGCCTGAGGAAGTTATTGATGAGGTCATATTCCTTTCCAGGTCCTGTATCCATATTTTCCTTCTCTTTTTCTTTTTTTTTCTTTGTTGAGGAGAGGGGTTCTCCCACGTTTTGTAAGAAAACATGTTTGGATAATTTCCAAAACGTTAACTGGGGGAGGTATATGATTTATATATCCTTGAAACTCTATTCCACTGTTAAACTTTCTGAGTTACTTTATTTTTCTTCTCTGAGTTCTTTAACTTCTTTCCTTTATGGTTAGCACTTTTAAATTTAGGGATCATATACTCTGGTGGGTTTATTTGTTATTCATTTACCAGGTGCTTTAGTAGACCCCTCTGTACTGCAGTTCTTGAGAAATTTATTGCTTTTTGGTGGTAAAAGGCTACATAATTTCCTGACTTTTTACCTTTCTACACATCGATACTACCTATCTCTTATCTTTCATATTTTCTTGTTTCTGACTTTTATTTAACTTTGGAGAACTTCCCTTTATTATGTTTTGCAAAGTCTCTGAACAATGCTTAAATTTTATTTTGGAAATTTATCTATATTTTTTGCATCTCTGGTTTATTCCTTGACTGGTCCTTTGTTGTTTATATGGATGCAACGTCTCTTACATTTTTCTGAGCACGCATTAGAATGTTTTTTTGTTTTTGCTTTCCATTCTTTTTTTGTCACTTTTATTATCTGTGTCCTGGGGTAATTTTTCATGGTGATAACTTTTTAAAAATTTATTGAAGTATAGTTGATTTACAATGTTGTGTTAATTTCTGCTGTACAGAAAAGTGACTCAGTTATATACATGTATACATTCTTTTTTAAATTCTTTTCCACTATGGTTTATCACAGGATATTAAATATAGTTCCCTGTGCTACACAGTAGGACCTTGTTGATTATCCATTCTCTATGTAATAGTTTGCATCTACTAACACAGGGTGATAACTTAAATCAGATGTTAAGTGATGTTTTACTTTCTATTCTGACATAAGAATGAGGAAATAAAAAGCTGGTTGGTAGCTCTAAGAATGCACCTGTGACTGTTTTTTTCATCTTTGCATTAATGGGTAAGACTAGAAGTAAGAGTTCAAAGGGAAGGCCAGATGCCACCACTCACATCATTTTTGCTTGGAAGCATCATGTTCTCCAAGGACAAATTCTAAGTTATCCTGCCGGGGGGTTAATGCTGGGATGCCATGCAGTGTGAATCTGAGAGACAGGGAAGAAAATCCCTCCTATGAAACATTTCAGCAATCTTTTTGAATTTACCTCCACGTTTTTTATTCCTATCTGGCATCCTTGAGGTTTAAACTCTGGTTTTCTGCTTTCTGAGCTGCATCATGCTTTAGGAACATTCTGGACCACTTCTTCCATGGCCTGGTGCATTAGTCACCGCTGTTATATACAGCCACTGTAGTCCAATTGAATTGAAATTGCTCATGCGATCCTTCTTATGTTAGATTAGTTCATCATACGTTCATAACTTTTAGTGACTTGCTATTATTTTATTGGAATTTTATTTTTTTTTAAGATATTTATTTATTTATTTTTGGCTGCATTGGGTCTTCATTGTGGTGCACAGGCTTCTCATTGCAGTGGCTTCTCTTGTTGCAGGGCACGGGCTCTAGGCACGCAGGCTTCAGTAGTTGTGGCACGTGGGCTTGGTGGTTGTGGCTCGCGGGCTCTAGAGTGCAGGCTTAGTAGTTGTGGCGCACGGGCTTAGTTGCTCTGTGGCATGTGGGATCTTCCCAGACCAGGGGTTGAACCCGTGTCCCCTGCACTGGCAGGCAGATTCTCAACTACTGCACCACCAGGGAAGCCCGAAACATGCATTTATACTTGTCAAGACTTTAAAATAAAATTTTAGGTTTTGCAGATGTCTGATTATTGCAGTTTTTAAATAGTAAGCTGTCTCTAATTTTAGCCAATTACAAAATTAAGTGAGAATGACTTTACAACAGAGATCTTGAGATCTTATTGCACCTCACAGGCTACATGTGTAGGATATCATTTGAAAGCTATGTATCATGTTAAACTGTGAAAATATATCATTTGTTGTCTATAACGGGACTCATTGATTAAACAGGAGCTTTATCATAATCATGTCCTGTGATGTTTTTAAAAAATAATATTTGTGCAATAATCAATTTAACATGTGAATAGTGTGTAGAAGTGATTACTTGGTAATGTTATTTTCAAGCCTTAATATAAAAATAAAAGTTTGAAACAAATACAAATTTTAATTCAAAACTTGAATATTTAATTAAATGTCTAATGTACTTTTATTTACATTTTGTCCTTTATGAGGAATCTAAACAAGTTTTGACTTGTACAACGTGAATAACAAAATGATATTGTATGATAACCATTCTCAAAATTACAGACACATAAAGAGATACAAAACTTTATTATGAAAGGCAAAAAATGGACATACCAAAGAATAATGGTTATCATTACAAGCATAAAACTAAGAAGAGACTGTGAATTCTGCTGGGAAGCTAAAATGGAAACACTAAATACATTGTATGCAACAAACTACATGCCTCTGATACCCACTGTACAATAAAATTGTTAAAAATAAAAAGGAAGAACCTGATGCGTATTATAAGAATGGAATACTGCTTATATATTTTTGAGGTTTCTCTTTATTTGTAACACTTGTTTCAATAATTTTATAGTATAAAAGTGATTTTGAGGGTAGCCATATTTTTTCTTTGATTAAGAAGTCGTGAAATCAGCAAATAAGGATAGAGGGAAACATCCTCAACTTGATAAAGAATAACCCCAGAAAATACACAGCTAGCATCATATTTACTGGTGAGAAACTGAAAGCTTTCTTAATAAGATCAGGAACAAGGCAAGGATGACCCTCTTCACCAGGCCTCTTCAACATCATACTGAAAGTCCTAGCTAATGCAGTAAGAAAGGAAAAGAAAAGGTATGCAGATTGGGAAGAAAGAAATAAAACTGTCATTGTTTTCTGATGGCAGATCATCTATGTAGAAAATCAACAACAAAAAACTCTTGTAACTAATAAGCAGTTATAGCAAGTGAGACAGATACAAGGTTAATATACAGAAGTCAGTTGCTTTCCTGTTTACCAGCAGTGAACAAGTGGAATTTGAAATTAAAGACACATTTCATTTACATTATCACCCCCCAAATTAAACACTCTGCAACAAACATTATAAAGTTGAAATGAAAAGGCAAAAAACCCAGAATAGCCGACACAATATTGAAGGGGAAGAATAAAATTAAAGGACTGACACAACCTGACTTTAATACTTACTATTAGTATAATGCTACAGGAGTGAAAAAATGTAATATTGGTGAAGGAATAGACAAACAGATCAATGGAACAGAATAGAAAGCCCAGAGTGAATATAGTTAACTGATGGTAGACAAAAGAGCAAAGGCAATATAATGCAGCAAAGATGGTCTTTCAACAAATGGTGGTGGAACAACTGGACATTCACATGCATGTGTATACACACGCACACACACACACACACACACACACCCCTACCTATGTAAGTATAGAAAACTAACAAAAATTAACTCAAAATTGATCATAGACCTAAATGTAAAATGCCAAAATACAAAAACTCCTAGAATTAACATAAGAGAAAATCTACATGATCCTGGGGATGACAAGGAATTTTTGGATGTAATACCAAAGACACAGTCCATGAAGTGAATAACTGACAAGATGGACTTATATAAAAATTAAAAATGTTTGTTCTGCAGGAGACACTGTCAAGAGAATGAGAAGACGAGCCACACACTGGGAGAAAATATTTGTGAAAGGCACATCTGTTAAAGGACTGTTATGCAAAATAAACAAAGAACACTTAAAATTCAACAATAAGAAAACAACCTGATTAAAACATGTGCCAAACATGTGACCTTAACAGACACCTCACCAAAGAAGATATACAGATGGCAAATAAGCATTTGAAAAGATGTTCCACATCATATGTCATCAGGAAATGCCAATTAAAACAACAGTGAGATGCCACAACCCACCTCCCTGTTAGAATGGCCAGAATCCACAACACTGACAACCCCAAAGGCCGGTGAAGAGGAGGGGCTAGCGACAGGAACGCTCACTCACTGCTGGTGGGAATGCAGAATGGCACAGCTACTTCGCAAGACAGTTGCGTGGTTTCTTACAAAGCCAAACATACGCTTACCACACGATCCAGCAACTGTGCACATTGGTATTTACCCAAAGGAGGTGAAAACACGTCCCGGTAAAAACTTGCACAAGAATGTTAACAGCAGCTTTATTCATAATTGCCAAATCTTGGATGCAATCAAGATGTCCCTCAGAGGGTGAGCGGATACATTAAATTTGGTCCATCCAGACAATGGGATATTTTTCAGCACTAAAAAGAAATGCGCTCTCAAGTCAGGAAAAGACATGGAGGAACCTTAGAAGCATGTTACTAAGTGAGAGAAGCCAGTCTGAAAAGTATATAATTCCAGCTATATGACATTTTGGAAAAGGCAAAACTATTGAGACAGTAAAAAGATCATTGGTTGCCAGCAGTTGAGTGGGGAGGGAAAGATGTGATGAATAGACAGAACACAGAAGATTTTAGGGCAGTGAAAGTACACTCTGTGATACTATAATGGTGGACTCATGTCCTTATGTACATTTGACCAAACCCATAGAAAGTACATCATCAAGAGCGAATGATGGGGAAAGCTATGAACCTTGTGTGAATATGGTGGGTCACTGAAGGTTCCTGAATGGCAAAAAAATGTACCGCTCTGGTGGGGGATGCTGATTATATGGGGAAATCTCTGTACCTTCCTCTCAATTTTGCTGTGAATCTGAAACTTTAAAAAAATAGTATCTGTTGAAAAACACAGGAAAACAAAACAAAACAGAATACGCTGCTTGAACAAAGAATAAATGACAGATCTTAGGCATTAAAACTGTGATTATCTAAATTTAAAATTGTTCACACTTTTTTAAAATATGAAAAATAAAATTTCCTCCTGATTACTGGAGATGGTAAGCATCCTTTCCTGTTATTTGATTATTTATACTCCATTTCTGTGAAAAAAGGAGTGTAATTAAACTTAAGATCCAGTCATTGTATGTCTCTTTTCTGATCCACCAACATCCCAGGAAAAGCTATAAGGAGCTCAATATATGAATAAAACACAAAAAAAGCAAACTGGAAAAATATTTAAATAAATAAATGTAGATTAACAAGATAGGGAGAATTTACGGGAGAAATCAACATATTGAATTAGAAATTAGAGCAGTGAGGTGATAAATGAAAAATAAATAGCTGTCTTTTATAATTTGTCCTTTTTACTAAAATAGCTTAATGTCACTACTGTGACCTTAAAATAAAGAATTTTCTCTGGTTCTTATTGAAAACACTGTATGCCCACATCAATCCTTGTCTAGGTACAGTTGAATATTTTTTTTAAATCTAACTGCTATAAAAATGGTCTTTGTGCACAAAATTTAATAAGACATATGTCATTCTAAACCAACAACAGATTACAGTGAGTTATAAATTCTGTTTCTGTTATTAAGTTAACCACCAAAGAGCCTGTGAGGTATTTAGAAATGCCCAATTCAACATTAGCCTCTAGAATTCCCTTTTCTAGTTGAGAGTCACTGTGTAAAGGGCACATGCATATTTTCTGCCAACTGCTCTTCACATGATAAGTGGTGCCTTTTAATTACATTGTGTATGGTAATTAATTTACATATCCATCCAAATACTTCATCTTGGAATCCCTTCTCAGACAGGCCTTGGGTGCCCTAGGCTTCCAGTGCTCTATTGCAGCTTTCAAAATATTATGCAAGTGTAGGATAATAAAGGTTCTTGAACATATTCCAAGTAGCTAGAAAATATAAACAGCCATTTGCAGCATGGTAAAATGGCAATGCATACATTTGCATTTTGGAAATGAAGTATTCACCCCAAACATATAAAAATAGAGCAGCAAATGAATAATACAGATGTCAAGTTTTCTGAATATTTAGCTAGTTTACGTCACACTTAATATAAGAAGCCGTCATCCCTGGTAGACTGTTTTATTCAATAAGACATTTACTAATATGTTCTTTTTAGGCCTAGAATTTTTATTTCTAAATAAAGTGTGTTTTTATTTATTCACAGTGTAGGCAGTTGCATCATAATTTGACTTCTAAATCCCCTATATGTTAGCACACATTTTAATCCGCTCCAGTTTTGTTGACATAAAACTGAGAGAACAGAGGATTTCCAAATCCAAGTACATTGTAGGGTGGTGGGGTTTAACAGTGCACAGTGCAAGCAGGGTGGAGGGCGGGGTTAGTGAAGGTGGCCTGTCTGGGCAGGGACAAGCATGCTATCACTGAAATTGTCCTTAAGAACTGACTCACAGTAATAATAAGAAGAGATCAACTTGTATTCTGTTTTATGATTGCTTCCGAAGTCACTACAGATAGTGCTTCTTATTGACTGTATCCCACTGCCCTCTGTGGTGCTGTGCTGTCAGAGAAAACCAAAAAAATAAATAAAAATAAATAAATACTTAGCATATTTCAAAAGTAAACTCTGACATCACTCTGAATAGAAAATGAGAAACGCACGTACTTTTAAAATAATCTCTTTCCCTTTAGAGAAAACGTATTTGCTCTGAAGAAATCCTTTTGTCCCAGATTCCACCTCGAAGGGGTAATGAGGAACAGTTAGGTGTTCCATGCTCCCAAATTTTGAGCACTTAGAAGTTTACTTCTGGAGTGAAGACATTGTATTTAGCATTGCTTAAAATAAATGTTTTAAAATGATAAAGTGGGCCAGTACTTCTAAAGAAGAGAGCCAGATATAAAACATAAATACAAGCTACTACTATTTCTTTCATTGTATTAGATGTCTGGCAGATCCTTTCTTAATTAGAGCATCATAATGAATTGGATGCTTCCGTTTTCCTTGGGGTTTTATATAATGGTGCAAAACCAAAAAATAAAAATGCCTCTTGCTTTTTCTGGATCTGTAAAAGAGAATGACCCTCTTCAAGAATGTTACTTGATTATCTTACTCACGGGGTTCATACATGGTTTTAGTCCTTGTTTTTTAATAGGATTTTCTCATTTTGTTATTGTATTCTGTGGCTAATAGGTGGAGTTGTGGGGTTTATCCATCCACTTTATAGCATTTTAAAAAAGCAGAGACTCAGAAAGACCACGAGTCACTCAAATATAGAAGAATAGAGCTGAAATACTCTCCCGTTTGACCATGGCAGTGCTCTTTACAATATCATGGTGACACTCATTAGATAGTTAGTCTGATCTAGTATAGGTAAATGTTTAAAAATCTAAATCAGTGAAAAATTAAATGACCGGTTTACTTATAATTTCTTTCTCCTGTCAACACTTCCATTAAGAGTGTTTTTTTCCCTCTTTTTATAGGAACTAAGAAAAGTCCTCATATAATGTTTTGAGTTACATTTAAAAATGTCTGAGATGTGACAGTGTTTCGAGGTCAAAGCACAGATGCTGTGATCTCCCTGCAGTGTTGAACTCCAACCCTGCCACTCACTTGCTGGGAAAACTCGGCAAATAGGTTCACTTTCCATACCTTGCTTTCTTCTATTTTAAATGGGAATAATAGTACCTATGCATAGGGCTGCTTTGAGTATTGAGTAAAACTTGTAAAAGGTATGTGCAGTGTCTGGTACATATCAGATATTCAGTAAACATTAACCCTCTCTCTCATCTCTGCCTCTAAGATGAGCTTTCCCATTGCTAAAAGCTCTTCCCCAGGGAAACATGGCCAGTTCAGTTCTGTTCTTTTTTTAATCCTATAAATTAGACATTGTTTTTATGAAAGTTATTATATTCATAATGTTTATTTAGATTTATCTTTATGTTTATCAGTTTTTTGATCCAACATTTTCTTTTCATGTTTCAGATCATACTGCTGGGACCATTTAGCTTCTTCCATGTTTTCTTAAAAATCGCATAAGTAGAAGTTTGTTGGTTAAAAATGCTCTTTGATTCGAGTTTAACTGCAGATGTTTGTTGCTTTGGTTCCTGTAAGAGAGTTGTGTCATGTATGCAATTCTAGGTTGCAAATTATTTCCTGTCGGCAGTTTGAAGCTGTTATTCACATCCTTCAGGTTTCCGTTTATTGCTGATAAAAAGTCTGACATCAGTGTTACCTATAGAGGTGTTTTTGCTCTCTGCCAGTTTCTAAGGTGGTTTCGTTACCTTTGACAGTTTATAGTTACCTTATAATGTAAACTAATACAATGTATTATTTTCTGTTGATGCATAGGAAGTCACCACAAACCCAGAAAACTTGGCTTAAAACAACGCAGATTTATTATCTCACCATTTCTGTAGGTCAGGAGTCCAGGCGGTTCTTGGTTGTCTGCTCAAGTTCTCACTCAGCTGAAGTCAAGTGTTGCCCAGGCTGAGTTCCCATCTGGAGGCTCTGGGAAAGAATTTGTTTCCAGACTCATTCAGGTGGCTGACAGAATTCAATTCCCCTATGTTGTAGGACTGACATCCTCGTTTCCTTGCTGGTTGTCACCTGGGGGCTGCTTCAGCTCCTAGAGGTGCCCCATATTCCTTGTTATAGAGCCTCCGCCATCATCAAACCAGTGATGCAGAATCTTCCTCGCATCCTCTTCCTCTCGCTTTCAAATCTCCTTTGCCAGGAGGAATGCAGTCTGGATTATGGGCTTAACTAACTAGGTTACGTTTACCCAGGATCATTTCCTTATTTTCAGGTCAGCTGTATTGGAACCCTAGTTACACGCAAAATCCTTTCACACCACACCTAAATTAGCGTGTGATTGAATAACGAGTGTAGGGCAGTTACGGGTGTGTGTGGAACCTTTCCAGCCGTTGCGTCTTCAAATATGCTCGCATCTCCATTGGGCTAGTCTCATCTTGAAATGTGGTTGAATATGTATAAACATCAAATTGTTATATGTCTTCTATAGCTCTTCATCGCAGAGGTTGATCTCATAGTCACTCTGTAATGTTGTTGCGGTGATAGTAACACAGTTCCAGTGATATCTGTGAATGTTGTTTAATTGACATAAAAGGATAAGAAAATTAGAATCGTGGCATAACTGGAGGGTCCCCATTAGAAAGCTGCTTCTCTTATCTTCCCAGCAAGGAACTGTCCTTCATTGTCTCAAGGAGCGAAGGGGAGGGACTCCTGAAAGCCTTGGCTGTGTTTTATTGAATAGTATGGACATGGGTGTGTTACACATTAATAGTGTACCTGCTTTCACATTTATTTAAAAATGATTTATTTCTAAAAAGACAGCCTCGATTCTTACCACATAATATGTTTACTGGTGTACAGCAGTCAACCTACAGGGTATAAGGTCTAATATCCTAAAGTGACAAACTGAACCAGGCTGCTTTAATACTAGGGGGCCATACATCTAACTATGGGGTGGGTTTTCAATCTCTCCTCCGGGTCAGTTTCAATTCTCTCTTCAGATGTACTTTATATGCTCTTTTAACCATTGATTTAATGTTTACCTTACTATGTATATTTTTAACTTACAAAACAAAGATAGGCTCTTATTCACATTATCCTAAACATCTCAATAGTCCCTTGTTGCATAATCATTTAAGTGATTCCCATCTTTTTGCTCTGTTACCATTTGTGTACACTTACTTTAAATATATTTTCTATATTTCAGAATCTAAAGGTCCTAGGGTTCTAAATAGATGTTGTTGTTGTTGTTTTTCTGTGATTCTAATCATAATTACTTGTCCCCTTGTGTATTTGGTAATTTTTAGTGATGGGTTCATATCTCCTTGCTTTTATTCTGGGGACTGTGTGAGGCTAACTTTCAATGAGAGAGAATTGAGGTCTTCCATTGGGAGTCAGAGGATTTAACAGTGAGACCTTGACACCCACCAAGCATCCTTGGATTAACATGGGAGGCTCAGTGGGTTCCTCCACCTTGTTTCTAGCTCAAGGCCCTTGAACAAATGCAGTGCTGATAAAGGCTTCTACCCCCAGAACATTAGGGTCTCCAAGTTTACTTACTTCTCCCCTCCAGTATCTCCAGACTCGTATTTCCATCTACTTTCTTGGGGCAGGGACGGGTTGGGTAGGTAATTGTATATATATATTTTTTCTTTTGAGCACAGTAATGCACTTAAATAGGTTTTATTTATATCAAGTTGCTTTTAGCATTCCATTCTGCTGTAAAAACAATTCCTGTGCCTTCCCAAATAAGAGTTGCTAAGATATTTCTTGAGTATAATAGAGATTTACATCAAAATTAGAATATCCTGGGACTTCCCTGGTGGCTCAGTGGTTAAGAATCTGCCTGCCAATGCAGGGGACACGGGTTCGATCCCTGGTCCGGGAAGATCCCACATGCCGTGGGGCAACTAAGCATGTGAGCCACAACTACTGAGCCCGTGAGCCACAACTACTGAGGCCCGTGCGCCTAGAGCCTGTGCACTGCAACGAAGAGCAGCCCCCGCTTGACGCGACTAGAGGAAGCCCGCATGGAGCGGCAACAAAAACCCAACTCAACCAAATATAAATAAATAAAAATAAAATAAAATAACTTTTTTAAAATTAGAATATCCTGTAATTTAATACAGTTCCATGGTATACACACACACACACACACACACACACACATATATATATATATATATATATATATAGAAAGAGGAGTTAAGCAATTCACCCAGTTTGTCTTGAGATTCGATTGGTGAACCAAGGATTCCTAGGTCTGCTATAGTTTTATATATATCGATATATGGCCTATAAACAGTAGCTGAGCAAAGGCCAACTTGCCAGAATTCCAGACGCTTGCCTAGTGATCCTGGGGATTATAACACAGCTGCGTATTTGTCCTCTTCTGGGGTAAAGGACTTGGAGTCGACAGGTATTCGTATGATAACTGGTACCAGGAGGCTGCTGGGGAGCCTAGCTGAGCACTGGAAGCCTAATGTCCTCTGAAGAGAAAGTTGCCAAGGTTTACGTGCCACTGATATCAGCACCCACACAGGGCTTGTCTCGTGCACAGGAAATGACCTGTGACCACCTCCACCATCAGGGTCTCACTGATACAAGCAACACCCCCACCCTTACCTGCTTTGCCATGTGGAGAATGGCCAGTAGGCAGGTGCAGTTAAGTACGGGACCTGGAATAAGAGGAGGCTAAAGGACTTTGAGAGAGGAGGAAGCCCGAGAAAGTGGTTCTGAACCAGATAATGACTGTGAATATAGTTTAAATCAGGCTGGAAAAGAAACACATAAAAGACTAGTCCGAAGTTTCCTGATTATTCGAAAGTTGCTTCAGACAAAGATGTGGCACAGATATACAGTGGAATATTACTCAGCCATCAAAAGGAACGAAATTGAGTTATTTGTAGTGAGGTGGATGGACCTAGAGTTTGTCATACAGAGTGAAGTAAGTCAGAAAGAGAAAAACGAACACCATGTGCTAACACATATACATGGAACCTAAAAGAAAAAATGGTTCTGATGAACCTAGGGGCAAGACAGGCATAAAGACACAGATGTAGAGAATGGACTTGAGGACCCGGGGAGGGGGAAGGGTAAGCTGGGACGAAGTGAGAGAGTGGCATGGACACATATACACTACCATATGTGAAATAGATAGCTAGTGGGAAGCAGCTGCATAGCACAGGGAGATCAGCTTGGTGCTTTGTGACCACCTAGAGGGGTGGGATAGGGAGGGAGACGCAAGAGAGAGGGGATATGGGGATATATGTATACATAGAGCTGATTCACTTTGTTATACAGCAGAAACTAACCGTTGTAAAGCAATTATACTCCAATAAAGATGTTAGAAAATATATATATATATATATATATATATATATCAGTAAACCAAAAAAAAAAAAAAAAGCTTCAGGCAAGAAAGAATGAGTATTTTGTTTTGTTTCGTTTTTTGTTTTTTTTTTGTCAAAGGAAAATGTTGCTGTGACTGAAGAAAAGTAGGTTGCATATTCATCCATGGCTGACTGTTGAGTGCACAGTTCACATCCTCGATTAGAAAATTTAATTTAAGAAAAAAATACATCCCTTAATTTGTAACATGGACAGTAAAAATTTGTTCCATGGAAAACTCACATTGCCTGCAACCTCTAAGCTTCATGGAAGTTGATTTCTTATAAAGATCAACTAACACCGCTTAAGCAGAAATGTGGTGTCTATTGGGTTAGAATTATGTATAAATCAAGTAGCACAGAGCAAAAACAACATGCGATGCAATAGGTTTCTCTAACTGAGAAGTAGTGTTCCTGATGAAATCCCTCTGCTTCATTTCTGGCGGTAGATAACTCAGGTAATCCGAAGACAGGGCTCGACAGAATGCTGCCAGCTCTCCAGAGACGGGGGTGGGGGGGGCGCTCATCTTATTAAGCACTGTGACTGTGACAGCGGGGAGGATATTTCTCAATTAATATTCTTTGCTGAGAAGGTATTCTACACGTTGGGGAGCATCATATGCTCAAAGTTTTCTCACTAGCACTGCTGAAAATTGATTTATGACAGAGAGAATCAGGATCACAGGGACCCCAGACAGCCTCCTGAAGGAATGTTTTTTTCAAGATGAAATAAAAGAAAGGCAATTCAGAACAGTCTTCGGGGAAGGCCCTAGGCACCAGGAAAGTCTCTGGAGGCTTAGTCAGCTAAAAATCCAATCTATTTCATTTAGAAGAGATTAGAAAAATTGCTAAATAACTCAGGCCACCTACATCACTATTTAAAATGGAATACCTTACAAAGCTCTTTAACATTATTTAGACACCATATACTTGTACTAAACTTCTGTGAGAGGAAAAACTTCTCAGTAACAGAAAGAATAGAATGGTAAAAAGTTAAAGCACCAATTTTTGGTGGAGGGAAGAAGTTACCTTTATTATTTCTTTCTAGTTTTTAAGTTGTAGTTATTAAAAAGCCTCTGAACTAGTGAGATGAAATTGGGATCCTTTGTGTAAGTGACATTGTGGTGACATGTCCTCCTTTTTCTCTAGTTCAAGCAAGGTCTTCCCATACTTGCCCTGGTTGCACCCTGACCTGTATCCTCTATCTAGTATATTTAAAGAACTTACCTTATATTATGTGGCGGCGACATACACTGCCGCCATTTCTCTGTAATACTTAGTTTCAACTCAGTTGTTGGCATATTCATTATTTTATCTGACAAGTAACCTCCTAGTGCCGCAATTAATCTATGGCAACACAGTCAACATGAGTCCCCTATTCTGTTACAACTCTGAAAAACAGACCTTATGAAGTTTCATTCTTGACCTATTTTTTTTAATAGATCTTTATTGGAGTACACTTGCTTCACAATACTTGTTAGTTTCTGCTGTACAACAAAGTGAATCAGCTATACGTATACATCCATCCCCATATCTTCTCCCCCTTGAGGCTCCCTCCCACCCTCCCTATCCCACCCCTCTAGGTGGTCACAAAGCACCGAGCTGACCTCCCTGTGCTATGCGGCTGCTTCCCACTAGCTATCTATTTTACATTTGGTAGTGTATATATGTCCATGTCACTCTCTCACTTCATCCCAGCTTACACTTCCCACCCCCCCCATGTCATCAAGTACATTCTGTATGTCTGTGTCTTTATTCCTGTCCTGCCACTAGATTCTTCAGTACCATTTTCTTTTTTTGATTCCATATATATGTTAGCATATGGTATTTGTTTTTCTCCCTCTGACTTAACTTCACTCTGTATGATAGACTCTAGGTCCATCCACCTCACTACAAATAACTCAATTTCGTTTCTTTTTATGGCTGAGTAATATTCCATCGTATATATGCCCCACATCTTCTTTATCCATTCATCTGTCGATGGACATTTTAGTTGGTTCCATGTCCCTATTTTAGATATAGAGTGACAGTATACACAATGCTTAATGAAAGTTCTTGTAAACTCAAAGGGTGGTATCAGCTAGAAATTTAAGGAAGAAAATTTCCAAGATCGTTATTGTTTTAATGACCCCAGAAGTAGAATTAAAAATGTAGGTCGAACACAGAATTCTTTTCAGATAAAAAAATGCCACTATGCATACTTTCCTAGTTAAACAATTATTTCTTTATATTTACTGATAGAGAAGTATAGTATAGAAAAGCCAAATAAACTGTAGTTTAACCATTTAACCTGATAAATCATATATATTAGGTTGGCCAAAAAGTGCCTTTGGTCTTTAACTAAAAATAAATGACACATTTTTCATTTTCACCAAGAACTTTATTGAACAACGTATTCACCCTTTTGTTCCACTACCTTCTGACATTTTTCAGGCAACTTCATAATTGCATCTTCCCAAAATTTTTTATCTTTTTGAGCAAAGAACTCTTCCAGGTGCCTTTTACAGTCTTCCAGGGAATGGAAATTTTTTCCATTAAGGGAATTGTGTAAAGACCAAAATAAATGGAAATCCGAAGGTGCAGTGTCTGGTGAACACAGCGGATGAATCAGAACTTCCCAGCCAAGCTGGAACAGTTTTTGCCTGGTCATCAAAGAAACATGCAGTCTTGCATTATCCTGATGGATGCGTTTTCTTTTGACTAATTCTGGACGCTTTTCATCGAGTGCTGCTTTCAGTTGGTCTAATTGGGAGCAGTACTTGTTGGAATTAACCATTTGGTTTTCTGGAAGGATCTCATAATAGAGGACTCCCTTCCAATCCCACCGTATACACAACATCACCTTCTTTGGATGAAGACCGGCCTTTGGTGTGGTTGGTGGTGGTTTATTTCACTTGCCCCATGATCTCTTCCGTTCCACATTGTTGTAAAGTATCCAGTTTTCATCACCCGTCACAATTTGTTTTAAAAACGGAACGTTTTCATTACGTTTAAGTAGAGAATCGCATGCGGCAATACAGTCACGTAGTTTTTTTTTTTGCTTAACTTACGTGGAACCCAAACATCAAAGAAGTTCACATAACCAACCTAGTGCACATGATTTTCATCGCCTGATTTGGATATTTTGAGTATGTCTGCTGTCTCCCACATGGTATAACGTTGATTGTTCTCAATTAATGTCTCGATTTGATCGCTATCAACTTCAACTGGTCTATCTGACTGTGGAGCATCGTCCAGCGAGAAATCTCCAGCATGAAACTTCGCAAACCACTTTTGACACGTTCAATCAGTCACGGCACCTTCTCCATAAACTGTACAATCTTTTTTTTGCGTTTCAGTTGCATTTTTATCTTTCTAGAAATAATAAAGCATAAATATGCTGAAAATGTTGCTTTTTTTCTTCCATCTTCGATATTAAAATGGCTACACAAAAATTCACCAATTTTGAAAAGTTTTTTTTTTTCAAAGTGCATGATGATATGACAGCTGTCACATACAATCTAACAAAATTGTTAAAGACAACTAAGTGCTACTAGAGCCATCTTACGCAAAAAAACGAACGAAACTTTTGGCCAACTCCGTATTAAATAAAATTATGTCTTACTTGAACTATGAAATATTTCTTAGAGAAAATTAATTAGCTCTTTAGGATGGAAAATTACATGACTAAATTAGCATATATGTTTATATTTATAGTGAGAGAGAGGTAAGAGAGACACAGAGAGAGACACAGAAAAGACCCAATTTACCAATATCAGGAATAAAAGAGTGAACATAATTGTATATTTTAAAAACTCTTAAAAGGATAATAAAAGATAATAAAGGAATATTACAAACCCAGTTTTTGCCCATAAATTGAATTAATTAGATGAAATAGAAAAGACAACTATTAAGTAGCACAAACTACTAAGCTGACTAAAGAAGAAATAAAGAAAATGTATCAATCTACTTATTTAAAAATTATATTTGTAGCTCTAAATCTAACAGATAATGAGAGGCTCAGCTGGCTTGACTGGTAAATGCTAGGAATTGTTTAAGAACTAAAGAATTCCAGTTTTACTCAAATCCTTCCAGAAAATAAAGGGGGGGGGGCATTTCCCACCTCATTTTTAAGTCCAGAATTTCCCAGAAAATCAGGAAAACCCACCATAAGAAACAAAACCACCAAACCAATAATTCATCATGTTCAAAGACACAAGAAATTGTGTTATGAACACGTGACTTTATCCTTTCAAATAAGTTACGCTGGTTAATATAACGACTGTTTTGTTACATCGAGTATTGGCTTTGAATAAACTTCGCTCACTCCACTATGGCAAGTAGCAAGCGAGCGTGTCTGTGTTGTCAGAAGCCTAAACGCACCCAAATGTAGATGTAGCAATTATCTAAGTGACAGATTGCAAATATTTACAAGCAAAATTCATCTGGTTTCTCAGTTGGAACTGCAGTTTGCCAACACTGTACAGAGCAGCACAAACGTTGGCCTGGATGGGTGCTCGCACAGCTGCTGTATCCCCAGGACCCACCTTGGCCTTGCTCACCGGTGACCTGCAGGACAGGTGGACATTTGCCACCAAGTATATTCCTGGGTGTGGGGACTGGCTGAATCATCAGAATCATGACACGCCTTTCAAAAATGCACACCTCTGCTGCCTCTGAGGATTATAAACCGCACGATTTGGTTCCTTGTTTTGCAGTTGTGTAGAACAACACAAGCCTTCAAGACATAAAACTGTAAAATGACCGGATACGAACCCTCTAGTAGGACGCACCTGATGTTCCTTGCCTGCAGGCTTGGGCTTGCTGGCGCTGTACGGATTTGCTTTGCTGATACACACTGTTGCCTACACACCTCAGTCATTTTCTACTCTTGCCATAGCTATTTTTTTTTCAAAATAACTGTTTTTAGTTTTTAAAAGTTATCAGAATAAGCAAATGTACTCTAAAGAATGTTGATGAGTCAGGATGACATTGCTCTTATCACCACCTCCACACACAGTTTTAGTACGCTTTATTCATCTTTTGATCTATAAACACCATCTCTAATACTAGGAAGAAAAAGAAGGAGAAGAGGGAAAAGGAGAAAAAGAGGGAGGAGGAGGGGGAAGGAGGAGGAGGAGGGGAGGGGGAGGAGGGGAGGGGAGAGGGGGAGGGGAGGAGGGGAGGGAAGAGGGGGAGGGGAGGAGGGGAGGAGGAGGGGGGAGGAGGGAGGGGAGGGGGAGGAGGGAGGAGAGGAGGGGGTGGAGGGAGGGGAGGAGGGTGAGCAGGAGGGGAGAGGGGGTGGGGAGAGGAGGGGGAGGAGGAGAGGGAGGGGGGAGGAGGAGGGAGAGGAGGAGGAGGCGGTGACCAAGGGGAAAGGGGAGGGGAGGAGAGAGTACATGAAGTTTTGCCAACAGAAAGGACTCTTTAGAGGTCAGAGAAAGTTTCATTTCTTAACTGTGGATGTTACCAAACACAAGTTCCTGTGCCAGATGCACAATGAGGCCAAACGATACTGAAACGTCAGAGTTTGGAGCAGAGAAAGGTTCATTGCAGGGCCATGCAAGGAGACGGGTAACTTGTGCCCCCCCCCAAAACCCGAACTCCCCCGAAGGGTTTCAGCAAAGCATTTTTAAAGGCAAAATGAGGGAGGGGCTGTGGTTGGCTGTTGCAGACTTCTTGGTGCAGGCAGGTCTTGTAGGTCAGGTCGGGATGTTCCTGTAAACCTCCAACAAGACACATGTTATTCTCTCTGCTGCAATTTTTTAGCTCTGTATGAATGGAAAAGTGTTACACCTTTAAAGATCAGAGCCTTGAGAATGGGCTCTCCTGTATATTTCAGGCTATAGGCAACATTCTTGATTCCAAGCAGAAGCAATAGAATACAAAGGTTAAAATAAAAGAAACAGATCTAATGATTCCACTGTTGCTAAATCCTGGGTGTTTCACCACCATTTGTTCTTTCCCTTAACTCTGCTCACACCTCTACGAATAGTCCTTTCATTAAACTTTGTTGTATTTACTTCTTAAAATATGCCCTCTTAAGCTGAAATCCTGAAAGATATAGTAGCTGGTACAGGAAGTGACCACAGGAAGCAACCCCAAGAAACATACCCTCAAACTGACATTCTGACACTGGGACATTCACACATCGGGTGAATGCACATATACCCTCCTAGTCGGGGAGGATTGAGCCACTGGTAATCTGTAGATTTCAGTAGCATCACAAGTGCTCAGAGGTGGCATGGGTCAGAGGGCAAGTTGAGGTCAGAGTGTCAGGGTATCAAGTGACTTGTGGCACTTGGCTGTTACAGTCGTTGTGCTGTAGGCTGGCTGATCTCCAGTGCCCTAGATATAATTTTCAAAATTACACAAATAATGATCAAAAGATTTGAATGCCAACATGGACAGATGGAGAATCGATAATTCTCCATTGTGGTTTTCAAGAAACATGCTTTCTTCTTAGATCTAGCCCAGTGCCTGTTTCAGGAGTTTTACAACTAGAACATCAGTTGAATGTACCACTTCAATAGGCTTCTTATGCCAAGATGCATACTCTGGGGAATAAGCAGGACACTTTCGAATAGAGGGAAAAGAGACTGAGAAATTTGAACCTTCGGGTTCCTCGGAAGCTTCCTTGACAGAAGTAGCAGCAACTGCCACGGACTGTCTCGTGTGAGAACTCGCCACGCCTTCCCCTGGGACTGGTACCATCCAGGGGGATGCACCCCCGGGCATGCCATCATCAGCGGGCCCTCTCTCCAAGCCCAGGATTAAAGTTAGATGCAAACAGCACTCACACTGAGAAGTGAAAGGCTTGTCCTGGGAGGAGATAGCGTTCCCATCAAAGTAACGGCTGTATTTTGCCAGTCTGTAGCACAGAGTTTATGGGGAACATGTATGGATAGATTTCTTTTAGCATTCACTTATTTTATTTTTTTCTATTCTTTTTCAAATTCTTTTCCCATTTAGCTTATTATAGAATATTGAGCAGAGTTCCCTGTGCTATACAGTAGGTCCTTGGGTTTTTTTGTTTTGTTTTTTTCTTTGTTTTTTTGCGGTACGCGGGCCTCTCACTGTTGTGGCCTCTCCTGTTGCGGACGGAGCACAGGCTCCGGACGTGCAGGCTCAGCGGCCATGGCTCACGGGCCCAGCCGCTCTGCGGCACGTGGGATCTTCCCGGACCAGGGCACGAACCTGTGTCCCCTGCATTGGCAGGCGGACTCTCAACCACTGCACCACCAGGGAAGCCCATCCTATATTTTAAATATAGCAGTGTATAAATGTCAATCCCAGTCTATCCCTCCCCACTCCCCTCCTCTCCCCTCCACTCCTGGTAACCATAAATTAATTCTCTAAGTCTGTGGGTCCGTTTCTCTTTTGTAAATAAGTTCATTTGTATCTTTTTTTTTTGATTCCCCACGTAAGGGATATCATACGATATTTCTCTTTCTCTGTCTGACTTACTTCACTTAGTATGACAATCTCTAGGTCCATCCATGTTGCTGCAAATGGCATTATTTGATTCTATTTTATGGCTGAGTAATATTTCATTGTCTATAAGTACCACATCTTCTTTATCCATTCATCTGTCAATGGACATTTAAGTGTCTTCCATGTCTTGACTATTGTAAACAGTGCTTCCGTGAACATTGGGGTGCATGTATACTTTTGAA
This sequence comes from Globicephala melas, assembly GCF_963455315.2. Classification (NCBI taxonomy): domain Eukaryota; kingdom Metazoa; phylum Chordata; class Mammalia; order Artiodactyla; family Delphinidae; genus Globicephala; species Globicephala melas. Next base: position 110,997,459 of record NC_083319.1, on the reverse strand, counting down.
CTTCTGGATTTTTAAGAGAATTTAACCAGAAAGAAAATCATGAGGATTGGATCAAGCAGAATTCAGGCACATGTATGCTTTCTCTCAGAATCTGAAGTTTAACATTAGCTTGGGAACCTAGGAATGACAATAATGATGGTTAATTAAAGCCTGAACTCAACTGTGGCCTGTAATTAATGAATAAAAATTCTCCAACTTGCATAGCACACTTTGAGAACGTATATGAAAGCCAGGGGATGTGGGCATGGTGAATAGCTCTGTTATTTGCAAACTGCTCAGACAACATTTACAGTAGTTATTGGAGAGACCCAGAGGACACTCTATTTACCAAGACGTTAAGAAGCATTATTTTTTCGATTCCATGTGTAAGCCATGTCGTACAGTATTTGTCTTTCATTGTCTGACACTTTACTTAGCATGATATCATCTGGGTCCATGCACGTTGCTGCAAATGGCAGAAATTCATTATTTTTATGGCTGAGTAACATTCCATCTTTCTCTGTCACATACGCACACATACATACATACATACAACATCACAACACCTTCTTTATCCATTTGTCTGTTGATGGTCAATAGCAAAACAGAAACAGGCTCAAAAGATATAGAAAACCAGTGATTACCAGCAGGGAGAGGGAAGAGGGGAGGGGCAAAATAGGAGTAGGTGATTAAGAGGTACAAAGTCCTATGTATAAAATATATAAGACACAAGGATATATTGTACATCACTGGGAATTGTAGCCGTTATCTGTAATAACTTTTAATGGAGTATAATCTGTAAAAATACTGAATTACTGTGCTGTACATCTGAAACTAAATATTATAAATCAAGTACACTCCAATTAAAAAAAAAAAAGAAGCAGGGAGGGGTTAGAAATTGGGAGGGGGCACAAGATGGGTTTATTTATTGATCCAGCTTGTCACACTGATGTGCTCATCGATTGATAATTCAGTAAGATGTTCATTTATGACTTGTGCATTCATCTATTTGCATGCTATAGGTTTTATAAAAATATTCATAAGGAAAATAATGGAACATATTAGTGAGGGAAGCATACACATTCTTGAAAACTGACTTAGTGACTATTTTCTGCAATCCTGTGGTGACGGTGGGGTGAAGCCTCAGAGGAACTGGGTTTCCTGATTTCAGTGGGGATGAGATCCCAATGGAAATAAATCTAACCCAAGTAGTGTGATAGGCAAGGCAAGACAGATGTAACCAGATTGCTCTGGAATGCCGTGATCCTGGCTAATTGATGACAGGCTCCCTGTGAAGCAAAGAGCTGGGCAGCTTTCTATAGGGCTGTTTGGTCTGTGTAAATGGAAAAAATCTAGGTCTTTTAGCAGAAGCTCAACTTGTGTTAATCTAGTGTGGATTCTCAGCCAGTAACAATGAGAATGCTCTATGAATAGTCTTCACAGCTCACCCCAGAGAACTAGGGAAAAGAAAATACCCAAATCGTCCCAGGGTTATTTGATCATTTCGATGAATTCCACAAGTCCCTGGGGCTGAAAACCTCCACTGAGGTCACAGTTGGTGCTTATAGGGGTCATGTTATATACAGAGCCTTGGCCTGAGCCCATATCATAGGGATTCTAGTCTATGTACAAATCTAGTGGCCATTCCCTGAGGCCCAGAAAATAGTGTGAGAGTTTATGGAGTTGCTAGCATAATCCCACAGTGAGTGTGTGATAAGGAGTGAAGTGTATTAGTACAGCCAGAGTTAGCGGATACCCATGAAACCATTCCAATCTACCTGCCAAGAGAGGGAACTTAAATCAATAGTGGACCTCTGAAGAACTACAAATATGATTGTCTCTGTCAAGGATTTTACAAATACAGGAGTGTTAATGCGTATGAAATCCCCATTTAACTCACCTGTGTGATTGGTCTTACTCCTCAATACCAAACTATGGGTTATCGTGTGTTTTATTAGATGGTGATGCTAATTGAGGTGTTTGTTTCTTGGTTCTTAACTGGAGCTAAGCACAGGGCATTCAGCTGTTGCCCTGGCTATTTTCTGTTTCATCTCCGTCAAAAAGATAATCAAAAGTAATTTCTCTTCACGTGAGAAGTGCAGTGTTACACCAACACTAACCTACATTAAGACTATATCAGCTCTCTTGTTCTGTTAAAAATCTAATCCTTGAGACTGATTTTCTTCTTCCTCAGAAAATATCACTCTGGTTGATTAGATTGAAGACGTTTTATGAAACACTAGTCTGTGTCAAGACATTATGCTAATGAATGAGTACCAAATAGTAAGTGTCCTACATTCCTTGACAAGAAACCCATGTGCCAGCTGTGGGGGAAGAACCCCATGAAAGTTCAGGAACTTGCCACCTTGGTTAAGTTCCTCAGGTTCAGGGGAATAGAGCTTATTGGCATATCTCCTCTAAAATGGGACAAATTAATGCATTGTGCACTCTCCACCAAAAAGCAGAGGCAAAGCTTAGGAGTTGTCTTTGGATTTGGTGTCAACATATATCATGTTTGGTGTGCTGCTCAAACCTATCTGGTACCCTGTTAAGTGCCAAATTTCAGTGGGGACTGGAGTTAAGGGTAGGCTCTGCAGCAGGTACAAATATAGGTAAGTTGCGCAGTTACTGTAATAGCCATGGATGCAAAGGTACATAGAGTGTCTATGACAGATAAGGATGTTTCATGGAGCCTCTGGCTAGCTCCCAGATCCAAAGCAAAATTTAGATACCTACAGTTATAGCGTAATCTCACGCCTTCCTGTGCTGAAAGCATTCTTCCTTTGGAAAGCAGATCATGGTTGCTATTGGAACCTTTTATTAGCCAAATGCCCACTATGGGATATCAAGGGTCCATGCAGACTCAACACCTGTCATGAACACATTGTTCTCAGATCCAGGGAATCATAGAATTGACCATGTACAGGGACAGGGTGGTGTTAACTGGACATGTAGGCCAGGACTAGACCTGAGTGGGTCCAGAGGCACAAGGGGACCACATGAACCCACGGTACCGGCTCTCACTTCTTGGATGTCTCTCCCCTATCTCACATCTGTAGCCACATAATGGTGTTTTCTGTGGTCAGTTAACAAAATTACAGAAAGCTCAGGGCTGGTTCACAAAATGATCTGTGCAGTGTGCTTGCATCAGCTTGAAGATGCCATTACAACCCCACGAAGTGTAGCAGCAGTTATGGGAAATTCTTTCGCTGGATGTAACTTCACAGAGTATATCTGGTAATTTTATATATATATATACACACACACACACACACACACACACACACTTGCGTGTGTGTGTATATATATACATACACACGTACATGCACATAACATATATATTTCATGGGAAGAGAAATTTCCTAAGATATAAATTTATAAATTTACAGTAATTAATAGGCTATCGTTAATAGGTTGCTTGAATTATTAGGGACCCTGAAAGAAAAAAACTTTAAAAAATTGGTGAAAGAAAAGGATATAAAAGTTCACAGCAGTTTGCTATGAACCTAAAACTGATCTAAAAAAATAAAATCTTAAAAATAAATCTACTCACATGTGACCTTAAGAGAGAGAAATATTGAAATTATTGATGAATGCTCATTGGAATATGGATATAATGCAAAATATTATTTATAAACTTAACACATTTTATTTTATATGATTTACTTGCATCTAATGGTGGTAGCATTGTGCTTGTGTATCATATGTTATATACTGTAGTGTTAAAATATTTTAAAGTAAGTATACATGTATCGTGTTAAAAGTATGTAAAGTATTTTGTTCTTTTTCTGTTAGGCATGAAGCATATATTACTGATTAATGAGTTGAAAGACACCAGTGTGATATTATAACATTTAGGGACATTCAAATCTGAGTAACTTCTATTTACTGATATTTTTCCTCCCTAACAAATGACTTGAAACTAGTAATTTTTCTGTTAGCACTCTCAGTTTAACCTCAGTGTAGACTAGGTATTTTCAAACTAAATAATCTAGCCTATTTCAAGCAAAAAAAAAAAAAAATCACTGTAAGCAATTATTGTAATACTATAGATTAGCCAAAAAATTTAAATTCACATTATAATTTGCACAATGTATATTTATACCTAGGACAAAATGTATACTTTAAAGAATACACATACCTGTATGTCGTACTTTTTTATTTTTAAATTGGTGTGTAACTTATGCTACTTCCTTTTAGACAATTTATAACCCATGTACTTTTGCAGCAGTAAAAAGTTTTCTATATAATATATATGTATATATAAAGAAACCATTGCCTGCTGTACTCGTTTTTAAAAGAACATTCAGTAACGGGTTAAGAAAGCAAAAAGGCTTCTTATGTTGAAGAGAGGGAGCATGATTTATGGAAGAAAACATGTGAATTGGGTTACATTTCTAGTTAATTATTAGAGTTAAAATTTGTCCTTCAAACCATAAGTTTCTCTGTAAGTTAAAATTTGTCCTTCAAACCTTAAGTTTCTCTGTAAGTTATTTTTTTCTTTAATGTTTTATTCTGAGTGTTACTGCTCATGATTTCAGTGCCTATATGAAGCATATGCTGTTTCATATTTAATTCAACATTATTTGAAAAGTAAAGGAAGTTGTATGGCAACTGAAACTCAAAAATAATTTCATTTAGAAAACTTTAACACTTTCACTTCAACATGGCCTTCGGCTGCAACGTACAATATAAAAATGTTCCATTTGAAAAAAAAACAAAGTACTTTGGGGAAAATGTGGTATAGTGTTGAAATGTTTAAGGTATTCCTTTTAAAACTTAGTTTCCATATCATACTATGTATAGAAAAAAGTCACATGCAATGTAAAATGTTGTGATCTTAGAATTAGTCATTACACTTTCATTTACAAAATTGTGTTCATGAAGCAAATCTGGAATGGTTAGGATTATATTGAGCACGTTTGCATTTTCCTTTCTTCTCCACACTATACACTATAGTGTATAGTGTGGAGAAGACCCACAGAAGACCCCATCTGTGGGTCTCCTCTGCCCACAGAAGCTCAGCGGTCTTATGCTCCCTGCATCAGCCAGGTCAGCAGTGAACAGATGCCAGAGTTTAAGGGGTAAAGGAAAACATTTCATGAATGATGATTAAGAGTGAACAGGATGGTCAGGGTTAAGGAAACCATAAAGGATGATGACACACCAGGAGTGGGCAGGAGTGGGAGGTTGTTATCACCCTGAGGTCTGCAGTGGTAAGAGGAGAAAGTAGTGTTCCAGGTCTCCTGAGATGTGGGTCACGCGGGAGGGCATCCCTGGGACCACAGTAAAGAAAACCACCTCTGACATCCTCTGCCAGTTCACGTCAATCAGAAGGATGAGGGGGAAAAAATACTCTGAACACTTTATCCGCCTACCCTCTTACCTCCTGCTGGGGCTGCCCATTGCCCAAGCAGAGGCTAGAAAACAAAAGTCCAGCAACTGAGGCCATAGAAACTATTTTCCTGGTGCAGAAGACAGGATGAAAATGGTCCAAGAACAAAAATGGAAGCATACATAGAACACTAGGGAAGTCTCTTTATTTTTCCCTGAACATAAATTTTCCTTTGAATTAAAAAGTAAAAAAAGTAAAAACAAATAACTAGTGCCCCAACACAGTTGAATCACAAAAGCCTTATTAAAACTTCTATAATGATATTGAGAGATGATGGCAATTTTAGACATACTCCTCCCCGAACCTCAGTTGAAACACTGGTTACCTCAAGAATTTTTTGTTTTATTTTGTTTTTAAGACTTTACATTTTTAGAGCAGTTTTAAGTCCACAGGAAAACCTAGGGGAAGGTATATTGATTTTTCCGTATACCCTCTTTATCCGCAATGCATAGCTTCCTCCATATCTCCATATGCATCCCCCACCAGAGTGCCACATTTGTTCCAATTGATGAAGCTCTCCATACTTTGACATGTCATAATCACCCGAATTCCCTAGTTTACATTAGGGTTCACACTTGGTGTGTACGTTATATGGGTTTGGATAAATGCATAATGACATGTATCCACCACTATCATGCAGAGTGTTTTCACTGCCCTAAAAATCCCCTGTGCTATCCCTGTCCATCTCTCCCTCCACAATCCCTGATGACCACTGATCTTTTTACTGTCTCTATAGTTTTGTCTTTTCCATAAGGTCATATAGTTGGAATTAAACTTTTCACATTGGCTTCTTTTACTTAGTAATATGCATTTGAGTTCCTTCTATGTCTTTTCATAGTTTGAAAAGCTCATTTCTTTTTAGCACTGAATAATACTCCATTGTCTGGATGTACACAGTTTATTTTTCTATTCATCTACTGAAGGACATCTTGGTTGCTGCCAAGTTATGGCAATTATGAATGAAGCTGCTATAAATAAACATCTGTGTGCAGGTTTTTGTGTGGACATAGTTTACAACTGCCCTGTGTAAATACCAAAGAGCTGGGTTGTATAGTGAGCATGTGGTTGGTTTTGTAAGAAACTGCCACACTGTCTTCCGAGTGGCTGCACCATTTTGCTTTCCCACCAGCAGTGAATGAGCGTTCCCGGTGCTCCACAGCTTCGCCAGTGTTGGGTGTTGTCGGTGCTGTGGATTTGGGCCATTCTAATAGATGTCTAGTGGTATCTCATTGTTGTTTTAGCTTGTATTTCCCTGATGACATAGGATGTGGAAGACCTTTTCCTATGCTTCCTTGTCATATGTGTATATGATCGGGTGAGCTGTCTGTTAAGGTCTTTGGCCCTTAATCAGGTTTTCTCATTGTCAAGTTTAAGAGTTCTTCATATCTGTTGCATAATGGTCCTTTATCAGATGTCTCTTTTTTTTTTTTTTTTTTTTTTTTTTTTGCGGTATGTGGGCCTCTCCCTGCTGTGGCCTCTCCCATTGCAGAGCACAGGCTCCGGATGCGCAGGCTCAGCGGCCATGGCTCACGGGCCCAGCCGCTCCGCGGCATGTGGGATCTTCCCGGACCGGGGCACGAACCCATGTCACCTGCATCGGCAGGCGGACTCTCAACCACTGCGCCACCAGCGAAGCCCCAGATGTTTCTTTTGAAAACATTTTCCCCCAGTGTGTGGCTTGTCTTCTCATTTTCTTGGCATTGTCTTTCACAGAGCAGATTTTTTTAAATTTTAATGAAGTCCAACTTATCATTTTTTTCTCTCATGAGTCATGCCTTTGGTGTTATATCTAAAAGGTCATCGTCATACTCAAGGTCATCTAGGTTTTCTCCTATGTCATCTTCTAGGAGTTTTATACTTTTGCATTTTACACTTATGTCTGTGATCCACTTTGAGTGAATTTTTGTGAAGGGTCTGAGGTCTGTGTCTAGGTTCATTTTTTTTTTTTTTTGCATGTGGATATCCAGTTGTTCCAGCACCATTTGTTGAAAAGCTTATCTTTGCTCCATTGTATTGTCTTTGCGCCTGATTAGATTTTATTGTGTTGAAAGTGTTTAGTATTCAGGGATTGCATAAGACAATAGGAATAAGGAGTCAATTACAGAGAGAAACGTAAGATAACCATAGGAATAACACCTTTATAGCACTTACCCTTTATAAGGCATTATCCCAACACTCTTACCTCACACATATTACCTTATTTAATCTTCATTGCAAACTTATAAGCTGTATACAGTTGACCCTTGAACAACACAGGTTTGAACTGCATGGATCCACTTATAGATTGATTTTTTTTTTTAATAATTACGTAGTACAGTACTACATGACTGTATGATTACACAGATGTAGAACCATGGATATGGAGGAAACTTGGGTATGGAGGAACTGTGGGTACATACGGAGGACCTGCTGCGTACACTGATTTTCCACTGTGTGGGGGGTCAGCATCCTAACCCCTGCATTGTTCAAGGATCTACTGTATGATTGTTTGTGTTTTGTACATGAGGAAACAGAGATACAGGAAGACGTTAAGTAAATTGACTCGGGTCATGTTTAGTAAATGAGAGACAAGGATTCATACTCAGGCACCCTAACTCCAGTGTTCAGTAACATCTACGTAGTCCTAGGGTTTAACTCGTCAGTGTCACCAAAGGCTCAACTTCACATTTCCTCTCTGCTGTCCTGGGAGAAAAAGAGGGATCCCCCTCTGTCCTTCTGTCCACGTTTCATGCAGGATGAAGAACAGTGGAATGATGAGGAATACAGGGTTGCACTGTTAACAAGGCTGCATAGATTCTAGGGCTGCCAAAACACTGCCACAGACTGGGTGCCTTAAACAACAGAAATTAATTTCCTCACAGCTCTGGAGGATGAAAGTCCAACCAAGATCACGGTCTCAGGAGGCTTAGTTTCTTCTGAGGACGCTCTCTTTGGCTTGTAGATGGCTGTCTTTTCTCTTTACCTTCACACGGTTTTATCTGTGTGTGTGTGTGTATCCTGATCTCTTTCTATAAGGATATCAGTCGTGGGACTTCCCTGGTGGTCCAGTGGTTATGACTCCACATTCCCAATGCAGAGGGCCCAGGTTCGATCCTTGGTCAGGGAACTAATCCCACATGCTGCAACTAAGACCTGGCACAGCCAAATAAGTAAATACATAAATAAAATATTTTTTTAAAAAAAAAGATATCAGTCATACTGGATTAGGGCCCACCACATGGCCTCATTGCACCTTGATGACCTCTTCAAAGACCCTGTCTCCAAAGACATGACACTCTGAGGTACTGGGGTTATGGCATCAACATATGAATTTTGAGGGGGGCACACAATTCAGCCTGTGACACCAAACTCTTCCGGGAAGTGGCAGCAACCTTAACCTTAAATATTAAAAACCGTAGCGTCATTCTCCTAGATGTAAAACAGAGAGGAAATCACGCCCTGAACAAAATTGGGGTGTCAGAAGGAAAGAAATGGAACATAAATACCAGGTAGGCGGCTAACAACATCTGCTACAGTACATGTTTGACCCACTCTGTATGCCATGCCAAGCCTTCTGCAGTCAAGCCCCACCTAAAAGCACCTATGGTGAATTGTTTTTAAAATTCTGAAATTAGCTTACCTCAAGGCCTGTGTGCTGCTGAGGTCCTGAAAGACCTAGACCTTGAAATGCAGATTACAATTCTTTGCTCATCCACTTTGGCTAAAAACGGTGGTGCTGGGCTTCCCTGGTGGCGCAGTGGTTGAGAGTCCGCCTGCCGATGCAGGAGACACGGGTTCGTGTCCCGGTCCGGGATGATCCCACATGCCGCGGAGCGGCTGGGCCTGATGAGCCATGGCCGCTGAGCCTGCGCATCCGGAGCCTGTGCTCTGCAACGGGAGAGGCCACGACAGTGAGAGGCCCACGTACCAATAAAAAAAAAAAAAAATGGTGGTGCTGTAATTGTGGCATAATGCCATGTCATAATTAAGGAAGATATAGTGATGGTATATAATATAAAGTGTTAAACATACAAGAGGCTAATCTCAGACATGTTTGGGACTTTTGATGAGACAGGAGCTCACCTGTCATTGGGATGTGAATGTACTCAGGGCAATTCATAAGGGACTACGGGGCACAGTCCCCTTGCTTTGTTAATGTCAGTTTGCTTTGAAATTACATTAACTCTTTGTTCAAGCTTTATTGTACATTGTACCCTTGGTATAAGCCGAGTAAAAAGGACTGGCCATCTGCAAGTACTTCTCTAAGTGCCCCACTTCTGTGACGCCATAACCTTCCAGGGGCTCTGGATTCCCATAGCTACTCCACCTGTGCACAATTCCTCTAATGCAGAGAACAACGTTAGCCTTCCCCAGGCAGACAATCCAAAGACCCAATGACTTACTACATGACTCTCGAACTCCAGGTTTTCCGGGTTGGATTTTTTTCTCCATTGGGACTGGATGTAGTTCTTGGTGGACTAGAGCAGGGGTTCCCCCTCCCCCGCCGCCCTGCCCCCGGGCCTCACAGCAGGAGGTGAGCGGCGGGCAAGCGAGCGAAGCTTCATCGGCCCCTCCCCGCCGCCTACGATACTGCCTGCACCATCCCTCTGCCCCGTCCGTGGAAAACTCGTCTTCCACAAAACCGGCCCCTGGTGCCAAAAAAGTTGGGGACAACTGGCCTAGAGACAAATAATATAAAACACAAGTTTCTTTCCCTAAACATGACAACCTTAAAAGAAGGACAAAGTATAGAATCATAGCAATTAAGGACAAGAAACGCTCTAATTCAGGGAGAAAGAGAATAGGAAATACACAACAGTCACTGGTCCAAAATAATTCTTTAATCCCACTGGGTGGAATCGTGAAGACCCCCTCCACATCAGAAGAGTGCATTCCTGGTGCTGATTTTTTGGAGACGTTGCCTTGTCTATTCCAGTCACTTCCACAGTTACTGTGTGAAGCGTCCGTGGATGGTGGAGGTGACTCCCACAGGGCAGCTTTTGTCGACGTGAGTTTGCACATCTGGAGAGTCTTCTGTGCAGAGGTTACAGTTGTTGCCAGGCAGGTCAGGTCTTTCTCTGCAGTGCTGTCGCCTTGAAATCGTGGTGGACGTCCCATTCTTCTGCTTCCAGTTGGTTGCTTGTATAAACAACTGCAACCAAATATCTTAGACATATCTTTAAAGGCTCCCTTCTTATCTAACGGTTTCTCTGCTCCACAAAATTCCCAAGCCTTTAGCTTTATTGCCGGAGCTTTAAAAAGCAATTTAAACAAGAGGCTTAGCTGATGAAAACACAATCATTTCAGCAGCAGGTGGGATGCTGGCCTCTGACCAGCTGGCGAACCTACAGGGGAAGTTCTTGCAAAGGCCTTTTACAGGAGCCTCTGATCCTGCTAAGGCTGTCCTGGCACAGACACCAGGTAGGTAACATTTCAGTTGGAGTTCAGGAGCATTTTTTTCAGCCTTTCAGTTGACCCTCAGTTGGCTGAAATTGAGGACAGAAGAGGTGCCTGGCCCAGCGGACCACCTTCACCTCCCTCTGCTTGTGCCCTCTCTCCGTCAGGATTACTTCCAGGCCTCCTATCAGGCCTACACTGAAAGCCAAACACAACACACCAGTACCTGCCCAACTCCAGGTTGTTCCCTTCCCATTTTCACTAACTCACTCGGTGTTCTTAGTCAGCTTGGCTCCGAAGCACAGAGCTGAACACTTGGACCAAATGCCCTGTTACGGAATCACAAAGGTCACCGCTTTTCTTCTCCAGTGTTCACATCCTTGCGGTCCACAGTCCAATCCTTCATTACGTCCATTTCATTTTCTTTTGTTTTATTACTTGCAGCACCTCACTTAAAGATACGGAAGTCTGTGTTAGAGGTTTCATTTTGCTAAATGTAACAAAATCCTCCAGATTCAAATTCCAGACATAGGAAAAGTGCTAGGTCCATTATTTATCTTTGTTCTTAGGTTTTACTCTGTTATTAGTATTCTTGTCAACCCATACTTTCCTTGCACTTGTCTCCTTTTGTGTATTTGTTTAATTTTAAAATACAGCCTATAACCATCAAAACCACCTATGTAAGTATGCTTTAAAAATAATACATAACCATAGGCTAAAAACGAATAAGGGATAAAAGGTTTGATGAAAAATTAATCAGTTGATCTAAGAAAGAAATGGAATATTTTATTCAAACCAAATTGAGGATTATAACTGGGGACAGCATCTCAGAAAGCTCTGAGAACTGTTCCGCTCATTAGAATCAAGGCACAATTATATAAATTTTTTGAGACGGAGGGCTCTCCATTAAATTATGTAATGTTGACAGTTTACACAATCCAGATCTATAAGCACAGAGTGGTGGGTCATCGTGACCCATTACAAGATCAAGGAGAGTTGTATTTTTTTTTTTTTTTTTTTTTTTCGGTACGCGGGCCTCTCACTGCTGTGGCCTCTCCCGCTGCGGAGCACAGGCTCCGGACGCGCAGGCTCAGCGGCCATGGCTCACGGGCCCAGCCGCTCCACGGCATGTGGGATCTTCCCGGACCGGGGCACGAACCCGTGTCCCCTGCATCGGCAGGCGGACTCTCAACCACTGCACCACCAGGGAAGCCCAGGAGAGTTATCTTTTAAGGGGTTGTCTTGTTGATGCTGGGAGAATGACGCTCTTCATGGTTGAGCAGGTATTTCTGCCATTGGGGAGGTTTGGTCGATACATAAGGTAGATAGATACACAATGCATAGTGGGGGAGAGAGGAGGCGAAAGGGCAGAGAAAAAATTTTTATGATGAAATTTATCTTGTCTTGCCATAAAATACGAGTTTTATTTCACAGAAGACATCTCTGCAATCCCAATTTTTGAATCTTTCACCCTTCCTTGCATATGCCAATCAAGGACATCTGACAAATGGAATAACTGTGAATAACAGGGTGAATTCATATATTAATAAATTGCAATCACTTTACCTTTAAGATAAAAGTAAGTGGAGGTTCATTTCCTTCCTTAACTATAAAGACTGTCTTGTTCAGTGCTTGATTTGTACACACCCACTCTTTACATAATTAATTCCGGTCTTCCATACCATGGAATTAATTAAACTTGTATTATCCTTAAAATACTAGGATGGTAGTCCCATGACACGTTTTATTATATTTTGCATAATAAATAGTTTAACATTGTGAAGAGCCCAAGAGGAATTTTCTGACAAATAAAATTGCTGGATATATGAAGACTCCTACAGTCATACCTTTTTTTCCCCTCTTACAATCAAAAACAACAATGTGAATTTTGAGAACTCTCTTTTATTATACTTTGGGATATCAGGGTCTCATAAATAACATTCATTAATTTCTTTTGAAACATTGGGGCCAGTTGATGATTAAGATACAGAAGAATAACTCAGGCTCAGAAGATCAGATATTTACGCCAGCTGGAGAATGCAGATGTAAACCTGTAGCCAACGGCGCTACATGCTGTCCTAAGCCCCCCGTGTTGAGGTTGGTGCAGCCTGCCTAAGGAAAGATGGGGTTCTTGTCAACAGACACATGCATGAGCTTTGTCTCCTTAGAGTGTCCAGAGAGCAAGTGGAGAGAAGGAAGTGAAGCCCCAGTGACTAAAGATTTTACAGGTCTTTTTCTCCCCAGTAAAAAAAACGGGGACCAGCGAATATCACCCACCAATTAGATGATGCATTATTTTTTTCTCTGTGGAGAGAAGTGAAGTAGACATGGGTAACATGGAGTAAGTCAGAAAGTTAGTCTTGTGCTGAATCCATCCACAGAGAGGACTGGGGCTAGAGGACCATTTTCTGTGCTGAGGGCAACTTCCATTATGTAAACCGTCAATACCCATTATTTAATGACTCCTAGTGTCTCACCTGAAAAGTTTATCTCCTCTTTGAACGCCTAAAGTTGTTAAAATGATTCGAAATTATTAGCATGAGGAAGAACTGCCAGTCCTCTGTCATGAGTAGTTCATGGCAATGAACTTCAGCAAAAACCACAGAACTCTTTGAGCCTTTGTATTTTACTAGTACTAACGTAAAAGTTAATATAAATTCTACCCGTGAAACCCACATCAATTTTATCAACAGTCGGCAGTACATAGAATCAGCATAAACTCTAAAACCTTATAAACCCTGAAGCCATTTCTCTATTTCTGCTTTTTCAAAGCAAAGCACTTATTTTTTTACCCACTGAATAACCTTAAAGTAAACCAAGGATTTCCCCCTGTAAAATGTATCTTACAATGTCCCCTTCTGTGCTGGAATTAGAAGTTACAAAATAGAAAATGAGAACAAAGCTTATCACTTGACACAGTTACTTCATTTGCGCTGCTGTGGACTGGCTCCCCATTTTCCATGAGGCAACAATCTAGAAAGGCAAGGCCAGTGGTAATAAGCAATTACGGACAAAGTTATTCTCAATTCCCAATTGAGCTGAGCTGAGGCCGAAAATTTAGTTTCCCTTCTGAGAAGTCATGATTTCTCTCAGCACTTCAGGGAGTGAAGGAAACGTCAAGTTGCTTCTGTTTGAGACATGTACTTGTTTAAAACTCATGCAAAACTAAAACACGTTTTAAAAAGAAAGAGAGAGAGAGAGAGAGACCCAAGAGAGATTACTTGTGATTCCCTGAAATGCCCTCATCCTATCTTATGTGCTTCATTTATAATTATGAATTGTTTATATCCTTTTAACCAATTTTCTTAATTTATTACAGTGCATAAATCCAGATCACATTGAATTCATTTGTTAAGTCATACATTTTGAAACAGTTTATCAAACCTAAAATTCAAAAGACTCTATTATTTCCCTTACTAACAATTCTGTGATTTTTGACAAATAAGCGCTCACATTTTTTTGTGTGTAGTAAGTTTCTTACCAAATTTTTCCCTTTTGTTCGTCCTTCATTATTGTACTGGAGATGCTAATTTCTCTCTCCGTCTGCCTCTGTCTCTGTAGGCATGTGTGTATTTGTGTGTGTAAGATATAAGCTTATAGGTTGAACTATATCAGGCCAGTACCTGTCACTCAATTTTTTATTTGCTTCTTCTTAAGGATCATTTTATAAATCATTCAGGAATTCACTATTAATTTTCAAGGATCCTGATATTAAATGTTGTTCAGGAATAAAGCAAAGTTAATATTTGTTCTATTATTTATATTCTGAAATCTTCCCACTGGAATACTAAAATAGTGTGATTAATAATGCAATGCCATTGAATATTATAAACTCCTTTACCAGAGAACCTATTTTAATTTCGAACAGTTTTACATGAACATTTCGGAATAGGATATCGAAAAACATTTATTAATGGTGAATTGTAGAAAATATTACATTCCTGAAAGAAAACAAGATAAAATATTTTTCCAACAACAGAACTATAATTTATAACAGAGATGGCCAATTGGGGCAGTTATTTCCTTTGAATACATCACTTAAAAACACTCAAAGAAAGAATAACCAAACTCAACTAGTGCAGCCTCCCTGCCTGGATGTTATCTACGAAAGATAATTTGTTTCTCTAATGAGGAAAGGGACATTGTCTCAAATGGTTCTCTTTATGACATTAGCAGGTGAAAAATACAAGTGTTAGGAAAACTAGCTTTCCTATGCAGTTGTTATTTCTAGGTGCTTAAGACAGGACTAAATACTAAATATGCTATTGAGGTACTCTGGTCCAACATTGGCATGAAGTATGTAAGGAGTGAAGTAGAAAAATAAATTAAATTTCCTGAATTTCCTTCTCAAATGAATATAGAAGCTTATCACTCTGGGTGTCTGCACACCTGGATTTTGCTTTCCTCAGGAAATGGGACTTCACCCAATTTTATTTTCTGGCCACTTCTCACTCTTTTCTGCCATTTAGTATCACTTAGCTTAATACTCTTATCTGTCAAACCTGTTTAATCTATGTATTTAATTGCTGGATCTCTTCCAGTAAGGAGCAAAGACAAGTAATGCCTTTCAGCACAGTGTGTGTTATAGCTTTAAATATTTTTATTTTACCATGAGATACACTGATTACTAGGATAATCAGTCATTGCAATTCATGAATATTTCCCAGCATTCATATGAGTGGACTTTATTCCTCTTGCCCAATATTTCTCTTTACAGATGGTAGTAATCCATAATTTATCCCCTTGTGGAGCCATTATAAAATCAGGTCAAGTTACGGTCTTATAAAATCCTCCTTAAAATGACTGATTTCCTGTTTTGTGTGTGCATATGTTTTTTCTAATCAAGAACTACCTTAGTTGAGTGCATATATCTTTGTATGCATGAACAGTCATTGTTCCTAATTCTTTTTTCAGTTAGGTTTAAAAAGTATATCACAGCGGCAAGAATAAACTGTGGTGTTCCCTAGCATCCCTAGCTCCAAAGTTCACAAATTCTTGTGTTTTCTTTTTTTTTTTTTTTTTTAAATTCCGACACATCTGAAGCATGTAATGTGCCCCCCTCAGCAAGAGTGATGGTACCTTTGTTTCAACAGAACAGCCAATGTCAACTTCAGGACAAACTCCCCTAGAAGACAGTAACTCTTGAATGGGACAGTGGCAGTGGCAAGACATATTTTGATAAAACCTGAACAGTTTTTGAAAATCTCTGCCCAGTGTTATCCCAGCAAATTTAGTTGGTTACTAAAGAACTTATTTGGCCTTCAAAAATCCTTATCTCTGTCCTGCCTATTTTTAAAAATTTTTATTGACATATAGTTGATGTACAATGGTGTGGAGTTTCTGCTGTACAGCAAAGTGATTCAGTTATACATGAATACATATATATTTATATATATATACATATATTCTTTTTTTACATTCTCTTCCATTATAGGTTACTACAAGATATTGAATATAGTTCCCTGTGCTATACAGTAGGTCCTTGTTGTTTATCTGTTTTATATATAGTAGTGTGTACATGTTAATCCCAAATGCCTAATTTATCCCTCCCCATCCCTTCCACTTCAGTAACCATAAGTTTGTTTTCTATGTCTGTGAGTCTATTTTTGTTTTGTAAATAAGTTCATTTGTATCATGTATTTTAGATTCCACATATAAATGGTATCATATGATATTTGTCTTTGGCTTTACTTCACTTAGTATGATAATCTCTAGGTCCATCCATGTAATTTTTAATTTTAAAATTTTTTTTTGTTTTTTTTTTTGCGGTACGCGGGCCTCTCACTGCTGTGGCCTCTCCCGTTGCGGAGCACAGGCTCCGGACGCGCAGGCTCAGCGGCCATGGCTCACGGGCCCAGCCGCTTCGCGGCATGTGGGATCTTCCCGGACCGGGGCACGAACCCGCGTCCCCTGCATCGGCAGGCAGACTCTCAACCACTGCGCCACCAGGGAAGCCCTAATTTTAAAATTTTTATGTATTACATGTTCAGTGACCAACTTTGCCCAATAATTATGGTTGAAATGCAAATTAAAAATGAATAGTATGAAGGAGATGAGATTAAAATTGAGAACAGTTATTAATATGAATCAGGAGTGCTGGCTATCTTCAGTTATCTCATGCTGCATAACATATTGCCCAAGTTCTGATAATCCCTTCGTTTGCATCAGTAGAATGTGTCTGTGTCTTTATAAATCATGTGTACTTATGTATCAGTATTTGGAAACTGCTGACTTGAAATCCTTAACCTTGACAATGCAGACGTTAGGCTTACCAGGATCTTGTAGATTACATAGCTAGCTTCCAAATGTCATGACTCTAAAGCATCACTCCATCCTCAAACATAGTTGATTAGGACAGAGGTAAACCCCTGACCGAGTCTGGGCTTAGAAACTCCTTCTCTGGGAAGTTTGGAATTAGAGTTAGAATATTCCAGCTCATTTATCTAGTTTCCTTAGTATGAGGTTTAAGTACCTGACCTGTGACTATTAGGCTTCCAAATCTAGGACAAGCAAAAGTGATTTCTCTTTGAATGCCAGCTGTCAGATTTCTTAGAGACAGCTTTGAGAAACCACACTGAAAGATTTGCGGAGTTCTGTGTGTTCTATTAATCAAATCTGTATCTAGTCTTTTATAATAAGTATCACTGTTATTTCTGATAACTTCTAATATTTATTGGGCATTTACCATCTACCAAGCTCTGAGCTCTGTGTTTTAGATTGCCTATCCATTTGATTTTTACAATGTCTACAAATTTCTTCCCTATTTTGAGGATGAATAAACTGATCATTAAAAAGTTCCAAATTTATGTATGTAGGTAGTGGCAGAGCTAATGAAAATGGAAGATTGTATGCTTTCAAAGGAGAGATAAATTTATCAGTAACAGGAAAAGACTCTCTACTGCACTCCTACAATGTTTGGGAAGCTATTGTTATTTCCTTGATAAACGGAAAGTCCTGGAATGGGCAGAACTGCTCAAAATCCTTTTTCTTCCCCATCAAAGACTGATTATTTGATCCATTATCTCTGACCCCAATGTGCTTATAGTTGGGAAACACTTCTTCAATCATTTTGCAAATATTTAATGAGAATCTATCTTGTAGCAGGCACAGCATTAGAGGCTGAGGATGCAATGGTGAGCAAGAAAGGGTATTCCTTTCTTCGCAACAGTCTGAAAATGCACGCATCATTAAATTAGCAATTATTACATATCTTTCTAAGAGGAAACAGCAGGCAGAATGTGAAGATAGGACAAACACCTAAATCTAGTTCAGGTTGTTTCAGAAAACCTTTACTTTTAAGATAGTAGTTATAGAATATCTAGGATTTAGAGATTTGGTGAGAGTGATGATAAGAATTACAAGCCAGTCAGCGAGGTCTTCTATACGTGTGTTGGTATTATTAAAATGATAAAAGGCGTTGGAGTGCAAAGGAAGGTTGTAAGCCAGGAGCAAGGTGGTATAACCAGATGGCATAGCCTCACAGAATAGGGGGTTTGTAAGAGCGTGAAGGTGCAACGGGGTGGACATGGCAATGAGAAACAGGGAAGACAATCCGCCTACTACAACATGAGACTTAAGACACAACA
Source organism: Globicephala melas (assembly GCF_963455315.2). NCBI lineage: Eukaryota > Metazoa > Chordata > Mammalia > Artiodactyla > Delphinidae > Globicephala > Globicephala melas. Next base: position 110,979,123 of record NC_083319.1, on the reverse strand, counting down.
GCTTGTATCAGAAAGCCTACCCAGGGATGCTTTGTTCTCAAGAGGTAATCAGATTTCAATTAAATGAGAAAGTGGAGGAGCTATTCCAAGAAGAAGTTGAGTATGTAGGATTGTTTGCTGGTCACCAACGTGAGTGAAAGTCTCTAGGAGAAAGGGGATCAAAGACAGATTGGCTCAGATGGGATAGATAGAGCAGTGTGGGTGTAAAGATTTCAGTAAAAGTAACCAGGGAATGTGGTACTACGATTTGAATCATGACAGGATTCATCCTGTTCATTTTCTAAAGGGACAGGAATTTGCTTCACTGTATTTGGGTACAAGAAATATAATATTTTATTTTTCTCTATTAAATCGTACTTGGCTCTGAAAAAAAGAAAAAAATGTAAGCCAGGGGAATATCATGCATGAAGGTCTGGAGGTGAGAGAATGTAGAGTCAATGATGACTCCCTGTCCCAAGAGAACTCACATGACTGTCACTGCAGAAACTAAAATCAGTGAATGTGCCTCTCAGACATGGTCCAGAGGAGGAGGGTGAGAGTTGAGGTTCAAGAGGTGAGAACGGCTCAGGTCATTAAAGGGATTTTAAGAACATTCGTTCATTCAGTAAATACTGTCTGCCTTTCATGTGCCCGATATTACACGTGGTGGGGACACAGCTACAAAAACAGTAGTTTAAAAGTAGTTGCCTTCATACAATGCACTCTGGTGTGTGAGGGAAAGAGACAGTAAAAAAGTGCAGTCAGTTCTACTGTGAGACTTTTAAGAGTGCATATTTGTTCGAAAGTCATATATATATAAGATATATATACTATATATATATACACACACACACATATATGTATATACAAACACACACAGAGACACACAGGCACACAAGGCGATGATCTGAGCATGACACGTATTTCATGTTTGCTTGTGCACAAGTTCCTCCGCAAGAGACACCAGGTGAAAGCGGAAAACTGTGCCTGGCTGAACCAAGTGACATAAATAGAGACATGTCCATATGTGCGCGCACACACACACAGCCCCTCAGCATCTACCAGCTGCCCGTGCTTCACCGTCTGTGTTACCAGCCACACTCATCCTCGCCTGGTTTTACAGCTTGCAGTCAGATCGCAGGTAACCCTCTTTCCACCACTTCACAAGGACTCAAAGGCTGCACCTTGAAGGGTTGGCCCTCTGACACCCCCTCCACAACCATATTCAGGTCTTTTTCAAGGTTCCATGCTGTATACATTGTAGAATTTATGTATGTCTTAAAGTTTTACAATATATAAAACTGTGCTACAGTTTTTATTAAGATCCAATCTTTTTTTAATGTGATATTGAGAACGTTTTTGAATGTTGTGTTCTAAGCTACTTTTTTCACATGTGATTGTGATTATTACACAATTTTGAATAGCATGCAGAGATTTTTAGAAACACGTATGTCACGTTGTAGGATAAATGGCTGTATTTGTCATGTTCAACTGTGTTAAATTCTTAGGAGAAAAAGTCAGTCAGGGAAGATGGATAGGAGGTTTTGGGAAATGCTGACATTTTGGGTATGTTGATCAGAGGTGGCCTCAGGGATAAAGGATACTTGAGCAGTAAGAGATAGAACTGTGTACCTGTGAGAAGGAAAGGCATTCCAGGCTGAAGGAGCAGGAGCTGCAAAGAGCAGCTTCTAACATATCCATTTTTAAAATTTAGTTCTTCTGCAGTTTTTTGATAGTACAGTTGATGAGAAAGGAACTATAATGTGCTAAAATAGGAGATTCTTTTATTTGCCATAAAGATTTTGAAAAGATCAGATATGATTAAATGCAGTAGGACATGCCTTCAAACCCAGCCTCTGCATTAAGTAACTGCCTTGGCCATGCATGGAATGACTGAGTGTTTCAGTTTGCTGGGGATTGTTTCATTTCATGCCTGTTGTACCAGCATAATTATTAGTGCTGTGTTCTACCCTTAAAAATATCCTAACTTTGTACAAAAATTTTATGGCTGCACTAACCATTTTGGTTTCCTCGTATGAAATCATTTGAAGCCTTTCAGAATACGGCTAATGATTTGTAAAGTTTGACCACTGAACAGTCTTTTATAACATAGAAGACAAACAGAACAAAAGAAGTAGGGAAGAAAAGTCCATGATTACTACCAGGATCAGGTATACTATGTGTTGAATGACTCCCCCCATCCCCTACCCCCATCACTTCCCTAACTACCTTCTGCAGCCACTGGGAAAGCTGGACTTTACTTTGCAGCTTCAAGCAACAAGGGGAACATTTATGGTAGATATTTAAGGATGAATCACAGGTGGTTGAAATTATAATGAAGCTCTCCAGAGAATGGGCTTTGCTTTGATTTTTTTATGCAGTGTTCCTCCCATGAATTGATTATCACAAATAGAATAGATGAGGTGGTACGTTTGTGAACACTTGTTTACTTATGCCGGTTCACAAAAGTGGAAGGAAAAGGCACCAGTGTCCAAGTTAATCCATGTCCATGGTAATCACCAACACAAATTCACAGGACCCTGGGACATCCTTTGTAGGCACTGCTCATACATGTAAAGCGATGTGAGTTCATTAGTCACCATCTTCTTCAAAACACTCTGAAATTCTACTGCAATTTGTCTCTCAGAGCAGAGTCCACAACCACTTGTCTCTCTGGTCAAAATTGCATTTACTTTCTCACACTGGAATTGTACGGGGATGTGCTCCTCTAATTGGGAGAAGTGGATGTGATGCTAGGCAGTGCTTTCTCGGCTGAGACATATCGCCCACCTGAATAGGGTTCTGTGTCCTTCGAAGGATTCACTGTGTAGCTGCAAGGGTTTAGTTTATTTACAACTTTCAACTTCATATCTGTCTTGTGTTCTGTATATTTTTGAGTGACTGCTTGGTTACATTTTGTCTCCACCAACGAAGACATTTGAAAGTATGTTTGATCATATATGTTTATGTAACTTTACTGCAAATAATGAAATCTATTTCAGTGTAATATAGTTCTCTTCTAATTAATTGTACTAGCAAAATAAAAATACGGTAAACTAGGTTTTAATAGTGTGTGTGTTAGGAAATAGGATGTATGTTGTTCAATCTGAGTGAGCTCATTTTCTTTATGACTTTTGATAACTGCATTGGAAAGATGGAAAAATAAAATGTGTCATTCATATATTATATGAGTCATTGCTAAATCCAGGTCTTCTAAAATAACATCTTCATCTGGTGAAGAAAGTGGGATTTTATTAAAATTATGAAAGTAGAACAATATTAATATGTGTAAACTTCTTCATCCCAACACTACTTCTTGACATACATGCACTGAGATAATTTATATATATGCATAATTTATATGTCTGTGTATAAAAGCCTGTCCAGGTGGATTTGATTTTCTAAATTATAGAATACAATCATTAAGTTTTACCTTTAAGTCAGCTTCATCTAAGACCAAATGTTTGAAAGCTTATCAGTAACCTGGTGAGGCCAGTATTGCATGCAACAGAATATTAGTCTTATTTTCCAGGTTCCTCTCTATTTTATTCAGCGGTATTCAAGTTTCAGGCATTTGCCTATTACCTTCAAAAACTTTTTTCATATACAATTTGAATGGGTACCACTAGTTTACTTAATGATTTTCTTTAAAGCATTCTTAAATCAAAACACTGTTTGTTTTTCAATTTGTCCTAAACATTAGGATTAATTTAATGATTAGTCTTTTCAAAATTATTATATAACTATTCACATAAATATACAGTTATTAAAATTAAATGGGTTCACCTATGTATTAGGTAAAATTCATTGAACACAGAGAAAATATATGGGTTTTAGGAAATGTAATGGGTGATTATAAATTACTTTAGTTTTAGTACATGTGATATTACAATAGACTCTTAGGAACACATCAAATGCTTACTTTTAACTGAAACACATTTAATATTTTAGTTCTGGAAAACACCCTAGGATATAAGACCACATCATCATCTGACTCAGAAACCAAAGAAGCATGTCCAATAAAGATGTTTTCCACATTAGAAAAGCAAGCAACATCAATGAGATAGGAAGAGCACAAAAGAGACAACCTCATAAAATCTACACACAATTTCAGATCCAACAAAGTTCGCTCAGGCTCTGTATTTGAACATCCAAGGACATGGAGTGTCATTTGAAGGATCTCAAAGGTTTTTGTAAAGGGTTGTTTGCCAAGTTTAAAACAGCAATAATTAATTTCAAAAATTATAATGATAAAATTGATTTTATGTTTCATACTATATTTATACATAAATTTATTCTAGCAGAAATAAAATTGAATTATAAAACCCTCTAAGGGGAGAAAAAATCATTTGAAATCAGCAGTAATCAATATATAATATCTTCGTGAAAGTCCAAAAGAATTTGGAATTTTTTTTAACATCTTTATTGGAGTATAATTGCTTTACAATGGTGTGTTAGTGTCTGCTTTATAACAAAGTGAATCAGTTATACATATACATATGTTCCCATATCTCTTCCCTCTTGCGTCTCCCTCCCTCCTACCCTCCCTATCCCACCCCTAAAGCTTCAAGAGGTTTACAAATGTAAACTATTGACACATCATTCCAGTCTGTCCATGGCATTAATTTGTTTCAAATTAGAAATGGCCTTTTTATTTTAAGAAAGGTGAAGAAGGAATCAGAGATATTCACAAAAGCATTTAAAATTTTAAATTTGTGAAAAATTAGATTCATCTATGGAGCAAAAGTTTTAAATCTCTGAACCTCTGCAATAAAAATTATTGTGGTAAACAGTGCACTGATTTCATTGAGGTCCACTCCATGCTGAACAATAGGGAGCTGAGAGTTTTCAGACCAGGATTGTTTTGAGAATATAATTCCAAGTCTAATCATGTATTCAGAGAGGTAAATTTGATGGGTGCACATTGCTCTTTTGAGTTATCCAGATTGGAAATAAACGAAAACTCCTTAACAGAATGGTATAAGAAAGTATAAAGTTAGGAGTCTAGGGAATTCCCTGGCGGTCCAGTGGTCAGGACTTGGCGCTTTCACTGCTGGGGCCCGGGTTCAATCCCTGGTCAGGAAACTAAGATCCTGCAAGCCATGTGGCATGGCCAAAAAAAAAAAAAAAAGTCTAGATGCACACTGCCCCATGGTTTATAATTTTCAGCCACGTAGTCTCAAGACTCCAGAGTGATACAGTATTAAAAATTATCAATCATCTCAAGTCATCCCAGCTGCTCAAGTAAAGTCCAGTTATTTCTTCATTGTGTTTTGTATGCTAACGTCTAATATTAGAAAATATACTATGAAATTCCAGTCCATAATATCCTCTTCAAAGGGCATGGAAAGTGGGCAGGAAGAAGTAGGATATGGTGTCTTTTCTTAGCTCTTAATTGTAATAAAATTGTATTATGACAAACAAAGGCTTAGTTATTATCCTCCTCAATAATTCACGTAAATATCTTTGCTTTTCTAGTAAATGTAGCAGAAATAGTCTTTATTTTAAAGAAATGCACTGGACGTTCAATCTCACTATAAAATCTGCATAGAAACTAAATCGAAATTTGGAGGAAACTATCATGAAGGGATTATTTACCTTATATATGAGATTGTTACATCGTGTACATTACACAGATGAGACAAGTCAAAATTAAGGATTAAAAGAGTTAACAGGAAAAGTAAGAAACCTTCATTTTTGCGTATATTTTATTTTATTTATTTATTTATTTTTTTGTGGTACGTGGGCCTCTCACTGTTGTGGCCTCTCCCATTGCGGAGCACAGGCTCCAGACGCGCAGGCTCAGTGGCTATGGCTCACGGGCCCAGCCGCTCCGCAGCATGTGGGATCTTCCCGGACCGGGGCACAAACCCGCATCCCCTGCATCGGCAGGCGGACTCTCAACCACTGCGCCACCAGGGAAGCCCTTGCATATACTTTAAAACTTTGACAAAATAACTATTTTACATATATCTGCATGAATTTATATTGACTATGTTAATTGATAAAGCTGTTATAAACTCTCAAAGAATTTTGATATTACAAAATAACAAGCAGTAAATCAGGAATTTATGTAAGGAAATACTTTTTAAAAACCAATTATCAGGCAGAAGACTCAGCATTATAAAAATGATATTAAAAAAGGACAAAGTCAGAGGAGTGACAGTACCCAATTTTAAGACTTACTATAAAGCTACAATAATCAAGACAGTATGGTATGGGTGAAAGAATAGAGTAATGATTAACTGAACAGAATATGAGGTCTAGAAACAGACTCACATAAATATAGTCAATTTATTTTTGACAAGGGAGCAAGGGCAACAGAATGGAACAAAAAGAGTCTTTCCAACAAATGGTGTTGGAACAGCTGGACATCCACATAGAAGGAAAAAAAAAAAGGAATCCACACACAGACCTTATATCCTTTACAAAAACTAACTCAAAATGGATCAAAGACCAAAATGTGAGACCCAAAACTCTCAAATTATAAAATACTTGGATGATAACATAGGAGAAATCCTAGATGACCTTGGATAGAGTGATGAATTTTTCATGCAGCACTAAAGGCATGATCCATGAAAGAAATAATTGATACACTGGACTTCATTAAAATTAAAAACTTCTGCTTTGTGAAAGACAGTGTCAAGAGAATTAGAAGACAAACCACAAAATGGGAGAAAATGTTTACAAAAGACACATCTGATAAAAGACTGCTATCCAAAATATACAAAAAACTGTTAAAACTAAACAATAAAAAAAAACCTGCCAGCATCATTCTAATATCAAAACGAGACAAAAATACTACAAACAAAGAAAATTTCAGGCCCATTTTCTTTTAGCCAGATGAACATATATGCAAACATCCTGAACAAAATATTAGCAAACCAAATCCAACAACACATTAAGAGGATCATACACCATGATCAAGTGGGACTTATCCTAGGGATGCAAGGATGCAAGATTCAATACCCACACATCAGTCAGTGTGATACACTGCATCAACAAAGTGAAGATTAAAAATCATATGATCATCTCAATACATGTTAAAAAAAGCTTTTGGAAAAACTCAACATCCATTTATTATAACATACCTCAACATGATAAAGACCATATATGACAAAAACAGCCAACATCATACTCAATGTTGAAAAGCTGAATGGATTTCCCCTAAGCTCAGTAGCAATGAAAGGATGCCCATGCTCTCCACTTTTATTTGACATAGTAGTGAATTCCTAACCACAGCAATCAGACAAGAAAGAGAAATAAAAGGAACTCAAATTGGAAAGGAAGGAGTAAATATGTCACTGTTTGTGGATGACATGATTATATATATATATATGTGTGTGTGTGTGTGTGTGTGTGTGTGTGTATGTGTGTATATAAAATCTTAAAGACAACACCAAAAAAATATTAAAATTAATAAAGGTATTCAGAGAAGTTGCCAACACCAAATTAATATGCAGAAATTTGTTGTCTTTCTGTACACCAATAACAAACTATCAGAAAGAGATACGAAGAAAACAATTCCATTTACAGTTGCATCAAAAATAATAAAATATATATAAATCTAACTAAGGAGGTAAAAGACCTGTACTCAGAAAACTGTAAGACATTGATGAAATAAATTGAAGATGAAACGAACAAACAAAGATATGCCATGCTCAGGTACTGGAAGAATTAACATTGTTAAAATGACCATACTAGCTGAGGCAATCTACAAAGTCATTGTAATCCCTATCAAAAAACTGTCATTTTTCACAGAACTAGAGGAAGTAATTTTAAAATAGTATGGAAACACACAAGACCAAGAATACCCAAAACAACCTTGACAAAGAACAAAGTTGGAGGTACCACACTAGTCGATTTCAAAGTATATTACAAAGCCAAAATAATCAAAACAGTATGATAATGGCACAAAACCAGCAATTAAATGAATGGAACAGAATGAAGAACCCAGAAATAAGCCCACACTTATATGGTCAATTATTCTAGGACAGTTAATACAAGAATGTAAAATGAGGAAAAGACAGCGTCTTCAAATAATGGTGTTGTCATGGGGATGAATTATACAACATCAGAAGTATAGTCAATAAGTATGTAATATCTTTGTATGGTGACAAATGGTAACTAGACTTAACGTGGTGATCACTTTGTAATATTGATATACTGAAGTACTGAAGCTATGTTATGCACCAAGAACTAGTATAGTGTTATAGGTTATTTATACTTAAACAAACAAACTTATAGAAAAGACAGTCAGATTTGTGTTTACCAGAGGCAGGGGTGAGAGTAGGGGGAAATGGATGAAGATGTCCAGAAGTACAAACTTTCAGTTATAAAACAAGTACAAGGGATCCAATGCTCAACATGGTTAATATAATTATCACTGTTGTATGTTATAATTTGTATGATTCCTACTATATAACATTTTGGAACAGGCAAAAGTATGGAAACAGTGAAAAGACTAGTGGTTGTCAACATTCGGAGGGCTGGGGAGATATGATCAGGGGGAGAACAGAGGATCTTTAGGGCAGTAAATCTACTCTGTATGATACTATAAGGATCTATACTTGTCTTTATACATTTAACCAAACCCATAGAATATACCCACCAAGAGGGAACTGTAATGTAAACTCTGGGCTTTGGTGATAATGATATTTCAATGTAGGTTCATTAATCGTAATAAAGATACCACTCTGGTGGGGGATGTTGAGGATGTTATGCATGTATAGGGGAGACGTGTACAGAAAATTTGTTTCTGTAGCTTCCTCTTAATTTTGCTGTGAACCTAAAACTGCTCTAGGAAATAGATTTTTTAATAACTAACTAAGTAAATAAATGAATTAAATTTTTTTTCCTTGTTTTCTCCATCTCGGCTTCGAGCATTTATTTCCCACTTACAATTGCTTAGCTAAAACATCAAGCACTATTTGAATATAAAAGACAAACATAAAATTAGATTCAAATGAGAAATAAAGTTTCAGTATTCCCTTTGAGTTTTCAATTAGTAATTTTCGAATCCAAAGTAATCAAAGCAAATCTACACTTAATGCCTTTGCCCTATGATTTTAATCACCTCAGTATGATGGAAAATGGAATAATGTTTAACTTTATAATTAATTATGACAAGAGTATTTTCTTTTAAAATGCCTACTTTCAAATGTACTCATTCAAAATTATTCAAAAACTAATTTGAAATTAGTAGTGTAGATCAGTATCAAGACTTCTTAAAAGTTAATCTTTTATTTTTTCATCACCCAATCTATAATTTTTTTACAAAGGGAAAGAAAGATGATAATTTCTTTTTAATTATGGCCATCTTACTTGTAATAATGACATTGATTTTCTGCTTCAGAACTGAGTTTACTGTCTTTATCACTAAGAAGTAATGAAAATTCCATTGTGTTTACGATCACATAATTATAGGATTCCAAAGTGGGAAGAGAACTTCAGGATTATCCAGGACAATTCCTACTTTTTCTAGATGAAGAGATCCAAACAAAATCTCTATGTGAGCTAATTTAGGTTATATTTAAACACCTTTCTGCTTTTGTTTTGGGCTTCTGCATATCTTCCACATGTTCTCCAATAGCTCAGTTTTTCAGGAGCTATTTAATCTTATTTCTGAAATGATCGTTATCTTGGGGAAATGAGCCTATAGATTAATCTGCGTCTGTTCCAGGTCCTTTCTAAAGCCTTTTGCAATTATGAAGAAGTCTCTTTCTTCTTCTTAGCCCAAGGAAAACATTTTTTGAGATTATATATATATGATATATATGTAATATGTATATAATTCTAAATATATATATATATATTTATTTAGAATTCCTGAGGGAGGAGCAAAAGGATATTGAGAAGAAAGAGAAGAGAGATAAGAAGAAGAAGGAAAATAAAAAAAACAGTGGATGGAAGGGTAGAAGAGTCCATCACTGAAGTTTTAGTCTTTTCCCAAGAAAACATCATGGTTTGGGTCCTTCTATAAGAAACTGGAAGTCACCACTTATCCTAACAAGCAGAGCGATAAACAAACTGAGAAATCAAAAACCCTCCTTAGTTCTCCAGGGTGAGTGAGGTCACAAGGCAAGCTGCTGCCCCCCAAAATGGAAGAGATTGACAGGCAAATACAGAAAATCACAACTTAAGGGGACAGAAATTCAGTAACTGAAACCTTGTAGGGAAACTTGGATTATAATTGACAGATTGCTGGAGGCTCCGTGTGGGCAAGTCTGAGAGATCAAACTCCAGGGGGACCCAGTATTTGGAGGGCTGGGACCACACTTTTGTGAGTTTTACCTCCTGGAGTTTGCCAGGTTCCAATAGGAAATATCAGATAAGGATCCCCTCATGCTCCCATCACGGGCAGGGGAAAGGAACCATTATGAAATACTCTGGAGTACTCTGCTCTTAATAAGGTCTGCCCTCAGATGAAACTAGTTCAGCAGAGCCTAACCTGCTGGAGTTTTATCAGAGCCTAACTGACTTGGAAGATGGAAAACACCCAACTGCATCACCCTGTACCCTTCCACTGAAGAGAAGGGAAATACCCAACTCCAACCCACACGAGCCCCCCTCTCTCACACAAGGGGGCTGTGATGATCAGTGCTATGGAAGTTCAAGTTGAGAGGCACAAGGACACTCAGAAATCCAGATCTAATCATAGGAATTTACAGCGCTCCCCTTCCCCTGAAACCCTACCAACAAATTACTAGAGGTTAATTTATACTAGTTCCCTTTCCAAATTACTTCATGCTCAGTTAATCATACAGTGTCTACCTCTGCAGGTTGGCTTTTTTCACTTAGTAATATGCATTTAAGGGTCCTCCATGCCTTTTCATAGATTGACAGCTCATTTTCTTTTAGTACTGAATAATGTTCCATTAGATGGATGAACCACAGTTTATTCATCTATTTTTAAGATCTTTTTGTTGTTGTTCTTAATATACAGTGATCTATTAAAGGATATTTTAGTTGCTTCCAAATTTTGGAAATTATGAATAAATCTGTAAACATCCATGTGCAGGTTTGTATGAACATACATTTCCAACTTCTTTAAGAAAAAATCAAAAGCATGATTACTGGATTGTGTAGTAAGAGAATGTTTAGTTTTGTAAGAAACCACCAAACTGTTTTCCAAAGTGGCTGCACTATTTCACTTTCCTACGAGCACCGAGTGAGAGTTCCTGCTTCTCCACATCCTCTCCAGGCTTTGATGTTGTCAGTGTTGTGGATTCTGGCCATTCTAATAGGAGTATAGTGGCACCTCATTGTTGTTTTAATTTGCATTTCCCTAATGACATAGGATGTATGTCACCTTCTCATTGCTTATTTGCCATCTTCATATATATATTTTTGGCAAGGTGTCTGATAAGGTCTTTGGCTCACTTTTTAATCAGTTGTTTATTTTCTTATTTTTGAATTTTAAGAGTTTGTTGTATATTTTGGATAATGGTCCTTTATCAGTTGTGGCTTTTGCAAATATTTTCTCCCAGTCTGTGACTTGTCTTCTCGTTCTCTTGACATTATCTTTCACAGAGCAGAGGATTTTTTTTTTTTTAATTTTACTGAAGTCTAGTTTACCAGTAATTTCTCTCATGGATTGTCTTTTGTATTGTCTCTAATAAGGCATCACAATATCTGAGGTCATCTAGGGTTTCTTCTGTGTTATCTTTAGGAGCTTTATAATTTTCCATTTTACCAGATAAATATTTGAAACAGTAAATGCCTGAGCATTTCTCAAAGTAATGTCAGACACCAAACCACTGATCCAGGAGGCTTAGAGAACACAAAGCAGATAAATGTGAAAAGAACTATATCTACGCATATTACTTTTAAACTACAGAAAGTCAAATATACAAATAAAATCCTGACAGTAGACCCAGCTTGCAAGAAATGTTGAAAGAAGTACTTTAGAGGGGCTTCCCTGGTGGCGCAGTGGTTGAGAGTCCGCCTGCCGATGCAGGGGACACGGGTTCGTGCCCCGGTCCGGGAAGATCCCACATGCCGCGGAGCGGCTGGGCCCGTGAGCCATGGCCGCTGAGCCTGTGCGTCTGGAGCCTGTGCTCCGCAACGTGAGAGGCCACGACAGTGAGAGGCCCGCGTACAGCCAAAAAAAAAAAAAAAAAAAAAGTACGTTAGAGAGAATGAAAATAACATAGGTCAGAAATTCAGATGTCCATAAAGGAAGAGCATTAGAAAAGGGAAAAATGGTAACATAAAACTACTATTATTCTTAATTGATCTAGCATTTAACAGTTTGCTCAAAATAATAATAGAAAAAATGTATTTGACTGCGTAGGCTTGTATATATTTTTATGCTTAGGCATGTTTATGTATATGTAAAATGAAAGACAGTAATGATACAAGGGACAGAAGGGAGGAATTGGAATAACTTTATTACAAGGTGTTCGCACTACCTGTAAAGTAGTGTAGTGTTATTTGAAACTGGACTTGGATAAGTTGTAAAAGAACATTGAACCTCTAGGAAAAACCTTTTTTCCTGCTGAAAAAAGGTTAAAAGAAGTATAACTGATACATTAAGAAAGGGGAGAGAAAATAGAATCATATAAAATGTTCAATTAAAAGCACAAAGGAGAGAAAAGTAGAAGGCAAAAATAAAACTGAGGAACAGGTGCAACAGGTAGAAAACAGTAACCAAAGTGGTAGACACTAATCCACTACTTCAGTAATTACTTTGAACATTAATGGTCTAAACACACCAATTAAAATACAGAGATCGTCAGAGAAGATCAAAAAACAAAACAAAAGCTCTAAGTTATCTACAAGAAAAATGCTTTCCTCATAAAGACAAGATAAACCTGAAACAACATGTTGAACCAGAAAGCAAAAATGTGCTCACAGCACCATGGGGAAATATCAAAAGGAAATAGGAGTCAGTTTGAAAGAATTGGAGAAATCTGGGATAATTTGCGTTTCAAAATAAAGGGTAAGAATAATATATTTTAACTTCTAAATAGGATGGAAATCAATGAATCCATACTCATGGTTGATAAATAAATAAACTGAAAGTTTTGTGAGGAACAAATACTGGCACTGTTTCATAAAGTAAATTCACAAATGAAAATTCTGGTGAATATCACCTTAATCAAGTAATCAAAGTTACCATTGCCAATAATAGGGCAAATCAAAATCATGTATCACCTGGTAAGATGGAGAGAAAAGAATAGCACTTCTATGATATTTCTGATGAAGATAAACAACTTGAATCTATTTATGAGGAAGTATAACACATCCAAATGGTAGATATTCTGCAAAATAACTGGCCTGTAATTTCTAAAACATCAAGGTCACAAAGGTCAAACAAAGAATAAGAAACTGTTCCAGAAGGAAAGCACCTAAAGCAACATGACTAACAAACTAACAGATGATTGTGAACTGGACTTTTTTGTTATTAGAGGACATTATTGGGACATTTGATGAAATTTCACAGGGACTGAGAATTAGATGGTAGTAATTTATCAATGTTTAGTTTCCTGATTTCGATGGTTGCATTGTGGTTATTTAGAAGTCTTCATTTACAGGACATACACACTAAAGTATCTGAGGATAATGGAGCGACAGACTCTGAAACGCTTTAAAAAAGTTATTTTTGGTACATGACTCTTTTTGAATTATGGTTTTCATTGCAGCTCTATTTGCAATAGCCAGGACATGGAAGCAACCTAAGTGTCCATCAACAGATGAATGGATAAAGAAGATGTGGCACATATATACAATGGAATATTACTCAGCCGTAAAAAGAAACGAAATTGAGTTATTTGTAGTGAGGTGGAGGGGCCTAGAGTCTGTCATGCAGAGTGAAGTATGTCAGAAAGAGAAAAACAAATACCGTACGCTAACACATATATATGGAATCTTAAAAAAAAAATACATGGTCACGAAGAACCTAGGGACAAGACAGGAATAAAGACACAGACCTACTAGAGAATGGACTTGAGGATACGGGGAGGGGGAAGGGTAAGCTGGGAGAAAGTGAGAGAGTGGCATGGACATATATACACTACCAAACGTAAAATAGACAGCTAGTGGGAAGCAGCCGCATAGCACAGGGAGATCAGCTCGGGGCTTCGTGACCACCTGGAGGGGTGGGATAGGGAGGGTGGGAGGGAGGGAGACGCAAGAGGGAAGAGATATGGGAACATATGTGTATGTATAGCTGATTCACTTTGTTATAAAGCAGAAACTAACACACCATTGTAAAGCAATTATACTCCAGTAAAGATGTTTAAAAAAAGTTATTTTTAATCTACTTGCACTTTTTTCTGTAAATTTAAATTTATTTCTTAAATATATATATATTTTAAGAGGATGGAATTCAATAGAGAAAAGCTAGATAGAAAAAGGTGAAAAATATTTGCCCCCGCCAGCTCCTATTTTATTATTTTTTAAGTGATTTCTGCATTAGTCACACATTATCCAATACTTAGTGGAACACATACAATTATGGATCATGACAACACAAAATGTAAGAAGGTATCTGCTGTCCCAGTAGATGATGTTATATAAGTCACTGTAGCTCACTCCAGCACATGTATTACATGTGGGCCACAAGTTTGGTGAACCCTCGTGTATATATTTATTAATCTTACTAACCTCAATTTGTCTTATGAGATACTAAAAACCAAAATGTTAAAGGTAAAAAGGAAAATGGAAATGTAGTGTTCATATACATATGACAAAGATACATCCCGGCATATGTGAAAGAAAATTGTCTACTAATGTTTTACTAGGAATGTTTAGTATTATATTGAATTTTAACCTAACGTTTAATATTCGGTCTCCTTGTTTGGGATTAACAGATATACACTACTGTATATAAAGTAGATAACCAAGATGGACCTACTGTGAAGCACAGGGAACTGTACTCAATATCTTGTAATAATCTAAAAGGGAAGAGCATCTGAAAAAGAATATATATATATATATATGAAATGAATACGATTTTATTTTTATTTGAAAATGGATGTCCAGTTTTCCCCAGTACAAGTTATTACAAGTTCACTTTTTTCTACTGACTTGTGATGTTGCTTTTATCATAACCAATAGTTTAATATACACTTGGATCTTCTTTATTTTCTATGTTGTTGTATTAGTCTAAGTATATATTCATGAACCAATGTCTCACTGTGTTTTAGTCATAAAGAGTCTCGAATGATTTAATGTTCTAGGACCTGGCCTCCCTGGTGTGTCCCTTTAGAGTCAAGTGGTCTATAGCTCTAGGAAACACTTGCTGGTGTTCTTACTGAAATACTGTTAGATTTGTAAGTTAACTTACAGAGTGTTGCCATCTTTATATTGTTGAGGCTTCAACATGGTCTTTCCAGTTTTTTTTTAAGTTCACTTTTGTGTCTTTTGAGAGTTTTAATTATTTCTTCATGTACATTTTAGAAATATCCCATTACCTGAAGGCTTGCGATCTTACAAATGAGGTTTCCCCTCCAATACGTCTTATAACTAGTTACACTCTCCACGTCTGGAGGCCTTTAATGTTTGAGTATTACATTTGTATGTTTCTGTTAAATACCTTCTCTATTTCAGCAGGGTCTTTTTTTTTTCTTTTTCTTGACCTGGTGTATTTTTACACAAATTATATAATTTATAAAGAGATTGTTCTATTTTCACCTTTCAAACTCCTACACAAGTCGTTGCTTTCTCTTACCTAATTCTATGGACTAATGTTGGGAGATGCTGGTCCAAGTTTCTCTCTCGAGCTTCTACACATCTTCCTGGTTACATCACAAGCTCTGAGCCCTGACTGCTCCTTACTGGGCTTTGCCTCAGGGTTACTGCAGCAAGAAACTTTGACAGATGAGGTAATACTGTCCTTCTCCGGAACAGAGAGTAGGTTTCCTTCTCATTTACTAGAAAGCAGTAGGTGCCCTAAGTACACCCCGGATGTGTGCAGCACCCATATGGGCCACCCTACACACCTCCCCCCGAGCCCAGGCAAGCGGATGGGTGCAAACGTGATCTTATGCGGCTTGCGGTGCTGCAGAAATAAAATCCTGTGTCTCTGATGCAGAAGTTGTGTCTTTTGCAGCATATATGATGTAACAAGCTAATTTATAAACTTGTACTTTACAGCCTTGTAAGCTTGTGAAATGAAATCTCAGACTCAATAGCTGATATTTTCCAAACAGTCTTAAATAATGAATGGTTGTAGCAGAGAACATTTTAGTTTACTATTTTTAGCAGGAATACCTTACTCAGTGAAATTTTAGGTCTTATATTGATACACACCCACAAGTTAATCACATGATGAAATTATCCATTATCCATTTTTTGGAGTGTTTTTGCTATGAGTGTGTACTGAATTATGCCAATTGGCTTTTCAGCATCTGTAGAATTAATAATAAATTTCATTAAAGTGAAATAATTAGGGCTTCCCTGGTGGCGCAGTGGTTGAGAGTCTGCCTGCCGATGCAGGGGACACGGGTTCTTGCCCCGGTGCGGGAAGATCGCACGTGCCGCGGAGCGGCTGGGCCCGTGAGCCATGGCCGCTGGGCCTGCGCGTCCGGAGCCTGTGCTCCGCAGCGGGAGAGGCCACAACAGTGAGAGGCCCACGTATCGCAAAAAAAAAAAAAAAAAAAAGAAACAATTAATATAATAAATTATGTTGAAATATGTCCTAATGTTGAAGCATTCTGGCACTTCTTAAATAAATTCCACTGGGTATGATGCATTATTCTTAAACGTGCTATTGTATTCTGTTTCCTAATTTATTTAATTTTATCACAAAGATATTCATGAGTGAAATTGGTCTTTAGTTTTATTTTTGGCACAGTCTTATCAGGCTTCAGTATCGATGAACAGAGAAAAATCACTTCTTAAGATGCAAAAAACTATTTTATTTCCTTTACAGATTATAGTGACTAAAAGCACATACGATTTAGGGAGTAAATTATGGCTGAAAGAATAAGGAGAGTGTGAAATACGTTTATTATAACTGCATAATATTGGGTCACCTGCTCAGGAATTTTTATTAAAAAGGCAAGCCAGATCTCTCCTTGTAATGTTGGAGGAAAGTTCTTTTTAAAGTGACTTTTGGAGGTCACCTTAATATCTAGGATAATATAATTTGAAAGAATCATCCCTGTGAGCTGAAAATATCAATCTTGGAGGTGAGAATCCATATCATTTTAAGTCAAGTTGTAAATGACCCCAGAGCATTTTGTCAGAGCAACAATGAAATTTTGATAATCCTTCCGCAATCCTAGCCTTTGAGCTTCTTCCCAACTTCCTTTCCTTCACTCTCTTTTCCTTCTCCCTAACTTGCTAATTCTTTACCCCGCTTTCCCATTCATCTTAGCATCGTGTCATTACCCAAACTACCCCTGACTCAAGTTTCAAGCATCCTGCTCTGTCTTCCACTTGTATCTTCTGAGTACAACTCTAACTTGCTTACATCTCTTAGATCCTACAGTAAAACCAATCCTACAGAATCCCTTTGTCTCTTTTTTCGTGCATGCCCTCATTTTCTTTTTTCCCCCAGTTTAGTTTCCACAGTCCATTTGCATCACCCCTTTGCTTATACACCCAACTGCCTTGCTTCCCTCATCCTTTTAAAGATTAGCTGACAAACACCCCACCTGGGGGAGATCCAGCTTTCTATCTACTCTACAACTAACCTGAATTGCTCAATGTAGTGGAAGAAAGAACCCATGAAACAGAGTGTCCTCATATCAACTTCATGATCACTTACCTTAATTGGGCTTTTAGTACTGCCCAGTGGCCATACATCGTGCCCTTAGTTCCTTTCCTTCCCCACTTCCCTAGGTGGCTTTTCATGCCTTGTTCTTACTGGAGCACCCAACACCCAGTCGCCCTCCCTTACTCTCAACTGATGATCTATTTTCTTGTTTTGTTGAGAAAAGAGAAGAGAACTTTCAAATACTCTGAGCAGTGCTTAGATAGACCCACCTGCTTCCATCTGAGCCTGTCTGCCTTGTCTTTCTGTCTGTCACTGAATGCAGGACAGTCAGCAAAGAAACCAAGCTAGATCTCAGGCTTAGAGCTGCAAGGGTGAGAATTCTGCCAAAGGCAGCCTCCCTCTCCCCGTGAACTAGGTCCCATCCATTTCCATGGCGTCAGTTGCGCTGCTTCCAGAATTCTGAATTCTCTCCTATCTCATCAGTTTCTTCCTCTCTTCCTGATTGTTTTTACCATAATTCACATATTTCATTTATCTTTTAAATCCCTTTACTCGTTATTCCCCTCCAGCTCATCCTTAACAACCAATCCATTTTAAATAATTTTCTTATACTTGTCTCAAATTATTTTCTGTTTTATCTCATTAACATATTCAAAATGAGGCTGTGTCAGAGCCAGCGCACCAGGACAAGCTCGTCACCAGAAACCATTTTGCTAAATTCAGTCTTCCCTGACCTCTCTGAAATATTTGACAGCCTCGATCAGTCCATTCTTCTGGAAACATCTTCTGGACTTGACGCTCCATGCACCCCTGTGTCCTGGCTTTACTCTTCCCATACCGGCTCCCACTTCTCAGCTTTCTTTGCCATTTTCTTCTCACCTCAGTTAGTAACGGGTGTTAGAATGCCTGCCCTGGGCTCCGTACTTGGACTCTTCTCTACGTATACTTCCACCCTCACTGACCTCATTCAACCTCTTTTAAATATCATCTCTACCCTGATGACTGCTACCTTTCAGGGTTCCGTCGGGGGTGGATCAAAGATAGAGAACCTCAGGGAGTTTGAGGTAGTGGATTTTCCCACCTACTGCTCCTGTGGTGTCCCCAGTCACACCTGACGACACTTCCGTGTGTTCTTTGCTCAGATCATGTCGGAGCTCCACTGACTGCTCATTCTTCCACTTCTCACCCTCCAAGCGGGAACAGGTGGCGTCAGCTCCACCCTGACTGTCTGTCTACTCAGAAAAGAAGCATATCTCTTCACCTCCACTGCTACCAGCCTGGAACAGACCACTCTCATCCCTCGCCTGGATCATTGTGTAGTTTACTAATTACTCTCCCTTGTTGTCCTACCGTGAATTCTCAGCACTGATATGATACTTTTAAAACATAAGTCAGATCATGCCATCCTGTGCTCAAAAACTTTTAACAAGTTTCTGTTTCTCTTCTAAAATGTAAAGGCTTTTCCTTGGTGTGCAAGGCTAAGTTACATCATATTTCACTTACTACCTCTGAAATTTTCTTCTTGTTGTAAACTTATATTTTTAAGAATCATTAATATTGATTTGTAGAGTGATAACTCATGTTTTTAACTGGTATACTAAATACTTTGTGACTATTCTCCATTATATATATTCATGTTTACAGTGGGCATTTCTATGTTTCCAGTTTTTTCTTTGTCATAAATTGTCAATTTGTTAAAGACTCGCCATGTATTGAGGTATAATTATGGAGGTTTCTTTACAATTTCTCTAAATTTCAATTGCTCTCAATTGTCATAGATCAAACTCTCTGTTTTCCAGTCCTTCATGAATTGTTCAGCAGATTCCATAATCTTCTGTTGACTTTAAACACATCTGGCCAATTTTTTTAAATTAATTTTTACTGGTGTATAGTTGATTTACAATGTTAGTTTCAGATGTACAGCAAAGTGAGTCAGTTATACATATACAGATATCCACTCTTTTAGATTCATTTCCCATATAGATCATTACAGAGTATTGAGTAGAGTCCCCTGTGCTATACATTAGGTCCTTATTAGTTATCTATTTTATATGCAGTAGTATGTGTATATCAATCCCAATCTCCCAATTTATCCCCCCCCTCTTTCCCCCTTGGCTATCTGGCCAATCTAAAGCTGTATTCCCTTTTCCAGTTCAAAGCTGGGAGTGTATATGTTTAGTATTGGTGCCATATGAAATAAACACAAACCCGGTGGCTTTAAACAACACGTATTTGTAGCTTGCAGTTTTGTAGGCCAGAGTTCGGGTGAGATCTGCTGATTCTTCCATTCTGGGTCTTACAAGGCCAAAATCAAGGTGTTGGCTGGCATGGGTTCTTACACAGAGGTTCTCGGGGAGAATCCACTTCTAAGCCCATTCATGCCATTGGCAGAATTCGCACCCTTGCAGCTCTAGGCCTCAGATCCAGCTTGGTTTCCTTGCTGACTGTCCTGCATTCCTCACCACAATGCCCCCTCCATCTTCAAACCAGCAACGCCTGTTCACAACCTTCTCACACTTCACATCTCTCTAACCTCCACTCATGGTGCATATCTTCTTCTCTAACTGCAGAAAATGCTGTGTTTTTAAGGACTCACCTGATAAGCTTTGGTCTGCTCATACAGTCCAGACTGCTATCCCTATATAACCTCTGTGCCCTTAATTATATATGCAGAATCCTTTTGCCGTATAAAGTAATGTACTCGCAGATTCCAGAGTTTAGGGTGTGGACATCTTTGGGAGGCCCAGAGATTCATGAACCTTCTGAACACAAAGTACATTGACTCTATTCCAAGGTCCCCAGAGGTCTCATCCCATTATAAAATCAATTCAAAGTCCAAAATCTCATTTAAAATCACCAGTTCAAAAGGCTGAAATCTCACCGCCTGAATCGTCTAAATCAGTGGGGGATGAGGGTTTGGATGTAATCCATTCTGAAGCCCAATTCCTCTCCATCTGTGGGCCTGGGATACTAAAGAAACAAGATTTCTGTTCCCCAAATACAATCCCATGATCTAATTTATAGATTAAAAGTATAACTAGAACAGTATGGAGGTTCCTTAAAAAACTAAAAATAGAACTACCATATGACCCAGCAATCCCATTACTGGTCATATACCCTGAGAAAACCATAATTCAAAAAGAGTCATGTAGGGCTTCCCTGGTGGCGCAGTGGTTGAGAGTCCGCCTGCCGATGAAGGGGACACGGGTTCGTGCCCCAGTCCGGGAAGATCCCACATGCCGCGGAGCGGCTGGGCCTGTGAGCCATGGCCGCTGAGCCTGCGCGTCCGGAGCCTGTGCTCCGCAACGGGAGAGGCCACAACAGTGAGAGGCCCGTGTATCACAAAAAAAAAAAAAAAAAGAGTCATGTACCAAAATGTTCATTGCAGCTCTATCTACAATAGCATGGAGATGGAAACAACCTAAGTGTCCATCATCGGATGAATGGATAAAGAAGATGTGGCACATATATACAATGGAATATTACTCAGCCATAAAGAGAAACAAAATTGAGTTATTTGTAGTGAGGTGGATGGACCTAGAGTCTGTCATACAGAGTGAAGTAAGTCAGAAAGAGAAAAACAAATACAGTATGCTAACATATATATATGGAATCTAAAAAAAAAAAAAAAAGTCATGAAGAACCTAGGGGCAAGATGGGAATAAAGACACAGACCTACTAGAGAATGGACTTGAGGGTATGGGGAGGGGGAAGGGTAAGCTGGGACGAAGTGAGAGAGTAGCATGGACTTATATACACTACCAAATGTAAGGTAGATAGCTAGTGGGAAGCAGCCACATAGCACAGGGAGATCAGCTCGGTGCTGTGTGACCACCTAGAGGGGTGGGATAGGGAGGGTGGAAGGGAGGGAGACGGAAGAGGGAAGAGATATGGGGACATATGTATATGTATAACTGATTCACTTTGTTATAAAGCAGAAACTAACACACCATCGTAAAGCAATTATACTCCAATAAAGATGTTAAAAAAAAATTATAACTGACAGCTGCAACAAAGATCAGACCCTTAAGATCATAATGACACAGGAGGTATTCTAGCAGTTTGACAGAATTTTAAAAAATTAAATTAAATTTTAAAAGTTTGTTGGGGAACTAATGTCTTTATTCCAGACTGCCTTTTCAAGGATATGTGTATGGTAAACAGGCTTGGAAGGTAGGGATAGTGTCCTTTGCTGAGCAGAGGGCAGATCTGTCATCCAGTGTAATAACTATTACTGCCTCCAAGCAGTGGGCAGTTTTCTGTGCAGCCCCCTTACAGAAGACCAGGGCTTCCTGAGCTTGGGGTTCCTCACTGTGACGCACCCTCACTGTGTGCAGCAACCCCTGGAATGTCTTAGCATCCTCCTCCTGGGACTTGAGGGCAAGGGGAACCAATGTGAGCATGAAGCTCCTGCTGCATCTGTGTCACAGGTAATAAAGTCCCTTCTCTCTGACCCAGGAACCTTGCCTGTTCAGCCAGCAGCCTCATGGAACAGGTTGTGAACAAAATACAGTCTCACATCCATACAGTTCTTGACAGATTTTGGAAACAAGGATGGGCTGCTGTTTGACACAAGCTTTTGGGAAGAGATGGACAAAGGCCACTTTGGGGCTTGGTTAGGGGATGTGAGAAGGTTCCCCAGGATCCTCTAGCAAATCCTTACCCAAGTGATGGATAAGGGATAGGAGGAGAGGAACCTCACTGTGCTACGTGTCAAAGGGTGTGTGGAGGCCAAGAGGTTGGATTAAAACAATCTGTGGGAATAATTTATTGTTTTGTGTGTGTGTGTGTCTGTGTATATACCTATTTTTTTCATATATTTCATTCATTGGGTTTTCAATCCACTCTCTCTTCCCTCCACACTAATTTTCTAGGATGATCACATCCATATGCACATTTGCCTATTAACAATATGCTTATGCTTATAATCTGTCTATCTATTTATCTGTCTGTCTATCTGTTAAGAGATAAATATATCTTTTATGAGAGAAGCAAAACCCTTTTGTCTGTAATAATAGAATCCAGATGGTAATGATCTGGGGTTTTGAAGAGAGTTATTAATATAGTCATTCATTTGGGGCATTGATATTTTTTGTCTTTTTTCTTCTTGCCCATGTAGAATACCATTTATGTATCAAAAGTATCCACAAAACAATATCATATATGGTCAGTTATGCTATCAAGCTTGTTTTATACACAATTTGTTACAGCACAACTGATATCTTAGGAAACAATTTGAGCATTAATATGAATTTCATGATCACTTACATGCAGTTTTATCCATGAGAAACTAGGTGAAAACAGGAACCCAGCCACATGGGAATCCACAAATCCCACACTTAGACACAAACCTCAAAATCCACCAGCTGCCCTTTTGTCTGTAGTAATGGAAACTAGAAGGTAATGAAATTCTGGCATCTTGCAGAAGGATGTTAATATAGGGAAGAAATAATCCATATGCTTTTTCCAGCTCAGGGTAACTTAGCCATATTGCTTTCCTCAGTATTATGCTGCATTAGTTCACCTTGAAAAGAGATATTCTGGCCACTTTAGAGCTTCTAGGGTTTAATGCTTTGCTTATGTCTAATGCCTCTCGCTATTCATGGAATGCATTGTTATTGAAATACACAAGATATGAAGTAGATTTTACTTCATCAAAATGCATTGTCCTTACTTTCAAAGGAAAAAAAAAAAATGTTAGAGCTCTATGGCTTTACCCCAAAAAGAAAAAGTGTTAAAACTGACCTTTGGGTATGCACAGTGGCATTTAGATTATTATATTACGATTAAAAGGAACTCTAATTTCAGTTCTTTTCAGTTTACTCTGGGACCCTGGCCTTTTTTTTATTATTATTTTTTTTTTTTTAATTTTTTATTTTATTTTGTGGTACGCGGGCCTCTCACTGCTGCGGCCTCTCCCGTTGCAGAGCACAGGCTCCGGACGCGCAGGCTCAGCGGCCATGGCTCGCGGGCCCAGCCGCTCCGCGGCATGTGGGATCTTCCCGGACTGGGGCACGAACCCGTGTCCCCTGCATCGGCAGGCGGACTCTCAACCACTGCGCCACCAGGGAAGCCCCCTGACCTTTTTTTAATATTAGTAGTATAATACTTTCAGAAAGGAAAAATATTAGCTGCCTTGAGCTTGTTAGTGACTATCCAATATAAGATGTCACCTGCTGGCTCATTCTCTTTTCACCTGGGAGTACAGCTTGTAACAGAGTTTTTATTGATCTTATGAAAGAATAAGTGTAAGTACATGAAATAGCTATGTTCAGTTCCACATATCTTATGAAACTGGAATAAAGGCATATATATTGTACAGTGGTGCATCTAACACCTAGAACACTATCTGCTACATAGAATGCATCAGCTTTTATTAAATCAGTCAGTTAAGACATATTTGTCCAAGCACAGTCATAGAGAATCAATAGGTTCCTGCTTGAACAGTTTGCTGCAGCTGAACAGGATTCTGTGTGTGGCATCCAGGAAACCAACAGCTGTTTGCTTTAAGAAAACAGTGGGAATGATGTCACCAAGATGGTGATATAAGTTGTTCTTGACTTCCTGCCCCCTGACTAAAAGAACAACTAACAGCTATGCCCGACAAGACAGCACTGAGAGAACCTAGAACACAGGTGTGAGGCTGAGGCACCCCCTGCACCACAGAAATCAAGACAGACTGTGTTGTAAAGGTTAGACGAGTGGCTACACACTGACCGCATTGCCCCGCCCCCAGGCCAGGGCAGCACCAGGTGGACAGGTCTCCCCGCACCTTGGGCTCCTCCATTGGGAAAAGAGAGCCCAGGGGGAACAACCAGCCCCCCAGCACTGTGTTTCCCTTTGAGGGAGCCCCTACTCTGGCCTCACTCCATGGGGACTGGAGGGGAATCTGTGGGGCTCAACCACTGGGAGTCTGACTGATGGAGGAGGGGGAGGGGCTTGCAACCAGCACAGGGGTCTTGGCAGATCTTCACCCCAATGAGTTCTGTCGTCAAAGTGCGCCACCAACGTGGTTCTGCAGATGAGCAAAGCCACCGATTAGGGTCGCTACTTGGGGACTACAATTATGAACTCATTCTGCCTTGAACACACATATACACAGAGTGAAAGGATGGAAAAAGACATTTCAAGCAAATGGTAATGAAAAAAAAAGCAGGGGTAACTATGCTCATAACAAACAAAATAAAAAACAAAATATACTTTAAAAATGGTAAAAAGAGATAAAGAAGGTCATTACATAATGGTAAAGGGGTCTGGCCATCAAGAAGATATAACAACTGTAAATATTGATTTGACCAACATTAGAGCACATAAATATATAAAGCAAAAGCTAACAGAGCTAAAAAGGAGAAATAAACTGTATTACAATGACAGTTGGAGACTTTAAGACCTCACTCTCGACAATGGGTAAACCATCCAGGTAGAGAATCTATAAGGAAGCAGCAGCTTTGAACACTATAAACCTCATGAACCTAACAGACGTAAACAGAATATTCTATCCAACAACAGCAGAACAGAACACACCTTCTTCTCAAATGCTCATAAAACATTTTCTAGGATAGAGCATATATCAGACCACAAAACAAGTCTAAGAAAACAGAAAGACTGAAATTATACCAAGTATCTTATCTGACAACACTGGTAGGAAACTAGAAGTCAATAACAAGAGGAACCCTGGAAAACTCACAAATACATGAAAATTAAACATTCTCCTGAACAACCAATGGATCAAAGAAGAAATTAAAGGAGAAATTTAAGAAGTTTATTGAGGCAAATGAAAGTGAAAACCAGAATTTATGGGATGCAACAAAAGCAGTTTTTAGAGGGACAACATAGCAATGAATACCTACAAAAAGAAGCAAAAAAGATCCTAAATAAGCAACCTAACTCTATGCCTTAAGGAACTAGAGAAAGAGGAACAAGATGAGCTCAAAGTTAGTAGAAGGAAGGAAATAATAAAAATTAGAGCAGAACTAAATGAAATAGAGCACAGAAAAGCAATAAAAAATGTTAACCAAACTAAGCATTGTTTCTGTGAAAAGATAAGAAAACATGGACAAATCATTAGTTAGCCAAACCAAGGAATAAAGAGAAAGAGCTCAGATCAACAAAGTTATAAATGAAGAAGGAGATATAACTGGTATCACAGAAATACAAGGGATCATAAGAGGCTACTGTGAACAACTTTATACCAACAAACTGGACAACCTAGAAGAAATGGAAAATTATTAGAAACATACAGTTTAGCAAGACTGAATCAGAAAGAAATAAAAAATCTGAATAGACCAATGACTAGAAAGGAGATTGAATCTGTAATCAAAAATCTCCCAAAAAAGAAAAGCCTAGAACCAGATGACCTCACTGGTGAATTTTACCAAATATTTAAAGAAGAATTAACACCAGTCTTTCTCAGATTCTTCCAGAAAATCAAAGAGAAGGAAACACTCCAAACTTTTACAAGGCCAGCATTACCCTAATACCAAAGCCAGATAAGGACACTACTAGAAAAGAGGGATTCAATATCCCTCACAAATATAGATGCAAAAATTCTCAACAAAATATTAACGAACTGAATTTGGTACAAGTATCTGTCAGGCAGGTGTTTTTAAATCTCCTCTGCCATATTCCTCACCAGAAGTCATTCATTCAGTAAATGCCCAAATCCCTCATGACGTGGAACTGAAATATCTTCTTAATAATGATCATAAGTAGAATCTCACTGCTCAGGGTTTACATCTGATTGATTTTGGTGTGTGGGAGGGAAGGCATTCTGAGAATCATTCCGTTATATGAACAGTCCACAAATACTCCTAAATATTTTTAAAAAGTTACCAGACCCTTCAGGAAATTTCTCTTTCCAAATTAAAACTCCCTCCTTCTAGCATTACTCTTAAGAAAGAAGTTTATATTTTTAGAAATACAATTTTTAGCAAAACAATTGGTTTCTGCAAGTCTTTCAGTTTATTTAGAGGTACCTTAGGACATGGCACAGAACTGCATAATGCATAGGTCAAGTCAGTCTACCCATCCAGCCAGCCAGCTTTCCATGTATCCACTCATCCACCCAGCAACCTACTTCTTCTCTTTCTTGCACTGTTCCACAAAGATCCTCAGGTCTGATTTATTATCAATAAGTCAAACAGCGAACAGAGCAGGGGTTTCAACTCCTTTGAGTTTTACATAATCTCAGTTCCTAGGATGGCACCTCAATTATCTGTACACCGAAAAGTGTATACAGACATGGGGTGTTAAGTGCACTGTTCACTGCCACATTTATGTAATAATCCAGATCTCACTGGTAAACTTGTTACAGATCTAGAAGGAAAACAAATTACATGCATATCCACATATATCACCTAAAATCCTAAGACTCATATTGTAGTATATTTCATTCAATGATTTTTGCTGGAGATGTGCTTTTATAAATTTTATCCTATGATGTGTAATATTACACTGACTTCATTATAGTCACTATTATTTTTACATATGCTTATTATTAAAGCTAATATTTACTGCAGACTTAGAGTTTACAAGATTTTTTCCTAGAAAGTGTGACCTTTTGTCTCTCAGTCCCCATGTGGCCTCTGTGATGCAGGTCAGGATAACTGATGTCAGAGGCAGGGCAGCATTGAGGCCAAAAGCCTGGGATCTGGAGCCAGGCTCCACTGTGCACCAGCTGTGTGCCCTTGGGCAAGGTCTCCAAATCTCTGTGCCTCAGTTCCTTCATAGGTAAATAGAAAAATACTTCAAATGGTTGTTATGAAGGTAAAATTAATATTTCTAAATATAGCTAAAGCCGAACATATAGCTAGCTTCAGTAAATGTCTATTAAATAAAATAAATGCTTTTAAGATCACAGCTAAGAAGTGAGGGAGCTAGAATTCAATTAAGATTAACTTATTTATAAAGTGTCAAAAACACAAATAAATGCAGATAACTATGATGAAGGATTTTTAAATCAAATGAAATTATAGTAACCAGAATAATTAGATTTAGCAGTATGGTGATGTGTATTATGTTTTAATTTATAAATACATACACTTTTAAAAATCTACTTTCCTTTGAAATCTTAGTATTTTGCTCAATTTATTTGTAAATGTGCATGGTTTTATTTTCCTATATTCATTCTCATTTGAGGGTAGATGTATCATGTCAGTTCTTACCAACTCGGTTTTCCCCCCTCTCAGCTTAGTGGCTGGTATAATTACCTCTCACGTCTTCCCCTCAAATACCGGTGGAAATTCCCAGCTGCTAGCCAAGTCCAGTAAAAAAAAAGTCTTTCATCTAGTTTAATCCATAGTCCTGAAATAGGATCATCTTAACCATTGTTCTTTCCTTTACTCAGCATAGGTGTACAAGAAAATCTCTAATCCATATCCTGCACTGCAAGCAGGACATATATTATTTCAATACTACCCTGGTCAGGTTATATGGAGTTGCTACATGCTCCCAAATGCATTGCAAAAAGGCTTTTCCTCCTGAACATAACTTATCCCCGTAGTGTCTGGCGCTTAGAAGGCAATCATTTATCAAGTGATGAACAAGAATTTAATTTTCAAAATGGTTAAAGAAACATTTTTTAAATCACCAATTGGGATAGGACAGGGGCAGTGGGTGGAGGGTGGCATCCTGCCTCACCTGGACCTTCCTTCTCACTTTCAGGAAGCCGGGCTTATCATGTTCCAGGAATGGCCAGGGCATGGCGGCTTCCAGATCGTCCTTCCTAATTCTAGTTCATCCACTTTAAATTCATGAAAGTTCCTCGCAATTTTGGTACTAGTGTTTTTTTCCCTAAATCTTAGTTCTGTATATCATTGTGAAGTTTGAACACGTGACATCTGTAGAGGTATGTTAGTGGGTGGGTCTGGAGAAGCTGCGAAGAACACAACATTTTTCAACGTGCACAACTCGAATTTAACATTGAACTCTTGATTTGGGCCAAAATAACATATTCCGTTAGATGAATACCCATGCCAGCTTATTTTGATGGATAAATGTATTATGCATGCAAAGGCAGTTTTGGTCTTTAATAATAATACGTTAGATATTTTATTCATATGTTGGGGGAAATTTCCTTACGATATAGAAAAAAACAGAGTCCACTGGTTTGAAGGATAATAATGATAGAGATTCTGGTGGTAGAACAGGGCAACCAGCATTTTTTGAATTGCTCTAAAATGTTTAAAATCGCACTTGAGAAAATAAAATGAAAACAAAGCCAAAATACTTTAGTACGGAAATTGTAAAACACATGGATTAAAATTAAAGCCCTCTCTCACAGGCTTGGTGGGAGGTTACAGTCCCCCAGGGGAAATTCCTGCTTCTCAAAATAGCAAGTGTGCCTTGGGTGAGAGGCTGTCCTGACAGCACAGAGGGCAGAGACACTTAATGGTTCTCTTTGCAAAATTTCACAGGGCTGCTCATCTCTTACTTAAAAGCTACTGACTAGGCCTCTGCCTTGCACAAGGGCTAATTCTTTGTTCAATTGCATTAGCCCAGTAAATCTGGAGAGTAGATGGTCAGCCACCTGGATCCACAGACACAGTCGGATTGAATCCCAGCAACCTCTGCAGAGCTCAGCCTTAAACTGCAGGGGAAGTAACCGAAATGGACACTTAGCAATCTCAATGAAAATGTCCATGGAATATTTTCCTCACAATGTTCAGATATCCACAAACACAGAGAAGTTTCATTTGAAGCATATGAAAAAGTATGCAGTATTTTTATCTTAAAAAATCTACATAGACATTTCAAACGATTTTCCATTTAAGCTTATGTTTATGTAGATTAATGTAGACATACTTGAAGCTGAACACATACTTCCTCTTCCTACTCTTTACCATTGAGTATAATTTCTCTTTGCCCTTATTATTTTAATTTTTTAAGAGAAAAAACTAGTATTTAATTTTTCAATGTTCTTGAGAGATGATTGACAAATAAAAATTGTATAATTTAAGTGTATGACATGCTGAATTGATGACGTATACATTGTGAAATGATCACCACAATCAAGTTAATTAACATATCCATCCCATCACCTCAGATAATAACCTGTGTGTGTGTAAGAACACTTGAGACTTACTCTCTCAGCAAATTTCAGGTATATAATACTTTATTATTACCTATAGTCACCGTGCTGGACATTTGGTCTCCAGAACTTATCATGTAACTGGAAGTTTGTACTCTGATCAACACCTCCCTTTTTCCCCACTTCAAAGCCCCTGCTAAGCACCATTCCTTTCTCTGTTCCTGTGAATTCATCATTTTTAGATCCCACATATAGTTGAAATCATGCAATATTTGTCTGTCTGTATCTGGCTTATTTCACTTAGCATAATGTCTTCCAAGGTCATCCATGTTGTGGCTAATGCCAAGATTTCCTTCTTTTTAAAGGCTGAATTAATATTCCGTTGTTCTCAGCCCTTTTACTTTTTTTTTTTTTTTTTGCTGTACGCGGGCCTCTCACTGTTGTGGCCTCTCCCGTTGCGGAGCACAGGCTCCGGACGCGCAGGCTCAGTGGCCATGGCTCACGGGCCCAGCCGCTCCGTGGCATGTGGGATCTTCCCGGACTGGGGCACAAACCCGTGTCCCCTGCATCGGCAGGCGGACTCTCAACCACTGCACCACCAGGGAAGCCCCCCTTTTACTTTTTTATTTTAATTTTTTTATTGAAGTATAGTTGATTTACAATGCTGTGTTAATTTCTGCTATACAGAAAAGTGATTCAGTTATACATATATATGTATACATTCTTTATCATATTCTTTTCCATTCTGGTTTATAACAGGATATTGAATAGAGTTCCCTGTGCCATACGGTAGGACCTCATTGTTTTTCCATATAATAGTTTGCATCTGCTAATCCCAAACTCCCACTCCATTCTTCCCACACTCCCCCTCCCCCTTGGCAACCATAAGTCTGTTCTCTGTGTCTGAGTCTGTTTCTGTTTCATAGCTACGTTCATTTGTGTCATATTTTAGATTCCACATATGAGTGATATCATATGATATTTGTCCTCCTCTTTCTGACTTACTTCACTTAGTATGATACTCTCTAGGTCCATCCATGTAGCTGCAATGGCATTATTTCATTCTTTTTTATGGCTGAGTAATATGCTATTATATATATATACACCAGATCTTCTTTATCCATTCATCTTTCCATGGACAGTTAGGTTATTTCCACGTCTTGGCTATTGTAAACAGTGCTACAGTGAACATTGGGGTGCATGTATCTTTTCAAACTGTGGTTTTCTCCAAATATATGCCCAAGAGTGGGATTGCAGGATCATATGGTAGCTCTATTTTTAGCTTTTTGAGGAACCTCCATACTGTTCTCTATAGTGGCTGCACCAATTTACATTCCCACGGACAGTATAGGAGGGTTCCCTTTTCTCCACACCCTCTCCAACATTTATTATTTGTAGACTTTTTGGTGATGGCCATTCTGACTGGTGTGAGGTGATACCTCATTGTAGTTTTGATTTTTAGGCCTTTTATATTCATTGTTTGAGCCCCTTTTATAGGCTAGAGATACAACCAATTATTTGACTACCCATTATTCATCAAAATGAAGCCCAGTGTTGGGTTAGTAGCAGTGTGCCTTAATCAGGTGACATTAGGACAAAAACAGGGAATATTAGATAATAAATTAAGTAAAAATGAGAGATTTAGAAGGATGAATATACAGAGAGAGAAAAAAATGGCTATTGCAAGGATTATAGGGTCTCAGATTCTTCATCATGACAGTGTTTCTTTCCTGCTTGCAAGTTTTACAATTACTTCCTCTTGCTTTTGTATGGTCATTATGCAAAGATTTTCAAATTGTTTCGGAAACAGACATGTCCTAGAGGGGTTTCCCCAAGCTCTCACAGGTGCTCTCGTGGACTATGGGACCCTCACTCTAGATTCATCCATTTTTAAGTTACTGATCATTTAGAAGTCTACTTAAAAAAAAAAAGAATTGAAAGTAACAATCTTTTAGTGATGTCAGTACACTCATAGCAAAATCAGATACAAACTAATCTTTCTGGTATCTACCACTCACTAAAATAACTAGACTAAGAACAGGAACTGTGTTACCACATTATTGATTTATGAGAATAAAATTGAAGTAGATAGAAGAAGAGTGTGTGTGTGTGTGTGTGTGTGTGTGTGTGTGTGTGCATCTCTATGTTTTACATGTAAAGCCAACAGTCTTCAACGAGGTTAAGCAAATTTGAAGTATATCTATAAAAATGCTACAAATTATTTTGGATTTCATATAAAGAGTCAACTGGTCTATCGAATCTTCTTGGGGTGATGGATCCTTTCACTAATCTCGTAAAATTAGTGTATTTTATTCCATTAAAAAAGGAACATGAGGGCTTCCCTGGTGGTGCAGTGGTTGAGAGTCCGCCTGCCGATGCAGGGGACATGGGTTCGTGCCCCGGTCCGGGAGGATCCCACATGCCGCGGAGCGGCTGGGCCCGTGAGCCATGGCCGCAGAGCCTGCGCGTCCGGAGCCTGTGCTCCGCAGCGGGAGGGACCACAACAGTGAGAGGCCCGCGTACCGCAAAAAAAAAAAAAAAAGGAACATGAAGAAATTTTATATGTAATTTCAGGGGTTCACAGCCCATGAAGTTCGTCCATAAATTACCTCTGAGTCCACTGATCCCAGGTTAAGATGCACAATAATTGAGAAAATTTATAGAAAATAATCTGGAATATTTTCTGATTTACTAGTCCAAGCCGGGAAGGATGTCTTTGAGCTGACATCCTGATATTTGTCTTACGGTCATGTCCCCAGCACCTCCTCAATAACGGGCAAAGTGATGGAGGACCATTTATTGTCCAACTGATTACAGAGTTTGGTCTCCACATCTGCTCCTGATTCTCAGGGGTTTCCTCATCAGCCTGCAGTACCCTACTCCTGCCCCTGCCAGAAATCTTGTGGGTCAGCATACTATCCTCACTGCCAGAATTCTGTGGAATTTACCCTAGGTTAGTCAGCTTGACAATGCAAAGGAGAGCTAGAAGCAGATCTCCTACCAGAGTAACCATATTAACTCGTAAGTTAGCCTACACACTCCATGGATGTTGACAGAAGATGTTAGACTGCTGGTTCAGCCACAACAGACTCTTTACTCACAGAAGGAAAATAGTAGGAATGTCAGCATAATCCCACTTGTTCCTTGGGCTCCGAATCCCACAGGATGATTAAGGGGGAGCCCTCATGTGCATTGAGTCCACCATGGGAGAGGATCCTGCGCTGAAGGAACCCACTGTGATAATCCCCCAAATAGCGTGGGATGCTATGTAATACAGCCCTCACCTCCACAAACCGTCTTAAGAAGTGGCTACCTGAGCGAACTGGAGGTCACAGACTTGACATCTCTGCACACTCAGCACCATATAGACACATGCAAGGTCTGTAGCAGACGTCTCCCAACAACATCATGTAATGAAACGTATCAGTATTTGGAAGCTTTACATTTGCAGTGAACTGACATATTTTGGTGACCAATCCATGACATTACACGATTATGCACAAGTAATAAAACTACTCAAAGTGCAAAATAGATCAACAAATTTTAATGTGACAGGGTATAAAAAGCTCTTTCCTGTGTTTCCGATTGTCCCATAAATTACCTTACAATATTACTTGAGGTTCTACTTTTTCTACAATATGTTTTTTTCTCAAGAATAAATGGATAACTTACATTTTCACATAGCACTAGCTGATCAGTCATTTGGGACAGTTGAATACACAGATTGTTTTTAATAGAAGGCCTACTCTCGCTCCTTAAAGTCGACATAAATCTTTGAATAGAGTGAAAACACTTATATCTTCTTTTAGTACAAACGGGACACTACAGAATATAAAAGTGAACTGGTTACAAGCTTGTAGGTCTGGACAAAAGATAGGGTGGTAAGAGATGGAGAAACTTTTCATCATGCAGAGAGTATCTAGATAATATCTGGTGTATATACATCGTGGAGGACGATGCAAGAATTCCAAGCGTTGGACCAGAAGTACACACAGCAACATATGTCTTACAGACTTTGTGCCCAATGAACAAAAATTAAGCA
The DNA here is from genome assembly GCF_963455315.2 of Globicephala melas. Lineage (NCBI taxonomy): Eukaryota > Metazoa > Chordata > Mammalia > Artiodactyla > Delphinidae > Globicephala > Globicephala melas. The sequence continues at coordinate 110,945,406 of NC_083319.1, read as the reverse complement.
GCAGAAAGAAATATATGATGCAGTACCAATTATGAAACCCAAAGATGTATGCTCACATGGTAATTTCACTCCTAGGCATTCATCCAAAGAAATGAAAACATGTGTCTACATAAAATGTTACAGAAAAATGTTCATAGCAGCATTATTCATAGTATTTCAGAACGGAAAACACTGAAATATTCATCAATGTTCTATAGCAGAGGAAACAAATATTCAATTAAGTTGATGAGCCAAAGAATATATATATTATTTATAATTATAGAGTCAATAACCCATGGGAACATAAATGGAAATATTCAGGTAGATGGCTCTGAGAGTGCGGCTGGTAGTTGCAAGTGAGGTTTTCACAGAAAAATATATTTCATTTGTAAATTTGATACTTAAAAAATGTTTGATGTTTTATTTAATTATAATGTTAGAAATGTCTTTTAAAATAAGATTAGATATTTCACTAGAGTATTGAACAATAATTCTTCCTTCTATATGTCAGGAAAATAGACAAATATCTTTCAAGAAAACTTTTTTTAAAAAATTTATTTGTTTTATTTGTTTATTTTTGGCTGCATTGGGTTTTCGTTGCTGTGCACCGGCTTTCTCTAGCTGCAGCGAGCGGGTGCTACTCTTTGTTGAGGTGCACAGGCTTCTCATTGTGGTGGCTTCTCTTGTCGCGGAGCACGGGCTCTAGGCGCACAGGTTTCAGTAGTTGTGGCACACAGGCTTCAGTAGTTGTGGCATGTGGGATTCAGTAGTTGTGGCTCGCGGGCTCTAGAGCACAAGCTCAGTAGTTGTGGTGCACAGGCTTAGTTACTCCGTGGCATGTGGGATCTTCCCGGACCAGGGCTCGAACCCATGTCCCCTGCATTGGCAGGCGGATCCTTAACCACTGCACCACCAAGGAAGCCCCCAAGAAAACTTATTTAGGTATTTTTTCCAGTGCAAGTTGTTTAAGAGAGGGTACACTTAACCCTTATCACGCATTATCTGTAGTTGTATCAACGTGATTATAGTAGCTACAGTATTGGCTTTTGATCATCAGAAATCTTTATACCCTGTGCATCGTACTTTGTGTATAAAATTACAGCATTTTGGAAAGAAGGCCCACAAGATAAGTCCTTATGTAGTTATCTTTTATCTGTGTAGAAAAACGACTTTCTTTTCCTCCAGCTTCAAACACACACATTTTGAAAATATGTTTCCAAGGAATATTCATAATGATATAACTCTCATTGACTTTCAGGGAGATTTCAATTTTTATGTAGGTTATAATTTTAACCTTGGTTTATCTATTTCTATAAAGAAAAGCAAATATATTTTTATTTCTAATTTATGCTGTTTTGCTGAGTTTTTAATAAAAGTCACTGAAAATGTGTAGGTTTCATATAAATGTCTATACTTATTTTTATAAAGTGTATACTTTTATGTTTAACTGGTAGAGTGGAACAATTTTCAAGTACTTCTGTCCACTTTGTAATCTCTGAAGAAGTTCTCAAGTACATATCAAAACAAAATCAATTTCCACAGGTTCAATATTTGATTAGGTTCCTTAGGTAAGGCTGCATTATCATTAAAAGATCCTGTTAATATCCGGGTATTTTATTCAATCTAATTCAGTGTTCTGTGCAGCAATTCAAATAGGAAGCAATAGAAAAGGATCATTTAAATTTGCGATTAATTTTTAATTGATCTGATAAGGCTACATTTTGATTCTCTGTTACAACAAAAATATTAACATGTCTTTGAGAAACAAAAGTAAACCTTCATTTGCATCAGGAACTACTTATTTTACATAACAAATACTCATTGAACGTGAATAAGCAGTAATAAAAACGAGCCTGGTATCTGGAAATTACTAGTTGGCTTATTACTCTTTTATGTGTGCGTGTGTTTTTCCTGACTGAGAACATAGCTTAATTGCTCTATAAACTTCAGAGGGTTTAAAAACTTGACGTAAAATTAAATGAGATAAAAATGTATGCTAAGTAAAGTGTCATTTTACTGCACCATTTTTTGTTTGTTTGTTTTGTTTTGCTTTGTTTTTTGAGAGGAGAAATAAAAGGTCAGAATGATTAAAGTTTTATAGCAACTCAAATTCAAGATGACACAGTGTTTTTCTAGAAGTTTTTATACTTCCCTGGACTCAGTAAAATGTGAATCAGAATTAAGAAAACAGAGCAATGAGAAAACTGAGAAGTTTCACGGAGGAGCTGAGTTCAGTGCCCGCCCCTGACTGCAGTCATGGCTCTTCCTCTCGAGCTGTGCCCCTCAGTCTTCTACCTTGTACAGGACGGAGTCTGTCAGACTTTTAGAGCACCTTCTCATAGGAGCAACCGTATTTTTTATAAAACTAAGTGATGGAATTATAGCAAATTATCTCAATTCATAAATTCTACAATTATGTGTGTTTTCGGCAATGATTGACATAGCAGACGTTCATCGTAAGTAAGATTGGATGTGGACGATGGATATAGTCTACTAACCATGCTTCCACAGTTAAAAAAAAAAAACAGTGATGGTATAATTTAAGTTACTTTGAATCCATTCTTACTACTAAGTGAAACAAATCTGTCCATCCTATATACATTTCACCACTCATTCCCATCATGGCTGGAATTTTTATTTGAGAGAATAAAAGCTCATCTCATTATCAGTGGTTTCACCACTGCACCACTCTGAGGCCCTACAGGACAATAAAAGCAAAAAGAAACTGCCGTTCTTTTACTCTACAAAGGACTAATTTGTGAAGTTGACACGTAGGATAAAGAAGGCAAATGTTGTCACCCAACACAGGCTCTTCCCTTTCTTCCTCATTTCACCAAACCCAAATCCTGTGTAGTCTCTCATCTCCCTTTGCATGTCCATATCCTGTAGAGGAAGCTGATCTCATACATCTCCTTGGAAGCAAGATCTGAGATGACCTCAGACCCCTGCAAAAAAATCAGTATGGACCAGGGCTTATCACAGGTGGAGGTCTGCTGGCCAGCTTCTAGAGAAGGATTCCTCATCCTTAAAGTGACGCACATAAGAGAGAGCCTGTTGTTTTTGACTTGGCGTGTTTCCTGTTTCTAGCTGTTGTCTTGTCAGGATGTTTAGCCTAGAGATGCTGCATCCATATTCATGGATGACCAAGCCTAAGGAAAGAGCTGACACCCTGAGGGTCACAACACCAGGAAGATGTAAAGGTCTCGGGTCCCTGGAGGCATCACTTAACTAATAACTAAATTCTGCAGCCACCTTATTGCCAAGCTTCTTGTCCCAGGTGATAGCACATGTCCTTACTGCTTATGCTAGGGTCCCCAAACCCCGGGCCGTGGACCGGTACCGGTCCGCTGCCAGTTAGGAACTGGGCCGCACAGCAGGAGTATAGTCACCTCTCCTTCATTCACTCGTTCATTTGAATAGACTATAGAAATAAGACGTGTACGAATATGGCATGACTCTGTATTTTAAGGAGCAGATACACACATAGAGTGTCTCAGGTACATTGATGGATAAATAAATAGGGCAGAGTGGAGACAGAGATGTCCAGTCTATTTTCTCTAACCAAATTCCCCATCTGCTAATGCAGTGTATTTGGCCTCCTTGCCTAGCTTCAGTTCTGTTTTCAACCAGATTGGTATTTGCAGTCACAGTTTGGGTATCCTTTCTCTTCAACTTGATACTGAGAGTATATAAATGGCAAACTGTTACTGGAAATGATTAAGGAAACAGAATCAAAAGCTTTAAAAAGTATCCATTCCCTTTAACCCAGGAATTCTGTTTTACTGGGAATTTACCCTAGGGATTTATCAGGCTGTCAAAGCATTTACAAGCCTATTGATGGAACAAAATGCAACAATAGAAGTGCTCAATAACAGGTGCTTTGTTAACCAATTCCACCATAGAAATATGAGAAAATAACATGTAGTCATTCAAAGCCTTGTTTTAGAAACACAAGTTATATTTAATAAGGTTAAATGAAAAGCAGCAGTTAAAAAAAGAGGATTACCTTGTGATCATACAGGTACATAAGAAAAAAAGACAAAAAGAAAATAGAGAATCACAGCTTACTGGGGGCAGAAACCAGAAATAGCCAAGAGAATATTGGAGAACAAAATTGGAGTACTGATACTAGATGAACTTAAAGACTTATGAAGATATATGTGTATATATATTTTTTATGTTTTATAAAAATTAACTCAAAATGGATTACATTATTTAGAATTCTCCAACGAAACAGAACCAAAAGAAGAGAGAAAGAGTTACTATGAGAAGTGTGCTCCTGCGGTTCTGGAGGCTAGAAGTCCCCAGATGAGCCGAGTGGATTGAATGAGACCCTCCCACAAATTTCTTTACTCAGTCTACTAATTTAAATGTTAATCTCATTCAAAAACACCCTCAAAGAAACACCCAGAATGTTGTTGATCAGATATCTGGGCACAGTCTGGACTGGTCAAGTTCACACGTAAAGTTTTCATCACATTGATCATAGAGTTAAATATAAAATGTAAAACTGTAAAACTCCTAGAAGATAAATGGGAGAAAATCTCCGGTGACCTTGGGTTTGGTGCTGTCTTAAGACACAATCAAAAAAGAATAATCCATGAAAGAAAAAGACAAGTGTACTTCATTAAAATTGAAAACGGTTCTGTGAGAGACACTATGAACAATATCAAATGACAAGCTGCAGGTGGAAGGAAGTATTTGCCAAAGCATATCTGATAATATTATATCCAAAATTCAAATTAAGAAACAAATTTTAAAAATGAACACAGGATCTGGGCATCTAATCCACACGATATACAGATGGCAAATAAACACATAAAGTATGCTCAACATCATAAGTCATTAAAGAATTGCTAATTAAAACACAGTGAGATACCACTACCCACCTATTAGAATGGTGAAAATCCAAAACACTGAAAACATCAACCACTAACAGGGATGTGGTGCGAGAGGAACTGTCATTCGTTAGTGGTGGAAGCGCCAAGTGGTACAGTCACCTTGGAAGAGAGTTTTGCAGTTCTTATAAAGCTAAACGTCACTTTACCATACAGTCCAGTGATCATGTTCCTTAATATTTACCCAAAGAGCTAAAAAAGTTTGAACCCACACAAACGTCTGCCTAGGAGTGTTTATAGCAGCTTCATAATTGTATAAACCTGGAAGAAACCCAGGTGTATTTCAATGGGTGAACGGATCAACAAAGTGTGGTCCATTTATACAATGGAATATTAATCAGCAACAAAACATAATGAGGTAACAGGCCACCAGAGGACATGCAGGAAGCTTAAAGGCACATTGCTACGTGCAAGAAGCCAGTCTGAAACTGTGTGATTCCAGTTTCATGACATTCTGGAAAAGGCCAGATTATAGAGTCAGTAAAAAGATTATTGGTTGCTAAGGATTCAGGAGGAGGAAAAATTTTTAGGGCAGAGATAGCTGAGCATTGCTGGATCCTTCTCTAGTTCTCTCTCAAATATTGATGTTCTTCAGCATTCACAGTCCCTCTTTCTTACTATAGAATATGGTATTACTTAGAATATACTTATATGCAGAGTATAATACATATATTCTATAATACTTACCATAATGACAAAATTATAGTAATGAAGTCGAAATTAGTAGGTACCAGGGGGTAGGAAGGGTTGAAAGCATGGTGGAAGTAGACGTGGCCAAGAAAAAGGGGCAAGAAGCATTCTTGTGGTGATGGAAATGGTCTGTATCTTGAATGTATCAAAATCAATTCTGACGTTGATACTGTTTTATAGTTTTGCAAGGTGTTTCCGTAGATAGAAGCTAGATAAAGTGGGCACGGGGTCTCTGCATTGTTTCTTACACCTGCCTGTGAATCTCTAATTATCTTAGAAGAAAAATATAATAATTTAAGAAAAGTTGAAGTAACTGAAGTATTTGTTGTTGAAAGGAAGAAAATGACTTAGCAGTAGCAAAATAAATCATCTTTTATTTATTCTAGAAAAATCTTCAAGAATTGTCCCATTGATCAGCTTCTAACTGAGTGGAGAATGAATAGGTAGATTTGGCCTTGTGTTCTGTGCATTCCTGGGGAACAGACACTGCACAAGAGGATGGGGGCAGGGGTGGTGGCAACAAAATGTGATAAATAATTTAATGGAGCAGGTTTTCCTACCTGCCACCAATGGTTGGGGGGTCTTGGGAGAACGAGTGATGTGCATTAGGAAAGGGCTTCGTGGGTCTGGGGGAGCAGAGAATTCTGCACGTTGAGTGGAGTTCTGAGGTAGCTGGGAGGTCCACGGACCCCAAAACTGGACACAAACCATCAGTACATGGAGCCTCCTCCAGAGACATTTGTGAGTGAAGTGAGCGGACACTTCAAGCAGATGACACCACTGAGAGCTCTCAGTATTCACATGCAGCCTATAAATTACCGTTTAGTTTATTTAGTACATTTTATGGTTCACTTTTTATAATAACAAAATATAATATGCTGAAAGAATATTTCTCGATTTCACACAGTCCCAGGAGTTCTGCGAACTACTTGAAAATATTCCATGAAGACAATTTTCTGAGAAATATTTATGAAAATAGAGTGATATAAGTATTTTATATATTTTAGTAGAGGGTGAACATTGAAAAGCCTCTGATATTTTTTCCTCATTTTTATTTTCCACATTCCTGGAATTGTCCAAAATGCAGGGCCAGAATTTACTACTATAAATCTTAAATGGCTTGATGACAAGCGACAACATAGTTCAAAAAATATTTGTATAGATTAGCCCATGGGTTACCTGTGGATTTCAGTACGCCTAGTGAATCTCCCTGCAATTAAGTAAACAATATAGTAATTTTAAATTTTTATTTAATTAAACATTGTACTGAGGCAGTATTTATTGAATCCCCTTGGCACTAAGTTCTTAAAGTTACATTTTTACATTTTTAGTTGTAACATATACTGTGATTGAAATTGTAATATAAAATGCATCTACTTGGTTTTCTCGAAGCAACAAACTAGAATGTGCTATACGAGCAAATTGAATTCAATTAAACAAGTGGAAAGTATGGTTGAATCATCTCATAGTTTTAATTTTTTAGTTTCCATTTTGGGCCAGCTGTTTGTTCTCGGTGAGACATTCTACACAGTAGGATCGTGGTGATGGCTAATGAAAGTTTAAATTCAGATGATACCTCCATCAAGAATTATGAAGCTGGTCATCTAAATGTTTCAAATTGTGCCAAAAATACTATATTAAAAATGCAGGATCAAGTTCTGAATTGGGTATCTCATGCTTTGAATCACAATGAAAGTTTTGTATGTGGTCTATATGGAACTGTTCAGTTTTATATGAAGTTTAAACTTTCTGAATTATCTTCCAAATTTATATTACATCTCCCTAAATAATTGTAAATACTCTAAAAATTGTTTAGATTTATATTAGTCAAATTCAAAAAAAGCGTGTAAACTTATTTAGACAATAATAAAACTATATATTTAAAAAAATATATATATATAGTGGAAAGATGAGGAAAAAGAAGTAAAAATAAAAAAGAGGAATTCAGCCAAGGAGGCGGCAGGAATAAAGGCGACATAGACTTTGTTCTGATAAAGTTTACGTGCCACAGGCAATAAATAAGTGAAAAATGTAATTTGGGGTGGTAAACTGCATAAGAAAGATAAAAGCGTATCTTGGGTGGAGCAGACATGTAAGCTGGGAGCTGAATGATAATAAACAAATGAGCAGATAATATTTGGGGAGTTTTCCAGGTAAGATAGTACGTGCACAAGTTCTGAGACTGGAACAGGCAAATGCGGTTTGGACAGTAAACCGGGAGGACAAGAGTCCCGGATAAATTCCAAAACGCATGCGGGGAGCAGATTTTTCACTCTAAAATAATAGGTTTGTTCTCCATAGTGGCTGTATCAATTTACATTCCCACCAACAGTGCAGGAGGGTTCCCTTTTCACCACACCCTTTCAAGCATTTATTGTTTCTAGATTTTTTGATAATGGCCATCCTGACCTGTGTGAGGTGATACCTCATTGTGTTGGGGTTCTTTTGCGGTACGCGGGCCTCTCACTGTTGTGGCCTCTCCCGCTGCGGAGCACAGGCTCCGGACGCGCAGGCCCAGCGGCCATGGCTCACGGGCCCAGCCGCTCCGCGGCATGTGGGATCTTCCCAGACCCGGGCACGAACCCGTGTCCCCTGCATCGGCAGGCGGACTCCCAACCACTGCGCCACCAGGGAAGCCCCCCTCATTGCGGTTTTGATTTGCATTTCTCTAATAATTAGTGTTGTTGAGTGGCTTTTCATGTGCCTCGTGGCCATCTGTATGTCTTTTTTGGTGAAATGTTTATTTAGGTCTTCTACCCATTTTTTAATTGGATTGTTTGTTTTTTTGATATTGAGCTCCATGAACTGTTTGTATATTTTGGAGATTAATCCTTTGTTGTTTCACTTTCAAGTACTTTCTCCCATTCTGAGGGTTGTCTTTTTGTCTTGTTTATGGTTTCCTTTGCTGTGCAAAAGTTTTTAAGTTTAATTAGGTCCCATTTGTTTATTTTTGTTTTTATTTTCATTACTCTAATGTATGGGACAAAAAAGATCTTGCTGTGGTTTATGTCAAAGAGTGTTCTTCCTATGTTTTCCACTAAGAGTTTCATAGTGTCTGGCCTTTCATTTAGGTCTTTAATCCATTTGGAGTTTGTTTTTGTGTATGGTGTTAGGGAGTGTTCTAATTTCATTCTTTTACATGTAGCTGTCCAGTTTTCCCAGCACCATTTATTAAAGAGGCTGTCTTTTCTCCATTGTATGTTCTTGCCTCTTTTGTCGTAAATTAGTTGACAGTATGTGCGTGGTACGGAGGTTCCTTAAAAAACTAAAAATAGAACTACCATATAACCCAGCAATCCCACTACTGGGCATATAGCCTGAGAAAACCATAATTCAAAAAGATACATGTACCACAATGTTCACTGCAGCACTATTTACAATAGCCAGGACATGGAAGCAATCTAAGTGTCCGCTGACAGATGAATGGATAAAGAAGATGTGGCACAGTTATACAGTGGAATATTTCTCAGCCATAAAAACAAATGAAATTGAGTTATTTGTAGTGAGGTGGATGGACCTAGAGTCTGTCATACAGAGTGAAGTAAGTCAGAAAGAGAAAAACAAATACCATATGCTAACACACATGTATGGAATCTAAAGAACCTAGGGGCAGGACAGGAATAAAGACACAGACGTAGAGAATGGACTTGAGGACAAGGGGAGGGGGAAGGGTAAGCTGGGACAAAGTGAGAGAGTGGCATGGACATATATACACTACCAAATGTAAAATGAATAGCTAGTGGGAAGCAGCCACGTAGCACAGAGAGATCAGCTAGGTGATTTGTGACCACCTAGAGGGGTGGGATAGGGTGGGTGGGAGGGAGACGCAAGCGGGAGGGGATATGGGGATGTATATATACGTATAGCTGATTCACTTTGTTGTACAGCAGAAACTAACACAGTATTGTGAAGCAATTATACTCCAATAAAGATCTATTAAGAAAACTTAAAAATACAAAAAAATAAAATAAAATGAAATAATAGGTTTGGATTATAGTCTAAGCATTCTCCCAAGCCATTAAAATCTGTATTTTATCATGATCTGGTTTGCTTGTTAAAATGATCTCTCTTGCTGCTGCCTGGGAAGTGATGTGTAAGGAGAGACACAGGTGTGTGATGTGAAGTGAGGGAGGGACCATGAGGGTCCAGACGGGAAGGGGAGGGACTGTATATGTGAGAGCAGCCAGGGAGGTGGGGGGATGCAGGAAACATGATTTCACGTGATTAATCAGAAGACACAGTGACTACCTCTAAATGGAACTTCAGATATTAAAGTTTTAAACTGCCATACATTGAGTTGATTTAATCCAGGTATTTTCATAATATAGAAAACTTAGGAACTTGCTACCTTTTCGGGGGAGAAGATTAAAACTGTATGTCTAGTTTCTACCTTCTCTTCCAAATGCCAGTGAATTATCCAGGGTTCCTGGCTTACTGTAACTTCCACGACAAGGAAATTGTGCACATTGAATATACCCAATTGAAGTATGCAGAGCAATGCATTTAAGGATGTTGTATGTGTGTGTTGTAAATAGTTTAAAGGAAAGAAAGAAAAGCGTGAGTAGGACAAAATCTCTCTTTTAAGCCCCTTGTGCTAATCTATACTTTCATTATACGTTCATGCTCCCTTAAATCCATATGGGGAAAAGCATTGTACTAAGTCTATTTCCCAGATATATTTGGGGTGCAGTGGCGAATAAGCTGACATTACCATGCACATTGTGACTTCAGTTACTACAAAAGTGTCAGCCTATTTTTAAGACCAAAGGGATTTTCTATTATTGAAAGGACGAAATCAGAAACAGAGCAGTTAAGTGATTTTGCACAGGTCACAACCCAAGTTAATTGGATATTTGGTGCTAGAACCACAATGACTGATCCTTGAAATACATCACCGTGAGCTCATGTCCTCTTAGAAAATAAAGCAAATAATTCTTCAAATGACATATATTTTTAGCTCTCTATTTTTTGTCTTTGTTTTTAGTCAGCTTTATGGCGGTGTAATTTACATACAATAAAATATATCCAGTTTAGCCGTACAGACCAGTGAGTTTCTAGAAATGTTTCCATCACCACAGTCAACTATGAAACAATTGCATCACCCCCCGCCACAAAAGCTCTCTGTTACCTCCCTCACCATCAGTCTTAGACAACCACTTACTTACTTTCCATAAATGTAGATTTATTTTGTCTTTTCTGGAATTTCATATAAAGGAACTATAGATTGTTTACTCTTCTGTTTTTAATCTAGCTGTTTTCACTCAGCATATTAATTTTGATATTAATTCTTGTTATTGCATACATCACACTTCTTATATTGCTGAGTGTTTTTCCAGTATACAGCTGTATGAAAATTTGTTTATTCATTCATCTGAGGTTGGACGTTTGAGATAGTGTCATTTTTACTAGTTTCATCAATAAAGTTGCAGAGAAGTATCATTTACAAGTCTCTGTATGCATGTATATTATGATGTTTTCTTGGGTAAATACCTAGCAGTAGGATTGCTGGGTTTATATGCTCAGTTTATGTTTAACTTCATAAGAAACTGTCCAATTGTTTATACAATAATACACTCCTGATAAAAGTACATGAAAGTTCCAGCTACCTTACAGTTTTGCAAATACTAGTTATTGCCAGTCTTTTTAATTTTAAGCATTGTAATGGGTATATAGTAGTACCACATTTTTGCTTGCATTTCCCTGATGATATAGAGTTCGCATATGCTTATTGGCCATTTGTACACCTTTTTTGTAAAGTGTCTTTTTAAATATTTTTCTTTTCCTTGTTAGTATTGAATTGTAAGGGTTCTTGGTATTTTTTTGATACAAGTTCTTAGACATATGAATTGTGAATATTTTTTCTAATCTCTGGATTGCCTTCTAATTTTTCTAATAATATCTTTTATTTTTTAATTTTTTAATTGAAATATAGTTGACTTAAAATGTGTTAATTTCCACGGTGCAGCAAGGTGATTTGGTTATACATATATATACATTCTTTTAAAAATTATTTTTCATTATGGTTTATCACAGGATATTGTATATTGTTCCCTGTGCTGTACAGTAGGACCTTTCTGTTTATCCATTCTATACATAATAGTTTGCATCTGCTAGTCCCAAACTCCCAATACAGCCCACTCCCTCCCGCCTGCCCCTTGGCAACCACAGGTGTGTTCTCTGTGTCTGTGAATCTGTTTCTGTTTTGTAGATAAGTTCATTTATGTCATACCATAGTTTCCACGTGTAAGTGATGTTGTACGATATTTGTCTTTCTCTTTCAGACTTACTTTGATAATCTCTAGGGCCATCCATGTAGCTACAAATGATGCCACTATTTGTTCTTTTTTTTGGCTGAGTAGTATTCCATCATGTATGTGTGTGTGTGTATATCTATGTGTGTGTGTGTATGTATATATATATATATATATATATATATATATATATATATATATATACACCACATCTTCTTTATCCATTCATCTGTCAATGGACATTTACGTTGTTTCCATGTCTTGGCTATCATAAATAGTGCTGCTATGAACATAGGGGTGCATGTATCTTTTTGAATTAGAGTTTTGTCTGGATATATGCCCAGGAGTGGGATTGCTGGATCATATGGTAACTCTGTTTTTAGTTTTTTAAGGAACCTCCATACTGTTCTCCATAGTGGCTGCACCAATTTACATTCCCACCAACAGTGTAAGAGGGTTCGCTTTTCTTCACACCCTCTCCAGCACTTATTATTTGTAGACTTTTTGGTGATGGCCATTCTGACGGATGTGAGGTGATACCTCACTGTAGTTTTGATTTGCATTTCTCTAACAATTAGCAATGTTGAACATCTTTTTATGTGTCTATTGTCCATCTGTATGTCTTCTTTGGAGAAATGTCTATTTAGGTCTTCTGCCCATTTTTTAATTGAGTAGTTTAACTTTTTGTTACTGAGCTGTATGAACTGTTTGTATATTTTGGATATTAAGCCCTTGTCAGTCACGTCATTTGCAAATATTTTCTCCCAGTCCATAGGTTGTCTTTTCATTTTGTTTATGGTTTCCTTTGCTGTGAAAAAAAAACAAAAAACTTGTAAGTTTGATTTGGTTCCATTTGTTTGTTTTTGCTCTATTTCTATTGCCTTGGTAAACTGACCTAAGAAAACATTGGTAGGATTTATGTCAGAGAAAGTTTTGCCTGTGTTCTCTTCTGGGAGTTTCATGGTGTCGTGTCTTATATTTAAGTCTTTAAGCCATTTTGAGTTTATTTTTGTGTATGCTGTGAGGGTGTGTTCTAACTTCATTGATACACATGCAACTGTCCAACTTTCCCAACACCACATACTGGAGAGACTGTCTTTTCTCCACTGTAATTCTTGCTTTATTGTGTGGGTTTATTTCTGGGCTCTCTATTCTGTTCCCTTGATCCATATGTCCGTTTTTGTGCCAATACCACGTGTTTTGACTACCTTAGCTTTGTAGGATTGTCTGAAGTCTGGGAGGGTTATGTCTCCCGCTTTGTTCTTTTTCCTCAGGATTGCTTTTGCAGTTCTGGGTCTTTTATGCTTCCATATAAATGTTCTAGTTCTGTGAAAAATGTCATGGGTAATTTGACAGGGATCACATTAAATCTGTAGATTGCTTTGGGTACTGTGGCCATTTTAACAATATTAATTCTTCCAATCCAAGAGCGTGGTACATTTTCCATGTCTTTCAATCATCTTCCATTTCCTTTAGCAATGTTTTATAGTTCTCAGCATATGAGTCTTTCACCTCCTTGGTCAGGATTTCTAATGTTTTTTTAAAGAGAAGTTTATAACTGTGATAAATTCCAAAAAAAAATTTTAATTGTATAGTTCATTATATGATATAATTGCCTAGCCTATCTGAGAAAATTTTGCTAGCTCATATTTCAAAGATTTTCTCCTATGATTTCTTCTAGAAATTTAAAAATTTTGTCTCTATGTTGAGTCCATGGTCCACTTCATGACAATCTTGTATCAATAAATGGTTTGAGAGAAGGGTAGAGGTTCATTCTTTTTATATGATATACAGATGTTCTAGTACTATGTGTTGAAATATTATCATGGACTATTAAATTATCTTAGCACACTTTTAAAAGTCAAATATCCATACATGTGTGAGTTTATTTCTGGACTCTGTTCAGTTACGTATGTCTATATGTCTATCCTTTTATCAATTCCAAACTATATTTATTACTGTTCATTTATAGCATATCTTGAAATAATGCAATTCCTCCAACTTCTTTCTTTTTCAGAGTTGTTTGTGATCTTCCAGTTCCCTTGAGTAATTATAGATATTTTTAAATCAGCTTGTTTATTTCTCCAAAAACCTTCTGTTGGGATTTTAATTGGGCTTGCATTGAATCTGTAGATCAAGTGGGGAGAATTGACATCTTAACTATATTGAGTCTTCTAATTCATGAACGCTGCTAATCTCTCTCAAGTTTTTAGGTCTTCTTTAATTTCTCTCAACAAAGTCTTTTTTAAATACATAGGTATGGTGGATATTTTTTTTAATTTATCTTTAAGTATTTTATTTTTTGATGCCACTATACACATTTTTCTTTTTTAATTTCATCTTCCAATTTTTTTGAGGAATGACTTTATATATTGCGTCTGTATCATGTCCTTGTTGGATTTGCTTCCAGCTTTTGGTGGCCTTTGTGTAAATTTATTAGAATTGTCTGTGCATATAATTATAGACACAATTACCTCTTTTTTCCCAATTTTTACATATTTTATTTCTTTGCATGCCTTACTGCCCTATTTAGGACCTCCAGGGCACCATTAATTATAAATGGAGAAAATGTACATCCTAGCTTTTTCTTGATCTTAGGAGGAAACACACCAAAAGGGGGTTTAACTGTGTTGGCAACATGTTATTTTAAAATTTACTTGATGAATACATGGCATGCTTTCTCTTATTATTCATTATGTCTTTTATGTCTCAAATACTGTGTTACAATTAAAATATCAGTAAAGTAGGACACATCATTCAAGGTAAACACTTATATTTAGTTTGCAAACCTAAGTTGTCTAAATAAGGAAAGTCTAGGGCCTTCTTTGGGACTTAATTTGCATAAGCACTGCTCTACTTTTGAGAAATAAAAGCTTGCACGGATAAATGGATGGTTTTGCCTAATTTGAATACTGCTAAGGTTAAAGGGATGCTATCTTAAATGGATTTGGAAATTCACCATAAAGCAGAACACAGGAGCATGAGTGAGGAGGTGAGAGGATTCTAATAGGTGACCTGGTGCAGTGTTAGAGATTTTTCTCCTTCCCTGATGCAGTCCTAGGGCAAAGCCCTCCAAAGAGTGGCTCACCCAGCAGCTGGTCTTGGAGAGCTCAATGGGGGTCAATCTAGCGAGCTCCCATCTTAAGACAAAGAAGGGGCACTTACTGAATTAATGACCTAAGAATGCTTGTAGTATCAAGAGACATGAGGCTAATTAGGGGAAGTTTAAAAGTAATTATTGAGGACATCACTGAAAGCTGCTGCAACCAAGTGCAGAAAATGCTACCAGGAATCGATGTGGTGTCCACTGAGCAGCAAAGGACCAGCCACGTGAAGCACACAGGGCACGTGGTCGTTCGTGATCAGCCTCTAGAATATCTGTATGATACTGACTCTTACCCTTTTACAGAGGAGGGACTGAAGCAGGACACGGGTCGGATGTCTGTGCAAATAGGAAGCCGGGAGTGCAGGACCCTCGGCCTCTTATTCCCAACATTACTGTCCTGAGTGACTCCGTTTCATTCCTCAGACCTCTGCTTTATAACTGCATTACTTTTCAGGTACCTTCATCATGTACTATGGCTTTTATATCATTTATATGCAGATCATTCTTAGATACCTGTCTTCTCTCCAGGAGTTTCTCTCCACAATTCCTGCACATTAATTGCCCTTACTGGACAATAATAGGCATCTAAATTGATTAATTCCATACACTCCAACCCCGCTTCTTTCCTAGAATTCTCCATTTAGTAAATGATACCACAAGTTACACATTAGTGCAGACTAAATGCTAAGACCATTCTTGATATATTTCTCTCTGTCTCTATCTCTCTCTGTCTCCCTCTCTTTGTCTGTCTCGCTCATATACCATATCAGGAAAACCCTATTTGTATGTGTTCCTTTATTATTTCTCTCTCTCCTTTCCCTCGAGTTAAGAACTCCATAAAGGTATGGATATAGACTATTTTTTCATCACTTTAGCTAAAACATGATATTGCTTCCATATTACAGGCTCTCAATAAACATGTTGAATGGAAAAATCACATTGTGGGTAAATGATCCCAAGCTCGATGCCCTTTCACGCTCCTGTGTTTCATAGAGAAGCTGCTAATAGGAGCCGCTGTGCTTGGAACCAGGAACGAAAGCAGGAACCATCAAGGAACATGAAGGTCCCTGCAAGTAAGGATGGGCTGAGGTGGGGGCAGCCGTGAGGAACCACCATGAATCTTGTAGGAGAATCGGCAGAAAGAATAGAAAACATTACCCTGTTCCCGTGTTAACATGCGAATATCGAAGTGGAATGTAAAGTCTCTAGAGATGGCTCAGTATGCCATGAGTTTTTCCTTTTATGCAATCGTTCTTATACTTCAGCGAAGAATTATTATAGTAAAAGGTAAGACATCCTATCCTCCACATGACAACGGACTCATCACAGATGTGTATTTTTTCCTGATGATGTTTCTTATAGGGTCTTCGCTCTTCCTCCCTTTCACAATTAAATCCTGGATTAATTTAGTGGATGGAGAGCTCAGTGTTGCCTTATCTATTCTGCTTCTAGAAGACAGATAATAGGAAAGGCCATTGCGTCTGGAGTGGTAACTAAGATGCTGTCAAAGGCTATAAATCAATTTGAATCATTTGATTTATTTTAGGGAAGAGGGTATTCTGTCACTACACAGCACATTCTCAGCTTCACCTCCCCTCCAAGCAATTGGCTAGCATTGTATTGTTCTCCCCAAGGTGAGCATAAATATTTAGGATGGATAGATAGATACATACATACATATATACAAACAAAGATAAGATTGGTTGATTTCTGATATCCTTGTATAGAAGCAATTACTTCCTCCAGACTGTCCAAATATGCACATACGGATATATATTTTTTAACATCTTTATTGGAGTATAATTGCTTTACATTGTTGTGTTAGTTGCTGCTGTATAACAAAGTGAATCAGCTATACGTATACATATATCCCCATATCCCCTCCCTCTTGCATCTCCCTCCCACCCTCCCTATCCCACGCATCTGAGTGGTCACAAAGCACTGAGCTGATCTCCCTGTGCTATGTGGCTGCTTCCCACTACCTACCTGTTTTATATTTGGTAGTGTATATATGTCCATGCCACTCTCCCACTTCGTCCCAGCTTACCCTTCCCCCTTCCTGTGTCCTCACATCCAAGCTCTACATCTGCGTCTGTTCCCTCCTGCCCCTAGGTTCTTCAGAACCATTTTTTAAATTAGATTCCATGTATATGTATTAGCATACGGTATTTGTTTTTCTCTTTCTGACTTAACTCTGTATGACAGACTCTACGTCCATCCACCTCACTACAAATAACTCAGTTTTGTTTCCTTTTATGGCTGAGTAATATTCCATTGTATATCTGTGCCACATCTTCTTTATCCATTCATCTGTCCATGGACACTTACATTGCTTCCATGTCCTGGCTATTGTAAATAGAGCTGCAGTGAACATTGCGGTACATGAATCTTTTCGAATTATGTTTTTCTCAGGGTATATGCCCAGTAGTGGGGTTGCTGGGTTGTATGTTAGTTTTAGTTTTAGTTTTTTAAGGAACCTCCATACTGTTCTCCATAGTGGCTGTATCACTTTACATTCCCACAAACAGTACATAAGGGATCCCTTTGCTCCACACCCTCTCCAGCATTTATTGTTTTTAGATTTTTTGATGATGGCCATTCTGACCGGTGTGAGGTGATACCTCATTGTAGTTTTGATTTGCATTTCTCTAATGATTAGTGATGTTGAGCATCCTTTCATGTGTTTGTTGGCAATCTGTATATCTTTTAGAAGAGATGTCTATTTAGGTCTTCTGCCCATTTTTTTGGACTGGGTTGTTTGTTTTTTTCATATTGAGCTGCATGGGCTGCTTGTATATTTTGGAGATTAATGCTTTGTCCGTTGCTTCATTTGCAAATATTTTATCGCATTCTGAGGGTTGCCTTTTCATCTTGTTTATGGTTTCCTTTGCTGTGCACAAGCTTTAAGTTTAATTAGGTCCCATTTGTTTATTTTTGTTTTTATTTCTATTCCTCTAGGAGGTGGGTCAAAAAGGATCTTGCTGTGATTTATGTCATAGAGTGTCCTGCCTATGTTTTCCTCTAAGAGTTTGATAGTGTCTGGCCTTACATTTAGGTCTTTACCATTTTGAGTTTATTTTTCTGTATGATGTTACTGAGCATTCTAATTTCATTCTTTACATGTAGCTGTCCAGTTTTCCTAGCACCATTATTGAAGAGGCTGTCTTTTCTCCGTTGTATATTCTTGCCTCCTTTATCAAAAATAATGTGACCATATGTGTGTGGGTTTATCTCTCGGCTTTCTATCCTGTTCCATTGATCTATATTTCTGTTTTTTTGCCAGTTCTGTACTGTCTTGATTACTGTAGCTTTGTAGTATAGTCTGAAGTCCGGGAGCCTGATTCCTTCAGCTCTGTTTTTCTTTCTCAAGATTGGTTTGGCTATTCAGAGCCTTTTATGTTTCCATACAGATTGTGAATTTTTTTGTTCCAGTACTGTGAAAAATGCCATTGGAAGTTTGATAGGGATTGCATTGAATCTGTAGATTGCTTTGGATAGTATAGTCATTTTCACAATGTTGATTCTTCCCATGAAAGAACATGGTATACCTCTCCATCTATTTATATCATCTTTAATTGTTTTCATCAGTGTCTTATAGTTTTCTGCATACAGGTCTTCTGTCTCCTTAGGTAAGTTTATTCCTAGGTATTTAATTGTTTTTGTTGCAATGGTAAATGGGAGTGTTTCCTTAATTTCTCTTTCAGATTTTTCATCATTAGTGTATAGGGTGCAAGAGATTTCTGTGCATTAGTTTTGTACCCTGCTACTTTACCAAATTCATTGATTAGCTCTAGTAGTTTTCTGGTAGCATCTTTAGGATTCTCTGTGTATAGTATCATGTCATCTGAAAACAGTGACAGATTTACTTCTTCTTTTCCAATTTGGATTCCTTTTATTTCTTTTTCTTCTCTGATTACTGTGCCTAAAACTTCCAAAACTATGTTGAATAATAGTGGTGAGAGTGGACAACCTTGTCTTGTTCCTGATCTTAGCGGAAATGGTTTCAGTTTTTCACCATTGAAAACAATGTTGGCTGTGGGTTTGTCATATATGGCCTTTATTATTTTGAGATAACTTCCCTCTACGCCTACTTTCTGGAGGGTTTTCATCATAAATGGGTGCTGAATTTTGTCAAAAGCCTTTTCTGCATCTATTGAGATCATCGTATGGTTTTTCTCCTTCAATTTGTTAATATGATTTTTCACATTGATAGATTTGTATATTTTGAAGAATCCTTGCATTGCTAGGATAAACCCCACTGATCATGGTGTATGATCCTTTTAATGTGCTGTTGGATTCTGTTTGCTAGTATTTTGTTGAGGATTTTTGCATCTATGTTCATCAGTGATATTGGCCTATAGTTTTCTTTCTTTGTGACATCTTTGTCTGGTTTTGGGATCAAGGTGATGGGGGCCTCATAGAATGAGTTTGGGAGTGTTCCTCTTGCTATATTTTGAAGGAGTTGAGAAGGATAGGTGTTAGCTCTTCTCTAAATGTTTGATAGAATTCACCTGTGAAGCCATCTGGTCCTGGGCTTTTGTTTGTTGGAAGATTTGTACATAGTCTCAATTTCAGTGCTTGTGATTGGTCTGTTTATATTTTCTATTTCTTCCTGGTTCAGTCTCAGCACGTTGTACATTTCTAAGAATTTGTCCATTTCTTCCAGGTTGTCAATTTTATTGGCATATAGTTGCTTGTAGTAATCGCTCATGTTCCTTTGTATTTCTGCAGTGTCAGTTGTTACTTCTCCTTTTTCATTTCTAATTCTATTGATTTGAGTCTTCTCCCTTTTTTTCTTGATGAGTCTGGCTAATGGTTTATCAATTTTGTTTATCTTCTCAAAGAACCAGCTTTTAGTTTTATTGAGCTTTGCTATTGTTTCCTTCATTTCTTTTTCATTTATTTCTGATCTGATATTTATGATTTCTTTCCTTCTGCTAACTATGGGGTTTTTTTGTTCTTTCTCTAATTGCTTTACATGTAAGGTTAGTTTGTTTATTTGAAATTTTTCTTGTTTCTTTAGGTAAGATTGTATGGCTATAATCTTGCCTCTTAGAACTGCTCTTGCTGCATCCCATAGGTTTTGGGTCGTCGTGTTTTCATTGTCATTTGTTTCTAGGTATTTTTTGATTTCCTCTTTGATTTCTTCAGTGATCTCTTGGTTATTAAATAGTGTATTGTTTAGCCTCCATGCGTTTGTATTTATTTACAGATTTTCTTCCTGTAATTGATATCTAGTCTCATAATATTGTGGTCAGAAAAGATACTTGATATGGTATCAATTTTCTTAAATTTACCAAGGCTTGATTTATGACCCAAGATAGGTGCTATCCTGGAGAATGTTTCATGCGCACTTGAGAAGAAAGTGTATTCTGTTTTTTTTTGGATGGAATGTCATATAAATATCAATTAAGTCCCTCTTGTTTAATGTATCATTTAAAGTTTGTGTTTCCTTATTTATTTTCATTTTGGATGATCTGTCCATTGGTGAAAGTGGAGTGTTAAAGTCCCCTACTATGATTGTGTTACTGTCAATTTCCCCTGTTATGGCTGTTAACATTTGCTTTATGTATTGCGGTGCTCCTATGTTGGGTACATAAATATATTTAAAATTGTTATATCATCCTCTTGGATTGATCCCTTGATCGTTATGTAGTGTCCTTTTTTCCTCTGGTAATAGTCTTTATTTTAAAGTCTATTTTATCTGATATGAGAATTGCTACTCCAGCTTTCTTTTGATTTCCATTTGTATGGAATATCTTTTTCCATCCCCTCACTTTCAGTCTGTATGTGTCCCTAGGTCTGAAGTGGGTCTCTTGTAGACAGCATATATACAGGTCTTGTTTTTGTATCCATTCATCCAGTCTCTGTCTTTTGGTTGGAGCATTTAATCCATTTACATTTAAGGTAATTATCGATATGTATGTTCCTGTTACCATTTTCTTAATTGTTTGGGGTTTATTATTGTAGGCCGTTTCCTACTTTTGTGTTTCCTGCCTAGATAAGTTCCTTTAGCATTTGTTGTAAAGCTGGTTTGGTGCTGCTGAATTGTCTTAACTTTTGCTTTTCTGTAAAGATTTTTATTTCTCTGTCAAAATGAATGAAATCCTTGCTGGGTAGAGTAATCTTCGTTGTAGGTTTTTCCCTTTCATCACTTTAAATATGTCCTGCCACTCCCTTCTGGCTTGCAGAGTTTCTGCTGAAAGATCAGCTGTTAACCTTATGGGGATTCCCTTGTGTGTTATTTGTTGCTTTTCCCTTGCTCCTTTTAATATTTTTTCTTTGTATTTAATTTTTGATAGTTTGATTAATATGTGTCTTGACATTTTTCTCCTTTGATTTATCCTGTATGGGACTCTCTGTACTTCCTGGAATTGATTAACTATTTTCTTTCCCATATTAGGGAAGTTTTCAACTATAATCTCTTCAAATATTTTCTCAGTCCCTTTCTTTTTCTCTTCTTCTGGGACCCCGCTAAGTCAAATGTTGGTGCGTTTAATGTTGTCCCAGAGGTCTCTGAGACTGTCCTCAATTCTTTTCATTCTTTTTTCTTTATTCTGCTCTGCAGTAGTTATTTCCACTATTTTATCTTCCAGGTCACTTCTCTGTTCTTCTGCCTCAGTTATTCTGCTATTGATCCCTTCTAGAGAATTTTTAATTTCATATATTGTGTTTTTCATCAGTGTTTGTTTGCTCTTTAGTTCTTCTAGGTCCTTGTATTTTCTCCATTCTATTTCCAAGATTTTAGATCATCTTTACTATCATTAGTCTGAATTCTTTTTCAGGTAGACTGCCTATTTCCTCTTCATTTGTTAGGTCTGGTGGGTTTTTACCTTCCTCCTTCATCTGCTGTGTGTTTCTCTGTCTTCTCATTTTGCTTAACTTACTGTGTTTGGGGTCTGCTTTTTGCAGGCTACAGGTTCGTAGTTCCCGTTGTTTTTGGTGTCTGTCCCCAGTGGCTAAGGTTGGTTCAGTGGGTTGTGTAGACTTCCTGGTGGAGGGGACTAGTGCCTGTGTTTTGGTGGATGAGGCTGGATCTTGTCTTTATGGTGGGCAGGACCACATCTGATGGTGGGTTTTGGGGTTTCTGTGACCTTATTATAGTTTAGACAGCCTCTCTGCTAATGGGTGGTGTTGTGTTCCTGTGTTGCTAGTTGTTTGGCATAGGGTTTTCAGCACTGTAGGTTGCTGGTCATTGAGTGGACCTGGGTCTTAGTATTGAGATGGAGATCTCTGGGAGAGCTTTCGCTGTTTGATATTACATGGAGTCGGGAGGTCTCTGGTGTACCATGTCCTGAACTTGGCCCTCCCACCTCAGAGGCACAGGCCTTACACCCGGCAAGAGCACCAAGACCCTATCAGCCACACAGCTCAGAAGAAAAGGAAGAAAAAAGAAAGAAAGAGAGAAAGAGAGAAAGAAAGAAAGAATGGAGAAACAAAATAAAATAATTTTTTTAAAATAAAAAATAATTATAAAAATAACAAAAATGTTAAAGTAATAAAAAAAAAAAGAAAGAAAGAAGACATCAACTAGACCAAAAAACAAATCCAGCAATGATAACAAGCACTAAAAACTATTCCAAAAAAACACACAAAAAACGGACAGACAGAGCCCTAGGACAAATGGTAAAAGCAAAACTATACAGACAAAATCACACCCAGAAGCATACACATACACACTAACAGACAGAGAAAAAGGAAAAAATATATGTATATCGTTGCTCCAACTGCCTCAATTTTGGGATGATTCATTGTCTATTCAGGAATTCCACAGATGCAGGGTACATCAGGTTGATCGTGGAGATTTAATCCGCTGCTCCTCAGGCTGCTGGGAGAGATTTCCCTTTTTCTTCTTTGTTCGCACAGCTCCCGGGGCTCAGCTGTGGATTTGGCCCCGCCTCTGCGTGTAGGTCGCCTGAGGGCGTCTGTTCCCACTCAGAC
Source organism: Globicephala melas (assembly GCF_963455315.2). Lineage (NCBI taxonomy): Eukaryota > Metazoa > Chordata > Mammalia > Artiodactyla > Delphinidae > Globicephala > Globicephala melas. The sequence goes on along the minus strand of NC_083319.1, from coordinate 110,922,541 downwards.
AGGATGGGGTTAAAGGAGCTGCTGATTAGGGGCTCCGGCTCACTCAGGCCAGGGGGAGGGAGTGGTACGGGGTGCGGGGTGAGCCTGCGGCGGCAGAGGCTGGCGTGATGTTGCACCAGCCTGAGGTGCACCGTGCGTTCTCCCGGGGAAGTTGTCCCTGGATCACGGGACCCTGGCAGTGGCAGGCTGCACAGGCTCCTGGAAGGGGGGTGTGGATAGTGACCTGTGCTCGCACACAGGCTTCTTGGTGGCGGCAGCAGCAGCCTTAGCATCTCATGCCCGTCTCTGGTGTCCTTGCTGATAGCCGCAGCTCGCGCCCGTCTCTGGAGCTCATTTAGGCAGTGCTCTGGATCCCCTCTCCTCGCGCACCCTGAAACAATGGTCTCTTGCCTCTTAGGCAGCTCCAGACTTTTTCCCGGACTCCCTCCCGGCCAGCCGTGGCGCACTAACCCCCTGTAGGCTGTGTTCACGCCGCCAACCCCAGTCCTCTCCCTGGGATCCGACCTACAAAGCCCGAGCCTCAGCTCCCAACCCCACCCACCCCGGCGGGTGAGCAGGCAAGTCTCTCAGGCTGGTGAGTGCTGGTCGGCACCGATCCTCAGTTCGGGACTCTCTCCACTTTTCCCTCCGCACTCCTGTTGCTTTGCTCTCCTCTGTGGCTCCAAAGCTTCCCCCCTCCACCCACCCGCCCCGTCTCTGCCTGCGAAGGGGCTTCTAGTGTGCGGAAACTTTTCCCCCTTCACTGCTCCCTCCCACTGGTGCAGGTCCCGTCCCTATTCTTTTGTCTCTGTTTATTCTTTTGTCTTTTGCCCTACCGAGGTACATGGGGAGTGTCTTGCCTTTTGGGAGGTCTGAGGTCTTCTGCCAGCGTTCAGTAGATGTTCTGTAGTTGTTTCACATGTAGATGTATTTCTGATGTATTTGTGGGGAGGAAGGTGATCTCCACATCCTATTCCTCCACCATCTTGAAGGTCTCTCTCTCACGTAGGGATATTTTTAAGTACTCCAAAAGCCTCTGCATATGCCCCAATTTCAGCAAAATTGACAAGAACCCATCTAAAAATCAATTGTGAGCATTATCCCTTATAGCTTCCTAAGCTAGCTATGTGAGCTAGACTCCCATGCAGTTTGGGCTTACATTTTTTTTTTTTTTTTTTTTTTGCGGTACGCGGGCCTTCCACCGCTGCGGCCTCTCCCATTGCGGAGCACAAGCTCCGGACACACAGGCTCAGTGGCCATGGCTCACGGGCCCAGCCGCTCCGCGGCATGTGGGATCTTCCCAGACCCGGGCACAAACCCATGTCTCCTGCATCGGCAGGCGGACTCTCAACCACTGCGCCACCAGGGAAGCCCTGGGCTTACATTTTTATTTTCAAATAACTGCGGCCAGTTTTGTATAAAAAAAAAATAAATGTAAACATGGTGGATGTTTGATAGCAAAGATCAATGTCTATATATGTTTTCCAAAATATCATAAATTCTGAAAATTACACTATAAAAATTTGTTTAGAAGATGTAGTGTCTCATTTAGAACACGTATCACATTTTGACATAAAATCTGTGCGTGTATATAAAAGATCATTTTCAAATACGCTTTCCATTTCTATTCTGTATTTCCCACAGTGAGCTTAAACAGCGGTTTATCTTTAAAGATTTGAACCTAGTGTAGTATTATTACTGACAGGCTCAATAGTCCTGTTCTTACAGCAGTTTTCTTAACTTTTTTAACTTCTCAGTATGCCAAGTTATCTAGTTTAGAACCTCCAGTATAAAAGTATTGTCCAAAGTTAAATATGTGAGGGAAATGAAGAAATTATATTGTCCTTGTTTGTTAAAATGCCTTTCATACGTATACACACGTACATACACACATATATTGTATAACATATACTGTTATAGCTCAGTTTTATAAATGGTACAAAGTGCTGGTATGGAGTAGAGAAAAAAATAAAATTTATTCCTTATATTAATATTAAGATATTATTAGGAAAAGACTATGCTGATGTTTTTCCAAAGCTGCCCTAAGCACTAAATATCAACATTTTCAAGGAAAAAAACATTTCATGTTTCCATGGCTCCTGACCAATAATGTCTGTCATTCAAACCCACCACCTCTTGTGTGTAAAGCTGAGTCATTTTAAAATCTTATCTAAATATACATGATAATATGATAATTTACAGTTGAAAATAATATTGATTTCAATATTTTAAAAAACATGTGAAATGTATTGTTAAAGATGAAAGTAATTATTTTCTTAATCTATTACTGCATATCTTAGAACATACGTTTTGTCTAATTGTCCCAAAATAAGTAAGCAAAATCTAAAATGTATAAATTGGGTTGACTCACTTCAATTTTGCTTAATTGCAAAAATTAGTGAAAACATTAAGTTGATATACACACTAGTAATAAACATTGAAAGGAAATTTAGAGATCAGTTTATTTATTCAGGTCCTCCAATTTAGGAATCTCTTACCAACAACCCCTGGCACACTTGATTGAAAAATTGGCCTCTGCTGAGAAACCTCAGGAACTACAGATTTGATTTCTAGAACACAGCCCAAAAATCACCGCCTCTTTGACATTTTCTGTTTGATCGTATCAAGCACCACTTTCACTAGAATAAATTATGTAAGGCCAAGAGCATATGGGAAAGTTGCTGGAGTTCTTACTTATTCAAGAAAAGTTTTTAGTAGTTAAGTCTCCTGCTCTGTGTTGTGCATCAGAAATAGAGCTGTGAATATGACAGACATTATATATTCTAGTGAATCATGTAACCATCAGGTAATGGTCTGCTTGTTAAGAGGGACATTGGGTAAATATTAAGGAGTGGTCTGTAAAAAGGAGAAGCTCAGGGAGGTACCATGTGAGCAAATCATAGGCAACATGCTTGGTTTGGAAATTCTATTTAAACTTTGCCCTGAAATTATATTAAACTTAGTAAAAAAAAGATGCTCAGGTCAAAAAGAGGAAAGACCACTCCACATATTGGAAGTAGCTTGTGCAAACCAGGATTCAGGGAAAAGCAGGGCATGCTCAAACAAAACTCTTCCCTCCCTTTCATCTAGTAATTAATATCCATTTATTTCTGTAGTCTATTATTACAAAAATTTTTATGCAGTATTATCTCAAAGTATTTCTCATTTGCAAAACTTATCACAGCTACAATTTTACTTTGTATGTTGATTATGATTAAAACTCTTTTCCTCACTGTATCCCAGTCTCCATAATGGTAAGAACAGGGTCTATTTTTATTCACCCCCATAGTTCCAGTACTTAGTACAGCATGCAGTGTATACCGGGTTCTATTTGATATTAGTTAGATGAATAAAAGAAAACAAGGGCAGTGATGGTAGACAGTTATATGATGTGAAGCCAGAGAGGTGGGCAGGACCAGATCACACAGGTCCTGATTGACCTGGTTAAAAATGTTGGCTTTTTTCTTCAAGGCAATTGAAACAATGAAAAGATTTTCAGCAGTGCAGTGAGGAGGTTAACTTTGCTCTCTACCGTGTAGAATATGGGCAAACAGTGTCAGAGGATGAACAGGTACTTGGTTAATATTATAGTCTGGGATAAAGGTAGTGGAAACTTAGGAGAGAGTGCCTGAATTTGAGAACTATTTAGAAAATAGACAATGGTGAATATATTGAAATGAGGTGGAGAGTGTAAGAAAGAGCGATATCAAGAATCATCCATGTGCTTCTCACTTTAAAGCTAAGTGAAGGATGGCAAACCTCAGGAGAGTGAATTTTATGGGTACCCTGTTTATATAAACAATGTGATGTAAAAATTGAATACTAAATTCACAGGCCCACGTGCACAATGGGTTTAGAGTGATGTGCAGAGAAGAGGTACCTCTGCCTTTGTTTCCCGTCCAGTCTGTGCACAGGAAGACTCCCTGCTGTCCACAATCATCTCCAGTTGTTCATCGCCATGAGTCATTTCTTTTTCTTCTCTGATTGCTGTGGCTAGGACTTCCTTCCTTTGCCTTCTTTGTTGCCAGATGTGCCACTCCTGGCTCATTTTATTCTCCTATTATAGAGAAAAGGCAGCAACACTCTTATTACATGTTGTTACTTCACATTGCTCCTGGAACCTGAAACACCACAGAACAGCTTCTCTGTGGTTCTCTCATACCATTTATTTAATGCTAATCACATTCCTACTCACTACACTGCATCATTCTTCCTGCTGCCTATGAAAAACGACTTCCAGGGACTCTCTCAAAGATTCTTACTGTTCTTCTTTGGTAAGGACCACAAATGGAAGTTTTACGCAGAGTAAGACATTGTAAACAATAAATAGCTTTCTGACCTTTTAAACTTACCGTTAAGAATTTGGTAGCATAAACAAGAAACAACGTGTATTCCAACTGTATCTTCTCTTGAACTCTGTAGCCTGGCATCACTGCATTCTTAGAACATGATCTCTTTGGTCTGGTCAAGTGTGAGAGGTGGAAAGATTGGAGAGCATCTCTAAAAGGAGAAATGGGAACCAGAACTTGCCACCAATGGAGCACTTTGAAGAATTTGCCGTAGGAGCTTTAAACCACCAGGATCCATGTGTGCTGAGGTCCACTGGACAAGGTTCAGGCTTGGGGCATCCTGTCCACATGACACCGTTGACCAGAGACAGTCCCAGGCCCTACAGAGAGACTTTGAAAAATTTAAAGAAAGGGATCCAAAATGTTGGGGTCCCTCTGGAATCAGGCTTAGAGAGATATAGCCCTGCTTCTCTGACTATAGGGTTGTACTAAATGTTGATGCCATTTGCTGAGGTAAAGGACGTTGGGGGAATCTGAGTAGATAAATTTATAAGTTGAGTTTCAGAATATGCGGCTTCTAAGGGGGACTGTCAGAGAAAAACTTAGATATATGGGTTTGAAACTCAGAGGAGAGGACACATGAATTAAGGAGGAATATATATGTGTACGTCTATCTGCCTAGCTATCTGTCTATCTCGTGGATGAGAGCCTTGTATGAAAATGAGGCAAGGAAAGAAATGACGGGACTGAGAAAAAGTCCTTGAAAGGCCATGAATAGTAATCTGGAATTGGTTATCTAGAATTGTACTGCAAATAATACAGTGGTGGGATGACCAGTTAAGAAGGAGAAAAAGAGGATAAAAGAGAATACACTCAGTATGACCATCTCTAGGTCCACCCATGTTGCTGCAAATGGCATTATCTCATTCTTTTTTATGGCTGAGTAATATCCCATTGTACATATCTACCACATCTTCTTTATCCATTCCTCTGTCGATGGACAGTTGCTTTAATTAAGTTGCTTTAATGTCTTCGCTGTTGGAAATAGAGCTGCAATGAATATTGGGGTGCATGTATCCTTTCAGACCACGTTTTTCTCCAGATATATGCCCCGGAGTGGGACTGCAGGGTCATATGGTAGTAGCTCTATATTTAGTTTTTAAAGTAGCCTCCATACTATTCTTCATAGTGGCTGCACCAGTTTACATTCGCACCAACCGTGGAGGAGGGTTCCCTTCTCAGCACACCCTCTCCAGCATCTACTGTACAGCACAGGGAACTCTGCTCAATGTTATGTGGCAGCCTGGATGGGAGGGGAGTTTGGGGGAGAATGAATATATGTTTATGTATGGCTGAGTTGCCTTGCTGTGCACCTGGAACTATCACAACGTTGTTAATTGGCTTTACTTCAATATAAAATAAAAAGTTCAAATGGTGAAAAAAAAAAAAAGAGAGAATACAGACATCCCTTGCTGTACTTCATAGTTTAGAAACTGAAGGTTTGGGGCGACCCTGTGTCTAACAAGTCTATTGGCACCATTTTTTTCCAACAGCATTTGCTCACTTCCTGTCTCTGTGTCATATTTGGTAACTGTCGTAATATTTCAAACTTTAATTATTGTTATATTTGTTATAGTGATCTGTGATCAGTGATGTTAGAGTTGTAATTGTTTTGGAGCGCCATGAACAGTGCCCTTGTCAGACGGGGAACTTAATTGATGAGTGGTGTGTGTGTTGTGACCGCTCTGCAGACCAGGTGTTCCCCTATCTCTCTCTCTCTCTCCTTGGGCCTCCTGATTCCCTGAGACGCAACCGTATGGAAATTAAGCCAAGTAGTAAACCTACAGTGGCCTCTAAGCGTTCAAGTGAAAGGAAGAGTCGCACATTTCTCTCTTAAATCAAAAACTAGAAGTGATTAAGCTTCGTGAGGAGAGCATGTCAAAAGCCAAGACGGGCTGAAAGCTTAGTCTCTTGTGCCAGTTAGCCAGTATGTGAACGCAGAGGAAGGCTCTTGAAAGAAATGAAAAGTGCTAGTTCAGTGAATACTTGAAGATAAGAAAGCAAGATAGCCTTATTGCTGATATGGAGAAAGTTTCAATTGTCTAGATAGAAGTTCAGACCAGCCACAACGTTTCCTTAAGCCAAAGCCTGATCCAAAGCAAGGCCCTAACTCTATTCAATTCTATGAGGGCTGAGATAGGTGAGGAAGCTGCAGAAAAAAGGCTTGAAGCTAGCAGAGGTTGCTTCATGAGGTGTAAGGAAAGAAGCTGCCTCCACGACATAAAAGTGCAAGGAACGGACTTCCCTGGTGGCGCAGTGATTACGAATCCGCCTGCCAATGCAGGGGACACGGGTTCGATCCCTTGTTCGGGAAGAACCACATGCCGCGAAGCAAATAAGCCCGTGTGCGCCACAGTTACTGAACCTGAGCTCTAGAGCCCGTGAACCACAACTACTGAGCCCGCGCACCTAGAGCCCGTGCTCCGCAACAAGAGAAGCCACCACAATGAGAAGCCCGAGCACCACAATGAAGAGTAGCCCCCGCTCAACACAACTAGAGAAAGCCCTCGCGCAGCAACGCAGACCCAATGCAGCCAAAAAAAATGTGCAAGGAAAGCATCAAGTGCTGATTTACAGCTGCAGCAGGTTACCCAGAAGGTCTAGCTAAAATAATTAATGAAGGTGGCTACACTGAACAACAGTGTTTCAACGTAGATGAAACAGCCTTCTGTTGGAAGAAGGTGCCATCCAGGACTTTGATAGTTAGAGAGGAGAAGTCAATGCCTGGCTTCAAAGGACAGGCTGACTCTCTTGTTACGAGCTAATGCAGCTGGAGACTTTAGGTTGAAGCCAGTGCTCATTTACCATTCCGAAAATTCTAGGGCCCTTCAGAATTATGCTAAATGGACAGCCTGTGCTCTATAAATGAAAAAAACAGACGTGGAAAATTGCTAGATGACGCCACTTCTGTTTACAACATGGTTTACTGAATATTTTAAGCCCACTGTTGACACCTACTGCTCAGAGAAAAAAATATTTATTTCACTATATTACTATCTATTGACAATGCACCTGGTCACCCAAGAGTTCTGATGGAGATTGACAATGAGATTATTGTTTTCATGCTAAGCCAGCATCCACTGTGAAGCCCATAGGTGAAAGGTAATTATGACTGTCAAGTCTTATTATTTAGAAATACAGTTTGTAAGGCTGCAGCTGTCATAGACAGATAGTGATTCCTTTGATGGTTCTGGGCAAAATCAATTGAAAAATTTCTGGAAAGGATTCACCGTTTTAGATGCCATTAAGAACATTTGTGGTTCATGGGAAGAGGTCCAAATACCAACATTAACAGGAGTTTAGAAATAGCCATCCCTAATCCTCCGGGATGACTTTTGGAGGGGTTGGGTTCAATACTTCAGCTGAGGAAGTCATTGCAGATGTGGTGGAAATAGCAAGAGAACTAGAATTAGAAGTGGAGCCTGAAGATGTGACCAAATTGCTTCAACCTCATGGTAAAAAGTTCATGGCTGAGGAGTTGCTTCTTATGGATGAACCAAGAGAGTGGTTCCTTGAGATGGAATCTACTTTTGGTGAAGATGCTGTAAAGATTGTTGAAATGACTCCAGAGGATTTAGACTATTACTATAAGCTTAGTTGATAAAGCAGCCACAAGGTTTGAGAGAATTGACTTCAATTTTGCAAGAAGCTCTACTCTGGGTAAAATGTTTCAAACAACATTGCATGTTACAGAGAAATCATTAGTGAAAGGAAGAGTCAATGGATGTGGCAAAATTTATTGTGGTCTTATTTTGAGAAATTTCCACGGCCATCCCACCCTTCAGCAACCACCACCCTGATCAGTCAGCAGCCACCAACACTGAGGCAAGGCCCTCCACCAGCCAAAAGATTACAGCTCTCTGAAGGCTCAGGTGGTGCTTAGCAGTTTTTAGCAATAAAGTGTCTTCAATTAAGGTATGTTTACTGATTTTTTTAGACACAATTCCATTGCACACTAAATAGACTAGAGTAAATATAACCTTTATATGCACTGGGGAAACAAAATTCATATGCCTTGCTTTATTGAGATATTTACTTTATTGTGGTGGCGTGGAACCAAACGTTCAGTATCTCCGAGGTTTGCCTATATTAATGAAACCCAGAGAATAATAATTTATAGAAAAAGGGAGTAAAACGCTGTGTCAGATCCTGCTGGGTGATCCGGTAGGTTAAGGACAGAACATATCCAGTAGTGGCATAGAGTTCTTGATGACCTTAACAGAAGAAGAATCTCCAATTATACTATTGGGAGCAGAGTTCCTTTTGAAGTAGATTTAGATGAATGACTAGGTTTAGAGGTGACTAAATCAAGACAAGGGAAGCTAACTCTTTTTTTAAAACATGTTTAGTGCTAAGGAGTGGAGAGAGAAAGGAAGGTACCAGGAGGAAGACTGATAGCTCAGAGCAACAGTGGGACTTCTGGAAGGGGGAACATAATTCTGTGAGTAAAGAAAATCTAGAATATTTGAATGTTGAGAGTGAAGATACAGAGGACAAGACGAGAGTCAAGGTTTGGAGTAAGTGTCTTGAGAAGGTGAGAGAGAGCTGTATCCAGAGCATAAGGGGCACAAGTACCAGGGATGCTCATTAAGAAAGAGGACTCTTGTATATAAAATGGAGGGATAGAGAAAGGAATGAATGCAAGTGTAGGGACTCTAGCTTGTGTTTTTAAAAAGTTGAAGTAGTTTGGTTTGATGGTCTCTATCATCTTTGTAACATACAAGACAGAGGTAGAAGCATGGAATGTGAGCTACTCAAAGTTGTGAGATAAGGCAAGAATGTTTGAAACAGTTGCTTCAGGATGTGGCTATTGGGTTGATTTAAGAAACAGTAAGTTTCAAGGCTGAGCATTGAGACCAGTGAACACTAGTGACTGAGATTTAAGGGTTAATCATTCTGCCCTTTTGAGTCATTTTCTCCCCTTGACTCAGCAACCAAACTGCGAGCACTGATAAGATGAAGAGTCAGACTTGTCCAGAGCTGTTTCAAGCTGTGTTTCCAAAGCTTTGGCGAAAGATAAATTGAGATTATGACCCAATGATTCTAAAATGATTAGGAACTAAAACTGTATCCAGCAGAAGATGAAGGGATGAAGACAAATAGAGAAGTCAAGGGGATGCCCTCAAGACAGCAACCATGATTCAAGATAGAAGGACAGGAGTTTGGGATAGAACATGAGATAAATGGATTGGAGATTAAAAGATGGAGTGATTTCAGCTTAAAACATGACTGAACTTCTGGAGGCAGTAATCCAGGTGGATTAGAGGAGATGGATGGACAGGAATGTGAAGCTAGGTGTTAGCTCAACCCTTTCATGCATGTGACATTGACTTCAGAAGTTCTGAAATTCGACAGAGAATCAATTCATCAAATATGCCAGTATATTCATCAAAAGTTATTTTAAGTCCATGGCTTTTTTTTCCCAGAAAGCATCTAATCTTTTTGAATTATCTATCTATGTCCTTGCTCCTCTCTATTAAGAGTAGTTTGAGACACATAGAGATTATACACTTTGTGTTCATGGTTTGTCTTTTGAATCGTTCCAAACATAAGATTAATATAATCATCTCTTTCCATCTCTGGCTTTACTCCAGACTTCAGAGAATTAATTCATTCAATTAGTAGAATATTCTGTATTCAAAGGAAGTCTTCTTTGAAAGCAGAAATAAATTATCCTTCATGGATAGATTGATTATATATAACCTAGTCTCAGAATACTACGATGTACCAAATGCATCACATGCATGAAAAAAAAATACTTATATAAAATATATATTCGAATCAAGCAAGTGAAGGAGAGATTTACATTATCTTTAGAAAATCAGTAAGACATGTTCTTGTTTTTAAAATTAAGTCCCCAAGCAATACATAAATACATTCTCATTATAAATAGATTGGTAAAGAGAGGGACAGCAGCAAGATGCTGGGATAAGAAGTCCTAGCCCTCGTACCCCCATGAAAACACAGACTTGATAATGATTTTAGTAGCAGAATCCCTTTATGAGAGGACCAGAACCCAGTTAGGAATTTTCAGTACCTCAGGCAGGCACAAAATTGAGATCAGCCACACTGAAGTGGGTGGGGAGAGCAATTTCACTTTCACTGCATCAGCCCCTCCCCCAAGCCGGCACGGCGCAGCACTGAGAGATCGTGTCCCCTCCCTGGTGCCGGAGGAAGAGTGTGAGCCGGTATCCTCTGTCCCTGGCCTTTCAGTGGGATCTCTGAAGGGTGGCTTTCTGCCTCGACTTACACTGAGTGCTGAAAGAATTGGAATAGTCCGGATGCCTGGGGCTGCTGAGGGATGAGCACATTCCTGTGGCCTGCACTGCTCTGTGAGGCTTGGAAGAGGTGCAGAACGGAGGCCTTTCCTCCAGGAGAGAGGGAGGAGTGGAGTGTGACTGCAACGCCCCGGGCAGTGCAGTGGACTCCCTGTGGTGCTGGGTTTTGCTCTGTCTCACATAGAGGGCTGAAGAATCCAGCATCCTCCAGGTGATTGGGACAGTGGTAGCCAGCATGGCTTTGGGATATGGAAGAAGGTGCATAACTGAGGTTGCTTCCTAATGGGGGGAGAGGAAGAGTAAAGCATGCCCCCAATGTCTCTGGTCTTCCTGTGCACCACACAGAGGCTGCTTTCTATCTCGTCTCATGTGGGGTGATGACAGAACTGACATAGTCACCAGAGGGAGCAAGAGGTTATGAGCTATTGGAGAAAAACAATAACAGCAAACTAAAAACAAAAACAGCAACAAAAAAGCCTGGGTGTGTTGAGCTGGTAAGAACAAAGGCCCAGATTCCCTAACCAGGCTCACTGCTGAAGGTCTTTCCTAATCAAAGGCAGCCTGTAAAGAGTGGGAGAAGATGCTTTTTCTTCAAATGCACACACATCATTGCAAAGCTACAAGGAAAATAAAGGATCATGAAAATCATGAAATCATGAAAATACAATCCAAAGAATAAAGTAGATCTCCAATAACTGACCCTGAAGAAATGATTGTCTATAAACTGTTTGATAAATAATTCATGATAATTGCCTTAAAGTTGCTCAGTGAGTTACAGGAGAACACAGACAACTAAATGAAATCAGGAACACGATACATGAAAAAAAGCTGAGAATATCAACAAAGAGATGGAAAGAACCAAACAAATCCTGGAACTGAAGAACACAATAAGTGAACTAAAAAATTAGAGGGATTCAGCAGCAGATTTGAGCAAACAGAAGAAAGAATCTGTGAACTTAAAGACAAGCCATTTGAAAGTATTCTGTCAGAGGAACAAAACAAAAAAAGAAAGAGAAAGAATAAAGAAAGCCTAAAGGACTTATGGGACAAACCAAGAGAATAAATATAAACATTGTGAGAGTGTCAGAAAGAAAAGACAGAAACAAGGGGGCCAAAAACTTATTTAAAGACATAATGGCTGAAAACTTCCCAAATCTGGGGAAGGTCTGACCATAAAGACCAAAATTCTGAATATGATGAATCTACTTATAAAGTCTCTAGCAGGAAACACTAGAACCAGTCTGTCAAAATTTAAGGAAAAAGAGAGAATTTTGAAAGCAGCAAGAGAAAAATGACTCATCAAATACAAGGGAACCTCCATTAGACTATCAGCAGATTTTTTAGCAGATTCTTTGCAGGTGAGAAGGGAGGGGGATGATACATTTAAAGTGCTGGGGAAAAAAAAAAAAAAAAACGAAACAAAACAAAAAAACATGCCAGCCAAGAACACTATAACTGTCAAAGCTGTTTTTCAAAAGTAAAGGAGACATAAAGACTTTCTAAGACAAACAAAACCAGAGTAAGTGCATTACTACCAGACCTGCCGTACAAAAAATGCTAAAGGGAGTTCTTCAGGTTGAAAGTAAAGAATGCTAAACAGCTACATGAAAGTATAACACTTGTTGGTAAAAGTAAATATATAAACAAATACAGAATACTGTGGTACCGTAAGGGTAGTGGGTAAATCACTTTTCATTCTAGTGTCAAAAAGTATGAAAAGTAACTAAAACGTGCTAAAAATACCCAATTTGAATAGATGTAAATTGTGAAAACAATAACATAAAGTGGGGGAAGGAAAGTAAACTGTAAAGGTTTTGCGTGCAATTGAAGTTAAGTTGTTGTCAGCTTAAAACAGACTTACATTATATGATGTTTTATGTAAGCCCACGGTAACCACAGAGAAATATTTAACCTAACTGACATTTACAGAATGTTTCATGCAGTAGCAGCAAAATATGCATTCTTTTCAAGCACACGTGAAGCATTCATCAGCACATATCACATGTTAAATCACAAAGCAAGTTTCAGAAAATTTAAGAAGACTGAAATCCTATCGAGGCAAGGATGCCCACTCTTGCCATGGCAATTCTACATAATACTGAAAGTCCTAGCTAGAGCAATTAGGCAGGAAAAAAAAAAAAACCCATAAACCTGGAAAGGAATAAGTAAAATTATCTCTTTTGCAGATGACAGTCTTATATGTGAAAAGTACTAGACTCCACAAAAAGACTGTTAGAACTAAAAAATGAATTTAGTAATTGCAGGATACAAAATCAACATTTAAATCTCAGTTGCATTTCCTTATTCTACAAAGAAACTTTCTGAAAAAAACAGTTAAGAAAATTAAGAAAACAATCTCATGTAAAATACTATCAAAACTAATAAAATACTTAGGTGTTAACTAAGGAAGTAAAAGACTTGTATACTGAAAACTACAGAACATTGATGGAAAAAAATTTTTAAAACACAAATAAATGGAAACACATTTCATGTTCATGGATTGGTAGATTTAATATTGTTAAAATGTCCTTACTATCCAGAACAATCTACAGATTCGGTGAAATCCCTATCAAAACCCCAATGACATTTTTTTTATAGAAATGGAGAAACAATCCTAAAATTTGTATGGAAACACAAAAGAACCTGGATAGCCAAAGGCGTCTTAAGCAAGATGAGCCAAGCTTAAGGCTTCACACTTTCTGATTTGATTTCAAAATACATTACTAAGCCATAGTAATCAGAACACTTTGGTACTGGCATGAAAACAGACATACAAGCAAATGGAACAGAAATCAAGAGCCCAGAAATAAACCTATGCAAATATGGTCAACTAATTGTACACAAGGGTACCAAAAATACACAATGGGGAAAGGAAAGTCTCTTCAGCAAATGGTGTTGGGAGATTGGATATCCACATTCAAAAGGGAACAGTTATCTTATACCATACACATTAATCAAGGCAAAATGAGTTAAAGATTTAAATATGTAATTTGGAACTGTAAACCTCCCTGAAGAAAACTTAGGGGAAAGCTTCATGACATTGTGCTTGGCAATGATTTCTTGGACATGACACCTAAAGCACAAACAACAAAAGCCATATTAGACACATTCAACTACATCAAAGTAAAAAGCTTCTCCGCTGCAAAGGAAACAATCAACAGAGTGAAAAGGCAGCGTTCAGAATGGAAGAAAATATTTGCAAACCTCATATTTGATATGAGGTTAGTATCCAAAATCTATTAGGAACTCCTACAACTCAACAGAAGGTAAACAAATAACCCAGTTTTAAAAATGGACGAAGGACTTGAACCGACATTTCTTCTAAGAAACATACCAATGGTCAAGAGGTGTATGAAAAAATGCCCAGTATGACTTATCATCAGAGAAATGCAAATTAAAATCAAAATGAGATATCACCTCACACCTGTTAGGATGGCCATTATAAACAACAACTACGACAACAGATGTTGAGAAGGATGTGGAGAAATTGGAACCCTTGTATACTGTTGGTGGGGATGTAGAAATGTTACAGCCACTATGGCAAGAAGGATGGCTATTCCACAAAAAAAATTAACATAGAATTACCATGTGATCCAACACTCCCATCTCTAGATGTACATCCCAAATAATTGAAACCAGGTTCTCAGAAAAAAATATGCACCTCCATGCTCATTGCAGCATTATTCACATTAGCCAAGATCTGGAAACACTGTAAAGGTCCATCAGCAGATGAACGGATAAAGTAAATGTGGTCCATACGTACAAAGAATGTTATAAGCCTTAAATAGAAGAGTATCCTGCCATATGTGACAACATGGGTGATCCCAGAGGGCATTCTGCTAAGTGGAATAAGCCACTTACAGAAGGACAAATATTGCATGATTCCATTTATATGAAGTATCTAAAGTAGTCAAGCTCACAGAAGCAGAGTGTAGAATGGTGGTTGCAGGGAGTGGGGAGAAGGGAACAGGTATAAAGTTTCAGTTACTTAAGATGAATAGGTTCTAGGGATCTGCCCAGAGCCTGGCACCTAAGGGCAAGAGTAATATATGCTGCACTTAAAATTTAAGAGGGTAGATGTCATGCTGTGTTCTTACCGAAATAATAAAGGAAATTAATAGACAAGTCCATAAATTAGTAAAGATACAGTATACAAAAATGAAATGTTGTGCTTGGATAACTCAACCCACTCCCCAGAGACAGTAGTTTTATTTTCATCCTACTAGTAGTCTTTCCTCCCTTCTTCAAAGGTGTTTTTATTGTGAAACATGTTGAGATTCATTGAAGAAATACGTCAAGTACAGGTAGTTTAAAAAGGAAATGAAAATCGTGCTCTTGTTAGTGAGTTTGCTAGAAGTTGTACGTCTAGATGTGCGCAGCGTATTTTCACTTACTTTCATAAACGTAACGAATTGCTATGTAATATTTTATAGATTTACCACATTTAACCTTACCCTATCGCTACATGTTTAGGTTGCTCTAATTATAAGTATTGCCTCAACGAATACCTAATAATCTTTTTTATTTGTCATTTCTGATCATTCCTTTAGAAAAGAATCCTAGAAGAGAGAGAGATATAGGTGTAAGTGTATGAATATTTTAAAGAATTTTGAACTAAATCACCAGTTTTCCTAAAATCTCATACAAATAAAGATTAATTTTGTTAGGACTATTAACCGTGCACCACTTACTATAATAGTTTCATTATTAATACTTACATTTTTTTTAATTGTTAAAATTTGTGTTCATTTTAGGAACACAATAGCTATGTTAAATATTCTTTACTTATATATTAATATCTGTAATGAACTTATTGTTTTGATATGTATGGACATTTTCACCCGTGTTAATTCTTTGTTCCTTTTCCTGAGGAAAATTATCTAATGTTAACAAAAGGGACCTGTTTATTAGATTAATCCACCTCTTATTAGTTGGCAAAGAACAACATACCTAATGCATTATGAAAGAGGCTAATTTTTTTGTCTTCTTTTTGTCACCTGTTTTGTTTCGTTTGACTTTTACACTTGGGGACTGTGGCCATAAGAAATAGGAAGCCAGAATCCTGGGGCTTGAAAGGCTGCTTCCCCTGTATGAGGCTATTCTGTATGATCTTCCTCCCCCTCCAACCTAGAAAGAACTAAGAGCACGTGATAAATAAGAATGATTCTGAAAGGGAGGGAAGTGTTTGATGAGTAGTGAAGCATTAGAGATAAATTGGCTTGCTGTGCAGTTTTATCCAACTTCTGATGATACGCCTGCTCCAGACCCTGGTGAGTGACATTCTAGGGCTTGGCTGGCCAGTTCCTCATGTCTCTTTTGGAATCAGTCTAAGTAAACAAAAACTGTCAAACAATTCTAGCTGCTATCATACCCACAAGGGGCACTTCCAAGCCTGGAAGTGGAGGGATCTTTAGTCTGGAAACTAGCCTGCTGTATTCTTTAGAAGGTATAAATTTAAAGAAGGAATATTAGCTTATTTAGCAGAGTAGAAGAAATAGAAACGTACACGTACACACTGCTATATTTAAAATGGATAACCAACAAGGACCTACTGTATAGCACAGGGAACTCTGCTCAATATTATGTAACAACCTCAATGGGAAAAGAATTTGAAAAGGAATAGATACATGTATATGTATAACCGAATCACTTTGCTGTTCACCTGAAACTAACACCATGTTGTTAATCAACTGTACTCCAGTATAAAATAAAAAAGTTATTTCCTGAAAAAAGAATAAAATACATTGTATCAGTTTCATTCTTCATTTTATCTGTAACATCTAGCAAAAAAAAAAAGAACTTACAGGACCTGGGAGGGGAATGGTAATGAGGAGTTAACCAAATTTCCACACCATTTCCCTGGTGCACTCCCAAGTTGGTGCACACGTGCCGTGGAAAGTGGGGGTAGAACATGAAGCTGAGACTAGGCAGAGGGCCTTAACGTGTGTGTGCAATGCTTGCAGCACTGAATTCTCTCCCTGGCACCCCAGACTCTCCTCCCTCCCAATCCCAGGTGAGAAGCTTGAGGTTTATCATCTGACGATATTGAACGGAACACCTGTGGACTTGGACATACAGGTACTGCACCGGAATGTAGGATGAGGCGTCTGGATTAAAATAGGGTTGAAGTAAAACTTTGCATATTGAAGTTTTGGACGCTGACCAGCCTACCTTCTCCTCTTCCTCTAGCCTCATTCTGCCCATAGTACACATATGATGGGATATTGGTGGAAATGTCTCTAAAGAAACTGAAGGGACCTGGGGAAAGAAATAATCCTCCAGAGACCAGCATTTGGGAGAACAGCACTGATGAGACAGCTTGTGCACCAGTTGACCAGCCAAAAAGAAGCTTATCGGGCAACAAGCTGCCTCTGAAATCACAGAGCAATCATTGGCCTTTAGTGCCTCAGTCTTTTTTATTCTTTTTAATAAATCTTTTTAAAAATTATTTATTTATTTTTGGCTGCGTTGGGTCTTTGTTGCTGCGCGCGGGCTTTCTCTAGTTATGGCGAGCGGGGGCTACTCTTCGTTGCAGTGCGCAGGCCTCTCATTGCAGTGACTTCTCTTGTTGCGGAGCACGGGCTCTAGGCGCGTGGGCTTCAGTAGTTGTGGCACTCAGGCTCAGTAGTTGTGGCTCCTGGGCTCTAGAGCGCAGGCTCAGTAGTTGTGGTGCACGGGCTTAGTTGCTCCGCGGCACGTGGGATCTTCCCAGACCGCAGCTCAAACCCATGTCCCTGCATCGGCAGGTGGAGTCCTAACCACTGCACCCCCAGGGAAGCCCTTTAATAGATCTTTATTAGAGTATAATTACTTCACAATACTGCGTTAGTTTCTGTCGTACAACAAAGTGAAGTAAGTCAGTGCCTCATTCTTAATTGTGCATGATGAGCAGATAAATGTGAGTCCACTGAAGAAATACTCCAAGATAACAGATATAGACCACATCAGGAAAACCAGGAAATAAGAAAGAGAGGTTGGAGATCATTCAGAAATCCAAAGAAAACTAACAAAGTCATTACTCATATCCTCAGACCAGAAAGAAAACCTGGACTTCCACAAAACAAGAGTATGACACCATGAAAAAGTTGGAGAATAACAAAGGTTACTTGGAAATTTTAAATATGATAAAATAAAAAGAAGAAGAAGGAATGGAAGATAAGGTCAAGAAAATCTTCAGAAATTTTTTAAACATTAAAAATAGAAGATAGAAGATAAAATTGAAAATGTTAGTGAAAATGGCAGAAACAAATTAAACAACCGGTGAATTCTGATTTGCTTGTCTGAAGGGTGCTGCAAATTATCCAGCACCATGAATGAGAGCGACCCATCCCGAGAAGGTCAAACACCATTAACTGTCAGTACAGTGTGGATCTAAAATACATAAAATGATCTTAAAAGTCTGTAGAAGAGATAGAAGGATAATAAAACAGGTCACATGCGCAGAAATGAGATGAAATGATACCACCTTTTCAACAGCAAAAATAAAGCAATGTCTTCAAAATTTTGAAGAAGTAGTATTGGGTATACATCTGCATCCAGGTAATTAATCCACGTACAGGCGGAATACAAATCTTTTCTAAAATTTCATGGACTAAATACTTTTACCTCCTTTCAATCCATTCTGACAAAGCTGCTGGTGGAGATGCTCCCATAAAACAAGAGTGTAGTTTAGAATGGGGAAGAAATGGGACCCGGAATATAGGTTCCCAAATAGGAAAGAGTTGGTGAGACCTTCTAAGATGCCAGGTATTCAGTTGTCCTCTAAGGTAAATAGTCCAGGTTGAAATAACAGAGGACTCCAGGAAACAAAGCAATTATAGATGATCAGATTATGTTATCTGTTATAGTATTTTATTGTATGTCTGCTAAAATATTATGTTACGTAAGTATGTTAGCCTCTAGAAAAAACTACAGTTATTCTTATGAGATATTAACTACTACCATTTGAAAAATAGGGATAGATCCGTCGGAAAAGGTGAGAGGAAACTGCTAAGAAAAATTAAAAGTTTTTTTTCTAGATAACAGAATTGGAGTGGAAAAATTACAGAGAAGAAAGCTCCTTTTCACTGTTAAATGTTCAATAATGTAAGCACAAATATATGCATATTTTGATAAAATGAGAGTGCAAATGTCTATCATAATAAAACCAAAAAGATTAAAATAACTAAGAATTGAAAATAAGCAACTGAATAAAAATAAAATTAGAAGTTCATAAAAGTAAGAATGAGTAATATGAGAAAGTAGAAAATAGCGAAACAAAATTCATATTTTATTAGGACCAGAAAGTCAGAAAGTTTTTTTTAAAAAAATCAATAAACTAGACCCTTTTCTGACACATTTTAAAAAAGAAAAAGATAAATACAAACAGAAAAGTATTGGAAAGAGAGTGGGGATTAAACAGTGGTAATGAAGCAAAAGAACAAAGTAATAAGAGCATGAAATACAACTCTTTGCCAAAACATTTGAAAATATAGATGAAGAGGATGATTTTAATAAGTTATACTACATCAATATAGCCTCCATATATACCTGGACATTACAGTGATTACAAATAAATGTACAAATTTGTAAGTGATCTAACCTAAAAGAGCACATCAAGGGAGTTTAACTCTCAAATCCTGTCAGCCCTTCAAAATTTGCTGTGTAACAAGAATGCAGGTTTTCAGGGCTTTTCTTTCATGTGCACTTTCCCTTTTCTTTTCCCTCTCTTTTTTCTTCTCCTTTCTCCTTTTTTCTCCTTCGACTGCTCATAACTACCTATTTGTCAAAAAACACTGAATTGTTACCTTGACAGTAGATAATGGCAATATGACAGACAGCTAATGATAGATAATGAGGAAAGAAAGTCTTGTTCATTCATTCATTCAATAAGTGTGTGTGTGTGTGTGTGTGTGTGTGTGTGTGTGTGTGTGTGTGGCGTGTGCCTGCATGGACTGGAAGAAGAGAAGAAACAGATCTAACACAGGCAGCCACATTCTGCTCCAGTGGGGTGTAGACATTTGCTACCTGGGAGCAATTTTGTAGGGGGCGGAGATCCATAGGCATTTGCTCCTGGTAATCCAGTCACAAAATGAGATTATCCATTTGAGATAAGAAAATTATTTTAAAGTGAGTAGGAGATTCATTCATGCTTTCTGACTATACTATGTTCAAAGCCGAGAGCTAAGGCTCTGGCTTCTTTTATCCAGGTCATGTTAAATAAAAACACTTCCTTGCAATTTGACGTTACTGTTGTCTCCCGAACTTGAAAGAACGTTTCTTTCATAAGAAGTGGAGTTTATTTCCAACAAATGTAAAAGCATGGTGTGATATCCTTGTTGTTTTTAACTTAATTTTTTAAAAATTACATTTTGCAGTGTGGGAAAACACATTCCAGATTCTCTGCAACTTGTATGTGAGAAATGGAAAAGTTTACACCCACTGTTTGTTTTGTTTTTTAAACACTTTATTTTTGGTCATTACACTTGCAGATACGAGTCAGAAGTCTATATGATCTGGAAATGAGAAAAATAGGGACAACTCTTTTGTGTGTGGGTCTGACTTTCCAAATTGTGTAAAAATGACCCAAACAAGAGAAAAAGTGCTAAAAATAAGAACCAATAACAGCATTTTTAAAATTAATTTTTATTGGAGTATAGTTGCTTTACAATGTTTTGTTAGTTTCTGCTGTATAGCAAAGTGAATCAGTTATACGTACACATAATATCCACTCTTTTTTGGATTTCCTTCCCATTTAGGTCACCATGGAACCAATAACAGTACTGAAAAGCAGTAACCTTAAACTGATGTGATCTGCATTTTCACACTACAAAAAGCTAAATAAGTAACATGTTGTAAATATAATGACCAAATGGGCTACTGTCCTCTCCCACCAGTACAACATCTACAGAATCTTCTCCACAATATTTTGTAGCAATACTAAATTAAGCAATACTTGTCACAGAGTTGTAGTATATGTGGTTGCTGTCTGCTCTTTGTGTTTCAAATTCCTCATAGGAATTTGAATATTCCTATGTGAATTTGAATATTCAAATTTGAATATTCCTATATTCCTAATATGGAAGAATTTTGAATATCCTGCTGTGTTTTCCACCCCAGTTTTGTATTTGCTGTGATTGACAACCTGACCCATGCTTAATTCATTGCTTACCTGCATTTTTCCCGCTGTAGCACACATCTAAAGAATATACATGGAGAGAGTGGGAGTCAAAATTAGAGCATTACTTTGAGATAATTTAGATTTCTCACATTCATCTAATGGAATCTCACTTTGATTATGGCAAAATAAGGATTTTTGTAATAGTAAATTAAATACTAACTTTATTTAGGAAAATAGGGACGTCTCTCCCACTTTCATTCTGATATGTTGTTCTGAGGAACATACCTCCAGATATTATTTTCATTAAATTGTGAGAAAAACAAGGATAATCTTTTACTTTTTTTTTATATTTATATGGTAGCCACAGTCATTCTTTAAAATCTGTTTTTTATTCATGTACGTTGACTCATGAGTATCATTAATATAATAATTTATTTTTAAATATATTTAAATGATTTAGCAGGTTATGATTGTGATTTCATTATATGATCCCACTTAAAAAAAATCACAAAACAAACAAAAAAAACAATAAAAGAACACCTAAAAACGAATTCGTTGAGATGAATATGTACCAAAATTGGGTTCTTAAACATTCAAAGTAATAATAGAATTTCAATAGTGGAAAAGTAATTATAAGGAATAAAGCAATAAAAATCTCTAAATTTTCAGTGTAAAGTACAGTATTTATTTATGTAAGTATATTCATGTAAGCTCTACAGTAATTTGTTTTTCAACCTGGCTAAAGAAAAGACTCTTTAGAAGTAATAAATTGGAAATTTCAACCACAAATTTAAAAGTAGTTGGAAAGACAAATAGGAAATGAACAGGCATATACACTTCTATGTTGCTTTATATGCAGGGACTCTGTAATTGGAAATTTTACATGTTTTCTTCTCTTATTTTCAATGCATAAGGGGAACTCTGTCCTCCAAAGAATACAGAGGAACTGTGAAAAGAATTGGGGTTGGGGACCCTCCATCAGTATAAATGACATTGCTGGTTAAGAATGGCAGGAAATACTTCATTACTCTGGAGACATCATTGAATGAGCTGGTCAAAGCAAATTAATTTTCCACATAACTCAGCCTTGTTTTTTTCTTTTCTGTTTTTGTTTTTGTTTTTTTTTTTAGGAACCACTACTTCCTTAGTTTGACCTACCTTGGGTGGTAACTTTTAAAAATATAGTACATTTTCCCTCCTTTCTCAGAAACCAATTTACATAAGTAACTGCCTTGAAGATTCTATCATCGTTATGATAATAATTACCATGAATATCATAATCAGCATCCTTATAAATGGTATTTTAATTTCTGCTATTATAGTACTAACCCATCCTATGACTGACACATACAAAATGTAGTAATTAATTAATTAATACATTTTTTGAGTTGACTGAATGCTAATGAAAATACAGATAAAAGCAATACCATGTTGTATTTTTAAGAAAGAGGAATTTTAAAAAATGAATAAACTGGCTAATTCTCATTAAGAAGACTGCATTTACTTTTAAATTATTTTCAGAATAAGAATTAAAAGACAATTCCAAAAATTATTTATAGATATGAAATTATATATTTTAAGATATGAGACTAAGTTTGTTTCTTTTTATATATATATACAAATAGAAATGAAAAGGCCCTTTGATCATCTAATTCTGCTTTCTCATCCTGCAAGTAAGACAAAGCCTTAGATAAGTTTCATGTAGCAATGTACGTTATGTACATTATATGTGGTCTTATGTAGCTGGCTTGTTATCTTGCACAGCTCTTTTATTAGTGGAAGTAGAATTCAAATCCATGTTTTCGCAATCATGTGAATCGTCTTATAGCATTACATGTTACTCTTATTTTTTGATGCTAAAGCATTTGTGTTGATTGATGGAGTTTTTCATTTATTTCTCTTTATGACCAAAATAATTTGAAGCAGCTAATCAAAGTTACGATACAGTTGTTGTGATGATTAAAAATAGAGCCGTATGTGTCACAACTGAGAATTGAATTTGGGGTTCCTTGTTGTTGTTAATTTTCTGAAGTGTTTCTTCACAGTCTAGGAAAGTACTTTTTCAAAAATGAGCACTGAAAACTGCGAGTTAAAATTAAGTTATAACGACAAAATGGGGAAGAATAAATTTTATCTTACTCTGCTGTAATAGAAGTTGCATATTTTTAGCTGCATTGTGTGTGTTTTTCTGTTTCTATTTAAAAAACATGCCTAAAAGATAGAAGAATATGAGATATATTTGTGATTATTCTTCAACCCCAGTAGGTGTATGAAAACATATATATCATTTATGCATATACAGTTGACCCCTGAACAATGCAGGGCTTTCCCCAGTCGAAAATCTTTGGATAACATGCAGTTTACACTCCACGGCCGTGGTTCATCTGTATCCATGGTTCTGCATCTGTGGATTCAACCAACCACAGATGGTGTAGTACTGTGGTATTTACTTTTGAAAAAGTCTGCATATAAGTGGACCCAGGCAGTTCCAACCGATGTTGTTCAAAGGTCAATTGTATAATGTGTTTTACTGATAATTCATATCTATATTTTTGTCATGAAAACTGTCCAAATCTTATCCAAGTGAAAAAAGAAAAGTGATAGAATGCATGTGCATAGGTATGTGAATGTATGTGCATGAATGTGTGTGTATGTGCACGTGTGTATATGCATGAATGTGTGCATGTGAGTGTGTGCTTGTGGGTTCAAGTGTGTGTGTGTGTGTGTGTGTGCACGTGTGCAGGTATGCAGAGAGAGGTGTAAAGGTGGTCAGGGGACAGTAAGAAACTCAAAGTCAGAAAAATTTTTCCACATGTCAAATGTAGCTTTCTGTAAATATGGGTGATGTGTTTCTTCTTAACAAGTTATTTAGAATTACCATGTCTTTTCTCCTACATACAAATTATAATAAAAACGTCATTTTCAAAAGTTAAAAAGTTTATCACCTAATTTAACTTGGAGGCTAAGCCCTTTTAAAACACATGATAAAACTTCTTTAATTCATATATTATTGCAAAATCGAGTGATCATAGCAATAACTAAAATGTCATAAGACCATGCATAATTTTAGTAATCTTGAAAAGAGAACTTTGGATAACATAAGTATTTATACCTAAGGTGCTTTTCCCCCCACTTCATTTTTTAGCCAGGGATGACATAAATAAATAACCATCAGTTAAGAACACTAATTTAGAAAGTTGTGTGTGGGTATTGATTAAATTCAAAAGACTCAATTTTCAGTCTAGAGTTTTCTTTTGATTACAGTATTAGATTGATTTTAACTGTTTTATCCATAGTGTAATATTAAGTGATAGGACTATTGAATGGATATGCATTTTATGAAAAAATGTATATATTTAATCTTATTTATTTTACATGTCTATACATGAGTAGATAAGGAGAAAATTGAACAATGAGTAGAGGCCTGACCTTGAAGAATCATCTAGTTTTTTAAATGGATTCCAGAGATTTTGGAGGGCAAATCTGAATGTGGTTTGCAAAATGAGTGTACTACTAGATGGGGTAGAAAATATAATAGAAAACTGTTTGTTGGGAAAGAAGGTCGAAACACCTTGGCTAAGTTATTACTTTGTAGTTTAGAAGGATTATCTCTGGATGACGACGTGTATGGAACATGGAAAGGAAATTTTTAAATGATTCTCATTCTTTTATGCATTTTGAAAAAAGGAAAACATATTCACAAATTTCCTTGTAAATTTAAAATATATTTCTGACATTTGGGGATATGTTAAAGAGACAGCTCTATATGTGTGAGTATTTTCTAGCTTAGATGCTCCTATTCTGTACCTTCTAATAGACATGGTGCCCTCCTTTCTCTGTGTAGAGGGTAGGTGTGCATCGTGTTCCATGATGAACAAGGTCATTAGATGTTCATGGATGCTTGATGTGATCAGAAACAGCCCTGACTTCTCTCTCACGGGCTTCCTAATGATGACAAGGGCTGCTGAGTGTCACGGTGTATTGGGGCACTGATGGAAGTTGTTATGCTGTTTAAGAAGAAGGTTTGGGCTAGATGAGTATGTGGGTTCTTATTGTTACTCATATGATATCAATGTTGATCACAGCCCAGGAATTCTTGTCAAATCTTAATGTGGAACGAGACCAAAGGTAAACAAAAACTTATTTGCAAAACTGGGTGATTTGGTTATTGTCTGAAAATAAACTCCACACTCTAAATCCTATGACTGTATGCATTAGTTAATTCATGCATTCAATGTATATTTATTGAGCAACTGTTACCGAATTAGGTTGAATGGACCCCTGCTCCAGTCCTAGCCTGGAGGAGGCCCTCTGCTTCAAGGGGAGGGTTCTTTTTCTGTTAGGGTTCCTGCAGCCTAAAACGAAACCGAAGCTGAGATTGAGGTAGTGTAAGCTTTATTCAATGGCCAAAGAATGGAGAAGCAGGAACTTAGTTCACAGATCAAATTCTCACCCACATGGAGAGAGGGATTTGGCTTTAAAGAGTAAGGACAGTGTGGGGAGGAGGGAGGCTAAAGATGGGGAGGCTTATGCATTAGTCTTCCAGGGAAAGGGGCAGAGTTTCTCCAGGAATGGGGTGCTGCCCTTTTTCTGTCCTCTTTTTGGTCCATAGCTTCCACTCATGGCCTCTGGTAGGTGTGTCATTTAGTAGCTAATGTAGTAAGATCAGCGTAGAAGGAGACTCTGGGTCTGTTGAATGTCAGATTCGTCACCATCTTGGTTCCAGCTGGTTCTATCTGGTTTTTGTTTTTCTTGTAGTATCACTTCCTCCCTTTTACTCCAGACCCTGTGACTAAAAGAGATATGTTAGTTCCTGTTCCAGAAGGGGTTGGTGGTTTTGAGCAAGGATCTGGCAACACAACTGCAAGACACCAACACTGCTTTATGCACTCTGAGTACAGCAGTGAACAAACTCTCCTGAAGCCCGGAATCCCTAATGATCAATACCACCCATCCTATTTTGAGTAAAATCCAAAGTCCACAGCGTAGCTTACAAAAAACCACATTTTCTGATCCTCCTCTATCCCTCTGCCTGATTTCCTTCTCCTTTCTTCTGCCTACTCACACCTCCCCAGCACATTAACTTCTTCCAATATACCACGACCTCAAGAACTTCCATTTTCTGTTGTTGGAACGCTCTGGAACACTCTGGAACACTCTTCCCCCAGAATTTTTACTTGGCTCATGTCCTCACTTCATCCAGTTCTCTGAATAATGCCAATTCCTAAGAAGAGTCTTTCCTGTCCTCTCTGTCACTCTCTGTCACAATACTTGGTTTATTTTCTTCAGGGCACTAATTACACCTAAGACTTTATGTGTATGTAGATAGATAGATAGATAGAAGATAGATGATAGAAGATAGATGATAGATAGAAGATAGATGATAGAAGATAGATAGATGATAGAAGATAGATGATAGAAGATAGATAGATGATAGATAGAAGATAGATGATAGAAGATAGATGATAGATAGAAGATAGATGATAGAAGATAGATGATAGAAGATAGATGATAGATAGAAGATAGATAGATGATAGAAGATAAATGATAGAAGATAGATAGATGATAGATAGAAGATAGATGATAGAAGATAGATGATAGAAGATAGATGATAGATAGAAGATAGATGATAGAAGATAGATGATAGAAGATAGATAGATGATAGATAGAAGATAGATAATAGTAGATAGATAATAGAAGATAGATAATAGAAGACAGATAATAGAAAATAGATGATAATAGGTAGAAAATAGATGATAATAGGTAGAAAATAGATGATAATAGGTAGAAGATAGATAATAAGTAGAAGATAGATAGGTAATAGGTAGAAGATAGATGATAATAGAGATACCTCACTACCTCTTCCACTAACATGAAATCCCCAGGACCATAGTGTTGGTGTCAATTTTGTTCACTTCTTTGTTCCCAGCACCAAAGACTGTTCCTGGCACATAAAATGTTCTCAATAAAAATTTATCAAATGCTTTTAAAATGAATGTACACATAATTATTTAAGTTATAATTTTTAGTATATATCCAGGGCTGTGAGTTCTTCTAACAGGTGAACTTAACTTGCCCTGAGTGTCAGAGTAGGTGTGCCCGAAAAGTGATGTCATCAGAGCGCCTTGTAGGTAATGAAAGATTTGAGCTTAATGAAGAGAGTATATGCTGGACGCAGGTAGCTCTGAGGGCCTGCAGCTGTGAGAAACGGAAAGATGCTCAAGGAGTATTGAGGGGAGATTTTGGTGAGGCTGGAATAGTGCTATGCTGGTGAAAGTCAATGACTGGCTCTCTGTGATAAAAGCCCTACTTCATAGTACTTGTTAATTCCTGAGGTATTAGTGCTTCCACCATGATTTCGAGCTGCTGGTATGGCATCACTAACTGCAGAGTAGGGTGAATATGTACAGTAGGACTTCATTACACGATAGTTCCAGCATACAGATACAGTAGAGAAGGAAGGCAGTCCTTTTATACTTAATTTTTTTTTTTTTTTTTTTTGCTGTACGCGGGCCTCTCACTGCTGTGGCCTCTCCCGTTGTGGAGCACAGGCTCCAGATGCACAGGCTCAGCGGCCATGGCTCACGGGCCCAGCCGCTCCACGGCATGTGGGATCTTCCCGGACCGGGGCACGAACCCGTGTCCCTTGCATCAGCAGGCGGACTCTCAACCACTGTGCCACCAGGGAAGCCCTATACTTAATTTTTAATCATTCTTTGACTTAATTAAATGGCAAGAGCCACCTGAAATATCTGTAACCACTTGATCTTCACGTGTGTGAGATCTGCATGGTATAACCAAGACCTCCAACTATCGAAACAAAGTGACAAGTAGTATTCTCAAAGGTGGGAGATCAGAATTACTCAAGTGCAGTTAAACCTTCCTTTGCCATATCCTCCACATATAATTCCATGAAAATCACTGTTCTAGAGGAAACCCCTTCAAGAAATTAAAGAATCTGTTCATATATCTAAGAGTTGGCTAATTGCAATAGAAAGACAAGGGAAAAAATCAACGGAATACACCGTAACTAGTAATAAACACCTTATTTCTAGAAAAACCTCTAGACTAAATACCGCATCTGTTTCTTAGATCATCAAAATCATTTATTTTTTTAAGGATGTACTTTTTTTTTTTTTTTTTTTTTTGCGGTACGCGGGCCTCTCCCGTTGCGGAGCACAGGCTCCGGACGTGCAGGCTCAGCGGCCATGGCTCACGGGCCCAGCCGCTCCACGGCACGTGGGATCTTCCTGGACCGGGGCGCGAACCCATGTCCCCTGCCTTGGCAGGCAGATTCTCAACCACTGCACCACCAGGGAAGCCCAAGGATGTCCTTTTAATATGAACACGTTCACACAGTAAAACATCAAACAGTACAAGACATGTAAGTTAAGGCTAAAAGCTTCCTGTCATCATCTCAATGGCTTCATTGTCCACATCTCTTTTTCAGGATAAATAATTGCTTTCACTTTTGTGAGTCTTCCTGGCCTAATTTAATGTCTTTATATGTCTTCCTGTGCCTATATGAAGCACTTTTTCCACTTTGCATACGTCTTCAGGATTCAGCTGATTCTGTGTGTTGCATTGCATTCTGTCCTACAAATGTGGTTTTTCAAACAATACCCAGATGGTTGTCACTAGGGTTCCCCACAGCTTTTGTATCTATTGCCCCGGAATTTGGCATACTCCAGGATATTCATCCATTTTTTATAACAGTCTCATCAAAGTACGCTTTGGTTTCCTCCAGCAATTTGAAACGATTTGTTTCGTTTTTCAGGATTTCTTTTCTTTGCAAAATATTTGATCTCCTAGTGACCTTGCATTACTTAGGGCTCTTTGATTACCAGCAGAGGCTGATTCTAATTAAGAAAGATACATTTATTGAAAGATAGTGAGTCTTCACAGAATAGACGTGAGACTGGGAAAAGAGTCTTGGAAGCAGACAACATGTTAATTTAAGGTAACATAGTGCACACAAAGCGACAACTGCCTTCAGCGAGGACGTGGACGGACCCGACACACTTCTGTCCACAAGATGTATCAAGAGAAGGCAGAGAGCAAGAGAGAGCCATGAGCAAATATTGGCTTTCAAAAGCTTATCATAAAAAGATGATCAAAATAAGTTATTCACATACAAATAAAGTAATAAAAGATTGTGTAGCTGAAAACGTGCATCACACGTCTGAAATCTATACTCTCTTTCTATACAACCCTGGATGCCACTCCTCTTTGTGATATTTCTGGTTAACGTGACGTGTAACCTCAATAGCATCTAAAAATGTAGGACATTGTTACCTAACTGCCCACAAATTGCATTTCTTTTGGAATTCTGATTAATAAGATACATGGTTATAAGTTATTTTCTAAAGAGTGATACCAGATCATAAAAGTCAAAATGAAGCTCAAAACTACACTCTCCTTTGTTGGTCTCTTTCTACACCATTTTATCAGATTATTATATGCACTGAATTGTGTGTTTCTTGTAAAGAAAATATCCAGTTCTTTGAATGGCGCATATCTTTAAGGGTGCCTAATACATAAAAGGACCTCAATTCAAATTTGTTAAATAAAGCTTTAATATGGAGAAAAGCTTGTATTTTTCATTTCAAAATACTCCCTAGGCATCAACAAAACAGGAAAGGCTTGCATTTATTTTTGTTTGAAAATGAGACATCCGGTATATCTGTTACATGAAGTCTTCCAGGAGGTTTTCAGCTTCAAGTTAAAGTGAAATTTTATTTCTCAATAATTGTTGGATATTTGCAACACTGTAGGCATCTAACTATTTTTTTTTTTAATAAGGACTCAAGAGCAGTTCTTATTTGGAGTAAGCCATGAAATGGTTCATCATATTTACTGAAAATAGACAATATTGTTAGCTGAGTACTCATAATTAAAATATGCAAAATTTG
The DNA here is from genome assembly GCF_963455315.2 of Globicephala melas. NCBI lineage: Eukaryota > Metazoa > Chordata > Mammalia > Artiodactyla > Delphinidae > Globicephala > Globicephala melas. Next base: position 110,892,924 of record NC_083319.1, on the reverse strand, counting down.
TTCTCATTTCAGAAAAGTGATCATAAAACAACAAAAGAAAAACCCACAAAAAAACATAGATTGTTTTTTTCTCTACTTCTAGCAACTTAATATGCCCGTCCTGCTGCTCAGTTTTCTGTGTCGTAAAAAGTAGTAATGAATGACTGTTTCTATCTTTTCTACTCCCTTCATGAGCTAAAGGAAATTCTAGTTTGTTTTCTCTATTTTCCTCTTTACTTTTTCCCCAGAGATTGAACAATACCAGTGATAATCTCTGGATATAAAAGGAAGACTGGGGGCTCTGAGAACGAGTTAAAGACAGGGAAGGGGTGGCAGAGGCTGGCGCTAGGGCTAAAGAAATGGAAACTAATACAGCTTCCCTGGTGGCGCAGTGGTTGAGAGTACGCCTGCCGATGCAGGGGACACAGGTTCGTGCCCCGGTCCGGGAAGATCCCACATGCCGCGGAGCGGCTAGGCCCATGAGCCATGGCTGCTGAGCCTGCGCGTCTGGAGCCTGTGCTCCGCAACGGGAGAGGCCACAGCAGTGAGAGGCCCACAAAAAAAAAAAAAAAAAAAAAAGAAATGGAAACTAATGAAATGTGTTTTTGAACTTTCTGCATCACTGTGCCCCCGAGAAAACTAAAGACACTTAACTTCATTTCAGGTATTTAAAAAACATACTTGTATTTGTTTACAATGGGCCCATTTTGGCCCATTTCGTGCTCTGAGAAGAAAGCAAAAGGACCTCGATTTTAGAAATGTTGAAAAAGCAAGGCTTTGAATCACGATCATACTTTTTGATTCAGGGCAAAGGGCTGTCTCATCACTTGAGACATGGGTGATGAATGGATGCTGAACTCTAAAAGCAGTAGCATCAGAAGTTAAGGCAAACAATTCTGAGGTTGGGGTTGTTTGTATCATGTTGCAGATTTGTGTTAGCAAAAGAGAATCAATTTTATTAAGCCTGTTGTGCCATTTCTTTGTACTTTTACTCAGAAATACACACACACACACACACACACCCCCCTGGGAAATTTAAATGACACCCTTACTTTTGTCTAAAGATGTATTTCTAGATCTAGATCTTAATAACAAATGTGCATCAGAAATCTCTATCATGCCCCAGATCCTATCTCAGAGCCCCTCCAGTAATGATTTGTAAGACATTCTGAAGATCACACCCTCCCTTTTCACATATGTAATTTCACTGATGATTAATACAAACATCACACTTTAGATCTTAAGTGGAATGGCTATCAATTAACTTTTGAACAACTGACTTTTATGCAGTAATATCTATAAGCTTGTCTCAATGGACACACTCCTCTTCATCAGCTTAAAATACATTACTGAGTGATAAGTAGATTTCTAAACTGAATGAATATTATAATTGAATTACTTTTAGAAGGTATGTAGCTTTCCAGTTTCCAGTAAAGCGTGTAGGGAGCTTGGAAGTTGCCCCTCCATCCTAACAACAAGTAAGAAGCTGAACAAACCTAAAAAAACAAGAACTCTTCTTAGATCCTTAAAATAAGTGAGATCCTTAAAATAAGGAAAATAAGGGTGAACTGCTTCCCCCAAAGTTGGAAAGAGCAATCGGCAAATAACAGATAATTACAACGCACCAGAGCAGAAATGGCCATGGGCACGAGTGTCAAAGTCAGATCTGAACTGTGGCTGACAGTCACTGGATGATCAGTGTAGACAAGTCTGTGGAGAAAAACCCCAGGGGATCCGAGCACTGGGGGCCCTCCACACTTCTGTGAGTTCCACCTCAAGAAGTTGCACCAGGTTCTCCCAATGAATGTAGGAGAACGATCCCGTTGTGCTCCTGGCAGGAGGATAAAAGGACCATTTTGAAATACACCAGAGCACTCTGCTCTTCTTAACATGTTCTGCCCGCAGGAAAACTATTGAACCAGAGTCTAACCCGTGGGCTTTATCAGAGCATAACAGACCTAGGAGAAGGGAAGTAACCCACCAGCTGGCTCTAGCCATCTACCAGGAGGAAGGGAAATATCCAGCTACAGCCCCTTCTAGTCATCTGGTCCGCCCTGAGAGGGGAGGGGAATAGAAACACACGTGACGTTCACAGCCCAGAGACATGGGCTCCCCAACCATAGGACGTGGAAGGCTCCCCTCCAGCCACACTCACTGCCGTGCTACCAAAGGAGTATTTATGTCAGCTCCTTTTACCCAGCACATCATGCCAGCCAGTCGAGACTAGTTGACCAGACGTGCTAAAAGGTAAAAAATACCGTTTGAAGAGACAGAGCAAACATCAGGACCACTCAAATATGGTAGGGATGTTGAAATTATTAGACAAGCAATTTAAAACAACTCTGATTAATAGGCTTCATGAGCTCTAATGAAAAAGACACAGCATGTAAGAGCAGATGGGCAATATAATAAGAGAGATGGAAATTGTAAGAAATAACCAAAAAGAAATACTGGATATCAAAAACCCTGTAATAGTAATGAGGAATGCCTTTGATGGATTTTCTAGGAGACTGGACATGGCTGAGGAAAGAATCTCCAGGCTAGAGAATTTCATAATAAAAACCTCCAAAACGGAAAAACAAAGAGAACAAAGACAAAAACAAACAAAAACCTGCACAGGATATCCAAGGACTGCAGGACAGCTACAAAAAATAGTAACGTACACATTTCAGGGAATACCTAGAGAAGAGAGAGAAAGAAGCAGAAGAAATATTTGAAACAATAATGACTAGAATTTCCCCCAAATTAATGTCAGATCCCAAACCATAGGTCTAGGAAGCTCAGAGAACACAACACAGAATAAATACCAAACAAACCAACAAACAAAAACCTTGCATTTAGGCATACCATGTTCAAAGTACAGAAAATCAAAGAAATAGGTAAAATCCTGAACGGAGCCTGAGGAAAAAACCACCTTCCCTCTAAAGGAGCAAAGATAAGAATTACATCTGAATTCACTCAGGAACCCTGCAAGCAAGCAGAGAGCAGAGTTAAATTTGAAAAGTGTTGAAAAGAAAAACAACAACAACAACAAACACCAACCTAGAATCTGTACCCTGTGAAATTACTTTTCAAAAGTGAAAGAGACATGAGGACTTTCTCAGACAAAAAAATTGAGAGAACTTGTTTAAAGTACACTGTCTTCCAAGAAATGTTAAAAGAAGTTCTTTAAAGAGAAGAAAAATGACATCGAAACTCAGATCAACATGAAGAAAGGAAGAACATCAGAGAAAGAATAAGGGAAGGTAAAATTAAAATGCTTATTTTTCTTATTCTTAATAGAACAGATGGTTTTTCAAAATAATAAAAGAAACAATGTTTTTGATTATGTATTCATATATATCCTTGTGTATAAGTGAAATGCGTCACAGCAGTGATACAGGGAACAGGAAAGAGGAATTAGGATTATTTTGTTATCATAAAGTAAGATAACAATACTTGCACTACCCCTGAAGTGCTATAGGGTTATTTGGAAGCAGACTTAAATTAATTGTGAATATACATTGCAAACTTTAGGGCCACCACTAAAAAGATTTATAAAAACAGTACACTGACATGCTAAGAAAGGAGAGAAAATGGAATCACATAAAATTTACAGTCAAAATTACAAAAGGTAGCAAAGGCGTGGAAGAAAAAAGAAGGAAAAGAACAAGGGCAACAAATAGAAACTAGTTACAAATATGGTAGATATTAATACAACTGTATCAATAACCACTTTGAATGTCAGTGACCTAAGTGCACCAATTAAAATACAGACATTGTCAAAGTGTATCAAAATACAAAGGGCAACCGTATGGTGTCTACAAGAAACTCACTTTAACTATAAAGACTCATATAGACTAGAAGAAAATGGATAAAGATATACCATGCTAAAACTACTCAACAGAAAGCAAGAGCAGCTGTATTAATTTTAGACCCAGCAGAGCACAGAGCCAGAAAAGTTACCAAGGATAAAGAAGGGCATTACACAAAAATAAAGGAGTCAGTTGTTCAAGAAGGTAACAATTCTTAATGTGTATGCACCCAACAACAGAGCATGCGTATACATCAGGCAAAACTTGATAGAACTGCAAGGAGAAATAGATGAATCCAGTATTAGAGTTGGAGACTTCCACACCCCTCCATCAGAGTTGGACAGTTCTAGCAGGCAAAGTCAGGAAAGACATAGTTGAGCTCAATATCATCATCAATCAACTGGATATAATTGACAGCCCTAGACTACTTCATCCAACTGCAGAACACATTCTTTTCAAGCTCACATTTAACCATTTACTGTTATCACTGTGAGCCATAAAAATTTTTAACAAATTTAAAAGAACAGAAATCTTGCAGTGTTTCCTCTATAACCACAATGAAATTAGACAAGACATCAATAATTTAAAAAATAGCTAGAAAATCCCCAAATACTTGGACATTAAACAGGTGCTTCTAAATAGCACATGGGTTAAAGAAGAAATCTCTTGAGGAATTATTTTGAACTAAATGAAAACGAAAATACAACTGATCAAAATTTTGTAGGATGCAGTGAAAGCAGTTCTTAGGAGGAAATTTACATCACCGAATGCATATATTAGGAAAGGAGAAAGGTATAAAATCAGTCATTTAAGCTTCCACCTTAGGAAACTAGAAAGAGAAGAGAAAGAAAACACCCAAGCAAAGAGAAGAAAAGAAATAAAAATGAGAGCAGAAATCAATGAAATTAAAAACAGGAAATCAATAGAAACAACCAACAAAACCAAAAGCTGGTTCATTGAAAAGATCAGTAAAATGTATAAGCCTCCAAGCAGGCTAACTACTATGAGAAAAAGAGAGAAGACAGATTACTAACATCAGAAATGAAAGAAGAGACATCACTGCAGATTCCATGGATATTGGACAAAGGAAGTAAAAAGTATATGGATTGAGGAGGGAGAAATAAAACCGCCTTTGCAGACAACACGATGGTCTATGGATAAATCCTAAAGAGTGAACTCAAATTACTCCCAGGCTCCATGGGGCGATGGGAGCCTACCTGAGAGAAGCACCAGTTAGCAACCCAGATGATCAAACACCTTAACCAACACCCCACCCACTTTTTGTGAATTCCCACTTCCCTGAGGCTGCCCAGGCCCCATCACTCCCCTTCCTATTCCCTCATCCTCCTTTAAAAGGCCCTGTCGCCTCGGCACAAATTGAAGTTGAGTTCACACTGGGCTCTCTTGCCTGTTACAGGATGAAATCTGTCCGTACCGCTGTAACTAGTTTCCAGCTTTTGTGTCTTTCACACGTATCACCTGTATTGGTGTGTTCATTCTCTGCCTAATGCCTGTGAAGTAGGGAATATTATCCACATACTGCAGGTGAGTAAACAAAGATGTGAAGCAGTCATGTAATGTGTCCAAGAACAGGTGCAGACCACATGAGGCCACTGTGGTCATTTGACACCTGAACTGTGGCTTGAGAGTCTTGGCCGTATTACTACGTGTAGCTCTGTTCCCCATGGAGGAAGCCAGTGACTGCTTCTCCGTCACAGTCCTCAGCTACGGTGTATACTCAAGTCCTATTTTTCTTGTTCTGGGGAATGAGGATGCAGGTTGAGCCTAGGTCTTGTCAACCTAAGGAGCACAGCTATTGTACCTAGCCCTCTTCAGAAGCCCTGCTACAATCCCGATTTATAATGTGTTTCTAATTATAATGACATCCATGTAAATGTTATATCAGTATGTAATTTAGATGAATTTGGTGCTGTTTCCTTCCCTTTTTTTGAAAAAATGTTTTGGCTTTTTAAAATCACTTATATCTTTAGTTATATTGAATATATATATATATACACACACATATATATTATATCATCATTAAAATAAACATATTCTAATATATATATATGTATATATACAGCAACAGTAGAAATGAATGTAACTTTGGAAATCACAGCAGATATTTGGAGGCAGATGTAATAGTATGTGAAGGCTCAATCAATTACTACCCATTAAACAGTAAAACATCGGTGCTGTCCTGCCTTGCTCGGCCCCTGGTGAAGAAGCGCCTACGTGACCCATAAACATCCCCATTCATTACAAGCAGGCGTCTCTATTAGCTACAGGCTCCACAATATTAAAATTATAACCTCCCTGAGCAGTCAACTAACTTTTAATCTCTGTTTTCATAGGGTGGTAAAACTCTACTGCCTGGAAACAACAATAGTATAAAGAACTTCTCTGTAAGTTTACAAACTGGGCAAGAATTCTTAATAACTTTCTGGAGTAATCTGATTTCATCTGAGCCTAAAGTGAATTGAAATAATAGTATAAGTGAGCTACAGTTTTCCCTGTCCAGTGTATGTCATTGCCCCAGTGAGAAGTGATTTATTAAAAAATACTCTAGTATTCAGCCAATATTGTTCTCCATACACACGAATTCAGGTTATCCCAATGTCAGCCAAAATCATCTATTCTAAGAGGATACATTATCCTTCACAGAACTATGCATAATAAAGGGAAACTTAGGAACCTATGGGCTTACAGTGTGTTGATTGATTTCTAAGGAAGGCTCCACTATTTTTTTGTGCCCTGAAGATGTTCACACCTCAGGGCAACGCACCAGAGTAGCATTTGTGATCTGTAAGGGATGTGGCTCTCTTTTGTAAACTGGTAAAGTCACTGACAAATTTAAGAAGGTGTGTTTTAGGATATAATGCAGATAGCCGGCGAGAATCTGTACATGGATTCTCTTAAAATTATTCCTGTCCTTCCCCTGAACATCTTTCTGTGCCATCAAGAAAATTTGAGGGCCACTAGCACAGATCTTTCAGAGACGCTGTGTGTTACCTTCCTCGCCCCATATTAGTAAGGATTAATGTAAGAAGGGAACAGAAATATTGAGGTCTTTACAATCCTTACAGAATGAATTCTTTCATCCTAACAGTATGTCTACCTATCTGTTTTAATTTTATTATTTATTTGTTTATTGTATCAGTGAGTATTTATCCTTATTTTTATGACATTTTCCTGAAAAACTTGCCATTTCCAATGTGTTCTAATATCACTCGCACATACTACCAATATCAAATCAGACACTTATCTGCTAATTTAACTGTAAAATAAATCAATACATTATTTGTGACTGAGGTAAAATTTTAACAAATAAAAGGTAATTTTAATTGAATCCAAAACAACAATAAGAAACAAAACACTCTGGAATTTTACACCAGTTCCAGAATCCAGAAGAGAGTAGACCAGTTGTGGACATAAAAGCAGACAGAGTGACGATCAGAGAAGGGCACGGAATCAGCAAAACGAAGGGCAACACACAAGCTGGTGAGGAATGTTTTGAGCCGGTCTAGTGCTATATTGTTGCAGTTGTTTGAATATCTTAACTAAGGAACGCTAAATGCTTTTCAAACACTAATTCATTAATCTCTACATCATCTCTACAGGGAACAAAACGTTGCTATGTACCACTCAGAACTGCCCACCATACGGTCGGGTATTGTTTGTAATGTTGACAGGCTTCTCCCTTGTTCCTGTCTGTTCACTATTACACTCATGGCCAGTTCCTGACATAAAATATTTGAGTATTTTTAATGCTGTCATTATTAGTAAGGAAACATAAAAATATTTAGAATGGCCATTTTACTTTTTTGTATTTGTTTCTGTTTTCCTGATGTTGTTAGTCTCTTTTGTTTTGCTTTTGAGAAGAATTTAATGTAATGATTCAGGTTCGATATACTTTTATGAAATAACATAAGCAGCCTTCAGAAAGAGGCTAAAAATTCTTGGATGACTTTCTGTCTACGTATCAGATGCTTATGGTTTTCTCTTATCATTTGCCCCGTTAATGACCCCTGATACATACGTAATACCAACTCATTTGTACTTTCTCTCATCTTCTCCTTAATATTAATATATCTGGTGAATCAGTGAGATGATTAATAGATTGCCCTCCTATTCCAAGATTGTTACTATTGCACAGTATCTTTCCTTTGGCTACTGTACGATCTGAGTCCGAAATAAGCAGAGGCACCTCGGTCATCTTACAGAAAGCTGCCAGCAGAACGAGAATGAAGAGAGCGTCTTTAGCAAATCTTTTAAAGAGATTTAGGGAGTCTGGTGGTCCTTTAAATGGCCAGCAACTGTGCTCTGAATTAAGAGGCTGGGCTGGCTTAAAAGTATACAGCCAAGCTCAACAAATATGATTGCCTGTACCATATACTTAATCGAGTTCTTACAAAATTAACAACTAAATTGCTTGCCTCAATATATGCCCCGAATAATATGCATGTATTTTATATCTTTCTATACTCAATTTTACCTATTTAGATATTTTGATGAAAATACCAAACAACCACAGTTATTACTGATATCTGAACCACTTCTCCCTCACCAATAGGTCCTGTGAAAGATAAAATATCACAAGTGGTTAGAACACTAACATAATAAATACCCACCAAGGAGCCCATCCATACATTCTTGTGATTTCTGTACTTCTGTTAAATGCACCATTGCCATCATCTATGAGTATGCCGAATAAGCTACCCAAATCAATAATGGCAGCTTAGTAGACAATTTATAATGCACCTATTATTAATCTAAAGTGTTATTAATAAATTCATTAAATAATAACACTAATTTGTATGTAATTCTTAGATACTTAACATTAGAAACTGGCTGTTAAATTTGAAAGGTAGACAAATTGTATATAATTTATCCTTATTGGAGCAAATATTTATTGCCATTGTTATTGTTGATTTCCTTTTTACATAAACACAGAGCTAATAACTCTTAACTGTTTAAATGAATCAGAATTTATTTTCAAATCTGATAAAGTGTAGCTACAAATGAACTGTGAATAGACTTACAGCATTTGAGTTCTGGTCTATCTTACAATAAAAATGTTTCATTTATACTGAAGCCACTAATAAGTCAGGCATATTTCATAAATCCAAAATCTTGGATTTATTATTTTGGAATCAGTCAACATTTATTTAGTGACAGGTTGGCTACCTAAGTTATCTTGTGAAGGAATAGACATTTGATAAGCATGTAGTGTAGATAGATACAGTTAGATACCTCATTCATTGACATTTGGATTTATTTACAATATGCACTGTATCTTTAGAAAATAAACTTTTAAGTTATTTTGGAAGAATTCATTTACTATGAAGCACATACTTCCAGTATAACCAAGGCCAGATTTACTCACATTGGATTTTTAATGTTTTAAAGACAAAATATTCTGACTTGTTCAATAAAGCAGAAAGCCCACTAGATAACACTTTGACCAATTATAGGCACTAAAAAGTAATGAAATAGGGCTTCCTTGGTGGCAGTGGTTGAGAGTCCGCCTGCCAATGCAGGGGACACGGGTTCGTGTCCCGGTCCCGGAAGATTCCACATGCCGTGGAGCGACTGGGCCCATGAGCCATGGCCGCTGAGCCTGCGCGTCCGGAGCCTGTGCTCCGCAACTGGAGAGGCCACAACAGTGAGAGACCCGCATACCGCAAAAAAAAAAAAAAGTAATGAAATAATATTTTTTGAAGGAACTGAGACTTTTCAATAATTCAAACAGATTTTCCATCCACTTGAAATCAGAGTTATCTTTAGTAAATTGAAAAACAAATTATTATAAAACTGTGTGGTTTTAGGGGAAAAAAGTAAATACATAAGTAATTTGGGTTAAAACTGGTGTTTAAAAACTATTTCACCAGAACACCATTTTAGAGTAGAATCAGTCATCACTTTGCATGGTACCATGTTAACAGAAGTTTGTGTGCATCACATTGGTACAGAGAGAGACCACAGTTCCCAGATGCAGGAGCTTCAGTTAGCCCATATCCTTACCTAAACTCAGGCAGTGATTATTTTAACTAATTACATTATCCTCTTAGCCTGGAAATTTTACGATAGCTGTATATTATCTACACAGGAAAATGTTACGGAGGCTTTCTGTCTTGATATAGTCTGTCTTTATTATGTGCAGTTTGCAATATCACCTCACATAAAATCTACCCCCGTACAAACACTTTGAGAATAATCAAATATTTCAGTAAGCTCATGCGTATCGCACAGTTTAGGAAACTCTTGTGATTTACTTTTGTCAATATTTCTTAGGCTAAAAATATTTTTGACAAGAATTTATTTTCAAAATTATGAGTTATATCTCAGATGTGGCATTCTTAATGGAGTTATTATTAATCACTTTTAAAAAAGTCAGTACATTACCTCAAATCTTTAATTTTTAGCATATGAATATTTTTTATTTCATCTTATTTTTACTGACAGTGATATCTTCTTTTTTAATATTAACTACCTCAGGGCTCATATTTTTGAAAACTTCATCCCTTATTTATAGTGAAAGATCTTTATTTCTAATTAAAGAAATTTTAAACAAAAAGAAATAGGTAAGAGAAACCGGTGGAGGCAGGTGGGCAAGGTAGTCTCAATTTTGGGAATATGAGTTTATTTTAACCGATTAAATATCACTTTGTGTTTGCTGATGATTATTGAAAGAGATGGTTGTTGAAACTAAAACTGATGATATCTCAGGGAAGAGTGATACTGCTTAGAACTATTAAAGTGAGAAAAGAAACTAAAAGTTTATACAATTTGTTTGTATGTACAAGTGTTTATACAATTCCAGTGATACCTGTTTTTAAGAATTTAGTCTCCTGTATACATTTTTTCTTTGCTTTTTCCATTTCTAAGACACGTATGTCTTTTTTATTTCTTGCTGTTCAAGAAGAAATGGATCGATCAGGGGGTATATTTTGTCCATCCTTTTTAACAGAGAACGGGAAAGGTATTACAAACATTTGCACATATATGCTTGTTTTCATTAATAAATTTGTACCAGAAGAAACATGTGTAACTGAGTAGAAGGAAATGGAAATTAAGGGAGATATGGGAGAGTGAATAACAGAGCCATAGAATAAGGAGAGAGAACAGAGACAAAACTGAAGTGATAAAAAGGTAACAAACTAGAAAAAGAATTATAATAATATTGATGGTAAACAAAACTGTAGGGGACAAAATTAACCAGGGAAATGAGTGAAGAATAATTAAAAGCCAGTAAAAGGAGAGAGAAAGAAGAAAAGAAAGGATAGTTAATATAAAAATATTAGCATTTGTTGATGGAAACTTAGGTTGCTTCCATCGCTTGGCAATTGTAAATAATGCTGCTATGAATATTGGGGTGCACGTATCTTTTCAAATTAGTGTTTCTGTTTTTTTCAGATACATAGCCAGGAGTGGAATTGCTGGGTCGTATGGTAGTTCTAATTTCAGTCTTTTGAGAAATCTCCATACTGTTTTCCACGATACCTGCACCAATTTATATTCCCACCAGTGGTGTAGGAGGGCTCCCTTTTCTCCACATCCTCTCCAGCATTTGTTTTTCTGTGTTCTTTTTGATGACGGCCCTTCTGATAGGTGTGCGGTGATACCTCACTGTGGTTTTGATTTGCATTTCCCTAATGATTAACAATGTTGAACATCTTTTCATGGGCCAGTTGATCACCTGCGTTTCTTCTTTGGAACCATGTCTGTTCAGTTCTTCTGCCCAGTTTTCAATCGTGCTCTTTGTTTTTTTGATATTGAGCTGTTTACACATATTGAATACTAACCCCTTATCTCTCATATCATTTGCAAGTATTCTCTCCCATTCAATAGGTTGTCCTTTCATTTCGTCAGTGGCTTCCTCTGCTGTGCAAAGGTTTTAAATTTAATGAGGTCACAAATGTTTATTTTTGCTTTTGTTTCCTTTGTTTTGGGAGACAGATCCAAAAAAAAAAATCACTATTATTTATGTCAGAGAGTACTCTGCCTAGGTTTCCTCCTAGGAGTTTTATGGTATCTGTTCTCACATTTAGGTCTTGTTGACTTAATAAAAATTGCACAACATGAGAGTTGCGAGAAGTTTTATTGGGGGCAAAATGAGGTCTGCAGCCCGGGAGACAACATTTCAGAGAGCTCTGAGAAACTGCTCTGGGGAGGCGAGGGGGGAGCCAGGTTATATAGAAGTTTTGTAACGAAGGGCAAGTAGTCTCAGCATCAAAATATTACTGTTAATTAAAGAAAACCAGATATCTCAAGTAAAGGAATTTAGCACTTTTCTTTGTATGGGAAGATGCAAGAGTCTGGGCTCACTGAAATCATTCCTTTGATATGCACCTCAGCTATCTGGGGGCAGTGTCCTGTGTTTTTACATCCTGAGTTTCCTCAAGGCTCACCTTAAAGAGTAGATGCAGTCTGTTGGCTGCTAGATGGCAGGTATTCCTTTCAGCAGCCCTGAGTTTCCTCAGGACTCACTGGCTCACTGGAGGGCTGCAATCGTTGATAACTATGCCATCCTTTGTTTACGGATATGACAGGAAATATTCCATTTATGAACATTCCATTTCATTTATAAATATTCCACTTATCAGTCTTGAATCCATTTTGAGTTTACTTTTGTATATGGTGTTAAAGAACGTTCTAATTTCATTCTTTTACGTGTAGCTGTCCAGTTTTCCTAGCACCACTTATTAAATTGTTCATCAACAGATGAATGGATAAAAAATAGAATACTACTCAGCCATAAAAAGGATGAAATTTTGCCATCTACAGCAACATGGTTGGACTTGGAGAGCATTATGCTAAGTGAAATAAGTCAGACAGAGAAAGACAAATACTGTATGTTATCACTTATATGTGGAATCTAAAAACTACTACAGACTAGTGAATATAACAAAAAAGAAGCAGACTCACAGATATAGAGAACAAGCTAGTGGTTACCAGTGGGGACAGGGAAGGGGGGAGGGGCAATATAGGGGTAGGGTTGTAAGAGGTACAAACTATTAGGTATAAAATAAGCTGCAAGGATATCTTGTACAACATGAGGAATACAGCCAATATTTTATAATAACTCTAAATGGAGTATAACCTTTAAAAATTGTGAATCACTATATTGTACAGTGGTGACTTATATAATACTGTACAGAAACTATACTCCAATAAAAATATATTAGCATTAAGGAGAAATCCTGGACATTAAAGGAATTTTGTGCAGCTGGAGCCCAAAAACTCATTATCACCAACAGCTGTTCTCAGAACCTAGAGGGAGAAAGTTGTTCTAGTAGATTAGGTTTGATATTCACCCAACAGGCCCCATCTTCTGAGAACACGCACTGCTTCTCTTAGAAAAGCCTATCTTGCCTCATGGACCTAGAGGAGCCATGAGGACCAGGGCCCACTGGCTAACCTGCCCAGGTTGTGAGCCAAGACAGCAGGTGCATTAGAAGTCCTGTATTCATTTGGTGGAGTCTCACATTATTTCCTGTCCAAGATGAGCTAGAAAGTATGAACCGCCTGCTCTGGGTAACTGCACACTTCCTAAGGAACCAGGGTCCCAGTGCCATGCCACATCCTACTGGTGCGAGAGGCAAAAGAAAACCCGGTAATGCTGATACTGCCTCTTTATTTTTAAATTTGGATATCATGTTTATCATAGATTTCTTTGCATTAATTTTGATTTTAAAATATCACATGAAAAATACTTTCTTTTGATTCCTGAGGTTTTTTTGGCACCCTCCGAAATGTTACCACCGAGGCTACGGCATCACTCACGTCACTCCTTTCCCAGCTCTGTGGTGTCCCCTGATCATCCCGTGCAAGCAAATCATTAGAACTAATTCCTGCTGCTGCTGTTATATTAGCAACCCTGCCGATCAGCAGATCTGGAGACTTGCTCCAAACAGCAAAAGAAATAAACCAACAAAAATCTGCCTTTAACTGAATTGTGAAGCCTGACCTAGTTTGAAAAACTAGTTTAAAGGAAACAGAAAAAAGTATTGAGAATAAGTGTATTAAAAAAAATGACTGGCTTTTGTCCAAAAAAAAAAAATGTTTCTGGGAGGTAACCTTCCAAACCCTGGGATTTTATGAGTGATAGGCTTGTCTTTGCTATTCTTAGTGCCCCCTATCCCATACTTTATAATTTATACTAATAGATAAATAGATGACTCATTGTCATAGGAGGCCCATAGATAGTTTATGCTAATGAGATGACTCAGGAAGAGAGCTGGTCAAGCTAGAAACATCAGTTAGGTGGGGATTTGAGCTACGTGAAAGTAATACTAGCCTGAACTCCAGGGATGGGAAGGGGGCTGGAGGTTGAGTCACCAGGCCAATGGTTCCATCAATCTTGCCTACGTAAATAAGCCAATCAAAAGTATCCAAAGTTCACCAAAGTTCAAGTGAGCTTCCCCGGTTGGTAGTAATCCAAATACTGTCGCAGATCAATGTACCAGGAGGATAATGCATCAACTGGGCTAGGACAATAGAAATTTGACCTTTGGAGCCCTCCCAGATGTCACCCTGTTGTCTCTCTCGTTGGCTGGTTCTGATTTGTATCTTTTGGCTTTCATAAAACTGTGATGTTAAGTACAGGGCTCTCCTGAGTTCTGTGAGTTGTTCCCCAAATTTCTGAACATTGGGAAAACCCGAATATGCAGCCAGCTGGTCATCATTGAGGGTGGTCTGGGGACCTCTGAACTTGCAGCTGGTGTCAGAAGTGGGACAGTTTGTGAAGGACTGTGCTTTTCATCTGTGGAGCCTGGACTAACTCTAGGTAGTTGTTGTCAGAAGTCACTGCAGAAAGAAATTACTGCTTCCTTTTTGATGGACTTGTATCAGTGATCTGTAAGCCCCTGTGTGAATTCTGGCCTATTTTCAAAACTTGTCTCCCATTTAATCATCTTTATGAAGCAGCTAAAAAATCCTGACTCTCATCTCTCAGTTTCTCCTTTGAGCACCTACAACACTTGTCAATACCTCTTATTTAACATCATACTTCAATCAGTGAGGCTGGTGCCTTTGAGCGCAGTGCCTGGCCTGGAGTATGTATGGATAAGTTGTTCCACGAATCAGCAGTCAATATGCCAGGAAATTTCTGATATTTTTAGCAGTCAACTCATTTGGGAGTGGCCCTTTCCCATGATTATTATTTTTGTACCCTCTTAGATATCGTTATAATATCAAAATAGCTGATATACTGGTACCTTGGGTATCAGTATAATGTTAAGTGTGTGTGTGTGTATAATTCTATATTTATTACATAATAGTAATCCTCCTCAAATTACAAATTACTGAGGTTCTGGACTCTGCTGAATACTTTAGGTTGCCCAAAACAATAATAAAGTTACAGTCACGTTTCAGTGAGGTAATCGAATTTGCAAGGCAAAAGGTGGAGACCAAATCTGAAAAGGAAAATACTTCCTTAAGTGGACCTCTGTCCCTAAGTTTGACCGTATGACTTTGCGGTCAGATTCCTTCTTCCAATACCACTCAGCTCAGAATCATATCCGTCATGTATTACTCTATACGGTTGTATTAAATGTTCCAAAGGCAGTGCTCTAAGCCACCCAGATTTGACCCAGCTGGTTCTGAATCACACAACACAGTAAGAACCTGATTCTTTGTGTGTCTGTGTCCTACTTCTGTATGTAGTTGAAAGCTAACCAAGTTGATTTCGGGAACAGATTAAAAAAAAACAGTAGTTAACGTTGACAAAGAATGATTATGGTGTTTTTATGTGCTTGTTTTGCTTTTGTCTCGAGTTTCTATGTTTTTGTTTCTTTGTTTCAGTACATTCGCAGCACAGTAAATGTTGTCTTTGCTTAAACCATTGCTATAAACATTATCTTGCTTTTCATTTATTGACGTATTTATTTCTAACATAATTAAGTTCATCATTGGGAGACAGTGGAAGCCCTAGTGATGTTCATAGTGAGTACTGAAATTTAAGAACAATCAAGTTAATAAGGATTTAAAAAATAAATTATCAGAGATTTATAGCAAGTAACATGATAATTAAAAGATTTATTCAACTGAAACCCTCTTTCTCTTCCATTGTTTTTTTCATTTCTGTGAGCAGAAACAACTTTGCATATCTTTTCCTATTTTCAGAAACAATATAGTTAACTTGTTAGTGATGACTGCAAACAGTAGAAAACAAGATAGAAAAAGGGATAATCAATGTCTCTATGCTGTTTACATTGTTTTGCTTCCACTGACCTTCTTGCACTCTAAATGAGAGAAGCTTGTGTTTTCCGAACTCTGATGTAAATCCACATACAGCAAATGTGATGAGGGTTATGAGTCACTTTATTCATTCTGGATCACTAAACATGAACTTTATATATGGCTGCATATAATCATTTAGTCTTTGATTTGAAAGTTAGACTGTAACATAAGCAATTTTGACAGAAGTACATGTCTTTAAACCTGGGAAATCGTTCAGCTCCACACACCTGTGCTTCTTAAGTTAATATTCATGACCAATACATTGTACAGTACGGTGGATATTAGAAAGCTTATCTCTGTGCACAGTAATGGTTCTTTCATTACAAAAATGTTATTGGCCGATAAAGGAACCTTTATTGTTATTTATCTCCCCCTAATTTCCACACCACAACTTCTGGCCTGAATGGAGAAGGTTTCTTTTTTTTCTTCAGAACTAATGTAAGGTACTCTTGTAAAACCTTCCTGAATTAGGCAACCACAATATCTTCCTTTGTTGGTGACTGTTGTAATCTAATGCATTTCTGTGTTGCTTCAAGAACTAAAATATACCGACCGTGTACTTGCAATGAAGTTACCAATGATGGGGCAACCCTCATGCTGTCATAAAACCAGGTGACAAGCCAGGCACTTGCCACAGCTGCACACCTAGAGCTTAGGCAGCCCCAGTAGATAAAGTTGGACCTATGCCACTCCACGGTCACAGGGTCACAGTTCTGTATGAAACACCAATGCCCTCAGGGTAAAGTTGAGAGAAGAGGGCAATGGCTTGTGGGAGGGGTCTCAGTTCTTAGGTGAGGGAGGGCATCATGGGAGTAAAAACCTGCACAAGCTCAAGAATCATGACAAAGGTCCCTGACATTCTGTGCAGCTTATGTGACATTCAGCTGAGTATCTATTTTGAGTCACATCTGGGATGCGTGAGTTCCTCCTCTTCTGGAGCCTACAGCTCTATCTACAGGAACCTAGGCTTTGGGAGTTAACAATCCCATTGTCTAATTTCTTGGAGATTTGATCAGTCTAGGTCCAGCTTCTTCGTTCAAGAGCTGACTGTATCTTTCCAGAGACAAGACAAAGATCTTAGCACTCATGTTGTCCCCTGTATACCTAGACTAGAATTCCTTCTGATCAAGCCTCTGCTCATGCTTGAATTCTGTGTTTGTATGGACACAAAAACACACTTACATCAAATGTCCATGCAAAACCCTAATGCAGCTAGTTGCAGCCCACCGCAGGTTGCTGTCCGGGCTCATCATTGCACTTATAAAGTAAGCTCTTCAGACCATTCTGCCTCTCAGATCGCTCTGCCAGAGAAATCTATGGTGGCCATGATAAAAGCCAACTGTTGTTATCTAAGAATAATAATGCGTAATTATGGAGAATCTCCACGTGGAAAAAGGAGGCGCCTTTGGACCCTCGTAAGTTTCCATTGTAACCACTACAATGGCCAAGAGGAAGGATGCTTTTCTTCTAATACTCAAAAGTGAAGATCTGAGTCTTTCCTTAATTCTCCATGACACAGATGGATAGTGCTGGATTACTTATACAGTAACTAAAAGAAAAGGGATAACAAAAGGATAAATTTTAAAAACTACAGAAGGTAAACAAAAACTAGGAAATCTGATTCAAGGAATGTGGTTTTTCCCTCTGGATGTCAGAGCCCCAGCCCATCCTACCTCCTGCCCTCCCTCTGTCCACATTCTGTGCACTGTTGCTCTTGAAGTCCAGACTCAGTCAGCTGCTGTCTCTGGATTCCGTGTTTAAGAAATGGATGTAAGTAAGAAAGAGAAAAGCAAATACTGTATATCAGCGCATACATGTGGAACCTGAACAAATTGGTATAGAAGATCTTATTTACGAAGCAGAAATAGAGACACAGACATAGAGAACAAACATCTGGATACCAAGGTGGGGGGGTGGAGGTGAATTGGGAGATTGGCATTGACACATATACACTATTGATACTATGTATAAAATAGATAACGAATGAGAACCGGCTGTACAGCACAGGAAACTCTAGCCAGTGCTCTGTGATGACCTAAATGAGAAGGAAATCCAAAAAAGAGGGGATAGATGTGTACATATAGCAGATTCACTTTGCTGTGCAGTAGAAACTAACACAATATTGTAAAGCAACTAGACTCCAATAAAAATTAAAAGCAAAAAAAAGAAATGGATGCCCATAAAGAAACAGAATCTTTCTTTCCTTTCCAAATTCTCATTTTCTCTCTGAAAATGTACCTTCTCTTGGGATGATTGATGCTCAGTATAATATATGCCCAAACTCAAAACTCTGCCATCTTCAGGGAAAAACTTATACCTACTTACAAAGTTCTAGCCTTATTATATGGTCAAGAAACCAATTATACTAGAATACTACACAACGTACACCATGTGGTGCCTTTCCTACTGTAAACATTTTTCCACCCAAATTTGTATTGTGTCAGTTGCATGCTTTTTTGTATTTTGGTAAAACATTGTTTCTCTGATAATAAAGTTGCCATTCCTGCTATGCCAACTATCTCATGAATATTTTATACAAAAAAATTGTCCGGCAAATTTGTACTTGTATCCCTAGAACTCAGGTACAGATCCATACAGGTAGGCTTTTGGACAAATGATGGTAACAGACATTGAAATGCACTCAGAATCATCCCTCCGATTTGAGGTTTACATGTGGAATAGGAAATAATAAGATAAAATGTTAATGGAGACGACCTCCATCAATATAATGTTATCAATTTTTTTCAGAAATTCAACTTGCTCTTTTTTTTTTTTTTTCGGTACGCGGGCCACTCACTGCTGCGGCCTCTCCCGTTGCGGAGCACAGGCTCTGGATGCACAGGCTCAGTGGCCATGGCTCACGGGCCCAGCCGCTCTGCGGCACATGGGATCCTCCCGGACCAGGGCACGAACCCGTGTCCCCCACATCGGCAGGCGGACTCTCAACCACTGTGCCACCAGGGGAGGCCCCAACTTGCTCTTACCAGCTTCACAGTATAGATGCTCAAAGGAACCTATTAGTGCTCTGGAAGTTTAAAATGTGGGATAAGTCAAATCAGTGGGGCAGAGCTATTAACTTGAAAGTTCCAGATATTAAATGAAGACTTTTTAACAAATGTAGAAAGAGAAGTTTTCTTTCTTAAACAGAACTAAGTAAATTTAGAATAATGATGTGTGTGTGTATATCTATATATATCTCTCTATCTATATCTATCTATCTATCTATATTTTGTGTGTGTGTGTGTGTGTGTGTGTGTGGTACGCGGGCCTCTCACTGTTGTGGCCTCTCCCGTTGTGGAGCACAGGCTCCGGACGTGCAGGCTCAGCGGCCATGGCTCACGGGCCCAGCCACTCCGCGGCATGTGGGATCTTCCTGGACCGGGGCACGAACCTGTGTCCCCTGCATCAGCAGGCAGACTTTCAACCACTGCGCCACCAGGGAAGTCCCTGGTTTACATTTTTATTTATTTTTTGGTAGCAATCATTCTAACAGGTGTGAGGTGATATCTCATTGAGGTTTTGATTTGTATTTCCCTGATGATTAGTGATGTTGAGCACCTTTCCTTAAATTTGTTAGCCATATGTATGTTTTCTTTGGAAAACTGTCTGTTCGAGTCCTCTGCCCATTTTTTAAATTGGATTGTTTGGTTATTTTGATATCGAGTTGTATGAATTATTTATATATTTTGGATATGAATTCCTGATCAGATATATGGTTTGCAAATATTTTCTCCCATTCCATAGGCTGCCTTTCATTTTGTTGATTGCTTCATTTGCTGTGGAGAAGTTTTAAGTCTGATGTAGCGCCACTTGTATATATTTTTGCTTTTGTTGCTTGTGCTTTTCATGTCATACTAAAAAAAATTGTTGCCAAGACTGATGTCAAAGAGCTTTTACTGTCATTTTCTTCTAGGAGTTTTACAGTTTCAGGACATATATGTGAGTCTTTAATCCATTTCTAGTTAATCGTTGTGAGTAGTGTAAAATATGGGTCCAAATTTATTCTTTTCCTGTAGTTATTCAGTTTTACCAACACCATTTATTGAAGAGACTGTTCTTTCCATTGAGTATTCATGGATTCCTTGTCAAATATTAGTCAATCAGATATGTGTGAGTTTATTTCTACACTCTCAGTTCTGTCCCAATGATCTATGTGTCTGTTTTTATATCAGTACTGTATTGTTTTGATTACTAAAGCTTTATAATATAGTTTGAGATCAGAAGGGTGAGGCCTCCAGCTTTCTTTTTTCTCAAGAATGGTTTTCAGAATCTTATATGGCTCTATACAAATTTAGTTTCTGTTTTATTTTTATCTATTTCTGTGAAAATTGTCATTGAACTTTGATAGGGACTGCACTGAATCTAAAGATTTCTTTGGGTAGTTTAGATAGTTTAACAATATTAATTCTTCTAATCTGTAAACATGGAGAATTTTTCCATTTATTTGTGCCTCCATCAATTTCTTTCATCAGTATCTTAGAGTATTCAGTGTATAGCTCTTTCACGCTTTGGTTAAATTTGTTCCTGAGTATTTTATTGTTTTGATGCTACTGTAAATATGATTCTTTCTTTTTCTGATAGATGACTGTTAGTGTCTAGAAGTAGAACTGATTTATGTATGTTGATTTTACATCATGAAACTTTACTAAATTACTTTATTAAGTCTAACAATTTTTGGAGTATTCTTTAGAATTTTCCATATACAAGATCATGTATCCAGCAAACAGAGACAATTTTGCTTCTTTCTTTTCTATTTGAATGCCTTTTATTTCTTTTTCTTGCCTAACTGCTTTGTCTGGGACTTCTAGTACTAGGTTGAAGAGGAGTGGTGAAAGTCAGCATCTTTGTCTTGTCCCTCATCTTTAGAGAGAAAGCTTTACAATCTTTCACTATTGAAAGTTTTCACTATATGAGAATTTTTCATATATAGTATTTACTATGTTGAATAGTAATTGAATAACTTATTCAATAAATATAGTATTTATTATGTTGAATAACTGAATAACCTCTATACCTAATCTGTTAACAGTTTTTATCATGAAAAATATGTATTTTGTCCACTGCTTTTTCTGCATCCATTAAGATGATCTTAAGATTTGTGTCTTTCATTCAACTAATGTAGTGTATCACATTTATTGATTTGCATATGTTGAAACATCCTTTCATCCTAGGGATAAATACAATTTGATCACAGTGTATAATTCTTTTAATGTGCTGTTGACTTTGGTTTGCTAGTATTTTGTTGAGAATTTTTGCTTTTATATTTATCAAATATATTGGATTGTAGTTTTCTTTTTTGTAGTGTTCTTCTCTGGCTTTGGCATCAGGATAATGCTGGTCCCATAAAATGAGTTTAGGACTGTTCCTTTCTCTTCAATTTTTGGAATAAATTAAGAAAAATTGGCACTAATTCTTCTTTAAGTATTTGGTAGAGTTCAGTCAAGAAGCCATCTGATCCTGGACTTTTCTTTGCTGGGAGGTTTTGCTTAGTCATTAAATCTCCTTACTCATTATTAGTCTGCTCAGATTTTCTATTTCTTCTGTTTCTATTTCAGATTTTCTAGTTCTTCATGATTCAGTCTTTGTGGACTGCATGTTTGTAGAAGTTTATCTATTTCCTCTTACTTATTCAATTTGTTGATGTGTATTTGTTCATAGTAGTCTCTTATGATCCTTTGTATGTCTGTGCTATCATTTGTAATCCCTCCTCTTTCATTTACAATTTTGTTTGAGTCTAGTATCTTTTTTTGGCAGTAAGTCTAGATAAATGTTTGTAAATTATGTTTATCTTTCAATAAACTAAATCTTAGTTTCATTTATTTCACCTTTTCTATTACTTTTATATTATCTATTTCATTTATTTCTGCTCTGACCTTTGTTATATCCTTCTTTCTGCTAACTTTGGACTCTACTTGTTATTTTCAATTTTCGTGAGCTGTAATTTAGGTTATTTCAGGACTTCTTTTTTTCTTAATTTAAGCATTTATTGCTATAAACTTTCCTCTTAGAACTGTTTTTGCTAATAGCATAAGTTTTGGAATGTTGTGTTTGCATTTTGTTTCCTCCAAGGTAAATTTTATTTTCCTATTGATTTCCTCTTTGACCAAAATGTTATTCAGCACTGTGTTGTTTAATTTTCATATATTTGTCAGATTTCCAGTTTCCTCATTTTATTGATTTCTAGTTTCATAACTTTGTGGTCAGAAAAAGATATTTGGTATGATTTCCATCTTTTTAATTTTGCTGTGAGTTGTGTTTTGACCTAACATATGATCTATCCTGGAGCATTTTCCAAGTGTGCTAGAGAAGAATGGGTATACTGCTGCTGTTGAAAGGGAAGTTCCATACATTTCTCTTAGGTCCATTTGTGTGTGTGTGTGTGTGTGTGTGTGTGTGTGTGTGTGTGTGTGTGTGAGTGTGTGTGTGAGTGTGTGTGTGTCCCTCATCTTTTTTTTTAATATCTTTATTGGAGTATAACTGCTTTACAATGGTATGTTAGTTTCTGCTTTATAACAAAGTGAATCAGTTATACATATACATATATCCCCCTATTTCTTCCCTCTTGCATCTCCATCCCTCCTACCCACCCTATCCCACCCCTCTAGGTGGTCACACAGCACCGAGCTGATCTCCCTGTGCTATGCGGCTACTTCCCACAAGCTATCTATTATATGTTTGGTAGTGTATATATGTCCATGCCACTCTCTCACTTTGCCCCAGCTTACCATTCCCCCTCCCCATATCCTCAAGTCCATTCTCTAGGAGGTCTGTGTCTTTATTCCCATCTTGCCCCTAGGTTTTTCATGACCATTTTTTTTTTAGATTCTATATATTTGTGATAGCATATGGTATTTATTTTTCTCTTTGACTTACTCTGTATGACAGTCTCTGGATCCATCCACCTCACTACAAATAACTCAGTTTCGTTTCTTTTTATGGCTGAGTAACATTCCATTGTATATATGTGCCACATCTTCCTTATCCATTCATCTGTTGATGGACACTTAGGCTGCCTCCATGTCTTGGCTATTGTAAATAGAGCTGCAATGAACATTTTGGTACATGACTCTTTTTGAATTATGGTTGTATCAGGGTATATGTACAGTAATGGGATTGCTGGGTTGGATGGTAGTTCTATTTTTAGCTTTTTAAGAAACCTCCATACTGTGCTCCATAGTGGCTCTATCAATTTACATTCCCACCAACCGTGCAAGACGATTCCCTTTTCTACACACCCGCTCCAGCATTTATTGTTTGTGGATTTATTGAGGATGACCATTCTGACAGGTGTGAGATGATATCTCATTGTAGTTTTGATTTGCATTTCTCTAATGATTAATGATGTTGAGCAATCTTTCATGTGTTTCTTGTCAATCTGTATATCTTCTTTGGAGTAATATCTCTTTAGATCTTCTACCCATTTTTGGATTGGGTTGTTTGTTTTTTTGATATTCAGCTGCATGAGCTGCTTGTAAATCTTGGAGATTAATCCCTTGTCAGTTGCTTCATTTGCAAATATTTTCTCCTATTCTGAGTCTTTTTGACTTGTTTATGGTTTCCTTTGCTATGCAAAAGCTTTTAAGTTTCATTAGGTCCCATTTGTTTATTTTTGTTTCTATTTCCATTTCTCTAGGAGCTGGATCAAAAAGGATCTTGCTGTGATTTATGTCATAGAGTGTTCTGCCTATGTTTTCCTCTACAAGTTTGATAGTGTCTGGCCTTACATTTAGGTCTTTAATCCATTTTGAGTTTATTTTGGTATAGGGTGTTAGGGAGTGTTCTAATTTCATACTTTTACACGTACCTGTCCAGTTTTCCCAGCACGACTTATTGAAGAGGCTGTCTTTTCTCCACTGTATATTCCTGCCTCCTTTACCAAAGATAAGGTGACCATATGTGTGTGGGTTTATTTCTGGGTTTTCTATCCTGTTCTATAGATCTATATTTCTGTTTTTGTGCCAGTACCATACTACCTTGATTACTGTTGTTTTGTAGTATACTCTGAAGTCAAGGAGTCTGAATCCTCCAGCTCCATTTTTGTTTCTCAAGATTGCTTTGGCTATTTGGGGTCTTTTCTGTTTCCATACAAATTGTGAAATTTTTTGTTCTAGTTCGGTGAAAAATGCCAGTGGTAGTTTGATAGGGATTGAATTGAATCTGTAGATTGCTTTGGGTAGTATAGTCATTTTCACAATGTTGATTCTTCCAATCCAAGAACATGGTATATCTCTCCATCATTTTGTATCATCTTTAATTTCTTTCATCAGTGTCTTATAGTTTTCTGCATACAGGTCTCTTGTCTCCTTAGGTAGGTTTATTCCTAGGTATTTTATTCTTTTTGTTGCAATGGTAAATGGGAGTGTTTCCTTAATTTCTCTTTCAGATTCTTTCATCATTAGTGTATAGGAATGCAAGAGATTTCTGAGCATTAATTTTGTATCCTGCTACTTTACCAAATTCATTGATTAGCTCTAGTAGTTTTCTGGTAGCATCTTTAGGATTCTCTATGTATTGTATCACGTGATCTGCAAACAGTGACAGCTTTACTTCTTCTTTCCCGATTTGGAATCCTTTTATTTCTTTTTCTTCTCTAATTGCTGTGGCTAAAACTGCCAAAACTATGTTGAATAATAGTGGTGAGATGGGCAACCTTGTCTTGTTCCTGATCTTAGTGGAAATGATTTCAGTTTTTCACCATCGAGGATGATGTTGGCTGTGGGTTTGTCATATATGGCCTTTATTATGTTGAGGAAAGTTCCCTCTGTGCCTACTTTCTGGAGGGTTTTTATCATAAATAGGTGTTGAATTTTATCGAAAGCTTTCTCTGCATCTATTGAGATGACCATATGGTTTTTCTCCTTCAATTTGTGAATATGGTGTATCACATTGATTGATTTGCATATATTGAAGAATCCTTGCTTTCCTGGGATAAACCCCACTTGATGATGGTGTATGATCCTTTTAATGTGCTGTTGGATTCTGTTAGCTCATATTTTGTTGAGGATTTTTATATCTATGTTCATCAGTGATATTGGCCTGTAGTTTTCTTTCTTTGTGACATCTTTGGTTTTGGTATCAGGGAGATGGTGGCCTCGTAGGATATGTTTGGGAGTATTCCTCCCACTGCTATATTTGGGAAGAGTTTGAGAATGATAGGTGTTAGCTCTTCTCTAAATGTTTGATAGAATTCTCCTGTGAAGCCATCTGGTCCTGGGCTTTTGTTTTTGGAAGATTTTTACACAGTTTCAATTTCAGTGCTTGTGATTGGTCTGTTTATATTTTCTGTTTCTTCCTGGTTCAGTCTTGGCAGGCTGTGCTTTTCTAAGAATTCGTCCATTTCTTCCAGGTTGTCCATTGTATTGGTATACAATTGTATAGCTGCTTGGAGTAATCTCTCATAATACACTTTGTATTTCTGCAGTGTCAGTTGTTACTTCTCCTTTTTCATTTCTAATTCTATTGATTTGAGTCTTCTCCCTTTTTTTCTTGATGAGTCTGGCTAATGGTTTATCAATTTTGTTTATCTTCTCAAAGAACCAGCTTTTAGTTTTATTGATCTTTGCTATTGTTTCCTTTATTTTTCATTTATTTCTGTTCTGTTCTTTATGATTCCTTCTGCTAACTTTGTGGGGTTTTTGTTCTTCTTTCTCTAATTGCTTTTGGTGTAAGGTTAGGTTGTTTATCTGAGATGTTTCTTGTTTCTTAAGGTTGGCTTGTATAGCTATAAATTTCTGTCTTAGAACTGCTTTTGCTGCATCCCATAGGTTTTGGGTCATCGTGTTTTCATTGTCATTTGTTTCTAGGTATTTTTTGACTTCCTCTTTGATTTCTTCAGTGATCTCTTGGTTATTAAGTAATGTATTGTTTAGCCTCCATGTGTTTGTATTTTTTACAGATTTTTTCCTGTAATTGATATCTAGTCTCATAGTGCTGTGGTCGGAAAAGATACTTGATACGATTTCAATTTTCTTAAATTTACCAAGGCTTGATTTGTGACCCAAGATATTATCTATCCTGGAGAATGTTCCATAAACACTTGAGAAGAATGTGTATTCTGTTGTTTTTGGATGGAATGTCCCATAAATATCAATTAAGTCCATCTTGTTTAATGTATCATTTAAAGCTTGTGTTTCCTTATTTATTTTCATTTTGGATGATCTGTCCATTGGTGAAAGTGGGGTGTTAAAGTCCTCTACTGTGATTGTGTTACTGTCGATTTCCCCTTTTATGACTGTTAGCATTTGCCTTATGTACTGAGGTGCTTCTGTGTTGGGTGCATAAATATTTACAATTGTTATATCTTCTTATTGGGTTGATCCCTTGATCATTATGTAGTTTCCTTCTTTGTCTCTTGTAATAGTCTTTGTTTTAAAGTCTATTTTGTCTGATATGAGACTTGCTACTCCAGCTTTCTTTTGATTTCCATTTGCATGGAATATCTTTTTCCATCTCCTCACTTTCAGTGTGTATGTGTCCCTAGGTCTGAAGTGGGTCTCTTGTAGACAGCATAGATACGGGTCTTGTTTTTGTATCCATTCTGCCAGTCTCTGTCTTTTGGTTGGAGCATTTAATCCATTTACATTTAAGGTAATTATCGATATATATGTTTCTATTACCATTTTCTTAATTGTTTTGGGTTTATTATTGTAGGTCTTTTCCTTCTCTTGTGTTTCCTGCCTAGGGAAGTTCCTTTAGCATTTGTTATAAAGCTGGTTTGGTGGTGCTGAATTCTCTTAGCTTTTGCTTGTCTGTAAAGATTTTAACTTCTCCATCAAATCTGAATGAGATCCTTGCTGGGTACAGTAATCTTCATTGTAGGTTTTTCTCCTCATCACTTTAAATATGTCCTGCCACTCCCTTTTGGCTTGCAGAGTTTCTGCTGAAAGATAAGCTGTTAACCTTAGGGGGATTCCCTTGTGTGTTATTTGTTGTTTTTCTCATACTGCTTTTAATATTTTTTCTTTGTATTTAATTTCTGATAGTTTCATCAAGATGTGTCTTGGCATGTTTCTCCTTAGATATATCCTGTATGGGACTCTCTGTGCTTCCTGGACTTGATTAACTCTTTCCTTTTCCATATTAGGGAAGTTTTCAACTATAATCTCTTCAAATATTTTCTCAGTCCCTTTTTTTTTTCTCCTCTTCTTCTGGGACCCCTATAATTCGAAGTTTGTTGCATTTAATGTTGTCCCAGAGGTCTCTGCAACTGTCCTCAATTCTTGTCATTCTTTTTACTTTATTTTGCTCTGCAGTAGTTTCTGTTAGGTCCTTCTGATCTAAGGTATAGTACAAGTCCACAGTTTCCTTGTGGATTTTCTGTTTGGATCATTTGTTGAAAGTGTGGTATTGAAGTTCCCTATATTGATCTTTGCGGGTGGGAAGGGGTGGAGGCTGGTATCTCCTACTCTGTCAACTTGGTGATATCACCTCAAGAAAACCAAAATATTTTTATAAAGAAAATAAAAGCTCCTACTAGCATGAGAACATATGAAATCCCACTATTTTTGATGAAATTTCTATACTAGTTAAAGATTAAGTTCTAAGAATTAGCTAAAAGGAATTTTTAAGCACACCATTAGTATTTTTTTTATGTTTAAACATACACAAACTTATTTAGATGACTTTATAGTGGCTCTCTGTATTTAGAATTTATCACAGAAAATATCTGAATGATTATATTAAAAAGAACTAGACAGTTTTCAATTGACAGCGTAGATTGGAAAATACAGCAACATTTTAAAAAATTCTAAAATTTTTGCCTGTTGGATTTTTGTTTTATATTTGTTTAATTCTGTTGATGAAATTAAGAATTTGGGGGAATTAAACTGATTCTAACCCACAGAATAAGTTAGAATTTGTATTTTGATAAATATTAATAACTACTTAAATAATTAAAACAAAATTCAACCAGTTGTATGTAAACCACATAGACAAACTCGTCAACATGTGGTGTGTAAGTTCCAAGCAGATACTGGGGACTTGAGATTTATGTTAACTAGATTTTCAATCTGTTAGATAGAAAATACTTAACTACTGAAGCCCTCTGAAAATAATCACACTAGTAGTAGTGGGGAGAACATGGACTTTAGAATAAATAGAATAGGGTTCAAACATAGACTCTAGTACTTATTTTGTGATCTTAGTGCAGTTATTAGTCTAACTGTCCCTCAGTGTTCTCATTCATATTTTGAAGAAATTAAATAAATTAATCCATAGAAAGTCCCCAGCACAGTTCCTGACATAGGTGTTCATTTTCTCCTTCTCTCCTTTTCTTATGTCTTACTAAATAATTCCCTAAATGTGGTGTGAATCAGGGGAACTTGAATAAAGTCCAAAGATGGGCATTAGAGTATTGAATGAATTCTTTAAATGAGCCTATTGCAGGTGTGTGCATTTGCAGTGCCTTTTATGCATGTTTAAAACGTATTTTACATTAAAGACATTTTTATATTTCCATCAGATGAGAACCACCGCTGTTCTATACCAGCTCACTCTATTTTATTGTGAACAACTGATACTCATAAAACAGTCTACTGGAGTCGTGCTAGGAAGTCTCACCCCTTGAAGTAAAAGGAACTCTATGAAATTTTGCTGCTAACTTAATTTTCTTTCTCAGAGTTAAATTTGAAGGGGGAGGTTAATACAGTTTATAATATTACTTATTAGTACTGTGGAATTGCACATGCAAGAAAAAATAATCACCAGATTTTATCCGTTGTTCATCTCCACACCCTCGTGTCTTTGCCTCTAGTGTGCACTTCCCTCTGGCTTTAAGGCATTACCTGGCAACCATATTCCCTGCTTGTTAAAATGTTTTTCACTCTTTACTGTAAAGCTGGTATTATTTCTCCCATGAATTTTTCCTGAAAGAGCTGGTTTCTTCGTGTTTATTCCTGTAGGCCTTTTTGCAAATGTACCATCATTGTGTTGCAACTAGTATCCCATCAGTTGCAAAAATACGTTTCCCTGGATAATGTCCTTGAGTGTGGGCAATGTCCCTCTCCACTTCTACACAGGGTCTGGCGTGCAGAGGTATGCAGTGTGGTTTTGTTGAATGAATGAATACGTGAGCGAACAGTTTGGTATATAATTGGACATCATTTCGTTTCGCATTTAACAAAGTCAACAACCTGTCAGTCTGTGAGGGATTACACAGAATAAATTTTGGCCTAATTTGCAAGCATTTTATTTAAATTCTGATCCTATTATTGATTCACCTAGTCCTCAATCTATAAACGTAGGTCACTTTGGTAACTCAGTTTTGAAAAACACCTTTGAGAGTATAAAGCTGGATTAAAAAAATCATCCTTTTCCTCCTAGAATACTGTTATTTTTAAGGAAAGTTGAACAGACTTGACTTTAGAGAAAACCTTTTTTTTTCATGTATGTTTTGTCTCCTGTGCTTTCTTCTCTGTTTTGCACAGTAGCAATAACTATTTATTGAATAAATATCCTATAGTAATGTTCTTGAGCTGCTGTGTTTACTTCTTCCCATGATCTATGAGCTGCAGAGGTTATGTGATCACAGAACGATCTCAAAACCACTCTTGACCAGAAAAGAGAGCTGACCATCACATCACCTGTTTTGCTATATTCAAATAGTTAAGTCACTTGACAGGCTCCATATATGGGCGCATGGAGGAAAAAGACAAGAGAGAATAAGAAAAAAGACAAAAAGCATTGATGAATTTTTTTTTAGGGTTTGAAGATATGATTCTTAAACATAGATGAAGAAAAATACTCATGGAAAGAGAGGACGATTTGTGGATTGTTTTCAGTTTTTCCAAATCCCATGTGAACTCATTCATTTTCCTTTCCTTTTCTTAGCTTATATACCCATATTTCCACATTTACTCTCTATGAGCAGTGAAATATAACTGTAAAATCTGTGATGTGATGTGATACGCCGTCAATCATATATCCATCAGATAATTCCTACACTGTGTTTCTTTCATCTTGGGTTCTTAGAAACCTGGACTGCATTTTATTGTCTTGTACTTCCAGTCCTTAAGCCTGGCAATATGCTTAACACACAATCTTCAACATCAAAATAACCAAGTAATCAACATATGCATACCTACATGTATGTATGTGTGTGTCTGGGGGTGTGTGTTTACACACACAGTATATATATAAATAAACTGATTTTA
Source organism: Globicephala melas (assembly GCF_963455315.2). NCBI lineage: Eukaryota > Metazoa > Chordata > Mammalia > Artiodactyla > Delphinidae > Globicephala > Globicephala melas. The sequence continues at coordinate 110,862,758 of NC_083319.1, read as the reverse complement.
TAGAATGGCCTTTAGTAACTAAAATTTGCACAATGACTTTTAGAAACTATAGACACCCACAAATACACACAAGTATGTGTATGTGTATGCACACACACAAAAGCACGCTGACTATATATAAAAAAACTAATTGTACATGATGTTGTCAGTGTTCAGGACACACTACCCCAATATGACATGTGTTGGCACGTTGACTATTTTAAGCTGAAGGACTTTGGGAAAGGGCAGGTCTGGGAACGACTTTCTGACCTTCCCCTGAAGCAGGTTACAAGGCCCTCATAGGAGAGGTGCCCTCCCTCTACCCACAGGAAAGGAGCATCGTTTTCTCCAGAGACAGGGTGCAGACTCTGAATGGACAGACCTTGCTAAGTGTCCCCCAGTTGACTACCCTCAGCTCACGTTCCTTTTGGTCCTATCACTGTTTCCAGGACTCTCCACCCTGCAAACCTAGTATGAGAACACTGGGTCTAACTGTGTCTCTGAGTCTTCATGTCCTTATGAAGATTCCTATGTCATATAAAACTTATATTAAATAAAACTGTATGCTTTTCTCTCGTCAGTCTGTCTTTTGTTACAGAGACTCAGCTGAGAACTTAACATGGGTAGAGGAAAGATACTTTTCCTCTCCTACAATGTCCTTTAGTAACGAAAACAAACTTCATAAAGGTTTTTAGAGACTGGGAGCTCTTTACCACCCTTCTTAGCTCTCCCCTAACACCTCAGAGGAAGGGGTTTGGCCTCTTTTCTTTATGTGAGAATAGCTCTTACTCATGAAGGAAACATGGTTCTCAAAACTAGGCTTCTTGCATGATCACACACTATCTTATCTTGCAAAACAAAACCCAGGAACACTTAAACATTATGGAAATGATGTAGCTGCTGATGAAAGTCACTGAACCTGTATCTTCCATTTCCTTCTTCTGGCTTGTTCTCTAATTTACAACCAAAACTCCCCTGTAAATTGAGCAAACTCTTGCTAATGGAAAAATCAGGGAATGGGAAGTTTTTAAAAATATTTTAATGTCTTTGTTAAAGTATCCAATATAATAGGGAGAAATAATTCCCAGGATATAAAAACTCAAGGCAAGATGATTTCTTCTTTCTTCCCTCATTTTGAACAAAGTACTATGCAAAGGCTTGATTTAAAAACAAACCATCAAGTAGTTCTCAATTATCTTTTTTATTTTAATGTAAAATTCCCAGAGTGTTGCCAAAAAAAAAGTGCTGTTCAACCAGCCAGACTCAGTTTCTCTGTTCCTGAAAAGAGAGTTGATTGGCCTTCCTGAAGTGTTTTGAGACTTAATTAGTTTATACTTGAAAAGCACTTTCAATGTGTAAGGTCCCAGTCAAGTGTCAAGTATTATTAATCAGTGAATGCCAGATTCAGCAGTTTTCTTTTACTTTATAAACTCTTAGTAACTCCTTAAACAAAATGCTAAATTACATGGCCTTATTTTCTTTCTTTAGAAATCTCTTTTGTACACATTTTCCAACCTGCTTTTAAAATATGTGCGACGTACCATTCTTTTCTCTCTTTTTTTGCAAAGAATGCCACCTAAAAGTTCTTGCAAATATTTCCCTAAGTATGTTTTTCTCTTATCTACACCACTTCCCAGGCTGAGTTCTTTGCAGCATAAACCGATGGCATCAATAATATAGCCAAATGGTGAATCAAATTGTGATCCTTTGAATTGTTACTCTATTACCAACAGATTTGCAGGAGGAATACATTATTTGTAAACATATTTTATGATATAATAACTACTGTAATTCAGTGTAAAGTGTCAAGATTTATACAGACGCCTCTTTCAATTCAAGGGAAAATGTGAAGATCATGCTTTGGGCTCCACCATGGAGCTGAGATAAGTAACTGCAGGCTTCAGAATTGATGTCTCAAATGGTATGAATCCAATCAGAAAGAACGGCTGAATTTATAATTCTTCTCTCCCCACTATATATGGAGTGAACTCTTTATAACAATATAAAAATCACATCCATATAAGCATGTGTCTCTTCAAAAGGTGTACTGTTCGGAAGTTAATGACTCTTAAGATTTTTATTTCAAAAGCAAGCATACGAGAAGAGATGATTATTTTTTGTATACATCCTACTCTTATCTCCTGTAAAGAAAAGAACGGTAGCTTATTTAACTAGCTATCTGACTGGTGTTTGAGTTCTGGCTCTTGTCCTTACTAGCTCTGAGACATTTAGCAAGATGTGTGACACCTGCCTCAGCCACAAACGGGGTTTTGTGTGAAGTTAAATAAGTGGATGTATGTAAAATCTAAGTATAGTGGCTGGCCCAGCGACGTGCAGAGTGAATGCATTCAAGTGAATGCACATTGGTGTTTGGTGCTATTCTTTCTATGATTTGTATTTTTCTGCATCTATCAGTATGCGACTCATAAAAGACACTCAGTAAATATTGTTGAATTTAAGTGAGAGAACCAAGGAGGGTTAATCATTCATCAGAGCAAGCAATGATCACCAACATTATCATCGTCATTATCCCCTTCAAACATTCAACGTGGACCAAATATGTTAGCTAAATAAATAACAAGATGCGTTGTTTACATCCATAGTACTTGCAATCAGTATGAGTATTGTTTCCACATAGCTCCATTTGAGAAGTAATTCAGCCCCGTAAATTTGCATACTAGCAATGTGTTATGTGGCAAGGGCAGAATCGTAAATATTTTTATAATTATAGTTACAATAGAACCTGCGTCTTAATGTTTCATGGGCTCTGCCAATTTCAAAAATATATGTTGGTCCATTATGCTGAGCAACTTCAGAAATAGCACGTAAGATAGAGGGTTTTGACAGTATTGATAACTCAGTTACTAACACACATGCTGGTGAGACAGGTGTTTCTAAGATTAATGAATTAATTTATATTTTGTAAGTCTGAAATAATTCATGTTTAAAAAAAGAAACATAAAAATTTCATATCTTATTTCCAAATCACCACTTCCAGACTGTTCTTTCCGTTCTGAAGCAGCACAAAATTCTGATGTGGTGATCAGAAAACATGGTGCCAGTGATTTTTACCACTTAGCATATTCAGTTCAACTGAGATCAACTGATTCTATTGCATTTGAGCTCAACATGTATCTCCATGAATTGTTCCTGGAACTATAAAAATATGGATAAATAATATTTAGATTTTTTCCCCCTTTTTCTTGATATACACCTGACAGCTTATTTAGTATGTGCTGGACAAATGAGAGCTGAAGTATACTAAAGGTTGAATAAAAAAACTGACTAATAATTCTGTTTTGCAAAGTTATTAGTGAGAGTATTGATTTAATGTTGAGAGACATAAAGAAATGTTTTTCTTTTTAATTTCAGAATGCATGTATTTATTTAGCCAGAGAAAAGGGCGCTATCTACAGACTGACTTGCCTGTTTACTTTGCCCTCTTTTTAATGTGTGCTTTATGAAACCCTGGTACTAGCGCTGTATCTGTCCTTCTGACAACTGCTTGTCCATCAGGCCAGACTCTAAAAATAAAATGCAAAGAGCTTCTTACCCAGACAGTAGGAATTAATTTTCCCATTATAAGTAGTGCTTTTAGTACAGGATTGATTTTTTAAATTAATTAATTTATTTATCTTTGGCTGCGTTGGGTCTTCGTTGTTGCACGCGGGCTTTCTCTAGTCTCTGCGAGCGGGAGCTCCTCTTCGTTGTAGTGTGCGGGCTTTTCATTGCGGTGGCTTCTCTTGTTGTGGAGCACGGGCTCTAGGTGCGCGGGCTTCAGTAGTTGTGGTGCGTGGACTCAGTAGTTGTGGCTCGCGGGCTCTAGAGCTCAGGCTCAGTAGTTGTGGCTCGCGGGCTCTAGAGCACAAGCTCCGTAGTTGTGGCGCATGGGCTTAGTTGCTCTGCAGCACGTGGGATCTTCTTGGACCAGGGCTCAAACCCATGTCCCCTGCCTTGGCAGGCGGATTCTTAACTACTGCGCCACCAGGGAAGTCCAGGAATGATTTTTGTTTGTTGAATCCCTTCTCCCTAAAGATGAAACTGAGTGAGCTGCGGTGTGGGACTGTGATACCGTGGGTACAAAGCTGAGGATCAGCTGGAAGGATTGAGACAAGGACGTTTTTCACTCGGCACCTCTCCCTCCATACACCCAGTTGTTACCAAATCTCAACCTCTCCTTTACAATCTATCCTTCCTCTGACCCCTCTTTCCCATTCCCCGTGCTAACACCTTACCCTAGGGAATCCTTGTATTATAACTGAATTATTCAATAGCCTCTGGATTGGTATCCTTATTTTCAGTTTTCACAAGGCAAGCCGTGCTCCATACGCTGACAAAGAAATTCTCCAAAATACAGCATCGTGTGTGTCAATTCCTTCTTAGATGCTTTCAGGTGGCTCACTGTGGCCTACTTGCAGGATGGCAAATAGGTTCCGTATAAACGGCCAACTTCAGTCTGTAGTCAGGCTTACCCGGAGCGCTGTGTGGAAGTCAATTGTTTCCAGAATGACCTGGCAAGAGTGCAGTGATTGATTAGTGATGTCTGCCCCAGGGGTAGCAATGGGGACCTGCAGCCCTTCCACAGTGGATCTTAGACCAGTCCCAACAGAGGAGAACCTATCCTCTCAATATTCTCAAATAGTACACAAACATGTGTGGATGTGTCTACTCAGAGAAAATAGTTTATGATTTGAAAGAATGATGTGCATGACTCAGGCAAATGGACAAAGACACTATTTTCTCAGCTGTGTCAGTTACTAGATTTGTGTGTGACTCCCTGCATTATTTAGTACAAGCTTAGCCTTCCTGTGACTGAGTTTCCTATCATCAAAATGAGGACAACAGGCTTGTCAAAAAACTGTAGATACGTGTACATCATTTAGAGAAATGGCTGACACACAGCCAGCTCTTTCAAAATGTATGCTACTACTGTCGTCATTGTCTATCTTTACAACACTCTCAGAGGTCTTGGCTCTCCACCACTTGGAGAAGAAAATCAAGAAAAGTGCGGTTCACACAGTATTTCCCACCACCACGTAGATAAGAGCAGGTTTACGTACACAGATATGCATATATGTGTGTACATAAATATATAAAGTAAATGATATATGTGTATAAATGTGTGTATGTGTATCCATGTCCAGAGCTAGAAATTGCTCTTCACCAGCGAAAACAATTGTCAATTATTCTACTTCCTGCCAGTTACTAATTAACTGAGAACAATTACGTAATTAAAAATAAAGCATCAATATTTATTTGTGGGAGAAGGAAGGAATAGCTCGTCTAATGGCAGGCTAATTACAATATTATTTCTAGGTAACATATCAGGCATCATCCCACCTCAAGGCATTTGCATTTGCTGCACGCTTTGCTTGAGGTGCTCTTCCCAGCGTATGTTCCTGTTGACCTTTCCTCCTTCCAGCCTGCCTAGTTACCATCTTCTCAGCGAGGCCTTGCCTGCCACTCAGCTTCTAAACACACGGCCCCAGCCTTCCCTTCCCCGTTCCCTCCTGTATTTGGTCCTCTACTGTACTAGTCACCTTCTATTATACCATGTAGTTTACTATATATTGTGTTTTTTTATTGAAGTATGGTTCATACACAGTAATACGATATAAGTTACAGGTATACACTATAGTGATTCACAATTTTTAAACTAGTTTGTTGTATTTTTTAGATTTCACATATAAATTATATCACACAGTATTTGTCTTTCTCTGTCTGACTTATTTCACTTAGCATAGTGCCCTCCAAGTCCATCCATGTCGCTGAAAATGGCAAAATTTCATTTTTTATGTCTGAGTAGCGTTCCGTTTTATACGTGTGTACATATACACACACACGCCATGGATATATCTTCTTTATCCATTCATCTGTTGATGGACACAGGTTGCTTCCATGTCTTGGCCATTGTAAATAATGCTGCTATGAACCTAGGGGTGCATGTATTGTTTCAAATTAGTGTTTGTATCAAAATTGTTTCAAATTTTTTTGGCTATATATCCAGGAATGGATGGGTCATATGGTAGTTCTATTTTCAGTTTTTGGAGAAGCCTCCATAGTGTTTTCCACAGTGGTTGCACCAATTGACATTCCCACCAACAGTGCACAAGGGCTCCCTTTTCTCCACATCCTTGCCAACATTTATGTATGTTCTTTTTGATGATGGCCATCCTGACAGGCGTGAGGTGACATCTCAGTGTGGTTTTGATTTGCATTTCCCTCATGATTAGTGATGTGGAGCATCTTTTCATGTGCCTGTTGGCCATCTGCATTTCCTCTTTGGAAAAATGTCTATTCAGTTTTTCTGCCCACTTTTTAAAATTTATTCTTTATTGAAGTATAGTTGAATTACAATGTTGTGTTAATTTCTGCTGTACAGCACAGGGACTCAGTTATATATATATATACATTCTTTTTCATATTCTTTTCCATTGTGGTTTACCACAGGATGATGAATATAGTTCCCTGTGCTATACAGTAGGACCTTGTTGTTTATCCATCTATATATAATAGTCTGCATCTGCTAGTCCCAAACTCCCACTCCTACCCTCTCCCACCCTCCTCCCCCATGGCAACCACCAGTCTGTTCTCTATGTCCCTGATTTTGTTTCTGTTTCATAGATAGGTTCATTTGAGTCATATTTTAGATTCCACATATAAGTCATGTCATATGGTACTTGTCTTTGTCTTTCTGACTTACTTCACTTATTATGATCATCTCTAGTTACATCCTTTTTTTTTTTTTATTTGGTTGTTTTATTTATTTTCTCTCCCCGCACTAGAATGTAAAATCCATGAATATTCTTTTGTTTACTACTGTACGAACCTTGGCTGACACAGTAAAAGACTGGCTTACACATAGTAGAAGCTTAAGAATTATACGAAAAATGAAGGAAAGAATGATTCTTTTAGTTGAAATAGATAGACATCCCTAGTTATTCAAATAAAGGGATCACTTATGACTCTCCTACCTTATCTATAGGGCTCTTGATAGACTTGAGAAATGGAGGAGGATTTTATAAATAGGCCTTTTCCTTTAGGCAGGGTATTTTGAAATGAATGTACAGCTATTTTAGGAAAACTAAAGATGAACTGAAAATGCTGTCAATTAATAATAATTATAACAATAAATGACTGCTATACACAAGTACATCTTTCTGTATTTAGTGAATGTTTGGAATTTTTTTGAGGAAATAGTAAAATCTAAATTCTATCCCAGAAATTCACACGAGGGCTCCTGAAACTCATTCTGAGGCAGTGAGGAAGGCAGCTGAGGTGGACACAGCCTCTACACTGCACCTGGTATGAGGGCCACAAGGGGAAAGGGTAAAACACTCTTGTCTCTGTTACGTCAGTAAAAAGCCCTTTTCTCTAGATGTCTTTGGATGCATGATTATTATTCACGGAAACCGTCAGTTTCCTCAAGTCCACCCTGTAACATGATAGCTGAGTGACAGACAGTGGGCCATTATCTTGACAAGGTAGAGCTTAGCAAGTACAAGTCAAGTTAACTGGAAACCTAAAGTCAGGAAGTCAGGATATTATTATTTTCTGTTTGATGTTACTTCCCCCTATTGTGAATCTGAATTCACACTTTTATTTTAACCATTAAGACTGTCCTTTCCTGGCTTACCTTTTGCCAGGTTATCCAAATGAATATTGGGGAAAAGGCCAATCATTTAACTGCCGATTTAATGGTAATATACGAGGTTTTAATACTATCGACTTAACATTAAGGGGATTTTATTTCAATGTTTTGACATTAAAAGCCGTCATTACAGCTGTTGAATATATTGTTTTTGTTCCGCCCCAAGTAATCCTTTCTATAATGTATGTTACCAATATTAATTAAACAGGGACCATAAAAAGTCCTTAAGTCATTTTTAGAACATGTCCTCAAAGTGGTTTTGTAATACTACTTAATATATATGCTTGTAATCGGAAGAAAACACCTCAGCTGCTGTCGAACATAACAGAAGAATACAGAAGAAATGACGCTAGCATTGTGACTTATCACGGTTACAAGCAGATTCGGACACTGCATCTTGCACACGGGAGGTTTAACAGGAAATGTTAGAGGGAACTGCATTAATAAGGGGTGAGGGAAGGAGGCTGGGCAGAGAATGAAGTTGAAATCCGATGAAGCTGAAGCAGAGGTTTCAACGGATTCTGCAATCAGAGAGCAGCTCTGAAGTGGGACCGTTCTTCAGAGCTGTCCCATTGAGGAAGGGCAGCCAACGCCAGTTTGCAGGCTGCCCCCCCAGGGCAGTGGTGGTGTGGATGGGGGTGTGTAATCTTGCACACGACGGCCTCCTTCAGCCAAGGGCACTGCCTAGAGGGAATTAGCTAAGAAACGAGTTTCAGTCCAAGGTTGGATGTGGGAGGCCTACCCTGGAATCCACTGCAGCCCACCTACTGCTCCCACCAGAGGGTTCACCCACCTGCAGACACCTTGCCCACGTGTAGGCTGGTCCGTCCTCCAGGAGAAGCTTAGAAGAGGAAGGTTAGTGGGACACACCAAGCCCCACTATGCTTCTGGTCTAGAGGCCATAACTTAGCCCTTGACGCCACCTCCTTAACTACCTGTTCTGGACTCCCCTCACCCCTGGTTAGCACCTCTGCTAGACCCTGCGAGGGGTCTGAGGCCTGGCCAAGCCTATGGGCCTTCTCAGCCTATGGCTGGTGCCCTTTTCCCTTCATCGTCGTGACTGGACAGAGGAGCATGAAGAAAAGCTCCTGTGGGTCATCAGGGCGTCCGATGCGTTTTTCCTGCGTTTCATGGTCACAGCGTCAGTTAGCTGAAGGCTATAGTTACTCCTTTCCTTGGCTGCTGGTCTCTGACCCCAAGGAGCACGAAGTGACTGCACAGCAGCAGCAGCTTCGGGTGTCAGCAGAGGTTCACGTATGCTCTGGTGGGAACTTTCTCTTCTGAGAAGCAGGACTTCTAGACCTGCAAAGACTAGAGGTGCAGGAATGAGGAATCACACATTCCTCAGTGCACCACTCCTATTTTCACCTTGTTTTCCAGATTCGTGCACTCTAATTACTTTAATAACCTGTACAGAACCCACTGTGCGTCATCTCCAAGGTGGTACCCCTCAAATTCGTCTCTAAGAGGTTGTTCCGTTGCTCTCCTAGGCTAGTTGCTTCTAGATGGTGCGGTAGGTAACAGGCTAGGTGGACCATGCGGTCATGCAGTCATTGCCACTCTCCTTCTGTTTAAGGTGGGTCTCTAGCACCAACGGGATGCTCTGTGGGATGATGTGTTGATAGACTGAATACTTAGTGTGGCTGCCCTGTAAACCCTTGGCTAGAAGTGCTGGTTGAGCTGCTAAAGGCGAGAAAGGCAAACTCGTATTTGGATTGATTCCAGTCAAAATGAACTGCTGCTCCTTTCAGGGTGGATGGATTCCAATGTAATAAACTTACTCCTCAGTCCTTGCTGCTGGTAGGTTGGACTTTTGGCAGTGACAGGAGCTAGTTCAACATGACCGAAAGGATGTTCAGGCAGTTAAGCTCATGCATAGACTCCATTCCTGCACCATAGTTACTTCATTCCTCATTATACCAATGCTGGGATCACCAAACTTGGTGACTGACATCAACTGGTCAGGTCTTTGGATCTGCTTGTATGGTAGCTGTGTCATAGTGGATGCTTTCCGATGGGCGTTGATGTGCTGTACAAATATATTCACATTTTCTTCCACTCATTGGTCCATCCAGATGTCTCCTATCTAGAGCTGTCTGTCCCAATGCATCCACCTGATTTAAAGATCACATATTATGATCTCTAATATGAGGACACATTTATCTACTCTACAAAAGTTATTTTGATATATTTATAAAGATAAGCGAATTAATTTACTCTCAATCAAATTAAAAGATACTGAAAATGTTATCAGATACATTATGTAGACTCTATGGATGAAATTTACTAAACAGAACATCATCAAATATGGAAAACGCTGTCATGTGGAAAAGGAATTGGACGGACACTGGCTGGGCACTAGGCATAGAACCAGGACCAATGTCCAGGGAGACAGATTTTATCTCAATACAGGGAACAGTTTTGCAGCTGAGTCGTATGGGATGGGGTTGGTATAGGGGAGGTAAGTCATTCTGATATTATAAGTCTTTTAGCGAAACTCTGACAAGCTCTTTGAGTACATAGTTGTGGTGCAAGCTGCAGGATCCTATTTGGGGTAAGACATATTTGAGGATACTTCCAACACTGAGATTATAGAAATCTAATAATTCTCCACAGGCAACGATAATATTCAGATACACATTCATTTATATGTTCATTCGTTCAAAAACTAGGTATTGAGCATTTACGGCATGTTAGGGATGACGTATTTTCTTGGCTTTGTTTCCTTGGACGAGCAGAATAGAAAAGTAGCCACTGTTTTGGAAATACATCCTATTTTCAAGTACCAAAGAGAATTTGGACCTGCAGTGTTAAAATTGTACAAATGTTTGCATTCAAGCATACATGCAAAGGTAATGTTTTTAAATAAGTATTTCCGTTTCTTTACATGAGATGAAAGCGTGGATATTTGATAACAAAATAAATTTGTTTAAAGTTTAGGTATTAGAGAAGACTGATTCATGAAAAGTGTTCTTATTTTAACTTGATGAGTTCAGCTCATGACAAGGTATACAGGGGGCACGGCTCAGTGTACAGAGAGCACAGTTTTTAGCATTTACTTGCAGCCTTGTCCTTAGCAGTTTTATGACATAATGCTGCTATTTTGGTATGCTTCATGGAATTGCAACAGACAAATCCAGTTTTGAATTCTTGCAAGCAATTCCCAATGAAGCCCTCGAAAAAAAAACAGTAGTTCTTTCTCTTTTTTTTTTTTTTTGTGGTACGCGGGCCTCTCACTGTTGTGGCCTCTCCCGTTGCGGAGCACAGGCTCCGGACGCGCAGGCTCAGCGGCCGTGACTCACGGGCCCAGCTGCTCCGCGGCATGTGGGATCTTCCCGGACCGGGGCATGAACCCGCGTTCCCTGCATTGGCAGGCAGACTCTCAACCACTGCACCACCAGGGAAGTCCACCAGTAGTTCTTAAAACCTCCATTATCAAAAATTCTATCTACCTATCTATTTATCCATCTATCTATTTGATTGACAGATATAAACATTTATGATCCCTGTTTAATACAATGTCCAAGTTTCTTTCCTGAAACTACTTTTGAAGTTTTCACTAAGGAATGGGAAACATTAATTTGAAAGCTTACCTCATAATATTGTAGAAAGAAAATATTATTTAGAAAAAGAATATAGCCTAGATTTTTAATTTAATCAGAATTATGTCTATTTTACCAAAGGTTAAAAATCAATTAATTTCAATAAAATACTCGTGCTTTTGTTTTAAAATAGTGAGCTCAGATGTTAGAATCAGACACTTATTCAGTTCCTAGATCTGTCACGTATTAGTTGACTGACTTTTTGTAATTTCCCTTACCTTTCTGTGCTTTGGTTACCTTATCTTTAAAATGAGAATAATTCTTACTAAAACTGTAGATAAAACAAAGGCTTTGTTAGAATTAAATTAGATAATAAATGTAAAATATGCTGTACAGTGTGCCTGACACATAAAGAGCACTTAACAAACAGGATTATTGATAGTATAATACAGTGTTACTACTAAAACTTTAATCATTAACTGCTTAGCAGTGCTCTAAAAGAGTTCTCTGTTTTGATCATAATACTGTGAAGTTTAGCCTGAATCAAATATCACCAACAGATTTGATTTGGGAGAATTCCTCTTCTCTATGTTGGGGAGTAGACTGTTGAATTAAATGCAGTTCTTTCTGTGATTTACCAAGAAAATAGAAACATCATGAGAAGAGATTAACTAATGAATGAGATCCCATTCTGTGTATGCTTATGTTGATTCTATTTTCCCTATGTAAATGAAACTTTATATTAGGAAAATTCTTAACATTTCAGAAAACATCTTCATCTGTTTTGATCGTCACAGTAACCCTTGAAATACTATAAATTTCTGATTCCACAGTTTCGTAAGATGGCACTCAAGATACTTCAAAGTATTTCCTGGTTATTCAGATGGTGAATAATGCAAGTGGGGTTTGAACACAGATTGTTTTGTCCTCTGCGTTCTTTTCACTACCGCCAAAGTATCTCTTAGAGCTTCTCCAAAGGGGATCTCAAAGATATATTCACTAGAGGTGAAATCACAGATCTCAACTGGTGTGGTTACAAATAATTTAGGGTACCAGAATTGTTGATGTAATTCGTGAACTTACCAGACCTAATTAACATGAGCTCTCCTTTACTTGGATTTTTTTTTTTTTTGGATACATGATAGATATGATCAGAACTGAAATGTTCAGACAGAATCATATAATAAATAGGGAAAAATGAAGAATGGCTCCTGAATAGAATTAGACAGTGATATGCAGTGATGATTTTATAAAAGATATAAAGGAGTTAAAGATACGTTGCATGTGGATTTGCGTTGTCCCTGGTTACCGTCTCTTTCTCTCGATCAATCCTCACCAATACTTCAGTATATCTGTTTATTTGCAATAATAGCTGTCTCTTTTAGAGACAATGATAAGACATTAAGACTTTTAGAGACAATGTTAAGAAACAATGTTATTATATGGTTGTGAGTGTGTGTGTGTGTGTATCCAGTTAAATTAGATCCTCAAAGACTTCTAGAGGATAAGGGGGCAGGAATGCATGAGACCTGAAATCTTGCAAGACTTAGATTTGTTTGGTTGATATAAAGATGGCCCAGCACAAGTTTTGGGAGAAGTAAGTTCTCAATAAAATGTGTTGAGCAGAGTAATGAGTGGCTACTATCAACCCTCAAGGTGGTCAGACAGGTTCAGAGGCAAGGATGGCTGACCCACTGACTTTTTTTTAATGTTCCCATTAAAAGTTTGAGAGGCTTATATGCAGTGACTTTAAGATCCATCGTGTCTTACAATAAGGAAGAAAATAATTTAAATTCTCGTAAACTAGTGGTGTTTGGAATCTTTTCATTTTTCTTTCGATAATTACTTTAAGATAAATGTACTTGCAGAGCACAAAATTAAATACCTTCCTTCCTCTGGTCATAAATGATTAATGCAATTACATTAATTAAAGCTTTATTATCAGATATTCCGCAGACTCATCTTTTCTTGTGTCTAAACTGCTGCTTTGGGCTGCACTTGATTCTCCTACCTTTGCTACCTCCTCATGGGATCAGGAAATTTGACAACTGCTAAATCCACTGATGGTTTTTGCAACTTCATCTTTTTTGACTCATCAGTTTCATTTGATGGAGAGGACCACTGCCTCCTCTTTGAAACAGTTTCTTCCTTTGGCTTTCTTGGTTTCTCTCAAACCAAACTGAACACTATCTCTCAAGGTCTTTTGCTGGTTTCTCTTAATCTCCCCAAGCTTTTATTGTTGGAACACCTTTGTTCTATTATCTGCCTGCATTCACTCTCTTGATAATTTCATAACATTTTATGGCCTTAAATACTCTCAGGACTTCTAGATTTATGTGTCCAACGTAGATTCCACACCCCTCTGCCCCAGTCAAGTTCCAAGTCTTATATCCAAACATCTGTTCCCCATTTCTGCCATTAGCCATGTCAGTTCATTAAGTCCAACCAAATACCTGGTCTTCTCCCTAGAGCCTGTTTCTCTCAGGGTCTTCCTATCTCAGTAAAAGATAGACCCAGTTCTGCAAGAGCTTAGACCAATAACTTGGAGTTTCTTGGGCTCTCTTTTCCCCCACACACTCCATGTTAGTTCCAATACCTATTCAGCGCAGTTTTTTTTTTTTTTTTTTTTTTTAACATCTTTATTGGGGTATAATTGCTTTACAATGGTGTGTTAGTTTCTGCTTTATAACAAAGTGAATCAGTCATACATAAACATATGTTCCCATATGTCTTCCCTGTTGCGTCTCCCTCCCTCCCACCCTCCCCATCCCACCCCTCCAGGCTGTCACAAAGCACCGAGCCAATATCCCTGTGCCATGCGGCTGCTTCCCACTAGCTATCTACCTTACTGAGTTTGTTAGTGTGTATATGCCCATGACTCTCTCTCGCCCTGTCACAGCTCACCCTTCCCCCTCCCCATAACCTCAAGTCCGTTCTCTAAGAGGTCTGCGTCTTTATTCCTGCTTTACCCCTAGGTTCTTCATGACATTTTTTTCTTAAATTCCATATATATGTGTTAGCATACGGTATTTGTCTTTTTCTTTCTGACTTACTTCACTCTGTATGACAGACTCTAGGTCTATCCACCTCATTACAAATAGCGCAGTTTTATAGGGAGAACATTCCAAGTGTAAGTACTTTTCATCATCTCCGCTGCTCTTGTCCTGATACCAGACACTCCCATTGGATTGCAGCAACTAGTCTGTTCCTCCTATCTACTGTATCATCTATTTCAGCAGCTCGGATGGTCTTGTTATAAAAAGTGAGTCAGGTCGTGTTAATCTCTACTCTAGTCCCTTCCGCGACTTCCCACCTCAGACGAAAAGCCAACATTCTGCTATAGATTTAATTCTCTACACTAGATCGTAATATCCGCTCTGGCCCCCAATTCACTCCTCAAGCTCCATCCCCTCCCTTTCTGCAGGCTGTTCCAGGTGCACTGCCTTCCTTGCTGTTCTCAAACATCCCAGACAAACTCCCACCAATGGGCTTGCCGTTCCCCTACCTGGAATTCCATCTCCTGTGATACCCAAAGTTCACGTCCTTGCTTCCTTCAATATTTGTCCAAATGTTACTCACTCAGCAGGGACTTTCCCATATGCTTTATTTGACATTGTATCTCACCCCACCTGCTGGCATTCCCAACTCCTCTCCCCTGCCTTACTTTTCTCCATGTCTTAATTTTTAGTCATCAGCCTCTACACTTGACTTGCTTCTGCTGTCGATTGTCTGAAGGCAGAGATGTTTGTCATTTCAAGTATTCAGTATATGTCTGTTAATTGATATTAGTACACCTCAAAAGGTAATCATGTTTAAAAATATTAAATTCATTTATTTCATATCCACAAATTTTGTGTCATAAAAATTTAACTTATATTCAATATATAATATGTGTATGACCTTCATTATTTTCTGTTTCTCAGAAAAGAAAGAAAACTGGAACGTGGCAAATACCATTCAGTGGCTCCTTAAGCATGTTTCACTGGCTTCACTTACATTAATTGTATCTTTTTAAAATTTTCATTGATGATATTTTGTCTTGAGCTATTATGAAAAATCTTTCCTTCAAATTTAATATTAACTTTATTACCACTTGACTTCATCATTCCAAACATAATTTAGACTTTTCACTGAAATAAATAGATGTTGTTCATTTATTCCACACAAATATTTTAAAGACATAATATGGGTCAAATACTCTTTTTAAAAAGGTGCAAGGCACAAATATTGTGTACGGGAAGATAAAGGTCAAATCTAAGGTAGAAATATGATATGTGACCTATATAAAATTATAATCACACAAACTAAAAATATAGTTACATTTATGTAACATGTAAAGTATAAAGGAATAGTTGATTATGTAATTTTACTTTCCTCACAAGCTTCTTTTTTACAGTCCCCCAAAAAACATGAACAAAGCAGCTTCGAAGTTATAAAAACTAGACGATCATTCCTTCCAAACTCAGTGTTTTTGTTTAGCTCCTCTAATCTTCCACAGAAGTAAAAGTAGAATAAACGAGAGAGAGAGAGAGGAAGGAAGGAAGGAAGGAAGGAATAGGGAAAGAAAGGAATAACATTTTTTTGGTCAGGAAAACAAGGTAAATATGGTATACTGGTTAAGATCTTGGAATCTGGAGCAAAATACCCGGGTTTTAATCCCTGCCCTCCCACTTACTTACTATCTTTTTGCCTTAGTTTTCTAAGCTATTAAGTAGACACTAATAGAACCTACAGAATAGAATACTGAATAAGATTAAATGACATAATGCTTCAGAAATGCTGGTATAAATGTCTGCATTATAGTAAATGCTAAATAAATATTTGGTAATTAAATGTGTAGGGAAAGAAAATATATTTGAGTAAAGGTATATTCTGTTGGCAGAGGAAGAAGTATATTTAGAGGTAAATTTGATGACTAAGACTTTAAATACTGTAAAGAACTTGTGTAGTTTGAAAATATTTAGGCCCGGAAGAAATAACCTCCTTTTGCATTTTCTTTTAGCATTTGTCACTTTTTAATTTGTACCACACTTAATTGCAAACACTTTTTAACTCCTTTCTGGTGCTGAAAACTCTGTGAGAATGTTCACCTCTATATCCTCTGCCCAACAGCACTTGAATATATATAAATTGACTAGGGTTTTTTGGTGAAGAATGTCAGTGATGATAGAGACTGGAAATTTTAATATTTATCTTATATTTATCTTAACCCTTATTTTTAATATTTTAATATTTTAATATTTATCTTAACCCTTATTTCTCTTTATCTTAACCCTTATTTCTCTTTATTGTGTAATGGCAAACGCTGAAATTCCAGAAAAATAAATTGAAGAAGATTCCTGTAATATGTGTCTTAATATAATCACACAAAATAAATAGTATAATTTAAATTTACTTTTATTATAATTACTATTAAGATAGTCACTTTCCGGTTTTCACTGGAGGATCTTTTTTTTCCCCAAAAAACTGAGGTAACTTAGCCAAAGGTATACTAATAACAAAGTATCCTAATTGTTTACTCAGAGGGAAAAAATTCAATATTTTTATATTGCAGATATCATTATTGGATAAAATAACAGAATATTTCTCAATTTCTAGACACATTACCTTTATGCTCTAGAGTCTGTGCCTTCTGATAAAAGCTTGGAAAAACTCAGATCTAAATAAACTCAAACCATATTAAGACCCTAGGTAAAACTAGGTATTGTTTCACTGATACATTTCAACATCACCTCTTAAAAATGTAGATAATATACTATCGTAGGACCTTAAAATCAATTATTTTTAATCTTCTCTTACATCGTTATTATAACATGTTGTTATATTTATTAACAAATGCTTATTTGTGAATCTATAGTGTTCAGGTAAAAACACAAACAGAGATTGTTGATGACCTTTCTTTGGTTTATGAAACAAGAGACATTCACCAGGCTTATCGTTTTCAGATGTAAAGCATTAAACTAATAAATGTGGAAAAAAAATTGTTAATATGGCCAAATCATGAGCAAATGTTTTTCTTTCAAGTTCAGTTACTACTGACCGCCCCAAATGATCTTCAGCTGACAGTCAGTGTCAAGTGCCGGGCACATGGGGGCGCCATCTGGGCCCAATGTTTTGACCTCATCAGCTCCCAGCCCCAGGCCACATCTCATAAAGCAGAACCACCTAGCTGAGCCTATGCAAACGCGTGGAATCTTGAGAGATAGTCAAATATTTCTTTTAAGTCACCAAATTTTAGAGCAGAGCTTAACTAAAGCAACAGCCTCCTGCATTTTTCAAGGTAGGGCTTAAACCTGGCTCAAGTGAAAGTTAATGCAAACAGCTGAGCTTAGGCACGTCATTACAGTTGCCTTCATGTTACATTATCAACTAGACGGTAAGTTATTCAAGGTCCCAGTTATTGCTTTATTTTATTTTCTCCATGTGTCCCCGTAGGTTTTAACACAGTGCTAGGCACATGGTACTTTGATACCCTGAGGGTGCCCGTTGAGTCATAACAGAATGGAGGAGCAAACGGGGGTAAAAAGGGGGTCTCTGGTTATAGGACAAATTTTAAAGATAGAAGGATTTTGATTAAATCAATATTTATAACCAATTTTAAAAGAATATGTCTGTTTTATATATATATTTATATTGGTATTTAATCTGGATTAGCTGAACAAAGGAATTAGCAGTCACTTAGAGGGTTTTTTTTTTTGTTTGTAAAACCTAAAATATCAATTTTAGTTAGAAGCCTTGTCATCTGTTAGAAATTTACATGTGGAATCATGAAAGAGGTAATAACTAACTAACTAAACAAATAAATAAAATGAGGGGTGGGGGAATGATTGTCTAGAGCTACACTGTAAAAGCAGGGGTGAACATAATAATTTTCTGCCTCCAGTCTCTGCCATGTGTTCTGCATGTACTTCCTGTGGGAAGTAACAGTTATACCCATTCACTGTAAGTAACCATGTGCTGGGAGTGGGTACTGTTTGCAGGACTGTTTACTAGTGTAAGAATATGAAGCACAATTTAAGTCAGAATCCTGGATTTAGCAACCAGCATGATGTGTCTGTTTGTCTGTTTGTGATCAGGATTTGTGTTTTTGTTTGTGTGCTTGTTTGGTTTTGGTATAAAGAAACTGATATTATTTAAAATGTGAGGGATTTTTAATTTTCTAAGTCCAAGGGCATTTTTGAGTTCTTTTACTTTTTAATTGTTAATAACTCTATCTCCAAGACAGAAAATATCCAAAATACTTAAATAGTCCTCCAAAATCTTTTCTTTCAGGACCCATCATCCCAGCAAACCTCTCCCTGCTATGTTGCTTCCCAGAATTCATAGTTCCATGCTTCAGAATTGCACTTGTTTAAAGAGAAAAAGGTTAGAAAATGCAGGGTATAAAAGGGAGTGTGTGTGTGGGGGTGGTGGTGGTGGTGGTGAAGAATTAAATCCCTTGCTCTCCAGATTCCAAAGTGGCACTTGTGTAAAATGAAAATGTAACTGGTCTTTACGTAAATGACATATTCAGACATATTTATTAAATGTGTTTATATACTCTTTTGAAATGCAAGTAATTCACGGAAACAAATTTGCAGCACAAAGCTTTATTCATGCAGTCAGTCAATAGGTACTGTTCAGATACACTTTAAAATTATAATGTGAGGAGCTGAAAGCATAACTTTACACCCACATACATCTACGTCTTTATCAAGTGAGACAGGAGAGAGAAGTGGGAGGGAGAGGGAGGGAAG
Source organism: Globicephala melas (assembly GCF_963455315.2). Classification (NCBI taxonomy): domain Eukaryota; kingdom Metazoa; phylum Chordata; class Mammalia; order Artiodactyla; family Delphinidae; genus Globicephala; species Globicephala melas. The sequence continues at coordinate 110,843,850 of NC_083319.1, read as the reverse complement.
GAGATGCAGGAAAGGAGAGAGGGAGAAAATACCGTTCTGGACCCACCTTCTCATCCCCCCCAAGCATGTGGGCATCACATCTAGTTGTAACAAAGAGATGACCGTGGCGTTTGCTTTCGGTTCCGCACAGGCGGACACAGCGCGCGCTGCGTGCGTGTCTGTCGTCTCCTCCAGGTCCCCCTTCCGCCCGGTGTTAGGAGCCCGGGAGTCCCCCTGCTCCGTGCCAGGCCCGCAGGTTCCTTGGAGACGCGGCCACAGGTTCGTGCGTGTGCGGTCCGGGGCGGTGGTCCATCCCGATGCTGGGGAGAGCATGGAGGCCCTCCTGCCCGAGACGGAGCTCAACCCCGACTCGGCCCACGGACCGTGGCAGGGGTGTACGAGGTCAGACGGACAGGCAGCCCCGCGGCGAGCAGGAGCGCGGCGTGCGGTCGCGCGGGCGGGGTGGCACCGCCGATCTCACCCGGCCCGGGCGCTTGCAGACCCAGGTAAGCCGCCCGGGCTCCGCGGTGTCGCTCCGTAAGCCGCTGCCCGAGAGAGCCCGAGCCTCCGCCCGGCCTCGCGTCGCGGTCCCCGTCCTCCTCCCGGTTCAACGCGCACCTGGCCGGGCGGCCGGGGAGCCCCCAGGCGGGACCGCCGGGCTCGGCTTGCCTCCGAGCCCGCTGGCACCCCAGAGGAGCCCGGGGAAACACCGCGAGCAGCCGGCACCCTGTCCCCCTGCGTCTCGGGCCTGGCGCCTTCGGGGTGAGGCGAGCGGGGACGCCGGCCTCCCCGCGGGTCCGAGGTCGCGCGAACGGCCCCGGCGGAGACAGGAGGTCGCGTAGACGAGAGGCTGGAGTCCCGGTCCCGCGGCGGCGTCACCGTCCTCCGCTTCCCGGCGTCACGGCGGGCTTATATAGGAGCTGGCAGCTGGGGACTGCCCTCCCCACTCGGCCCGGGCTCCCGCACGTGGCCGGCACAGCCTCGTCCCCGCGCAGGCAGGCGACCAGGCTACGGCGGCGGGAGCAGCGCGCGCCCCTGCCTCCTCGCCCTCCGCGCGCGCGCCCCGCGAGCCCGCTCAGCTCGGGCGCCACCCTCCCTCCGCGGCACGGGGAGCGTGAGAGCATCGCCCTCCAGGTGCGGCGATGCTCCTCGGGGCACGTTCCGTCGCCGGGAGAGGATGGTAACAGGAGCGCCGGGGCGTGAGAGCGTCGCCGAGGAGAGGGAGCGATTGATGGGCAGGGCGCGCACTTGGCGGAGGACAGCAGCCCGGGCGCCGGGCGAGCACAGACGGTGCGGCGCCGCCGCCTCCCGGCCGGACTCCACGGACCTCCGGAGCCTCCCGCCCCGGGGCGCCCGGGGCGCCGAGCCGCTGCCCGGGGACGAGGGTGGTCGGCACCGTGCGTGAGCGCCCGGGAGTTCGCGGACCTCGCTCCAAACAGCACTTCTGCCCCGGACCCCACTTCCCCGCCCGGACCCCCGGGAGCCCGCCAGCGCGCTGGCCGCGGAGGGACTTGAACTTGAGTTCAGGTGGGTTATCCCAGGGGGAGCGCAGGAGGAGACGTCCAGGGAAGACGGAAAAGGTGATGTTCAGTGTCAAGAGCGGACCATTTTCTTCCTGCCACTTGCTCGGGCTGAGCCGCTTCCCACGCAGATCTCCTGCTCACCCGCTCCTCGCCAGCCCAGCCCTCCAAACCCCCGTTTTCTTCAGTATCCGGCATGCTATTGACCTTTTCATAACTTATGATTAGTCTCTGAAACGATCATATTTACTCCGTTGCTCTTTTAGTGGGAGGTCGATAGGCTGAATGATTTCCCCAGTCAAGTCATTTACTTCTGAGCCAATAGATGATGCCTTCGTCATAGTTTTCTGGGGGGAAAGTAACTCTGCGTTGCTTCTGCAGACGCCCAACTCCCTCTGAATCGTGCACCTTGGTGCTGAGCACACAGCAAAAGTTTTTAGCTTCTCCTCAGTTTCTGGTGCTTCTCAGGGGAGAGGAAAGGACTTTGGCTTTAAACACAAGAGGCGGTCAGGGAACCATCTCCTTTAACTTTTCTTCTCTGTGATCATTTGCGATGAAGAGGAAACAGAAGAGATTTCTGCAGATGACTTTGTTATTCATGGTGGCTGTAATTTTCCTGCCCAGTATCGGTCTCTGGTCTCTGTACAAGGATAAGCACCTGGTGAAATCGACGGAGCCCGGAGAGCAGCAGGTAAGTGCCGCGCTTACCTGGGAAAGATCCCAGGAGGCTGGTGAGGCTGGTGAGGTTGCAGCCGCGGCCACAGCTAGCAGGTGTGCGGCATCCTTGGGTTCGCGCCCAAGTCTTTGCAGAGCTGATGTTACAGGACTCCAGACACTTTGGGGTTTAAGCAAGTAGCCGTTTTAAGGTCGCGATCAATGACATGGGAGAAATGCCAAATAAACTAGAAAAGAAGGATGAGAGGCCAAGAGGAAGACATAACCTCTCACCGTTGATCTTTAGGTTGATTTTTGGCTTGAGGTGCATGAAAAGTAACTAACCGTGCTTATTTGTGGGATGTGGGAGAGGGCTTGGTACAAGTTCAGTCTCAGGGAATTGTGTTTGCTTCTCACTGAGTTTGCGTGTCTGTATTAAAGTGAATTTGGCCAGTTAAATCGTGAAACTTGTAAAGGGGTTCTCAAAAACCAAGTTACAGTTTTCTATATTTTTGGTTGTAATTTTTGCTTAGCAACAGCTTTTTGCCCTGTGGAAACGTAAAGTCTCTTTCTCCTTCGCTGTTGCTAAGGTGCGGTGGGGAGGTCTTCGGGCAGTTACTAAGGAGGTCGTTCAGTTTCGCAGTCTGGCGATAAGTTTGTTGCTAAACGCTTACCTTCATGTCCAAAACACCACGTAGTGGATACACACACACACACACACACACATAATATGCAGTCCCTTAGTGCGTGCATCGCTCATCATATCTTAGCATGGATCAAAATAACTATCATTCTTAACAATAAAGCAAAATATCCTTCACAAAATGTTGATGAGATTCAATATTGTTGAATTCTTTGTTTACTAATAAACTAGCTTCTGCGGTTAAACTTTTAACAACAGAGTGAAGCCTTCCTCATGATATGGATGTAACACTTCTTCAGCTGGTCCTGTACATCACCTCGGAATATTAATGTTCTTAATTTCAAGGGTCATCACCCATGTACACTATGTACCTTTCGCACACAGAAGGCGTTTAGGTAGCCCAGTTGTGGACGACAGGAATATTTATTTATGGGAATTAAATATTCGTTCTTATACTTAATAAAGTGGAATTTCTCAGGATTGGAATTCTGAGGGGAAGCACTGACACGCTTTCATTTCATTGTTGACTTCTGTCATACTTTCTAATAGGGGTATAACTTTGATTTGAAGTATATTCTGTCATTCCAATAAAAAAAACGAAGATGAATACTTTGGATGTGAAACTTTTTTTTCCCTATATAGATCATTTATTTCTCCAACCCTTAAGAGAAAGTGAGATTTTGTTAACATTAGTAGTTAATTATTAAAATTACTATTATTAAGATTTCCATTCCAATATTGATAAAATGACAAAAACAAAATGATTTTCCCTTGAATTTTGCTAATTCAATTAACAGTAGCCATCTGGATTATTTGCTGGGATAGCTAACATAAAACACTAATTAATCTTATTAATGAGATATTTACAACTTTCCCACCAGCTCTATTGATTTTGACCCTTAATGAGAAATCTGTTTGTTCAATGGCATAAAAAAAATAAAGTATGGCAAACCAACTCTCTGGCTTGTTATTATAATCTCTAAAACAGTTTTCTTGTTTCTGATTCTTTTGTGGTACAAATGATATTTAATATCAGGTGAAAAATCAGTGGGTGTGAAAGGAATGGAGCAGCAAGAGAAGGGGCTGTTTCTCAAAGTTTCATACCTTGAAGAGTGAATACCTGAGATTGATGGGGATTTTGTGGCATTCCAGCTTGAGAGTCCTAGGTAGCAGTTTTAAAACCAAGAATAAACAAAAGGCAGTATGTGCCGTAAAATGAATGTTAGTTGCATACTTCAGTATTTTTTAGCCTAAATAATGATTTTAAAACTAATACTTTCTTACAGATACAAAATAAAGTTGAAAAGGTAGAAATCACTTACTGAAAGATAGAATTCATTGTAAAACAGGAAAAGATAAGATTTCATTGGTTTTATTCTATTATTAAATCTAATTGGAAAGAAAATTAGGATATGTTGACATCATTATACAGGTATTGGATAGTAAGTTAAGTCATATATGTGTGTGTGTGTGTGTGTGTGTGTGTGTGTGTATATATATATATATATGCACTTGACCAAGTAAAATGTGACTTGCAATGAGGAATTAAGCATGCTTAATATTGTGATGTAGAATTTTGCTGATGTGTCTACATTTCAAAGTTAGTAAGTCAGCTAAATACATAAGTTTTCAATTGAAGCATATAACTTGACTATCGGGTAATGTGTTATTTAAATTTAGTACTTTCTTTTAAAAAGACGTTTTCATGGTTAATTGCTAACTGTCCTTCAAAAACCATCTTTTACTATATATTATCACCAAGTTGTAAAATGCTATGGGAGGGAATAACGTGCTTATCATTGGCAGTGGTCAGCACTGAAGGAGTCAAAACCAGTCACGTGCCGGAGGAAGAGTCTGGTTTTGCAGCCATTCTGTGGGACAGGGCAATCCTGGTTCTAAGTGTGGTCCCAGGGGTGGGAAACCTTCACTGTTTTAAACAGTTTAATGTACAGCAGCTTGCAGGAAAATACTTCATGGAAATTCAACATAATGGAATGGCTAATACTTTAAAAATCCCCTTCACTTGTATCTTATCAGAGCACATCACTAATAGTTTGTGTGTCTACTACTCAGTATAAACGGTTTTAGTATATTCTGAGATAAATTAAAGGGAGGTAAAAGAGAAAACAAACATGGATAGACACTGTGTGTATTAACTGTCATGATTTTTAGTATTTCACACATATTTTCTCAGATCTTCTATACTATTACAAGTTAATCATTTGTATTTATAGTACTTTCCCACTAAAAGTAATATGTGTAATAATTCCCATGATGTTAAAATATTTGCCCCATCTGTGATGCAGGAAAAATATGAAATAAAAACCCCTAAATTGTTCACCTAAAAGGCTTGTTTTTTCCCCCTCACACAACCAATGAGGAGCAAAAAAATAGTTATAATAATGGAATAATTAAGAGGCTAATTTTATGGTTTGGACTCTGCACGATTGGAATCAAGTTGCAGAAGGAAATATTAAGCTCTTAAGAATTTTAAGATTTCTATGAAAAATTTATAAAAATTATGATTTTATAAAATATTTTAGAGTGCCTGTTGAGATGTTATTAAATTATCAATCATAATTGTCATGTTATTTTCAGTTGAGTTATATTTGTTGCTTTTTTGTTGTTATTGGGATGATTTAGGTATCTCCTTTACGTGTTTTAGAAATATATACATGTATTAAAAATCATCTGTTGATAATGAATTTGATATTTAGCCGAAATGATTACTGTATAGCTATTGTATAGTAATTCCTAATTTCAGACTTTGAATTGCTGCTCTTCTCTGGTTTCAGCTGCAATTGAATTGAAGTTACATATTTAGATCTTAATTAAGCTGTGCCGTAGGATGGTGTTAGAGCAAAGCAATATTTTAGAGCAAAACTACTGCATCCAGCATTATTATACCTCTCTTTGTAATCATTTATGCAAGTACAGGTAAATAAAAAGGACCCCAAAACACAATCTTTTCTTAAATACATTAAAGAGATCATTTTTTTTAAAGCAGCTGCAGAGTAGTTCAGCAACTAAGTTGAGATGCAACTCAATTCTCAATACGAGTGCGAGAATAATAATTCAAGAATATTCAGAACATGAAGAGGGTTTTGCAATTTTTGAAATAAAAACAAGGATCGAAATCCCAGAACTTTAAATTACATGTTTTCAGAATTGTTCAGAATGATTTTAGAAGCTTGTGTTTGGCTTGGATTTTTTTACCATATGAAATAAACCAAAAGACAACACTAGACACCCAAGTCACTTTTAAATTGTAGAACCTTCTTATTTCTTTGTCCTTCAGAATTTCTCTTTATAAAACAGGGCTAATCAAGCTTGCATGGTAAGTCCTGAGATCACAGCTTGGCTGTGGAAAATACTGTGATGTAATATTTTGCTTTTAATCAGATCCACAAGTAAACTGTACTTGACCATGTGGGGCTTAACCTCCATTATTTAAAAAACAAAACAAAACAAAACTTTCCTGAGACTCCTCAGCATCTTTGTCCAACTTTTCCAACATCCATCAACACCACACTTGTGAGAGGGAGAATTCATCTTTTTGGCAAGAACTGTTTTCTGTGGCATTTTAAACTTATCTCGTGATGTGAAGATGTCAGATATTCGGAGCCAAGTTTATGCAAACCTTGTCATGCTTTTCTTTGTCACCCTGACCATAAGGCTGCAAGAGTGTCTGTGTTTCTTCTCCAGCAAACATCTTAGATATTGGAAGAGCTAAAAACAGGAAAAAAAAAAAAAAAGTAAGGTTTTCACTCCTCCTGCACTCAGGGTGGTGGTACATTGTCAACACACTAGGTGTGAAGTGATGCGTTGGTTTCAGCCCTACTGTTCTTAATTAGCTAAGATATAGATTTTAAATTAGAGTGCTGGAGGACCTTTTCTTGAATTTATGGAAAATCCGTCCTGACACACTCCAGGATTGCAACACACAGACCCCCATACCAAGTGCCTGAATTATTGGCTGTGACCTAGTGGGTCTGGACATGATTAGTTCACCACCTTGCCCCGTGGGAGGCAGCATGGAACAGTATCTTATGTTCACAGTCTGTTAAAAAATGAGATAGTTTTTTTTTTTTTTCCTCTCTGTTCATTTCTGAACAAGCTGTGCTGAATCAATTAACCTCCTTTACATCTTATTATTCTATAAGAGAAACCAAATCAAGGGTGGAATATATAGGCAGAAGGGTGAGAAAGTTCGCTGTTTTAGTGTGTAGAGAAGATAATTGAGTTTTGTGTGTGGAAGTTTTGTCAGGAGTCGCCATGACAACCTGTAAGGAAGTTTGCAATGGCATCTCTCCTTGGAACATTCTATACAAATGAAAGTCAGCTAAGGTGCACCCAGGATAATCTGAAAGAGAGGAAAAGAGTTCAGATAACTCTTGGTGTAAGTGGCGTGTATCCTCAGGTCAGGAGGTGTTTGGTCCAGCAGCCTCTCATTCTCATTTGCTTGGCTTGCTTATGATGAGGCGATACTTCAGATTCTTAAAACCACCAGACGTGATCACGTTATTCTTCTCCTTCCTTCATTTTTACATATGTGTTTACAAAAGTGCTGTTACAGAGTCAAAGGTGCAAATGTGCAAAGAAATAGGACGTTCTGGAGACCATAACAAAGGTGAAGACAGACTCATAAATGAGGTACTTGCTCTCTTAGGACCTCTGTCCGTCACCCCACAGAGCTAACTATTCCTGAATTAGCTCAAAATGTAGTGGTGATGCTTGAATAGATAACCAAAAAGAACAGATAAGACACGTTCGTGCCGCTGAGAATATGTATTTAGACAGGCACAAAAATATCTATACTGGTTTTATTTAAAGTTGAAAAGAAGGGGCAGGGCATCCAGAAATGTCAAGAAACATTTGGTGAGGAACCCCACCATCCCCAACTAATATGTTAATGTCTGTTACTACCAACTCCAACATGGTGGCCAGAAAGAGGGTGAAGAAATAAAGATATACCTAGGGTTTAAGGTAAATCACATCAATGTTTTCTTCTACTTTTCTACTTCCAGTTTAGTGGGAAAAAATATGGGCCAGATTGGCAGTATTCTCCAATTAAATGTATTCATTTCACATACTTATTTAGCAACACACATATACATGTACATGCATCCACACACATGGTCTCACTTATGAAGAAAAAATAAATCCACCCAACTGTTTCACTTTCTACAATTTTTTTTTTGTACTTTTGTAACTTCTTGCTTTTTCCATTGCTTTGACTCTGCAAAACAACTGTTCATCAGCTGAGTTTGAAGCTCATTTAAATGTTATTAATTTAATTCTAGGAAAGTATGGAGAGAGAGAAAGACAAGTGCATGTGTCTCTAGAAGTGTGAAAATCACAATAAGGATTTAGCCTGTGAGAGTTGCACAGATTATAAATAGTGCAATTTATTGTTATCCAGTAATATTATCAAGGAAGTTGTGGCTGCCAGAGGCCAGGGTGGTGGCTACCATCTCTCTGTTACAGGGAACGGTGTGCCTCAGTGAGAGCAGAAGAGGTTCATTTCGAATTTACTTAAAGTTCGCAAATCCTCAATGGAATGTTACTTCAGTACTTGAAGTCTAGAAAGCCACAGTCAGGAGATTTTATTATCAGTCATTTTGATCTTTTTTATTATACAGTAAGTTCCCTACATAATGAACCTTCAAGTTCAAACTTTCAAAGATACGAACGTGCACTTGCATGTCCCGTCACGTGAGTTAGCTCACGTGCCTGGTGTACATTGTCACGTGCGCGCATCCTGTACAAGTGGTTGTGCTTTTGTGTACTTTACCATACAGGACTGTATAGAGTGCAGTAGTACAGTATCTTTATTTCTTGCCTGTTCACTCGATGCCAGCCCCAGTGTGCCAGCTGTTGTATTGGACTACTGTACTTTTCAAGTTACTGTACTGTAAGATTAAAAATATTTTATTTTTTGCTTGTTTTTTAAGCATTATTTGTGTGAAAAGTATTATAAACCTATTACAGTACAGTACTATATAGCCGATGGTACTAGTTGGGTACCTAGGCTAACTTTGTTGTACCTACGTTGGACTTCACGAACGCACTCTTGGAGAGGAACTTGTTTGCATGTGGGGGACTTCTTGTAATAAAAGGACCAAATTGTCAGGACTCCCACTCAGGTTTGAGTGAGTTTTTTTTTTTTCTTCTTCTTTTTCCTTAAATGTGGTATGTCTCCCCAGCAAGAGATCCACTTGAACTTAATGTGAGGAGAAATAGCAGAATTTCCATATTGTCTCGTTCTCTTTTAGTAATTAGGCTGGTTCCAGCATGTAGCACTTTGGGACATTTAGCGAGTCGTGGGTCTTCCTCAGGTCAGTTTTCTCTAAGTAAGATGGATCTGATGATACCATTCTTGTGTTGTTATTTTTGGTGAGGATTAAATGCTTTGTATCTTGGACAGCATATAATAAGGGTTAATGAATGTAGATCATTGTTATACATAGTATAAGTGTTTATAAGCAATCATTGCCTTTAGCAAGGTAATTAGTGTTTGCTTAATAAATATTTACAGATGGTTTCTCTTTGCAAGGCAATGTCAAGGCAGCCCAGCAGAGCAATGAATGTGGTACAGGACTTGCCATGGGATGTTAAATCTGGCGGAGAGGACTGTTGAAGAAACAAATAAATAGGGTCTAGAAAGTAAAAGGGCTTTTTTTTTCCCCATAATTTTTTGGTCCAGTATTTAAGGACAAGTTGTTAATTTTATTTTACATATAATCATTTATTGCAAAAAACCTGATTTTTTTGGTATATTGTATTGAACATTTTTCTAAAATTGAGGCTTTTAATAAAAGAGGAAAAACACTGCGATGTTTCTTTGTAGTGACCACCCTGACTTGCTATAACAAATAAAGTCCATGGCTCACATATAGGCATTTTTCCCCTACATTAATTACAAGTCAGAGTCTGAGAACTTAAACTTTTGTTGTTTAAGTCTTGGTTATCAGAGGCACTGAATAATTGTGAAGACAAAAATTAAAAAGCTGAGTGGGAACGATTGTTAACTACTTCAGTAACTAGGAAGCTCTTTATAGGGTAACTGTTCCCTTCAGTAGAGTTAGGGGGATACAGAAAAAGCATATGGTGTTGTACCCATTCTTAATTTTCTCACTAGTGAATTAGAGAGATAGAATTGATATTCATGAAACAAAGAAACAAGCAGTACACAGGAGCATTTTCTGTGTGTGTGCTGGGCTTTTAGAAAAGGAAGAGAGTGATCTGAACTCCTGCAGGCCTTCATTCCTACAGGGTTGAGCCCTGTCTTGTTATGAAAATTAGACAGGGTTGGGGTTAGGCTGAGGGAAAGTCAGATACTTCAAGTTCTTATGCTGGTCTCACCACTTTCCAAAATACATCCTCTTGGGCAAGACAGTTTACATCTTTGAACCACAGTTCCTCATATGTTGACACAGATAGAACCTCCTAAAGGGTAGCAGAGGGAACAAATTGGATTAATATATGCAAATTGGTTCATAATAAATGCTCAGTTGAGGGAAGCTTAGCAAATAGTATTACTACCATTTTTTCAGTTTTTAGAATATCCATAGAAGGTAGTAAATAAACTTAATATTGTGTACATCTAATAAAGATATAATAAAACTTTTTAAAGTCTACCACTATCGATCTGCCTGTCCATTATTGATAAAATAAATGTTTATTTGGTATGTGCAGAATACTGTGTAGCCCCTGAGGCAAATGAGTGATGAAGAGAGAAATCTGTTTTCAGTGAGCTTATGATTTATTAGTTAAGAGAAGGCATGTACGACACCTATAATATAGGGATGGATTAAATTATTTTTTTAAGAAATAGATATTCTAATTATTTAGAGTTTAGAAGAGGTAGAGAAAATATGTTCTTGTGTGATATTTATGTCGGGCCCTAAGGGTTTTCTGTACTGATTTAATCCTCCAGTGATTCATTGAGACAGGTGCTTCTATAGAACCCTGATTCACAGTTAAGTAAGGTGCAAAGACAAAATTTGAGTCCATGTCCTCTGGGTCCATAAAAAGAGAAAATAATGATCTGTGTTAACAGCTACATAGTTTATGGCAAGTGAGGACTCTGAGAAGGTCATTGGGTTTGGTAGTTACTTGTACTCTCGGGATGGTAGTTACACAGAGTAGTAGAGGACTAAACAAAATCGTAAAAGATTAAATGGAAAGACTAATCGATAAGAGTTATCGGTGGGATCGATGTTGACATTAAAGGGCTGAATGTGGGGTCCTGGTTGACAGGAGACAATGGAAGCGAGAGGAAGGCTGGTGCAGAGAGAGAGTGAGGAACTGGCCACTGAAGAGGATGCAGGTGGTGCAAACCAGCAGGAGAGATGCAGGAAAGCTTGTCATGAGCTAAATGGTCAATTCAGAGCCTGTGCTTTTAATAGTTTGAGAGCCTCTTGGCAGGGAGGTCTGAGAATTTCCCTATGCGGTTGTCTTACTAATCTGTAGAGGTAATTAAACATTTGTGAAATGTTCCGTAAAATGGGAAACTATATCTTATCTATCTATCTATAATTTAATTTATATATGTATTCCTATAATAACAACTGAAGACTGTAATATTGAATGAGGATGCCAAAAAACCATGCAGCCACCTGACCAATAAGACAACAATGTACTTGTCAAAATCAATGCAGATAATGAGCAGATACACAGAGTAAAGGAAAAAAGCAAGGCATTAAGTTTATAATAGGGTAGATGGTGGGATGGGGTGGCGGTATTTATTATAAGGATAAGGAGATAATAGTCTTCAGTTGCCGAGAATTTCAAAATAGTTTAAAAATAATAAAAGTAATAAAATGATTATGATACAAGCAATAAGAATAAAATAGTAAAAGATACTATATTAATAATAAAGTTATATAACAGTGAGTTCTTACCATGTATAAGATACCATGTTAAGCTGTTCTTAACTAGTCACAACAAACATGAAATATGTAAAATTGCTATCCTATTTTGTAAATGCAAAGTGATTTCTTAAAAATTTATCAAGATCATACAGTGTTTATTCTACCAATACAAAATGTTGGACTATGTATAATGTCCCATGTAATGCAACTACATTGGAAATATCCTAGACCATAGCAACACAAGAAATTATATATTAACTCAACTGTGAAAGGAAACAGGCACAGTAGTTAAGGGCACGGACGTTAGAGCCAGGCTGCCTAGTTTTAGTTCCAGTTCTATTACTTGCTACCTGTTTGACCTTGAGCAAGTTATTTCTCTTCTCTGAGTCTTAGAGTTCCTGTTTCTAAAATGGGTATAAAAACATTTCTCACTTGATTCAGTTGATGTGAGGGTTAAATAAGTTAATATGGATAAAATGCTTGGAAAACTGGATTGCACATAGCAAGCTATTTTTTAAAATTTATTTTGTTTTTTTAATTGAAGTTGATGTACAATATTATGTACATTACAGCTGTACAATATAGTGATTCACAATTTTTAAAGTTATATTCCCCCATTGTACAATATATCCTTGTAACTTATTTTATACATAATAGTTTGTACCTTGTACTCCCCTCCCCCTATATTGCCCCTCCCCCCTTCCCTGTCCCCACTGGTAACCACTAGTTTGTTCTCTGTATCTGTGAGTCTGCTTCTTTTTTGTTATAATCACTAGTTTGTTGTAGTTTTTAGATCCCACATGTAAGTGATATCATACAGTATTGGTCTTTCTCTGTCTGACTTATTTCACTTAGCATAATGCCCTCCAGTTCCATCCATGTTACTGCAAATGGCATTATTTCATTCTTCTTTTTATGGCTGAGTAATATTCCATTGTGTATATGCAGCATATCTTCTTTATCCACTCATCTGTCCATGGACACTTAAGTTGCTTCCATATCTTGGCTGCTGTAAATAATGCTGCTATGAACATTGGGGTGCATTTCTCGTTTTGAAGTAGCAAGCTGTTTTAAAGAGTTAGCTGTTATTACCTGTTAGAATCTAGAGAACTGAGGTTGGATGAAAAGGAGAAGTACGTCCCTACACCATCTCTTTCATAGACCCATCATGAGGATATAAATACTTTTGCATTTACAAAAAATATTTGAAGCACCTTTAGCTTCTTTCTCTTTCCGTTTTTTACTCTCAGTAGCCCATACAGAAATAATACAGCTCTTACTTTGAAAGTTTTCCTAATTTGAACCAAGGTCTCATACAGCCCTACATGTCAGGAGCAAACTAGGTTTCATCAGGGAACTTAGTTCTTCCTGCCATTCCATTGACACCAGTGCTCTTGTGAGGACCTTGCCCCCAGGTGTTTCATGCCTTTCTCTCCACATGGTGTTGATTTCTCAGTAAGTACTCTGCCCTCAAGGGATACAAACTATTTTATAAAATGTATCATTAAATCAGCCTAAGCTTCCAAAGAGGATGATCTAAGAAGGTCTTCGAGGTTGAATATTTTATGATTTTACGTAACTGGAATTTAAAGGTTATTTTCTGGTTGCTTCCAACAGTAATGTAGAATTGGAAAAACCAAGAGCGAGGCTGCTACGGACTAGAGCAGAATAGTCACTTGAGGAATGAAGTGTCGCCTTAATCCCTCTTCCAGTGCTTCAAGGAAGGAACTGCCTGGAAACACAGTAATTGCCAACTGTATAAAACTGGGAGGTGAGGGGAAATAAAAATGCTCTAATTCCACAGTGGAGGGAATTTTATCATTTCTTAATTTAGTTTAACAGAGGGTGTCAGATTAACAACTATGTAACAGGACTGTGTCTCCGCTTCACTTCCTTAGAAACTTTCAACTTTTCTTCCACGAGCTGAAGGAAATTACATGCTCTGCAAAATCCTCAGCATTTCTAGGTGAAGATCTTGAGTTCTAATATATGAAATATGGATGGAAAGATAAACACCGGGGACGCCAAGGGGATCTTATTCAAGAAAGCGTAGAAATACAAGCCAATCTCTCACCTTACCCCCCTCCTCTCCTTATTCCGGCTCAGACCCTTCTTACCTCCCCTTTTCCCTTTGAAGTTTTCCTTAAAGAAACATTTCATGCAGGGATTGATTTGATCAATTCTCAACCCTATGAATGGATGGAAGCCTTGAAACACTTAAAAAAAAAACAAACAAACAACAAAAAACTTGAGTCTTTTGCATCATAAAAAAAGATTCTGTTGAGCCTAATTGCATTTCCAAGTTTTGAAAGATGTGAGAAACATTTTTTTTTAGCTCGAGGCTTCTGCTGTTTGTTCTTAGTTGCTATTGTTTTGTTTGTAATACTGGCAGCCGCCACCTTCTTCCAAACTATGTAATCAGAAAGTAAATATCGCCTAGTTGTGTCACCCCAAGGGAAATGATCTTTTGTCAGTTAAAAGTACAAACTGGCACAATGAAGCCAAAACTACCAGGAAAGATTCGATCTCTGCTTTCCTGTTTAGCTCTCTTCCCTGTTTTCCAAAGCTGCTTTACCCCGCCCCCCTCTTCTCTCCTAGATCTCCCAGGCCTCCACCTCTCTTATGCTCAGCAGACAGCCTGGGCTCATTCTTCACCGAAAGCATAGAATGTTCATATTGAGAGAAACAAGACTTCACGCCGTAAAATCAGAAAAAGTACCTGCGTTATTTCCCAGTTGTCTCCATGCCTCCTGTCACCACGCAACATGCTTTAGGATAAATGTGGAACTTCTATCCAGATTATGGATCACAACTTTTTTTTCTAGCAATTTCACGTATTGACTTTTTTCTTCTCATTCATTTGTTTTCAGCCTTTTCCTCTTTGATCCATCCTTCACATCAATACTGCTCAGGTTTCTAAAATAAAGCAAAGGAAATATCCCTCAGAGCCACACAACCCTAGAGCTACTGCCCTATCTTTCTCCTTCTCTTTTATGTATTTTTTTGGGGGGCTGTGTTGGGTCTTCCTTGCTGTACACGGGCTTTCTCTAGTTGTGGTGGTGGGGGGGGCTACTCTTTGTTGCGGTGCACGGGCTTCTCACTGCGGTGGCTTCTCTTGTTGCGGAGCACGGGCTCTAGGTGCGTGGGCTTCAGTAGTTGTGGCATGCGGCCTCAGTATTTGTGGCTCGCGGGCTCTAGAGTGCAGGCTCAGTAGTTGTGGCGCACAGGCTTAGTTGCTCCCCGGCATGTGGGATCTTCCCGGACCAGGGCTCGAACCTGTGTCCCCTGCATTGATTCTTAACCACTGGATTCTTAACCACTGCGCCACCAGGGAAGCCCTCTCCTTCTCTTAATAATCAAACTTGATGCCTTCGATTTCTGACTTTCTCCTGCTTCTACACACCTCAGGCTGGGTCCACCTCCTCTATCGTACGCTAACTGCCTTCACCAGTGTCACCAGAAGCCTCTTGGTAGTTAATTCCAAAAGTACTTCTCACTAGTCCTATTACTTGAGAGAATTTAAGCACTCTCTCTTACTTGAAACAATCATCTTCATCTGAGGAGAAGAGGTGGTGGGTTGGGAGACTTGAGCAGAGAATACTTTGGGAAAAGCAACGTTGGAAAATGAAAAAGAAGGCTGAACAGCAAAACACAGAGTGATTCTTCACGAGTAATGTCACTTCACTGTGCAAATGCCTGTTTCAGTTCTCTCCCCGCTGCCCATCCCAACCATCGCCCCTACACAAACACATCCACCAGAGTCCTGAACAGACTCCTGAAAATATCCTAGTCCCCAGGGTCTCTACAGTTACTTCTTGTTTGGGACTTGACCTAGGAGGGAGGGCAACTCAATCAGACCCTCATCGTTCCCGTTACCCTATTTCAGGTGATAATACCTACATCGTGACGTATAATCCAAATTTCCCTTTGAGCATATTGTCCACACATCAATCTGAAATCTAGAAACAGGTATTGTAAACTTTCAGTGTCTGAAATGAAATTCCTCTTTCCTTCCACTCCCTACACCTGTTCTCCTCCTATGTCTCTTGTCTAAATGAAGTTCACCGTCATCCATCTAGGTACTTGTTATAATTGGGACCTTCATTATCTCGACTCTCAAATTCAATTATTTGCTAAGCACTAGCAATTCTTCAGAAAATATCTCTCTCGAATTCATCTGAATCTCTCTATCCTCATTGTCTCCACCATGGTTGGACATAAACACTTCACTGGATTTCTGTAGGGGACCCTTCACTTGGTCCTCCCACCTCCAGCCTGGGCCTCTCTCTGTCCACCCTCAGGGAAGCCAGCGCTTCACCCAACAGGCCACTGTGATCTGTAAATCTATTCATTGATGCCTTTAAAATTCAAATTCTTAAATATGCCTTTACCATTTTAAATTCTTAAGGAACCGGACTGCTCACTGCCAATTCCCTAAACTCCAACCACTTTGAACTTTTTTACGTTTCTGAGAATATCATGGGTTTTTTTTTCCTCTAGGAATTTGCATAGATTTCATCTTCAGTCTTGCTTGGGTAGTTTCTACTTTTCTTCACGCTCTCCCTGGGAAACATTTTCTCCTCTCCCATCTTGGGTTAAGTAGCTTTCCTAAATGTTTCCTAAGAAAAAATGTCTTTTCCCCATGTTTTTGATGGAACGTAGTTGGTATATTAACGACCTGTTTAGGTAGTTTATTTGTCATTAATCAGTAAGTGTTTAAACTTAGTAGTAGGTCAAATGGTGCCCCCCTAAAGATACGTCCATATACTGATCCATCAAACCTGGGAACGTTACCGTAGCTGGAAAAAGGATCTTTGCAGATGTAATTAATTTAAGGACCTTTAGATGTGAACATCATTCTGTATGATCCTGCTGGGCCCTAAACCCAGTGACAAGTGTCCTTATAAGAGACACACAGGGGAGATTTGATGGACAGAAGGGAACACAGAAGAGGGAGATGCAGGGAGAAGGAGACAGGGATTGGAGGGATGGGCCCCCGAGCCACGGAAGCTGAGGAACCCCGGCAGCCCTAGAAGCTGAAAGAGGCGAGGGAAGATTCTCTCCTAGAGCCCCCAGACCTGGTGCAGCCCTGCCCACACCTTGTTTTGGGTTTCTGGCCTCCAAAACTGAGAGAGAATATATTTCTCTTGTTTTAAGCCACTCAGTTTGTGGTAATTTGTACCACAATCCCAGGAATCTAGTACAGTGAGGAGTTGCTTCTCATGTTCCACTGTTTAATTCCAGAGCCTAGCATGACCTGCCCACAAATTAGGCCCTCAACAAATATTTCTTGAAAAAACGAAGAGTGATAGACATGAGTTGTTGTCTGTGTACTGAACTTATTTGAGCTCAGCTATAGATGTACAAAAAGATTACAGTATGCACAGCTCAACATGTATGTCTGAATAGCATGTTAGGTTTATGAATATAAGGAAGTAAGCTATGTCATACTCATGAATTAAGGTTCCAGTTACATGTTTTTGTTCTGTCAATCTCACCCTGACTAAATGTGCTATGATGTCAACACTTGACTGATTCTGAAAATCACAATGAGATTTCATCATATAACTATCTGAGTATAGGACACATGTGTGACACCAATAATTTTAGTGAAAAAAAGAGTCAACTTTGGACAAGGCAATGAGAAGATAAAGAACAAAATATAATAACCGAATCTACTTTTTCCCTAATTATGTAAACACCACCAGTAGTATAACTCTTACATTAATAACTACTGTGGCAATTTAGGAAAGGCTTATTTTTAAAACTTTACTAATTAATAAAAAAAGCCTGTAGTTGAGTTCATTAATACAACCTTCAAGGGAGTACAGAGCAGCACACTCCATTGAAAGAAGTGATTTTGGAAGTACAGATGGATGTACTTCAAGGGGGTTATTTTAATTTCAGTGTTTCAGACCTCAAGGTGTCTGTTAGTTTGATTCTCAAGTGCAGGCCTTCGTTTGAACAGCTCCCCTTCTTTTGAAAAAAGTCTACCTCGATTTACCTGTGTTTATTTTAATGAGCAGTTGTGCGTCAGGGATGTTGAAGCCGGGAGAGAAAGGGCGAACATTCAAGGGTACAACTTATGAAAGAGATTAGGAAAACATTATAAGAACTAGAGAAGATATGACAAGCTTTATTTGGTAGAAGCAGATTTAATACAGTGTCTTGGGGAAAAATCTCTTACTGTTCTGGTAATTACGTAGCATTGTGTTCGATGAGATGGCCCCACAGCGTTTTTCACAATGCTACGTTACTTCAAGCTCATTCGTTATAGCTCCTCTCGTTTGTACTAGTATTATGGTCAGCTTTGATTTGGGCACTTTTTATTCTGACATTTCTATCGACAAGTCACCTCACTTTGACCTGCTTTCATTTCAGTTGCTTTTGTATTCATCTCAATAGTGTATGAAAATGATTTTCAACACAAGGAGGTTTATTGACTGTATTCAGTTTTAAAAAGATGTGCAGAAATACATTAGAAGGAGTTGTTTAAATCAGGTCTTTTCTCTTAATGTTATCCATTCAATGACATTTGTAAGTTAAAATGTCATTGAACGTGTTCTTATAATTGGAGAAAAATCATACGTGCTCTCACGTATTATGACACATTGACTTGTGTCATAATATTTAGATGCTAAAACAGAACTTTCTAGGTGCTGTCACCTAACAAAATCATGTCCGTGGGTATTGTGTTAATTATGAGAAAATATGTGCATACATTTTTTAAGCACCTTGTCAGAACGGAACACCAAAGATTTTTTTTCCTGTTTACAACTCCTCATGTAATTTTACATGGTTTCTCTGAGTTTCTCCAATTACATACTTTCGTTTATTTGAGATACATTCTGTCTTTGTCAGTGATCTAATGGAAATATACTTACTCTGGTTGATTCATCAGTATCTTTCATGTAGATATATACAAATGCTAATTTTTGTGATTATTTTCACATGAAAAGGTTTTCATTTTACTGATGCAATATATAAATTCTGATGAAAATTTCTTTAAAGAATACATTTTAAAATATTTTAATCTCGGTACAGCAATCAAATATTTGCTTCGGATATTTGTTTTAAAATATATACACTACCAAACGTAAAATAGATAGCTAGTGGGAAACAGCCGCATAGCACAGGGAGATCAGCTTGGTGCTGTGTGACCACCTAGAGGGGTGGGATAGGGAGGGTGGGAGGGAGGGAGATGCAAGAGGGAGGGAATATGGGGATATATGTATACGTATAGCTGATTCACTTTGTTATAAAGCAGAAACTAACACACCATTGTAAAGCAATTATACTCCAGTAAAGATGTTTAAAAAAAATTGGAAGCTTCTAATATGTTTGTCAGCATTTTCTCATTCGTTTTATTATTTTTTGCAAACTAGTCTGGAAGATGGGAAGGATACTCCCTATTAACATATAGATCTTATAAATCAATTTATTTCATTTCTTATTGGCTTGTGTCTCCTTTTAATTTTTTTACCCATGACTAGTTTTAGTTAGTGTTTTCCTTCCAGTATGTGTGGCACTGAATATTTATGCATCTACGTATATATATGTATTTTCATATATGTCATAGGCATGTATGAATTTTGTCCATTGTCAGCATTGATAGATATGTGAGTGCACTGCAAGAAAGTATTGAATAATAATTTTGTTTCTTGCTTTAACAAACGTCATTTTGTTCTCTGGTTTATTGGGTTTGCGTATGAATCACTTTGCTGTACACCTGAAACTAATACAACATTGTAAATCAACTATACTCCAATATAAAATAAAAATTAAATTAAAAATAGAGCTATGACTAACAAAAATATCACTTAGGAATAATGAATAAGAATGATTTTTTTCTTTTTTACAATGGGCCCGGGTGAAAGAGTTGCAAAGTTAAAGCATAAAGGGTAAGTGGGTTTTTCAGCTAGCTGGTGGTGAATATTTGCAGCTAATATGTATATATTTCCAGACAAACATCAACATGCAGTCCTACCATCGACAAAGCAAAATGCTTAAGGTCACTTATCCTCATTTCAATCCAAATACCCAGAATTACACATCTGGGGACTACTTTTCAGTTTGTAGGGTTTCCCTTAAATGCTCACTTTAATCAATATAAAATAGTGCGAGATGTTCCAAATCTGATTTTGGTGACTGTCCCCTGTGCCCTGTTCCACATGACCTAGTTAGTGGCATGCTAAGTGGGGTTAGCAGTAGGTAAGTGCACAAAAATCATCTATGAAATCTAGGGGGAGAGAGTAGAAATAGCTTTCCTTTTTGCCTGAATGTGAAGTACAGTATACCTTGTTTATCACACCATACAATGGATGCACAGTGAATGGCTATAGACTGGTGACTGACATTTTCCATACATTTGTGTTCCATTTATTAAAAATATTTATTGGCAATAATTAATGCTCTCTGTAGATGGATTCTCCGAGTTTTCAAGTATCCTAGTCCAATTTTAATTAAGTTGTTAAATAGGCACTGCATTTCGCCACGATTTGTAGGCACCGATAATATTAAGAACAGACTGAAGCTAGAGAAGAAAAATAATTCTCTTCCGCCATAAACCACCTGAATACGTGGTTAAAATCTTAACGATTCTGAAATTTTGATCACTTTCTTTTCTGATAGTGGTTTCTACATATTTCATTTGCACGGTGTGTTTCTGTTGTTTAAGCATAGTGTCATAGTTTGAATGTTACATAAAATGTGTTTCTATACAATGGTAAGCAGGAGTGTTTTTTTCTGCTCTTCAACTCCAGCATTTGCTAACAGTACTGTCCACGTTATAACAGAGCATCAGATGACTCTGTTGCTAAGTTAGCCTTTGTCTGGATTTATAATAACACAGACTTTGACCTACTCAGTAAACATGCGGTCTAGCCTATTAAAATAAATACATTCAACTATGGGAATTGTTTTAGAACATGCTTACACATTTTGTTTTATTTTTCCCGTAAATGACCGTGGTTCTCTAACCCACGCTGTTCCTTATCCTCTAAAAACACAATGCTGTAGCAGAATTATTTCAACTGTTTGAAAATGCTGAGCAAACATGCAGTGTGATCTCCTTTTCATGACACTTTGCATGCATGTTTTCATGCTCTTGTCATGAATTAAGAAGCTGCTTGAACTGAAATATCCAAAAAAGACTTCATTCATTTATTAAATTAACTTTTTTTTTTCAGCCAAGGCTTCATATTTCCTGGCTTTAGGATAAAGCCTGGGACCCAGTTTGTAAGCAGATGCTCTAGTACAAAAAAATTAATGTTCAATTTCAGGGAATTCTGTGATTTTGCGTGTAATTATTTTAAACCAAATATTGTTTTCCCATCGGCCAAATGGGGTTGATTCCCGTTTCAGGATAAGTAAAATAATCTTGTCTAACTTTCTCATAAGTCAGATGAGGAAACTAAGCAAACTTGTTAGCCAAAACAACGCTGTGAATGACCAGGCAAGCCTGGGCTGAATTCCAGTCTTAATTTTCCTGAGACTCATGAAGTTTTCTATATAACAGCACTGCTTTGCAAAGGTGTTCGTGATACTTCCGTCCTTTGGGAATGTCACCCTGGAAGCTGAGATTGATTGGCTTGGTAATTTAGGGCACCAATCCTCGTAAACTCTCCAAATAGTTCTTTTACAGGGAAACAACATAATGAAGTACTGTAAGGTTTTCTCTTACATTCCGTACAATATAGAGTGGTTGATAGATGTTACATTTTATACACACTTACAATATGTGATGGTTAGCAGATTTGAGGAAGAGGGAGGATATACTAGTGCTGGAAAGTGCAGATATGCCCTTTAAAGGTCTGTCCCTAGAAGGTCATGACAAGTGGTCTCCTCTGTTACTGCCACAGGCTAGGGGGTAAAGGACTAGAGACATCGGTCAGACGCATTTAGATAAAAGATCCAGGCCGGTGCCTATAGAGAAAAATTGGTGAAAGTAGGAGGGAGTGCTTTATGGTTGGTGGTTTGTTTTGTTTTCGCCACAGAGTGTAGAGTTATTTCAGTTGAAGAACCTTGTAGAGAGGACACTTAGCCACTTAGCTGCAATGTTTGTATCACAGTTAACAAGGAGAATGAGAGTCATAAAACTAAAGGCAACACTAGATTTACCACTTAAAGAACATTCTGCATGTTCCTCTCAGCATTTTCACTCTGTGTTCAGATGTTGGAAAAAAAAATTTTTGGCTAATACATTATTTAGAGGTTAGGAGTAAATTTGAATGGATTTGTGAGGTCATTGAGCGCATTTTCTGTTTAATTTTCCTTGGTTTTCTACTTCTGTTACTGCAAGAATCGAATACAGTGTTCTACTTTTAAAAATATGCAAAATACTGTAGAAAAATAGAAAACATCTGTCTAAGTTCAACTAGGTCGTTTGTGTGGTTACGTGAGTGTATGCGTGGGTCCGTCTTTGCATATGTCATGCGATGGATCTCTTTTACTCTTTAATATTTAACATGTGTTATATGCTAGATTATTTTGCATTTTTATTTAGGTCTTAAAGCTTAACAATAGTTTACACCTCTGGTTTAATAATATGGATTAGCTGTAAAATATATTAGTTATGTAGACCGGCAACTTAGTACACAGTATGTAACATACATTTGATATCTATAGTGGCATAGATCTTTATATTGTATTTTATTATTTATGGATACAGAATTACTTTTTAAAGCTATTGACAGTCTCTAATTACGTGCTGTGACATATTGAGAAAATAATTATGTTGAATTAATCAATAAATAATAAATTAGTTTTCTACATTGTTACCAGTATATGTCTATAGTTACTTGCTAATGGTTAAGTACATTTCATGACATATCTTGTCATGTTAAAGACAGCTTATCAACTTTATCGTTAGTCTTCTCATTTTAAAATAACAGTAGTTAATAGAATAATAAACATATTGGTTTGTTTAAAGAAAGATGAAAAAATTTCTGGAAAGTTCTTGTAATATAACGTGCAATCAATTGATAGGAGGAGGGGGAGGAATATTAACTGCGATTTCTACATATTCATTTGAATTATGTAATATTTGGAGCTGAAGAGAATGGTAAGGTGATTTACCATTTATCCAGGTAGTGTCACAAAATAATAAAACTAATAGGAATAGGATTTCCTTCCCTGACACCTTTTCTCTTCTAGTATTGCCTTGGAGGGGTGGGCACTGAGATAGTGAGCTTAGTATCAGTTCTACATGAATCTGGGTTGTGCTCTGACTTCAGAAAAGTGCTTGATGGAAATATATATTTTTAATTGTGTGAGAATAGCTGATTATTTCTTCTAATTTTACATCCCATCTTTCTGGAAACAGCTCACTATTCCTTCAGAGTCTGCACTGTCCAGTATTCACCAACACAGAACCAAGCTTATGAACTCTGGGGCAATAATGACAGTTAAATACTTGCTTAAGAGCCAATCAAAATATTTGTTTTTATAATTGATCATTCCTTAGGAAGAACCTAAGACAGTAAAAAGATATGGAAATATAATGTACCTATTCTCATCTTTGGAAATAATACAGAACAAATAAAACCGAAGAAAACCTCAGCCCCTGCCATGTACATTCCTTATGCGAATGCCCCTCTCTTTCCAGAATCTTTCACCATTATCCTAAGTTTGTATCAAATGTTCCTTTATGTATATTTATAGTTTTACTTTATGTATGGCTAGTCTAAGTAAATAAATATGTAACAGTTTCCGTTTCATATCTTTTTTCTTTATTTTTTTCAGTATTGTTTGTTTGCAGTATTTACTTTTTTTGGTTACATTTTATTCAGTTCATTGAATTTTTATTTTAAATACTTTGTTTTGTATCACACACAAGAGTTTTTTTATTTTTTCATTTTAATAAAGTCACCTTTTTCAATCTTCTTTTGTGGTTCTCACTACCTACTAATATTTTTATGTAATGCAATTTATAATACAAGGGCTTTGGAGAAGAGGGCCTGAGCTTAGAAATTCTGTGCTTCCTAACTTGGTCAACTGCTTACTAACCTAAATCTCACTTTCCATATCTATGAAATGAGCAGTTTGTTTTTGCATAACTGATGTGTCTTATTTTATTTCATTTCTTTGTAAAAGGATGTTAATTGTCCTAATACCATTAATTGACTAATTGTTTTATTATCTGTGATGATTGGTGCTAACTCTATTGTACGTTATGCTCCTCTATATTTGTAGATCATCTTTTTATCTTTTTTTTTTTTTTTTTTGCCTACTTGTGTATGCTAGACCAGTGAAATCTTAATTACATAGGTTTTTAAATAAGTCTGGTATTTAATAGAGCAAATCCTTATACTTGGGTCTTCTAATTGAAAATTTTATTGGTTATCCTTGGTCTTATGCTTATGTAAAAATAAATTTAAAAATATGAACAGTTTGTCAAAGTACCCTTAGATTCTGTTGAAGTTTTTTGGGAGTGCATTGATTTCACAGAGAAATTATGGGGTGGTTTATATTTAAGGTGATAAGATACTTGTGCATTCACAGATATGTCTCTTTAACATGGTATATCTCTGTTTAGAATTTTAAAGTTTTCTTTGAATAAAAATGTATTATATTCACCATAAAGATTTCACACAACTTAATTTAACTCATGCTAAATTTCTCCTTTTTAGCTTATTTTTTGTTACCATCGTAAATGTCATCTTGTTATAAGTGATATAAGTGATTATAATGATTAGTGCTTTTGTGTTTTGTTTAAGAAATCTTTGTCTACCCAAGTCATTAAAAAATGTCCTATGTTATTTTTATTATTTTAATATTTACATTCAGGTAAATATGAGCTTTCTGGAATTGATTTTTGTTTGTGATACGAGACAGGAAGAAATACCTTTTTATTTTATACACACACACACACACACACACGCACATTCATATACATATATATAGGTCTAGAAACTTTTTTATTGAAAAGACCCTTTTTTCTCCAATATATTGAATAACACCTCAGTCATAAATCAGGTGACTTAATATATGTGGATCTATTTTTATTTCAATGGTCTGTTGTTAGTCCCTGGGTCAATATTGTACTGTTTTAATTGCAGGAGCACTAAATCAGTTTTGATGTCTGTGTGTGTCTTTCATTTTGTTCTTCTTTATCATGGACTTAGTGTTCTTATCTGTTACCGTCTCATATAAATTTAGGAATCAACTTGTCAACTTGCAAAGAAAAAAGGGAATAAAAGCAACAATGGTGGGGGTTAAACTGAAAGCGTATATTAATTTTACAATATTTGGATTTTAGTATATAAACATGCATTTATCTACATTTATTAATATAGGTCTTATTTCATTCTTCCCAATAATTTTTTCATTAATTAATTTATTGATTTTTGGCTGTGTTGGGTCTTAATTGCTGCACGGGGGCCTTCTCTAGTTGCGGTGAGCGGGGGGGCTACTCTTCGTTGCAGTGCACGGGCTTCTCATTGCGGTGGCTTCTGTTGTTGTAGAGCACGGGCTCTGGGTGCACAGGCTTCAGTAGTTGTGCCACACGGTCTCAGTACTTGTGGCTCACAGGCTCTAGAGTGCAGGCTCAGTAGTTGTGGTGCACGGGCTTAGTTGCTCCACGGCATGTGGGATCTTCCGGAACCAGGGCTCAAACCCGTGTCCCCTGCATTGGCAGGCAGATTCTTAACCACTGTGCCACGAGGGAAGTCCCCCAATATTACTCTGAGTAAAGTTTATGAATAAAGTTATTATATATATTTTATTATATGCATTCCTAAGTATTTGAAGCTCTTGATGCTGTTTTAAATGAATATATGTAAATAAATAAATATATGTTAAAATTTACACACATGTATGTAAAGGCTAGGATAGTCATAGTACAGTAGTATAGTAAACATCCTGGTGTCATTACTAATTTTAAGAAATTGTGTTTCAGTATTGCACTATTCAATATGATTTTACTTTTAGATACCATTTATCATAAAACTAAAGTTTGTTTCTATTACTAACATGGTAAAATCATTTTTGGTAAATAGATGTTGCATTCTGTCAAATGCCTTCTCTGTATCTATTGAGATCATGTGATTATTTTAATTTTTTTTCTGTTATCGTGATAAATTAGACTGATTAATTTTTTAATATTATACTAATCTTGCATTCTTGGAATTAACCTAGTATTACTGGGTTTGATTTACTAATATTTTATTTAGGATATATGGGAGAATGTTCCTAGTAATTAGTCTATAATTTTCCATATTTGTGTAATGCTATTCTCAAGAATTGGGATCCAAATTACCTTAGTTTCATGAAATAAATTGGGCAGTGTTTACCCTATGTCGACTCTATATGTTTGTATAAGACTGAATTATGTAATTTTTTTCAAATTATTTTCCATTATAAGTTATTACACGTTATCAAATGTAGTTCCCTGTGCTCTACAGCAGGTCCTTGTTGCTTATGTATTTTATGTATAGTAGTGTGTGTATGGTATTCCCAACCTCCTAACTCAACTCCCCTACCCCCTTTCCCCTTTGGTAATGATAAGCTTGGTTTCTTTGTCTGTGCATCTGTTTCTGTTTTGTATATGGATTAATTTGTATTATTTTTTAGATTCCACATATAAGTGATATGTATCTGTCTTTCTCTGTCTGACTTACTGCACTAAGTGTGGTAATCTCTAAGTCCATCAATGTTGCTGCAGATGGCAACATTTCATTCTATTTAATGGCTGAGTAATATTCCATTATATATATATATATATATATATGTATACATATATATATATATATACACCTCATCTTCTTTATCCATTCATCTGTTGATGGACATTTAGGTTGATTTCATGTCTTGGCTATTGTAAATAGTGCTGCTATGAAAATTGGGGCGAATGTAACTTTTTGAATTAGTTTTCACCTTTTCTGGATATATGCCCAGGAGTGGGATTGCTGGATCATATGGTAGCTCTATTTTTAGTTTTTTAAGGGGCCTCCATACTGTTCTCCATAGTAGCTGTGCCAATTTACATTCCCACCAACGCTGTAGGAGGGTTCCCTTTTCTCCACACCCTTTCCAGCATTTATTGTTCTAGACTTTTTGATGATGGCCATTCTGACCAGTATAAGGTACTACGTCATTGCAGTTTTGATTTGCATTTTTCTCTGATAAATAATGATGTTGAGCATCTTTTCATCTGCCTATTGGCTATCTGTATGTCTGTATAAGACTGATTATTTTCCTTGTATGTTTGGATGAATTCACTGATGGAGTCATGTGGGCGTGGAGTAGGTTATTTTGTTTGTTGGATTTTAAATAAGATTTTATATAATATAATTAATTTCTTTAATATACATGGAACTGTTCAAATTTTCTGTTTCTTCTTGAATTGGCTTTGATGGGTGACCTTTTGCATTATTTAATTTATATCTTCAAATTTATTAGTATAGAATTGTTCCCATTATATTCATAGTATATTTTATGCCTTTATTCATAATAATATCTTTTCATTTTTTTATTGTGGTATTTTGGACCTTCTTTCTCTTTTTATCACTAATGCTATGAGGGATATAAATTTTTCATCTTTTCAAAGATACACCTTCTGACTTTGTTTTTTTTTTCCCTTCACTCTTATTTATTCTTTCTATTTTATTAATTTCTGAGCTTTACTATTTCTCCCACCTTTTTAGGGTTTAATCTGATGTTCTCGTATAGCTTTTTAAGTTGAAATCTTATACAATTGATCTTCAGTCTTTCTTTTTCTCTTATGTATGTATTTAAAACTGTATTTTCCCTCTATGCACTGGTTGAGCTGCATAGATATACTAATGAAATTAATTATTTAAATTCTAGTACACAAAAACTTTGCTTATTTTCTGAAATCTTTATAAACATTTACTAAATTCTATTTCTGCATCTGCTATTGGGTGAGCTAAGTTGATTGGTGAATTAAATTGCTAAACCAGTTAGAAGGTAGAAAGAACGTATTCCTTTCATTTAAGTTTCTCATTAAGTGCTAGTATAGATAAACTAGCCAGGGAAAACTACTCACTTATTAAGAATGCCTGCCTTTTATGCTTTTGTGTTTTCATTTATCTAGTTGGAAATTAGAATTCATATATTAACATTCATTATATCTTGCTGTCAAACAGAGATAATGAAAAAGACTTTTATATTATAAAATACTGTAAATGTTAAGAATAAAATGGACACCCCAAAACTTATACTATATATTCATGTAAAAATACTTTAATATTATAGAGCTATGAAATTCTAAAGATCTCTTATAATTCTCTTAATATGTAACCATAGTGTAATGTTTTATATATATGTATATATACATACATATATATGTATATATGTGTGCATATGTATTTATAGTCTAATAAAGAATCTCTTTTATAATATAGATTATGCTTTTAGCTGTTAAATAAAATACGAGATTCAGGTAAATTTTATCTTCAACGTAAATGTTACTGCCAGTGTAACATGTCTACTAGAACATAAACAGGACTTTGTTAGTCTGTAATAAAAGTAGCTAGCCTTGTATTTTATTAAGGAAAAATTCCACACAGAGAAGAAGTTACTAGTATTTCATAGATGAGTTTAACTGAAGTAAAATCCTGGAATAATTGTGCCATAATCACTTGATTACAACGTAAAAGCATTCTAATTTTGATGGAATTTGCAAAAGATCTTTGTTGATAGTTTTCAGGTTAACTCGTTAGCCTCCCGTTTTGTTCTATTCATTCTCTTATTAGGTCTGTATTATCCTGGGCCTTTATATCTTCGAACAGGTCTGACTGCCTGGTTCTTACCAATTTCTGCTTCTCTTCTGGCCCCTCCAGATTATTCCTATTCTTAAGGAATGAATCTGGTGACTACAAAATAGGGAACTTAGGATCCAATCTCCAGTCACCAGATAGGCCGAGATGATCTTGAGCCTTACGGAGGATAATTTTGCTATGGTAATATTTATAAAACACAAGTTATAGAAATTATTCTTCTGTAGCACAGTGGCCTCTCAATCCTGTGAGTGCATCAGAATCACCTAGGGAACCTTTCAAGGAACAGCGGTCCCCAGGCCCTTACTCAGATCAATCAATTTAGAGTATCTAGGAATAGGATGCTCTTAGTGACATTTTTTTTTTAACTCCCAAGTTAATTCTAAGTTCCCTCAGAGTTGAGGGTATTGCCCTAGAGCCGTAAGACAACTCCATTAGTCATACATAGACAATCCAGAAATACATACTGGGCTCTGTTCCCAAAAGACAACTGGAAATCTTATTAATTCCAAAATGGCTTTTAATTGAGTTTGCAATAAGTCATAGGTTAGTACCAAATCTGTTTAATATCTAAAGCCAATTACTCTATAAACAAGGCATTGTTAAGAAATTTGCACAGGAAAAGCCTGTATATTGAACGCTTCCCTATGGTTTCATACCTGCTGTAATCTAGTCTAGAGTGCAGATGTTTGTTTTTTACTTTTAGAAATTGTTAATCTGCTTTCAAATGGTCTAATTAGATAGCACGTATAAGATAAGCATATTCATGTGTGTGTGTATATATATATCCATATATATCCACATCAAATTCTATGAAGCTATCCCATTACCAGGGCACTGACTCCTGACACCAAATCCCCAGAGACCCGCCACACTGCACAGACTAAGGGCACAGCACAGTCCCCCACAGAATGCTGTCACCTCAGACAGCTGCAGCGGCAAGACCAGGGGGCCTCAGGACACCTCACCCCTGACCAGCTGCCTAGAAATTCAGGGGTTCCCTCTATCCCCTGAGTTTCAACAATTAACTAGAATGTCTCACAGAAGTCATAAAAGAGCTATTCTTAGGATTACAATTTCATTAGAGCAAAGTGTACAAATCAGAACTGTCCAGAGGAGGAGACACGTAGTGCAAGGTCTGGGAGGGACCCCAAAATGAAGCTTCCACTGGGCTCCCCCCCAGGAGTAGGACACGCCATCCTACTGGCCCAGCCGCTTGCAGAGTATTGCTGACTAAGCACGCTCCCTGAAGCGTGGTGTCCAGAGGTTGTGTTGGGCTCATTACAAGCCATGATTGATTGAATCATGGGCCACCAGGACACACTCAGGCCAGTGGACTCAATCCTAGCGCCCCTCCCTCCCCAGAGGTCAGGCTGAGGGCAGTTGGCTCAAAGCCTCTGTCTAATCACAGGGCTGCATTTCCAGCATTGCCAGTACCCGTCCAGTCACCTCCTTAGTTTAAACTGAGGACCCCAAGTCACCTAGTTAGCATACACCCTCAGGGCTCACCAGGGATTACAAAGCAGATCCAAAGATGTGCATTTATCTTATTACTTGGGCAAGTCCGAAGCTCTAGAAGCTGCATTCCGGGAACTGAGGGTAAAGGCCTGTTAAATTCTTTATTATACAAACAAGCAGCAACACACTCAGATCAGGTCACTCCAGGATTCCTATGACTTATTATGTAATAGTATACCTTTAAAATTTACTGAGGTTAGATCATAGTATAAAAGATCAAAAATAGAATATCCTCATTATTTATCTCTTTAAATTCCTAGTAAGCGCTCCCTTCCTTTCCTCTTTCCCTTCCCGAACAATTTCGGCCTGAAGGTGTTGGCAGGGCCTGGTGTGGTTGGCATCCACTTCCAGATGGAGGAAGCAGCAGTGTGCAGAGTGGGAAGTTAGAGCCCCAGCAGGGTGAGAAGGAGGCTTACACACGTGTCGAAGAAAAATTAGTCGATCTAAGAAAGAAATGGAAAATCTTGTTTGTTTGTTTGTTTTTTGCGGTACGTGGGCCTCTCACTGTTGTGGCCTCTCCCGTTGCGGAGCACAGGCTCCGGATGCGCAGGCTCAGCGGCCATGGCTCACGGGCCCAGCCGCTCCGCGGCACGTGGGATCCTCCTGGACTGGGGCACGAACCCGTGTCCCCTGCATCGGCAGGCGGACTCTCAACCACTGCGCCACCAGGGAAGCCCCGAAATGGAAAATTTTATTCAAGCCAGTTTTGAGGATTGTAACCTGGGAAGAACATCTCAGAAAGCTCTGAGAACTGTTCCACCCGTTAGAAGTCAAGGCACAGGTATATAAGTTTTTTGAGACAGAGGGCGCTACCTCAAATGACGTATTATTTATTGACAGTTTACACAGTCCAGATCTAAGCATCATCGTGGCCCCTTAGGACATCAGGAAGGAGTGTTATCTTTTACAGAGTTGTCTTGTTGATGCTGGGAGAATGTTGCTGTTTATGGTTGAGCAGGTGTTTCAGCCGATGCGGGAGTTTCAGTTGAAGCCTAACGTAGATACACAGTGCGCAGTGTGGGCAGAGAGAGGACCAAAGGGCAGAGAAGATTTTTTATGTTTCATTTCTTCTTGTCTTGCCATAAAATATGAAGTTTATGTCACACTCACAGGGGGAGGCAGAGGCTCCACACGGGGTATTAGATCCCAGGCAACAAGAGGAGGTGTCTGCCCGGTGTGGGGTGTGGCCAGTGCAGACTGTGTGGTCCAGGCAGGGCTGAGTGGGTGTCTGCGTGGCTGCCAACAGCAGGAGGTCAGAGCCCAAGCAAATGCGGGGACATCCATGCTTGGACCACCTGGCTTGGCATTTCAGAACCTTGGCAAGGTGAGGAAGGCGTTATCTCAGGCGTGCTGGAGGGGTGCAGCGATAGAAGACTGTTTAAATACAAGGGGACAAATCAAATAAGTAAATACATTGAGGAAAAGGGAAGCTAAGTTAAAGGAGTCCATGGGGGGAAGGGAAGATAGCTAGGAGGAGCCCTGAGAGGTTAGGTTGGAATTGGAGACCCCAAAGTGAACTCATGTTTTGTGATACAAGTGTAACATGAATATAGATGTAATTGTGTGCGTGTGAATAGTTAATAATTACAAAGACAGAAAAAGCAATATGACACTGGAGAAATTGGCAGACACTACAGTTAGGAAGTGATTGAAATGGTCACCAGTAGTGGCACAAATTGAAAGCTGTGGATAAGGTGTCAGGAGAAGAACACAGTACCACCTCTGTGGAGTTCCTGCCAAAGATGCATAACCTGAATCCAAGGTGACAATAAATGCAACGCGTGGATCTGAAACTGACCACTTTTCCATAAAGTATATTTGGGGGGGGCAGTTGGAGGAACTTGATGGGGTCTGAGGTTTAAAAGACGATAATGAATCAGTTTTGATGGTCTTATAGTGGTTATGTAGGAGAATGTCAATATTTAGGGTGTTGGGACATCGTGTCAGCAACTTAATGTCGAATGGTTCAGGTGGAAAAACTGTGAAATACTTGCAAATTTTCTGAAATTTAGAAGTTTCAAAATAATGTAGAGGAAAAAAATACCCATGAAGATATTATTAATTACATACTACCTTCCCCATTTAGAAGTGTTTATCCAACTCTCCCATCAGATCATCCCTGAGAAATCACTTTCAGATTAGGAAAACATCTTTTTCACCTTGACGAAGTGCTGTGTCCCTACCCTAGATAATGACAGTCATTCAACCCCGCCAGCTAGGAACGTCCAGGGTAATGCTGGGCCCATTTTCTATAACATTCTTCAGTAAGACTTTTCTGTGTCCTTTATTCCTCCACTCTTTTATCTGTGTCTGCATTTACTGTGGGTTAAGAAGTTTCAATTTATTGTTCTTATCTTTATCTCAGATATATTTTTGTTTCTGGTAAGCTACAAAGGCACTTAACAAGAGGCATATTGTTGTCATTTTCCCTTTTCCCCTCTTTCTGTCCTCCCCGGCGTCAGGTACATCATAGATAGTGAACAAACTGACTTAAGTATATTCTCCTGTTTTACCTGAAGGAAAATCAGATGAATATACATACTTGGTAATTTCTGTTCAAAGCGTGAGATTTTAACACGTTAGAGGTGTGTGGGTGGTGTGTGTGTGTGTGTGCATGCACACACGTGTATAATTTTTGAATTCAGAATGTATAAAGAAGCTAGTCTAGGCAACAAAGTGGTGGTCCAGGGTGGAAGACTGTCACTATAAACATGACACCTACATAGAATGGACAGATATCCTCAACCCTGGTTCCTTACAGGGAACCCCAGAGCTTGGTGGTCCACAGTAGGGAATAAGCCAGGTTACGCAAGTAAAGAAAGCACAGGTGCAGCTGCTTTGTTATTATTATTGTGATGAGAACACTTAGCGCGAGATCTATGCCCCTACATCTTTGAGTGCTGGATACAGCATTGGTAACTGAAGGCACAGTAGTGTACAGCAGACCTCCATACCTTAATCATCTTGCATAACTGATATCTTAGATCTGCTGGTTGCCAACTTTCTATCCCCTCCCCTCGAGCCCCTGGCGATGGCCCTTCAACGTTCTGCATCTGTGCCTTTGACTGAGGGTTTTGCTGGGTGCAGCAGGGGCAACCCCCCGAGGTCCAGTCGCTGCTACCTCAAGCCGTCCTGTTTCCTCAGACCTGGGCGTCCCTGCTCCATCCTGAGTATTTTGGCCTGTAGCAGCCCAGGCCATGTGATGAACCCTGAACATAAGAAGTAGAGGTCCAGAATTTTTTTTCATGAAGTAGTTAGGGTAACACAGTGAATAGAAAGGCTTGCAGGTCTGGGGATGTGGGACCCGTCACAAAGAAACAAAGCTCACGGTCCTGACATGACCTTAATGGGGGAAAAGTAAGGAGAGAAGCTCTTGCGACTGGGTGTTTCTAGTCCTGTTAAAATCTGCTCCCTTAATGGATTTTTAAGCTTGTTCACACATTTGCATATGCTTCTACAATCTGACCTTATTTATGTCTGCCTTACTGATTAGTCAGGAATTTATCTGGAAGGCAAGACATTATAAGATATTTGGGGGGGTGTCTGTTTATTTAAGGAAAAATAAAGTCCTTCGTGATTTATATGCCATAAATGTGTCTCTGTCTCTTCCTAATTTCTACATATATATCAGCATTGATCATGGTAATCCCACTTATGCCCCCCCAACTTCCAAAACACACACACACACCCCACACACACACACACAGAGGTATGATTGATGTATCCTACAGATTGCTGGTAATAAAAGGACAGCTTATACTCCAATAAAGATATTAAAAAAAAAAAGGACAGCAATCAAGGGAATAAAAAAGATTGGAGTAAGAAAAAGGACATAATAAAAATGAACCTGAAAATGTTGAGTTACCAAGGTTAAAACTGAGCGAATGAGAATGCATGAGCAGAAAGGTGAAATCCGGATTCATTTTCTTAATCTTTCTGGACCAAATAAAACTGGACGTATCATGTCCTTTAGACTCTTTATCATGCCTTTCATTTTAGTAATAATTGATTCATGAGTCTGAGAGACTTTTTGGTGGGCAGTGTTTAAATGTATCATATCTTGACTGTTTTTCCTCTCTTCAGGGTTATCCTTCTCCATTGTAATTTATTTAAGTATTTTAGTGTTTTAGAGGATTGTGAATTAATGATGCATTTAAACTGCTTTAGAGTGACCTTAGGCTAGGTAAATTACTGAAGTCCTGCCCGCCAGGGATAGTTATTTTGATGGCAGTAAGCTTTTACTCTCCTGTTTAACCACGTGGCACACAAAGTAACTGGCTGGCTGGTTTAAATATATTCTATAAGAGTTACAAACAAATTTTATTAGCAGAGAAATAACTGTTTACAGAGTTGACCCTATTACAGGCAATATCTAATTCTATTTTTCACTATGATTGAGTGACTTTATCTTGACTGTTTAAAGGAAGTGCAACCAGGAATAACACTGCCCTCAGGCCTGGGCTCCGTACTTAAGGGCTGTGTCTCTCACAATCACACACACCCACAAATAAATGTATTCAAGAAACCACAAGCACTTCGATCACTTGAAACCCCACATCCATGTGTGGCATGGCCAGACCCATAGCACTAGACCTCTAGACTTGTGACCCTCACCGTTCAAGCCCGAAGGAAAAGCTTCCCCACATCTCCGGCCCCTTGTCTTTCCAGCAGAGGCCGTGACCTGAAGGCAGGGATGTCCAGTGGTTTATGCTGCTGACTTGTGTGTAGACACTGCTGGAAAGTGTGTGTGTAGGGGCCTTGGAGTACAAAAGCACTTAGGTGAGAGAAAAAACTAATTAACTCCTCAAATATTTTCCCCGAATGCTTTTCCTCATGAATGAATCCTCTAGTGAATGCAACAGATGTTTGTGTGGCCAAGTATAATTTTCCAGGGATACCCATCCAGCTGAGCATTTATTCTCTTGTTTTTCATCCTTCTGTAGGTCAAATCCTAAGCTGTATTCTTCTGAACTGTCTTGAATCCTTCTTTTATCACAATGTTTTCCCCTGGCCCCATTCACCCCAGATGGAAAAGTCTACGTGATCTTGACTTAGAAAAACAAAAATAAACTATGTTACTGAGAAATTACTCTCAGAACTTTCTCATGGAAATGCAAGGGCCTTTTTGTGCAAGATCACGGCGACCCATCTCATGTTTTAGTGAAAACTTCCCTGCCAGGATGCTTAAAACTTCCCTGCCAGGATGCTTGAAACTTTGTGGATCCTATGTCAAGAACTTCTGCTCTGTGCCCTCAGAGTGGCTTGGACCACCAAACTCCTGGGAGATCCCTTCCCTGAGGAATCTTGGAAAGCAGTTTTTTGCTATCTGGCTTCCCTACCATTTATTAGTTACAAAAACATCTTTCTTCCTCTTCCAGATCTCCTTGTTTGTGTCAATGATCCAAACACGTAAGTAGGTTAAAAAAAAAAAGAAAGAAATGAGATGAATAATTGATTATGCGGGGCTTCCCTGGTGGCGCAGTGGTTGAGAGTCCGCCTGCCGATGCGGGGGACGCGGGTTCGTGCCCCGGTCCGGGAGGATCCCACGTGCCGCGGAGCGGCTGGGCCCGTGAGCCATGGCCGCTGAGCCTGCGCATCCGGAGCCTGTGCTCCGCAACGGGAGAGGCCACGGCAGGGAGAGGCCACGGCAGTGAGAGGCCCGCGTACCGCAAAAAAAAAAAAAAAAAATTGATTATGCGAATATTATCAGTAGTTGATAAAGTGAGAAAAGTGAAATTATCAAAGCACATATTATTCAGTTCCATTTGTGTCAGTGACAAATGTTGAACAATTAACATTTAATGTATGTATTGGTGAAATACCGGTCATAGAAAACAGAAAAAAAGTTGAAATTAATGAACGTTTTCATTGTTTTATAAAAATTATAGCATTGGCTTAAGTGAATTACTAAAAAAAAAAGCTTCGGATTTCATGCATTGTTTTAAAAGATTGCTAGAGTCACCTTTATGAAAGTGCCGCTCATAAGTTGGTAAAGAAGAGTGAGTATAAATCAGATTATTAGCCCCATCTAGATATGTTCTTTGTGTCAGTTGTGATGCACAGTTAGAATGCATTACTAAGAGTTGTGATCTCAATGGTGTCTATAACGGCATTATTTGAAACGATTCAGATCTTCCATACAACAATTTTTTTGATGTGCTCCGAAACGGACATCTTGATGAAATACGTATTAAACTTGATTTAACGACCACTCTTAGACACATTGGGAATAGTAACTATAAGCTCTAAAGAATGAATAATAGGTGTTTTTGAGCAGGAACTGAATTAAGTTTGAGTTTCTGCTAGACTAAGATATTTAACAGAATTGTGGCTTACTATTAATAATGCTAGCAGACATTTACATAAAATTTCAAACTGATCTAAGATAG
Source organism: Globicephala melas (assembly GCF_963455315.2). Taxonomy (NCBI): domain Eukaryota; kingdom Metazoa; phylum Chordata; class Mammalia; order Artiodactyla; family Delphinidae; genus Globicephala; species Globicephala melas. The sequence goes on along the minus strand of NC_083319.1, from coordinate 110,807,532 downwards.
ACTAAAGTGGGTTAAAAACTTGAAGAATGATATTTCTAAATAGAAAACAATGTAAAATCCACTACAAAAGTGATATTCCAATAAAATATAAATGGATTAGAACAAGAAAGTAAAAATATTAAGATGACTTGGAAGAAAAAGATTCACAGATAATATACCAAATAAGTTTTTAGACTAATTTTTGGCCATTATAGATCAAGATATATCCTCTTTTTTAAAAATTTTTATTATTTATTTTTATTTTTGGCTACTTTGGGTCTTCATTGCTGTGTGTGGGCTTTTCTGTAGTTGCGGTGAGCGGGGGCTACTCTTTGCTGTGGTGTGTAGGCTTCTCGTTGTGGTGGCTTCTCTTGGTGTGGAGCACGGGCTCTAGGTGCACAGGCTTCAGTAGTTGTGGCACACGGGCTCCGCAGTTGTGTCTCACGGGCTCTAGAGAGCAGGCTCAGTAGTTGTGGCACACGGGCTTAGTTGCTCCACAGCATGTGGGATCTTCCCGGACCAGGGCTCAAACCCGTGTACCCTGCACTGGTAGGTGGATTCCCAACCACTGCGCCAACATGGAAGCCCCAAGATATATTCTTGATTAAAGAGAAATTTAAACCAATTGATCAACACACTGCTCTGTTTGGTTTTCTTCACAGAATTCCAGCCTTGAGGAATTTGATAGGAGAACTTAAGACATACCGTCTGGAACTTGATATTGCTTTAAGATAGTAGGAATCATGGCATAAGTAATGGCGAATTTATGCTCAAATTAAAATATCTTGTAATAGTTTATGAAACATACTAATTTGTCATATATAATGCGTAATGGTTAAGATGACATGTAAAATTGATAGCTCATTTCAGAAAATAAATATTCCTAGGCCAATTTTATTAATAATACCAGTTGCTGTGTCCCTTGCAGAGGCTTTTGTAGTATTTCCTAGCTCCTTCAGATGCTGCAATTTTGTGTTTGTAACTTCCTGTGAGTTAACTTGATTCTTACTGTGGCATTGAGCGATCCAGGGAGGACGCTGTGTGTGTGGCGGGGAGAGATATTTCGCTGGCAGAGGATAAAGATACTGTGTGATTGTGTGTGAAAATTTACTGAGTAAAACAAACAAACAAACAGAAATCTAGATATTTTTGTAAGTTCACAGAACGTGCTGTGGAGATGGATGCCTGCTGGTTAGCAGAAGGCTGCTTCATCCTTGGAAAAGCGACAGTAGATTTAGTGCTGACTTTCTGTTAGTGATTAAAACCACAGCAGTCGATCAGTATTGATGTAGAAGTTGTACACCTGGGAGAGACGGACAAGAAAAGGTCTTTCTCTACATTTTTGCTCGAATTTAATCTTGAAAAAATGTTAACTTCAAAATACTTATAATTAAACACAATCCTTGTGTTTGCACAAATGCCCTTATAGTAGCCTGTTACTTGCAGTGAGTCAGTGCAATTGTGTTTGTTCAAAGATGGGTCACTGCTTGATCATTAACACCTGTTAACGTTACTTCTTCAATCCTGGAGGTGGAATTTCACTCTTTTTCTATCTTGCTTGCTGGCTTCAGTGTGTGGGGTCAGTTCTTAACTTGGAGGATGAATATCAGGGTTACGACTGTTTAAAATAAAACATTCACCTTACCTTCATCTTCATCTTTTGGCTACCTTTGCTGCCATTTCTCCCTTTGTATCTGAGAGGTCTTTTCTTCCCAGATAAGCGCGATTCCCTCTATCACTACTCTGTGTTCACTAACATGAGCCCCCCTCTTATCTTCTTGGGAAGCCTTGTCTGTTTGGATGCCCACCAAGTTTCTGAATAGAAGGTAGAATGCTTCGCAGTAGTTTGAATTTCATCTTCCCTTTAAACTGTTAGTTTCTCTTGTGGGCTTTGTTTTCAGGTATGAGGTTTGGAAGAGCTTTCGATGAATTAGGCTACTGTCTTGAGGCAATTCATTGATGTGACAACCGGTAGTTATCACCGAGAGCCCTTGGCACTTGTGGGTGCTGGATGTGGGGCTGTGACAGCAAAGACTGAAGAAAGCACTGATTATTGTTTAGGAGAAATGATTCCCCGAGAGCTGGTATGAACGTGGAGCACTGCTCTCAGGATAACAGGAAACATGTAAATAAAAAGACACCAAGAGGGTTGCTTTGTGAGGATAGCAAGCAATTTAGCTGGAAATGGTTGCTGTGGTGGGGCTTTTCCTTGTTTCCTTGTTTTCCGCTGATGGAGACATCTGCAGTCTCCTGCCTTTCTTGCTCCATCACAAGCAATTGGCATGAGATAGTGCAACCAGCTTACCTGCGAGTTTGCTTGTCTCCAAGCTGTGGACATTAATCTTCTGTTTTCCATTTTATGGATAACACTTGGTGACCTCCTGCATCCAAATGTTGAAATTACTTCCCAACATACTTCTCCAGTCACTACCTGGCTCGCGTATTAATGAAGACATTTGCCTAACAACTGCTGCTAAATGAAATGGACGTACTTTGGTAAACTTCCAATTATGAAGGAAACTGACGCTTCTTCATTGTTTTTATTTTTCCACCCAGAATTATCCTGTTTGCATCTAGAAGGCAAAATGCTGGCTAGTCTCTGTTTTGAGAAAAAAATTTGGCAGAGACAGACTAATGACTTCTAGATTGAAGGTGACTGTTGCAATATGATGACAGCGTATGATCCTGGGTTGGATTCTGGGCCAGTTGTTAAGGACATTTAACGATGGACTTACGTTAGATGATATTGTATTTATAGGTTAATATCAGTGTTAAGTTCAGCATGGATGTTTCCTTTCCCACATTATCATGCGGGTATTGGGAAGTGGCTGCCTTAACTGGGCTTTCATTTTCCAACTCACTTGAATTTATTTGTGGTCATGAGCTGGTTCTTACTAGTGGAATATGGGCAGACATATATATAATTCCCAAAGTTTGCAGGAAGTAGATGTGCTCTCCGAAAGGGTCTTTTTCCCTTTAACCAGTGGGACAGAGAGGACCAAAAGGTCAGACGGGATGGTAAAGCCACAAGATGGAAGGGACCCAAGTCTCTGAATTATGGTAAAAAGGAAATCCACCCATCAAACACAGTACCTGTTTTGAACTGTTATGTAAATGATAAAAAAAAATACTTGTATCCATTAAGCAACTAGCATTTGAGGTTTATTTGTGACAACAACTCCTAATCACTCATTAATACAGGCAGAGTATCCCACTGTGTAATTCACTGGATGCCCAATAAATTGTAGACACACTTAGCATCGTGGCTGCCAATGGCAGGGACATTCTTTTGCCTCATTTTTCTGCAGGAGCAGACACTGTCCTTGTCTGTAGATAAGGATTCAGTCCACTTTCAGTTTTCCTTTCTCCACTTTACAATACACTGATTGATACTCTTCACAATACCTTTCCCATTTGTTTTATAGTATCAATACATATGATATTCTGAAATCTAGTTCTTTGCTGTTTGTACATTGGTTATTTCCTGATATTTGACATTATTCAGTGTAACTTTAATTGATATTATAGTTGATCCTCGTTATTTGTGGATTCCATGTTTGCAAATTTACCTACTCTCTAAAATTTATTAGTAACACCAAAATCAGGACTTGCAGGTCTCTCATGGCCAATTTCAGACATATGCAGAGTGGAGAAAACTGAGTCCCTGATTCACCTGTTCCCACCCAAAATGGAACAAGATGATGCTCTGTCTTTTCACAGTAACTCTGGTGCAGAGATGCCCAGAGGGTACAGGGGGAAGGGGGCAGGGCAGGGAAAAACACTCCTGCTCTGGGCCAGTGGTTTGGGCTTGAACCCCAGTTTTAGCATCTGTTAGAGGAGTGGATGCAGGCAAGTCACTTAACACTTCTGCCCTAGGAGCAAAGTTTCAGCATTCACAGCAACTTTATAGAACGTAACTCCCTCAGATGATGAGAATTGACTGTGTTTCTTGCTTTTCTTATCTTCTGTTAGCATGTATGTTGATTTTTGGATTAATAAATATAATTTTTCCTGCATTGAAACAATACTTTGTTACTAATTCCAATAATGATTGAACATATATTTGGCTGATAATGTGAATACCATAATTTCTAAGATAAATTGTAACCTTCAAAGTCTCTCTCTATATAAGCTATAAATATAGATTTTTTTTAATGTCTTTATTTAGTTCTTCCTTTGTTTCTTTTTCACTTGGTTGGTTTCTGCTTATTCTTCAGGGGCCAGCTCAGCCTTCCTCCCCTCCAGGACATCCTTCTTCATTCCCAGTCCGTCCACCGAGCTCTCTTTATGGCTCATATCGCATAAACATTAAATCCTCTTCTAATTGACTGTGAGTTTTGATGTTAGGGCTGTGCTTTTCCCTGGCTCCTGGGACAGCTCATGGCTTATAGAAGTTCAATAAATGACCCACGGACTAATCCACACTAAGGATGTCAAGATATAATTTCAGATATTTCTGGTGAAGATATTGAGAGTTCCTTCAAAGCATCTTGCTTTTTTCCAGCTGTGACAGATACTTTTCAGTAGCTAGTTTTTCATAGGCAGATTCATAGCTCCAGCCATACACATAGGTATAAAAGACAGAGCACAGCTGACTCAGAATAAACCCATTGTTTGTTTGTAAAAATTAACTCAGATGCTCCCTCCAAGGATCATTAAAGATATCTCTGCACTTCCAGAATCACCATTTGTCTTGTAAATTTAGTTTCTCAGTATCTAGTATCAGATCTCCAGGAACAATTTGTGAAAGTGAAAAAAAAAAAAATCCACATTTCTAAAAGTTTTCTTGTTACTGCTGTATCTCATGGGGAGGCAATTGACGTGACTCTCACATAAAATAACATTATTAAAAACAGTAAATGTACATTAGAATATCAATTGGCTTTAATAAATCAAAATGTAATGTACACTGAATATGGGAATAAATTTAGGTGCTCCAAATAGAATTCATTAGTTAAGTATGCTTGCTTACCAACAAAACTTTGTTTGGGAATGCAGTGACATTGTTATCTGTGATTTAAAGCGATGTACAGTTAGCCCTCTATATCCGTGGGTTCTGCATCTGTGGTTTCAACTGACTGTGACTCGAGTATACTTCAGTGTCCAGGGTTGGCTGAATCTACGGATTTGTAACCCATGGATAAGGGGCCAACTGTCAGGCACTTGAGCATCTGCAGATCTTGGTATCTGCGGGGGTCCTGGAACCAATCCCGTGCGGGTATCGAGTGATCGAGGGACAACTGTAGTTTTCTTTCTTAGATAGCATCAAGTTATGGGGTGATAAAATGAGAATAATACTAAACGATGTGGGAACATTTGTTGTAGCTGAGTGTCTATGAGAGAAAAAGAAATGCTGACTAATGAGAAGTGTTCTGTATTATTTACCTGGAACCTGAGAGCAAAGCTACTAGGGAGTGTTTCCTTGTTCTTTCACAGAGAGAATAAATGTTTTCCATGTGCATGGCGTTCCAATTTCATCTTTATATTACTTTAAGCCATCTGTATTTAGAATGGAAACAAAGAAAATCTTGCAAGCTGTTTTTGAGAAAATTGTCAGTTTCATGAAATGTCACCAAAACATAATCTTACATGTCTAAATTTAATTCTAGATAGGTAAATTTATATCAAGAAAGTAAAAATAGCAATTAAATGTATCAGTACTACCGAGAGCCAGAAACCCTTCCAGGAGACATCCGTGGGTTTGTTCTGAGTTTCTTAGCCACCTTGATGATGAGTGGGTATTATTCTCAAACAAGGCAACGCAGGTGAATGCTTATAACACAGAGCTTTAATTTCACGTTTCCGCACTTGTGAGTAATATTAGCCTTTTAATAAAGCCTTAAGGAATTTCTGATACTGCATAATATACACAAGGACAAATGTGAAGTAAAACGTGGCAGCAAACTTACGTGTGAAAGTAGAAGCATTTTTATTTCTCTTTGATCCCCGAAGTAATACGTACTTTAAATGACAGGACTAAGTTCGTACTCTCCGTCATTTTCCTGTCTTGTGTTTTTAACTTGACTACCGACCAGGCTCATCACTGGCTTTCAGCTTGCAATGATTATCCTCCCTTACTGGATTCTGGATTCTGACAGAATCAGTCAGAAGGCTATCATCCTAGCAGAAAGATGTGACCGATTACTTTAAAAATAAATGATCCTAGGACTGAATCCAGAAAGAAGAAGGTTCATTAAAACCTTGAAGAAGCAGCCTCATCCGTCTCTGCATATTGCTCTTGACAGTGCCTGACGGATAGCTATATATTATGTTTATTTTTAGAACCAACCGATCTCTTTTCACTTAGACTGCTGAATGAAGGAAGCAAGAATACTCTCAGGTAGCTCTGAAGTTCCGTGTGAGTGAACTGCATTATTTCTTTCTATGAGAAGCTGCTGTCCTATCCTTCATTTTGGACAGATTTCTTCATAAGTGTAGAGAAAAAAATTACTGCATGCTTTGGGCCTATGGATACACTTGCTGTTTTAATGAATAATATATATGAACTAAAAGCATAATAAAGCAAGGCTAAGAGTTTTATTCATCTTTTTATGTATCTGAAAACCCATGGCAATTTGAGTTTTCTAATCAAATTGCTCAAGATGACCGTTGTACTTCTGGTATAAATAGAAATTTCTAAAGAGCTTGAAGCATCCGGCATTCTCCTTCAAAGTTAAAAATTGAGAATATCAACTCTTGACTGTCTTGCCTTTGGATTCATTTGAAAGTGTATTAGGTCTGTGTCTTTATTCCTATCTTACCCCTAAGTTCTTCATGACATTTTTTTTTTTTTTTACTAGAGAATAGACTTGAGGATATGGGGAGGGGGAAGGGTAAGCTGTGACAAAGCGAGAGAGTGGCATGGACATATATACACCACCAAACATAAAATAGATAGCTAAGGGGAAGCAGCCGCATAGCACAGGGAGATCAGCTTGATGCTTTGTGACCACCTGGAGGGGTGGGATAGGGATGGTGGGAGGGAGACGCAAGAGGAAAGAGATATGGGAACATATGTATATGTATAACTGATTCACTTTGTTATAAAGCAGAAACTAGCACACCATTGTAAAGCAATTATACTCCAATAGAGACGTTAAAAAAAAAAAAAGTGTATTAGGGAAAATGTTGAGCTGAGGGTTTGACTCAACAGATTTGTTTTGCTTTTCAACGTAAATTAGTGCTGAAAAGCATAATCAGGAGTATGAGATGAGTATCTTTCAGTGACCACCACAAAAAAATTAAATAACATTTCAGATATTTAGTAGTAAAATATCAGAAAATACCTAAAGGGTATTGTAGTTATTGATTGTAGTTATTGGAATTAAATACATACAGAATCAAAGTTCAAGTTACAAGTGAGATTTCAAAGATGACGAGCACCTGCTTCTCTTTCCATTGTCCATTTTTGTGCAATGCTTTGACTTCTCTCATTTTGTAACTGGGATCTGCTCTCTATTTATGGATACTTGCCTCTTATTCAAAGCAGATGATGCCCTTCTTTTGCATATACGTGGCAGCTATCTTAAAGCTTTTGACACAGAAAGTGTGTGTGTGGGGGGGAGTAGTCGTGCTATTCAGGTGTATATTGCTTAAAGAAACTGGAACAGTAATATTCAAATATAGGAAATAAGAAAACTGTGCAATGCACACTAAGGTATAAAAAACATTTGCTGGAGGCAGGATCAAGACGGCAGAATAGGCGGACTCTGAGCTCATCGTCTCCCATGAACGCACCCAAACTACAACAAATATAGAACAACACTCTCTAAGAATGACCCGAAGACTAATAGAAGAACTTGTCTACAATTAAGGATATAAAGGTAAAAAAACCACACTGAGATGGGTAAGAGGGGCAGAGACACAATATAGTCATGACCTACACCAGTGGTGGGTGACACACAAGTGGAAGAGGATATTACAGACTCAGAGGTCCTCCCTAAGGAGTGAGGGGTTTGAGCTCCATATGGGGCACCCAACCCTGGGGACTGACACTGGGAAGAGAATCCTCCTTAACTGTTTTTGGAAACTGGTGGGGTTTATGGCCAGGACAGTCGAAGGACTTTACAAACCCCAGAATCTGCACCTAAAGGACTTATCACAATGAAGATCCAGTATACTGAAGAGCACCTGGCACTCTAGCCAGCCTGCAAAGACCAACCGAGCAGGAAATGTTAAAGGGCCGTATAAGACAAGCCCACAGCTAACATCATACTCCATGGTGAAAAGCTGAAAGCATTTGCTCTAAAATCAGGAACAAGACAAGGATGTCCATTCTTGCCACTTTTATTCAGCACAGTTTTGGAAATCCTAGCCACAGCAATCAGACAAGAAAAAGAAGTGAAAGGAATCCAAAATGGAAAGAAAGAAGTAAAAGTGTTTGCAGATAATATGATACTATATATAGAAAACCCTAAAAATTGTACCAAAAAACTGTAAGAACTGATAAATGAGTTTAGTGAAGTTGCAGGATGCAAAATTAAAATACAGAAATCTGTTGCATTTCTATACACTAACAGCAAACTCTCAGAAGAGAAACTGAGAAAATCCCATTTACAATTGCATCAAAAGGAATAAAATACCTAGGAATAAATTTAACTAAGGAGGTGAAAGACTTGTACTCTGAAAACTATAAGAAATTGATGACAAAAATTGAAGACAACACAAACAAATGGAAAGATATATCATGCTCATGGATTGGAAGAATTAATAGTGTCAGAATTCCATATTACCCAAAGCAGTCTACAGATTCAGTGTAATCCATATTAAACTACACATGGCGTTTTTCATGAAACTAGAACAAATAATGCTAAATTTTGTATGGAACCACAAAAATTCTGAATAGCCAAAGCAATCTTCAGAAAAAAGTACAAAGCGGGAGGTATCATACTCCCTGACTTTAAACTCTACTACAAAACTACAGTAATCGAAACAGTATGATACTGGTACAGAAACAGACACAAAGATCAATGGAACAGAATAGAGAACCCAGAAATAAACCCACACACCTATGGTCAGTTAATCTATAACAAAGGAGCCAAGACAATACAGTGGGGAAAAGATAGTCTCTTCAATAAATGGTGTCGAGAAAACAGGACAGCTACATGTAAAAGAGTAAAACTAGACCATTTTCTCACACCATATACAAAACTCAACTCAAAATGGATTAAAGACTTAAATGTAAGACTTGAAACAGTGAAAATCTTAGAAGAAAACATAGGCAGTATGCTCTTTGACATCAGTATTAGCAATATATATATATATTGCAATATATAGCTATATATATATATATATGTATTTGGATCTGTCTCTTCAGGCAAGGGCAACAAAAACAAAAATTAACAAATAGAACCACATCAAACTAAAAAGTTTTTGTGCAGTGAATGAAACCGCCAAGAAATTGAAAAGACAACCTAGTGAATGGGAGAATATATTTGCAAATGATATGTCCAGTAAGGGGTAAACATTCAAAATAGATAAAGAAGTCATACAACTCACCATCAAAAAAACAAACAATACAGTTAAAAAATGGGCAGAACACCTGAAATGACATTTTTCCAAAGAAGACATACAGATGCCAAATATGAACACATGCACATGAACCGATGCTCAACATCACTAATTATCATAAAAATGCAAATCAAAACCACAATGTAATATCACCTCACACCTGTGAAAATGGCTATTATCAAAAATCTACAAGTAACAAATGGTGGACAGGATGTGGAGAAAAGGGAGCCCTCCTGCACTGCTGGTGGGAATGTCAATTGGTGCAGTCACTGTGGAAAAGAGTATGGAGGTCCTTCGAAAAATTAAAAATAGAACTGCCGTATGATCCAGCCATTTCACTTTTGGGTGTTTACCCAAAGAAAACAAAAATACTGATTCAAAAATATGTATGTAGCCCAGTGTTCCTAGCAACATTATTTACAGTAGCCAAGATATGGAAACAACCTAAGTGTCTCTGGACAGACGAATGGATAAAAAAGATGTGACTGATACATCACCCATAAAACCAGAATGAAATCTTGCCATTTGTGACAACATGGATGGACCTTCAGGGCATTATGTTAAGTGAAATAAGTCAGACAGATGAGACAAATAGTGTATGTTTTCATCATATGTGGAATCAAAAAACAAGACAAATAAACAAATATAACAAAATAGAAACAGACTCACTGGTGCAGAAAACAAAGTAGTGGTTGCCAGAGGGGATGGGAATTCTGAGTTGGGAAAAAAAAAAAAGAGGTGAAGGAGATTAAGATGCACAAACTACCAGTTATAAAATAAGTCGCAGGAACGTGCTGTACAGTACAGGGAATATAGTTAATAATATTGTAATAACTTTGTATAGTGTGTCATATGTAAACCTAATATAATATTAAAAGTCAACTAAACTTCAATTAAAAATATAAAGTAAAATAAAATGCCATTAGCTGTTCACAGCATTGTTGAAATAAATTTCTAGGCCCAAGGTGGAGCCACAGCAAACTGGAAGTTAGATCACTTTCCAGTCCTGTAGGTGCTTCTCTTGAACAGAAACGCAGTATTTCAATCAGCTAATCTACAAACGCCAGGCCAGCTCTGGTCTCTATATTTACTTCCTTGTTTCTTACATACCTTCTGAGTTTCTCCTCTTAGTTCCTTACTCTTCATCAAAGGAAAGCATCCTGCCTTCTGCCCCATTTTGCAGTTCTGCCGGCTTCATAAAGTGTTAAATAAAGTTAGTTTGTGTCATGTCTAAAAAGATAAATTGAGGCATATTAAAATTTTTTTCTTTTAAATTTTATTTATCTTTGTGTTGGGTCTTCATTGCTGCGTGCGGGCTTTCTCTAGTTGCAACGAGTGGGGGCTACTCTTCGTTGCGGCGCACGGGCTTCTCATTGTGGTGGCTTCTCTTGTTGCGGAGCATGGGCTCTAGGCGTGCGGGCTTCAGTAGTTGTGGCATGTGGGCTCAGTAGTTGTGGCAAGCGGGCTGTAGAGTGCAGGCTCGGTAGTTGTGGTGCATGGGCTTAGTTGCTCCGCAGCATGTGGGATCTTCCCAGACCAGGGATCGAACACATGTACCCTGCATTGGCAGGCAGATTCCTAACCACTGTGCCACCAGGGAAGTCCCAAGGCATATTAAAAATTTTATTTGAGCTAAAATTGATTGGAATCAGGCAGCATCCCATGTAGCAGATGGAAAGGGGCTCCAAGGAGCCGTACAAAATGAAAGATTTTTGTAACCAGAAGGGGGCAGGAACGAGGAAGTTTTACTGGCAAAAAAGCTGGTTGGTTATTGCAAGGTTACTTTCCTTTGGAGGGTGGCAGAGTCTATCAGGCAGATGACCTAACTAGTGCTGATCAGGGGATTTCTGATTGAATGGTTTAAGATTCCATGTCTGCGGGAGCTGAAACTGTAATTAAGGTAACTCTTGGTTTGGTGAAGTGGGGCTTAGCATAAGCATCTCCATTTTGGGTCTGCTGTCTTGTTTTTAACACACATGAATTGTATTCTTCAGTCATTTTTTAACAGCATTTATTATAGGTTTAATCTTTTTTTTTTTTTTTTTTTTTTTTGCGGTACACGGGCCTCTCACTGTTGTGGCTTCTCCCGTTGCGGAGCACAGGCTTCGGACGCGCAGGCTCAGCGACCATGGCTCACGGGCCCAGCCGCTCCGCGGCATGTGGGATCTTCCCAGACCGGGGCACGAACCCGTGTCCCCTGCATTGGCAGGCGGACTCTCAACCACTGCGTCACCAGGGAAGCCCAGGTTTAATCTTAATATCAGCTTTCTTCATTTATATATTGTACAGACTTTTAGCAAATAGACATTGTGTAAAGAAATGAAATCAATTCTGTTTACTATAGCTCCACCAATTAAGAAAATCCACGTATTGTGATTTATGGAATTATTTCCAGCTATCAATTATATGTTAAAATTATATTAATATCCGTATCACTTGGATACTAATGTGGATAGAGAAAATAATAAATGATCTTCTGGGTCATAAACCCCACCAGTTTCCAAAACCATTATTTACCTAATAGCTTATGAAATCCGGTGTTATACTAAGAAAAAACCTGCACTTTAGGTATCTTCTGTAAGAAATCTAGAGCTAGGAGACTAAAATGTATTATTTTCTGTCTCTCTTGGATAACTTTTTCTCTCTCAAATATCATATTCATTCCTTAAGATGCTGTAAGGGCAAAACAACCTCAGTGATGAAAATACAAAAACAGTTTTGTTTAGAATCCAGGTGTGCGTTTACTTGCTGGCATACCTGACATGCGCACATCCTGTTCATTCCATTCCCTCACGCCCTCCTAAAGAGTCATTCAGCATCAATCACATTGTTAGGATCCACTTATCTGGTCACATCAGTACAGCATGGCTCAAGGTCTCAGGTATACAAAAACACTCTTACTAGGCATAATATTCCAGGGACTCAGAGTTTATATCTAAGGACCAGCCAAGGGACAGGCCTGAAGACAGACCTTTCTTTGGAATGTGAAGGATTTAAGCAACTTAGACCTCCCAAGTTAACCCGTTTCTCGCCATCTGATCACCCCATTTTTTGATTAAGTAATCCATCATAACCATTTTCTCCACTTACTGGGCATCCACAGCCCTATTCAAACATTACCATATTTTTTTTCTCAGCAAAATAATATGAAATTCATTTACTGTTGCAGAAGATGAGATCAGCTCGTTTAACTTCCCCACACCACAAGGCTAGTAAATATTAGAGCTGAGATTTGAACACAGTTCCTGAGTTTATAGCCTTGCAGTTTGCACTCCTCCATTTATTACACACTCAGGAGAAAATTAAGCGTTCAGTCTAGAGGAGAAATATCCTATAAAAGAAGAGGAACCAGAGTCCAGGAATGCAATATATATTGACATTGCTTTGGTTTAAGCAGACGGCCACATGGATTTCATCATCATTCCTATAGACCTGCACAGTGTGGGATAATCAGTGCACCAAAGAGAGACTGACTACCAGAAAAAGGCCCTACTTCAACATTCCTTAGCCCTTCTACTAAATCTGCTTCTTTACATGTTTAATATATATTTTTAATGTATGCTGGATATCGGGGATGGTATGTTATAGCAAGTACTGATTATATTGTCTTAAGAGAATGTCGGATATGATTCTGCCGATCTGGTGAATTACATGTAGATACTGGTCTTCCTCTGCTGCTTGGTTGGTCTTATCAATGACTTGGTCGGTCATTAGTGTGGATCTCTTTTGGTTTTGTTCTTTGCCTGAGGATGTGTCTTTTCTCAAAAAGTACGGGCCGTTCTGACAGTTCAGGTGAGCGCCTGGGGTGGCCCAGAGACGTCACTTCCTCTCATGAGTCTGGACTCCTGTCTGTCATTGGATCAGCCTGTGGCGCCTCCTCTATGCAGCTTTCAGCTGTGGCTGTAATTCCCGAGTAGGCCTCACACAGGGCTCCTCTGCACATCTCAGTTCATGTCTCATTTAATGGAACCCACGTGAAGACGTCGGGGCATGCCCTCTCCTCCCCAGTCTCCCGTCCCACAGCTTTCACTCTGCATTTGTGCAGATGCAAACTCCAATCTAAGCCCCTCCGGCTCTGCAGTGTTGAGCACAGATGTGTCCCATTTTTCTGGATGGTACCCCAGGAGGAAGCCAGGATGAAGGTAGGCTTCACCACTATGGTTTTCTTTCCCTCAAGGATCACAGTGTGGGTGACTTCCCCGGCGGTCCAGTGGTCAAGACTCCGCGCTTCTACTGCAGGGGGCGCGAGATCGATCCCTGGTCGGGGAACTAAGATGCCACGTGCGGTGCGGCAGAAAAAAAAAAAAGGTCACAGTGTGGCACTGCTTCTTGTTCAGTGCTCGAAAAATTATGCCCTATAATTTGTCCATTTTTATAGCCATTTACTGTGGGAAGGCCAGTAGTAACAGTTGTTCTGTCAGTGCTGGAATTAGAAGTCAAATAAAATGGTTTACTTGACTTGTGTAACCCTTCACAGTTTAACGTCAGTTTGCTTTCCTGATCCTATTTGCTCCATTCACATCAACTCAGTGTGTTTCAAACAAGTTTGAAACTCAGTGCATTCAAGTATACCCTTCTGTTTTCTTGGAATGCTTTTTCCTCTCTCTTCTATCACTGAAGTCTTACTTGGTTTTCAAGACCCACTTAAAGTCCTGTTTCCCCTGTGAAACTGCTCCCAGCCACTCTCACGGAATCTGAAATCCCGTGCCCTTTATTTGTACCATCCACAGAACATCACAAGTTTATAAGTATTTCTGTGTAAATCTGCCCTCCTTCCAAAATAATTATGAGACCTTTAAGGGGAAAAGTATCATTTGCTTATGTTTGGTAGATACTCAAAGCAGTTACAGTATTTTTGCTGGCATTTTTTTGACAGCACGCATTACAAAATAGGGTGTATTCCATGTGTGATGCGATTAGTTAACCACTAGCGCTGTTAGTACTGGCCACTGGCTACTGTGAGTGCTTGTCGTGATCAACTTTGTTAGATGCTTTGCTTTAATTATTTCATGTGTTCTTTCTTATGTGGTGGGTGGTATATGCTTCATTGCAGAGAAATGCTAAGTAAATACTAGGTAGAGAAACTTGTTAACCATCACTCAGAAAGTAACAGAACCATTCTTTCAACGTGGATGTGTCCATTGCAATTCACTAATGCCATATTATGGTGATTTATGTAAGTCAGAGATCTGCAGAGACAAATCAGAATTGTATTTGAGAGGTAATTTTTGAAATGTCATATTCCGTTATCAGCATATCTGTATGTGGAATTGTTAAAGAAGAGAATACGAATGAAGGTGATTTTTCTTTAGACTTAATTTTTCACTCTTTAGGGAAAAACATTGCCACACTGTTGATTTGGGATGGGACTTTCAAGATGCATAGAAAAACAAAATTTCAGTATGAAGCGAGCATCTGATTAATTACTTATTAATAAAATATATCCAAATCCTGAAATATTCCTAATACATTTTAATATATTTAAATTCAGAATGTGTAAAATGTAAGTTTTGAGAATTTGGAACATATAGTTTAATTATATTTCAGATATAAGGAAGTAGAAATTTACATTTTACTTAAGAAGAAAGGAGTTCATACACAATACCAAGGATTTCTGAATATAAATGACCTAATATATTGAAATCATGCCTTATTAACAGGCCAATAGCATTTTATAAAGAACACCACATTTTATGTAATAATGAAATTGTAAATATCTTGATTTTGGTAAGTAATACTGGACTGTTTTCTTTTAAATATTTTGTTAAATTATATTCTGTTACTGGTATGAATATGGTCAGTTAACTAAATATGATAACCTAAAAGGTCTTAAACATGCGGTACTGTTTGGTTCTATTAACCCCAATATTATCTGAATTTTTCTCAGGACCAATGTGGCCGGGTTTTTGAATTAAAATCTGTTGATTCTAAATGAACACTTTAAAGGTGACTGATGTTGTGTTAAGATCAGAAATATATTTTATAGTAGAAATATGGGGTAATCTGTCATCTGAAAGAACAGAAATTTTACTTTAAAACTGTAATTTCAAAGAATTTTGAAACAAGAAAATCTAGGCATCTAGTTCTGTTAAAACTATCTACCCTTGGACTATAGATGGAGGTCAGGGAAGACTTGCAGTTCAGCAGAACACTCATCATTTGAAAACTGAATGAAATACCATCCCTGAAAAAGTTATAAGGCCCCAGAATGAAAAGTGCTGGTAAATATGGAGAATTCTTTTTGTCTTAGCCTGATTAAAAACCAACTAATCAGTAAGCGTATCTTTTTATGACCAATGTCAATTGCTTTTTTGGAATTTATCGTAGACCTCTGTGTTCAACTTTAAGATAACTATATGGTTTTCTATCATTTTATATAGAGAGACTAGAAGAGTAGTATCTTTATAAATAAAAGAAAGGATTTAGAATTTTTCAAAGAAGATAACTTCAATTCATATATTCTTGGTAATTGCCTCCCTGTTTTTTTTTAAAATAACTAAGATATTCTACGTCTGCTTTTTGCCTTCAAACTTTTTGATCTACTTTTTGATCTGCTCTCATTACATTTTTGGCAATCTGTTTCATCTTTCTGTAATTCAGTAGCAAAGTGACATATTACATTAGTTCTAAAGTTTCTGTATAGGCTTTAATAGATTATTAAATTTAACACTGAATATGATATTCATCATTAGCTTAAAGAAATTATTAAATCTACACCTCTGACTAACTCTCTCAAAGTGAAAATTCCTAGCAGGACAAAGTACATGTATTAAATAATAATGCACCTGAGAAAAAGAATGTTCTACTTCTAGAGTAAAGCATCTAAATATCTTCAAAGTGTTAAGATTTCTTGATTACTTGTGAAAGTATACAATTTTATAAGCATTCTTCATAAATTCTTACTCTTATGATTGTACTTAACAACTTGTCTCTAAAGGCAATAATTGTCTATTGAACAACCCCTTTGTTTATATCAAGATTTAGGTTTCAAGTGTGGCCAAACTGTGAGAACTAGTCCCTCTAGTCTATATGCTCATGATTATTTTGTGGGGAAAGCAGTTAAGAAAATGCCAGACTATCCAGTATATAATAAATATGTTCAAATATGAGGTATAGTGATTAAAGAAAGAAATCGGATAGCAAGATACGCTAGCATAGTCATACATTTCATTTCACATTGCTTGTGTATTAAACCAGAAGGTATGGCTAAAAAGTAACAAAGTAACACTGAAAGCTGTATATTCCCCACCAACTCTTTCTGTACAGTCACACCACATAAAGCCCCAAATGATATTAAATCTACTTTGTTTGGTGTATCTAGATTATAACATATTTGAGTTGTATTAACCTAATAAAGCTAAGTTTCAGCTTTATGTTTAAAATAGGATGTGTAATAACATTTTCCACCCAGCCCACCTCATCATTTATCACACCTGCAAGATGCTAAAGGCATTTGTGTTGCTTCCTCCTGCTCCATCAAAACCCAAGTGCAGGGCTTCCCTGGTGGCGCAGTGGTTGAGAGTCCGCCTGCCCATGCAGGGGACACGGGTTCGTGCCCCGGTCCGGGAAGATCCCACGTGCCGCGGAGCGGCTGGGCCCGTGAGTCATGGCCGCTGAGCCTGCGCGTCCGGAGCCTGTGCTCCGCAACGGGAGAGGCCACAACAGTGAGAGGCCCGCATACTGAAAAAAACAAAAAAAAACCCCAAGTGCAGATAGATGAGATTCAAGAATTCACTCACTGTGCCTTGTTGAGAGATATTAAGTTTATCTGAACAAAATTCTAAGTACTTAAAGGTAATTAAGCAGGAAAAAAGTGTTTTAAAAATTAAAATATGGGAACCAGTAAAAAAAGAATTAAACGTAAAGAATAATAAACACTTAAGAGGTAAGCATCAACATTTATGTGAAAATAATTTCACCTTGGAAATACAAGTCAATGGTAGGTGGCTGATGGCCTATTGCCTTGATAAATTTTAAGAACCTAGCTTCTTCAAACCAAGAAGTGAACTGTGAAATAAGACAAAAGATGTACAAACATGTGCTCCCTGAAAGGAAAGCAGAAATGGATGGAATGAGTTGGTGGCAACATGGACAAAGTGGTAAGAAATAATGTGAGACAGGCTGAAGGGAATGTCCCACATTATAAAGAAAAGTAACCTAAAAAATTAATTGATCAGGGAGAAAATTATGGATTTCAAGGTTACAAAATGCTAATCACATCAATCTATGATTGGTTTTCCTAGAAAGGAAATCAGAATTACTGTAACAAGGGCAATATTAGAATGGCAACATCTTTTTTTCGAGTTGAAGAAAACCTTAAAATCTTATTATTTTATCAACTATCTAGACATTTAGACATTTTAGGTAATGTATTTCAAGGAAAAAAGTCATTTTTTATATGCACCAAAGCAGAAATGAAAAGATCCAATTTCAAAACACACATATGGATTTTGTCTAAATTTGTATCTTAAACATTAGATGCAAAAAGAAAATAGGAGCAATGTGCCCAGATTTTTGAGAAATTCAAACTTCAGTGTGTAGAACCAAATGGAAAAGTTGGTCTCAGAGCTAACTCCCTTGCTAAAGTCAGACATTTCCATGATTGTGCCCAGCCTTCATGTAAGACATGAGACTTCATGAAAGAAGCAAAAACACTAAATTTAATCATTTCAGTACTTAGAAATAGATGGAAAGCTTCCCAAATTATTAAGGAGTCAATGTAATTCTGAAGTTAAATATAATAAAGACTGTCTTCTCACCAAACTAACTCTTCACCAAAAAAGGACTAGTAATTTTTGTGAAAAGAAAATCTAGCATAAACTACATATTAGCCAATAGAATGCAACACTGAATTAAAAAGACTGCCAGATTAACTGTGATAGTTTAAAATCATAAAATTAGGTAATATATTTTATCATATGATCTATTTAATAGATCCTAATAAAGTAATTGATAAAATTTAACATTAATTAACTAATTGAATGAATTCTTTCTTAATTTTAAATGGAAGGCCACTTAAGATATCTTTTATAGTCCAAGTGTCAATATCATACTCAAATATTCTCATTAAAATGAGAAAAATATATTTAAAAGCTAGTTATAAATACTATTTTTAAACATTTGTTTGGAAGAGATAATACAATTTGAAAGCAAAATCAGAGGCACAGTATTTCACGGTAAAGTTGTTTTTTTTCTTTTTCAGATGGTCATGATTTCTTGCCCAGAAAGCCAGAAAGATTCAATTAAAAATTATTTTTAGAAATATTATATTTGTAGTAATTTACAAAATAAATATAACAAAATCATCAGCTTTGTTTATAAACCAAGGGTTGTCCGTTAAAACATTTAAGAAAATGCTCTGCCCATTTTAGTAAAATGCTTTTATAATATATAAGGTATAATAAGCTTAGAAAAAAATATATGGCCTAGGTGATGAAAACTATAAAACTGTAGAAAGTAATGAAAGACACTATAGATGAAATAATAGCATACCATTTAGAGATAAAATATTTTTCTGGATAGGAAGGTCCCATAATGTCAAATATTGGTTTTAATTATGTCAGTATAAATTGATAAACCTATAAATTACTGTTGACCCTTGAACAACACGAGGGGGTGGGTCCACTTATACGTGGATTTTTTAATGTTATCTACAGTTGATTGAATTCACGGATATGGAACCAAGGGTACAGAGGGCCAACTGTAAAGTTATACTCAGATTTTTGACTGTGTGGTAGAGTTGGGGCCCCTAACTCAGAAGTCGTTCAAGGGTCAACTGTAAATGTTTCCAATCCAATTGACAAAAGTCCTAAAGTTTATCTTGTATAATAAATATGTTAAAGTAAACCAGAGAATTCTGCAAAATAAAAATGCAGTCATTCTTATCTCAGGGCACAGAACCATATTCTCCCAAATGCCAATCAGAAACCTGGGAGTCACCAATGATTCTCTACCTCTTCTCTCCCCACATCCTTCCAATCACATTTTCCGTTCTGCTTACAAAATAACTCAAATTCCCCACAGTTTCACCTTTACTCTCCCAACTATAAATCAGACCATTCTCGTTTACTTGCTTCTATGCACAGCTTGCTATCAATGTCCTGCAAAGACACAAAGTAGCCACAGTGATTTTTTTTTTTTAAATCAAATCACATTATGTCACTTCTTTGCTTAAAATTCTACATGGATCCAACACAAATCTTCAAATATAGTCCACAGTCTTTAATACGTGTTAAGATAAAGTTAGCACTTACTAGGTAGCAGTGGAATTAACAAAGTTCTATATGATCCTGGTTCTGCTTGCCTTTTCTAACTTCTTGTACTACTACCCTCAGAATTGTGTCTTATTCATGGTGAAATTCTTACATTTTCTCAGAATCTATCATTTGAGGTTTTTCAGTTTTTTTAATCCTGTACCTTTTTTTTTCTCCTTATTTAACTTTTGGGTTTAATCTTAGAAATTTCTTACTTCAAAAGGCTTATTCTTTTTTTTTAAATTTTTATTGAAGTATAGTTGATTTACAATGTTGTGTTAGTTTTAGGTGTACAGCAACGTGAATCAGTTATACATATACATATATCCACTCTATTTTTTTTTAAGATTCTTTTCCCATAGAGGCCATTACAGAGTATTGAGTAGGGTTCCCTGTGCTATACAGCAGGTTTTTATTAGTGATAATAATAATATATATATAGTATATAGTAGTGTGTATATGTCAATCCCCATCTCCCAATTTATCTCTCCACCCTTATCTCCTGGTAACCATAAGTTTGTTTTCTACATCTGTGACTCTACTTCTGTTTTTTAAATAAGTTCATCTGTATTTTTTTTTTTAGATTCCATATATAAGTGATATCATATGATATTTGTCTTTCTGTGCCTGACTTACTTCACACAGCATGACAATCTCTAGGTCCATCCATGTTGCTGCAAATGGCATTATTGCTTATCCTTGATTCCAGAGATTTCAATTAAATGTCCCTCTGTGTGTTCTTTGTACTTCCCAGATCACTGCACATAATGCATGTAATTTACTTGTTACTTTAACTGTCTGCTAAGCATATGAAAATGCCAATTGGCTGTGCCAAATATGGAAGAAAAATTACTTTATAATTTTATCATGAAATCATCTGATTTTAGCACTGATGCTGTGAGTAGCAGAAAATTAATTTCTGTAAATTCAGGGGTATTAGGGTTGTGTCTAAACTCTGGGAAGTTAATCCACCAAAGGAATATAGTGAGCCTCCAAGAACTGGCCCCAAAGAAATGGAGATCCAGGAATTGCCTGAGAAAGTATTTAAAATAATTGTTCTAAAGATGCTTAGAGAGCTACAAGAGAACGGAGATTAACAATTTAATAATATCAGATAAATAACAAGAACAAAATGAGAAGTACAACAAAGAGATGGAAAACAAAAAAGAACCGAACAGAATTTTTGGAGGTGAAGAATAAAATGACTTAACTGAAAAATTAAATACAGAGATTCAATATCAGCCTTGTTCAAGTAGAAGAAAGAATCAGTGAGCTTGAAAATAGATCAATTACAATTAGCCAATCAGGTGATCAAAAAGAAAAAAAAAAAGAATGAAAAGGAATGAAGAAAACCCACGGGACTTACAGGACATCATTAAGAAAAACAATGTTGAAGTCCCAGAATAAGAAGAGAGGAAGAAAGGGGTAGGAAGCTTATTTAAAGAAAGAATGGGAGAAATTTGGACATCCAAATTATGAAACTAATTACCCCAAAATTTCAATCCAAGACTACCTTTTCCAAGACACATTATAATAAGGCTATCTGAAATCAAAGACAAAGAGAGAATTTTAAAAGCAGCAAGAGCAGAAACAAAAAACGTCATACTAAGGTATTTCACATAAGGCTATCAGCAGATTTCTTAGCAAAAATCTTGCAGTCTCAGAGAGAATGGGATGACATATGCAAAGTGCCGAAAGAAAGAAACTGCCAGACAAGAATACTTTGCCCATCACTGTTCCTTCATTATGAGAAATGTTGAAAGGCGTTCTTGAAGTTGAAATGAAGGATGCTAATTGGTAACATGAATCGTATAAAAATAGACAACACACAGGTAAAGATAAGTATATAGTCAGATTCAGAATACACTTATGCTCTAATATGATGATGTGTTAACTATTTATAATTTGTGATGGGTAGACAGTATAAAAAGATGTAAGTTATGACATCAAAAACATAAAAGTATGGGAAGTAAAATGGTAGCATTTTTGTATGCAATCAAAGTTAAATTGTTATTAATGTAAAATAGACTATTATATCTATATTTTAAGGAAGGCTTATGGTAACCACATAGCAAAAACCTACAGTAATGGCCAAGAGGCACATGAAAAGCTGCTCAACATCACTAATTATTAGAGAAATGCAAATCAAAACTACAGTGAGGTATCACAGCAGTCAGAATGGCCATCATCAGAAAATCTACAAACAACAAATGCTGGAGAGGGTGTGGAGAAAGGGATCGCTCTTGCACTGTTGGTGGGAATGTAAATTGATACAGCCACTATGGAGAACAGTATGGAGGTTTTTAGAAAACTAAAAATAGAATTACTGTATGACCCAGCAATCCTACTACTGGGCATATACCCAGAGAAAACAATAATTCAAA
Source organism: Globicephala melas (assembly GCF_963455315.2). NCBI lineage: Eukaryota > Metazoa > Chordata > Mammalia > Artiodactyla > Delphinidae > Globicephala > Globicephala melas. The sequence continues at coordinate 110,785,406 of NC_083319.1, read as the reverse complement.
GAGGCACATGCACCCCAATGTCCACTGGAGCAGTATTTACAATAGCCAGGACATGGAAGCAACCTAAATGCCCATCGACAGATGAATGGGTAAAGAAAAAGTAGTACGTACATACAATGGAATATTACTCAGCCATAAAAAGGAATGAAATTGGGTCATTTGTCGAGACGTGGAAGGACCTAGAGTGTCATACAGAGTGAAGTAAGTCAGAAAGAGAAAAACAAATATCGCATATTAACGCATATATGTGGAATCTAGAAAAATGGTACAGGTGAACCTGTTTGCAAGGCAGAAATAGAGACACAGATATAGAGAACAAATGTATGGACACTAAGGGGGGAAAGCGGGGGGGTTGTTGTTGGTGGTGGGATGAACTGGGAGATTGGGATTGACATATATACACTAATATGTATAAAATAGATAACTAATAAGAACCTGCTGTATTAAAAAAATAATAAAATTTAAAAAAAAAAACCTACAGTAAGTTCACAAAGATACAGAAAAGGAAATCAAAGCATACCACTACAGAAAATTATCATTTTAATAAGGAAGGCAGGAAGAGAGGAAGAAAGGAACAAAAGGACTATGAAACAACCAGAAAACAATGAATAAGATGCCATTGGTAAGCCCTTACCGATTAATAATTATTCTAAATGTAAATAGATTGAATCCCCAATCAAATGACACAGAGTGGCTGAGTGGATAAAAGAACAAGACCCAACAATATGCTGCCTGAAGGAGATTCAGTTTTAAGGACATACATAAGCTCAAAGTGAAGATATGGGAAAAGGTAGGCTTTTCAAGTGGAAACCAAAGAGAGCAGGAATAATTATACTTAAATCAGAAAAAAATAGATTTTAAGTCAAAAATGGGAACAAGAGACAAAGAAGGTCATTGTATATTGATAAGCGGCGAGTTAATCAAGAAGATGTAACAATCATAAATATATGTGCACCCAACATCAGAGCACCTAAATGTATTAATCAAATGCTAATGGATCTGAAGGGAGAAATAGACAACAATACAATAAAGAGTAGAAGACTTCAGTATTCCTTATTCAACAGTGAACCAATCATCCAAACAGAAAACCAACACAGAAACAGACTCGAACCATGACTTTTACCAATTGGACCTAACATATATAAAGAACATTCCATCCAATAGCAGCAGGGATACACATTCTTTTCAAACGCACACAGAACATTCCCAGGGATAGACAATATGATAGGTTACAAATCAAGTCTTAGAAAATCTAAGACGATTGAAATCATACCAGGTGTGTTCTCTGACCACAGTGGTATGAAACTAGAACTCAAGAACAGTAGGGAAGCTGGAAAATTCACAAGTATGTGGGGAATTAAACAACATACCACTGAACAACCAATGAGTCAAAGATGAAATCAAAAGGAAAATTGTAAATATCTTGAAACAAACAAAAATGGAGACACAGCATATCCCTAGGAAATGCCCACCACTCTCTTCACCCTCATTATCCCTAAGCATTACATTAGTTGTTTTGCCTGCATCCTTGAGTGGAATTAGTAATAATGGTAAGTTAGACCAAAATTCATAGGAAATTTAAGAAAGCAGTAGCCCTGTGTGGTGTACCAACAGAATAATGACACATAAATAAGTTTTATTTAGATCTAGAAAGAAAATTACTACTGGGGTTCTGGAACGCTAGCTCAGATTACTAAAATATCATGTTCTGAAAATTATTGCTTTTTTCACATATTGTACTAATCACATTGTCACTAAAATTTAATAACATAACTTGAGCTATCAAAAGAGATCTACAGGATACCTGTTTTCTCAGTGATCTAAAAGTATAGTAGAGAGAAATAAGTGTAGTCACGCAGGTAGGTTAGGTGTGTTGTAAAAAATCCTAGGTTATATCCTTCACAGTGGTGTCCTTAAACTCTGAATGTGAACTTTGAAATTACTACACTAGGAGAAGAGATTTAGTTCCAAACCAGGTGTCATTTTAAATATGTTTACATACATTTTTGTGGCAATTTTGTTGAATATACTTTGTTAAATATATTTAAATACATCTTTGTTTTTATGCACAGAGCAAATCCAGTACGTCACGTTATCCTATATGGCAGAAATATTCGCATTTCTTGCCAAATGAGACAATTTATGGTTCTTCCCTGGAGCATGCTTGAAGCCATAGCTTAATTATGGTCTAAACCAGATAGCTATATTTATCCTTTAGATGTATTGCCTTATATTAATGATAAAGCTATAAGGTTGATTTTATATTTCATATGTATAATAAGCATATATCACATATATGTATATGTATTTATATATCATATGTTTATACATATATATGTGTGTATGTGTATGCATATATGTGTGTGTATATAGACACACATATATGGCATACTAAAGGCAATTTTTATGAAATTTGTATGGAAAACATTCCTAAGAAAAATAAGATTTGATCTAAGATGTTTAAGGCCCTAAACTCAATAATCTCTAATTTAATAAAGGAAGGGACTTCACTCTTGTCTTTTTGTTCCCTCTATTAGTATGTTAAGGCTGCTGTAACAAAGTACCACAAAATAAATGACTTAACAACAGAAATGTATTGTCTCACAGTTCTGGAGACTGTCCAGTCTGGAGATCTGAGATCCAGGTGAGGATGGGGCCATGCTTCCTCTTAAGGCACTAAAAGAGGATGTATTCCAGGCCTCTCCTGGCTTCTCATAGCTCTCTGTCCTCACCTGTTCTATGATGCATGTCAGTCCATGTCCAAATTTCCCCCTTTTGATAAGGACAGCAGACTCACTGAATTAGGACTCACCCTAGTAATCTTGTGTTAACTTGATTACCTCTGCAAAGACCCCACTTCCAAATAAGTCACATTCTGACACAGCATTAACTTGGGGGGATGCAAGTCAACCCATAACACTTCCTATATCTGGCATGGTGATTGACACATAGCTGATATTCAATAAATATTTGTCAATAGATTTTTAAAAATGTATCAATGGGAAGACAGTTGAATTAAACTCATACTGAAATAATGACCCCTGAGATGATTATTACTATAATAGGAAGAAATTGTATGTGTATATGTATTTGTATTCAAGGTCAGAACTAAACATTGGGTCCAGAAAACAAGGAAATTTTTAGGTCATGTGGGAATAATTCAGGGGTAGCAGCCAGTTTTGCTTATTTTCCTTTTCTCTAAATTGTAAAGAATGACGTTTTCTCCATGATCACCAGAAAAATGCCATTTTGGACATTGGTAGAACAAATTCATTAGATAAAATTCAAGTGAATTGCACTCAGCACTGTTTACTCTATAATACTCATTCAGTGTACGATGCTTACACACATTTGAATCTACTATATGCTCTTTTGCCTTAATCTACTTTGTTGTTGAATTTATAGAATTTTGTGAATGAAGTAGAGATGTAGTATATTAGTCAGGGTCCTCCAGAGAAACAGAAACAACAGAGAAGATAGATAGATAGATAGGTAGATAGATAGATAGATGGATGGATTTGTTATGAGGAGCTGACTCGTGATTATAGAGGCTGAGACTTCTATGATATGCAATCTGCAAGCTGGAAGACCCAGGAGAGCCAATGATGTAAGTTCCATTCTGAGGGCAGAAAGATGTCCCAATTCAATCATCAGGCAGAGATAGAAAATCTCCCTTCCTCCACATATTGTTCTATTCAGGACTCCAACAAATTGGGTGATGCCCACCCTTACTGGGGTTGGAAATCTTTTATAGTCAGTCTACACATTCAGATGCCAATCTCATCTGGAAACACAACCACAGACATACCCAGATATAATGTTTAATCAAATATCCAGGCACTCTATGGCTCAGCCAAGTTGACACATAAAATTATCCATTATATATGAATGAAATTGTCTTTCCAGATTTTGATCCAGCATAGCTTGGTTTAAATTAGGAGGAGAAATTCTGGAGCAAAAGCATCAGAGTATACCTCTATCCGTCCCTTTCAGAATCCTGCCTAGTTTAGGAGTCCAGGATGTGATTTGGTGGGCTCCTTCTTAGGTTGCTTCCATCAACCTAATCCTGAAATGCCATTTTTCTTTTCCTACTGATTTTTAGTGCCTCTAAAAACTTTAAAAAGTTTAAAAAGAAAAATAGTGATGTATCAGTCTGCCTACTCCTTTTATAATTAGTCATCCCAATTTTCCACAGAGAAAAGAGGGGTTCTACTCTTGTGTAACTTACATTGTATCCAGTGGTTTACTAATTATACAAATTAATATGTCAATACAAATACTATCTAGCTTTGCCAGTATCAGTTAGCAGAGGATATGTGTGTGAGAAAGTGTGTATGTGCTTTTGTGTGTGCGTATGTAATCCCTTCATCATAACTTGTAGGGTGTGGGGTTGGAGTAGGGCTATGATGTCATTATTAGCATTACTGAAAAGTAAAGAGTCTTCCAATTTGAGGTCAACTTGAATAAACAAATGATGGGGAAGGCAGGTCTTTAGCCAGGCTCAGGAAGAGCCTGCACCAGATGTTGAATGCCAGGAGGATTCTCTCATCATTTCATGACTGTATTTTGCTTCTATCTGCGCATTAGATTTATTCTTCTGCATTGATGGCTGGTTTCCTTCATAGGACAGAAACATGGTTAACAACAGCTTTTGAACCTAACCTTGCACATTTTCCATTAAAAACAAATGAAGCACTGACTCTCATTTTCATTTCATGTTTCAAAAATTTCCTAGGGGAAAATCATGATAGGAAAACATTTAATTGGTCAGAATGGGGTTTATTCCTGGCCAGTCAACTGTGCTGGGAGGGGCTTCATGTAAGTTCATGGTCACTGCTGGTAGAGCCATGCAGAGTTGGTAGAAGAGTGGTTTGCAAGAGAAGTCATCATGTGTTTCTTCCATAAGAAGAAAAGGAACTGAGAACCAAAACAGGTGACTCTCACAGCAACAAACAAAATACTGAAGTTAAAAAAAAATCTCTTCTTCTGTAAAAGCCCTTGTGATAAGACATCAAGAAATAAAACACAAAATATCACAACCCCTGACGTCAAGAAGGGCATTACGTAATGATCAAGGGATCAGTCCAAGAAGATATAACAATTGCAAATATTTATGCACCCAACGTAGGAGCACCTCAATACATAAGGCAAACACTAACAGCCATAAAAGAGGAAATCGACAGTAACACAATCATAGTAGGGGACTTTAACACCCCACTTTCACCAATGGATAGATCATCCAAAATGAAAATAAGGAAACACAAGCTTTAAATGATACATTAAATAAAATGGACTTAATTGATATTTATAGGACATTCCATCCAAAAACAACAGAATACACTTTCTTCTCAAGTGTTCATGGAACATTTTCCAGGATAGATCATATCTTGGGTCACAAATCAAGACTTGGTAAATTTAAGAAAATTTAAATTGTATCACGTATCTTTTCTGACCACAATGCTATGAGACTAGGTATCAATTACAGGAAAAGATCTGTAAAAAGTACAAACACATGGAGGGTAAAAAATACACTACTAAATAATGAAGAGATCACTGAAGAAATCAAAGAGGAAATCAAAAATTACCTAGAAACAAATGATAATGAAAACATGATGACCCAGAACCTATGGGATGCAGCAAAAGCAGTTCTAAGAGGAAAGTTTATAGCAATAAAAGCCTACCTCAAGAAACAAGAAAATCTCAAATAAACAACCTAACCTTACACCTAAAGCAATTAGAGAAAGAAGAACAAAAAACTCAAACTTAGCAAAAGGAAAGAAATTATAAAGATCAGAGCACAAATAAATGAAATAGAAACAAAGAAAACAGTAGCAAAGATCAATAAAACTAAAAGCTGGTTCTTTGAGAAGATAAACAAAATTGATAAACCATTAGCCAGACTCATCAAGAAAAAAAGAGAGAAGACTCAAATCAACAGAATTAAAAATGAAAAAGGAGAAGTAACAACTGACACTGGAGAAATACAAAGGATCATGAGAGATTACTACAAGCAACTATATGCCAATAAAATGGACAACCTGGAAGAAATGGAGAAATTCTTAGAAATGCACAACTTTCCGAGACTGAACCAGGAAGAAATAGAAAGTATGAACGGACCAATCACAAGCACTAAAATTGAAACTGTGATTAAAAATCTTCCAACAAACAAAAGCCCAGGACCAGATGGCTTCACAGACAAATTCTATCAAACATTTGGAGAAGAGCTAACACCTATCCTTCTCAAACTCTTCCAAAATACAGCAGTGGGAGGAACACTCCCAAACTCATTGTACGAGGCCGCCATCACCCTAATCCCAAAACCAGGAAAAGATGTCAGAAAGAAAGCAAACTACAGGCCAATATCACTGATGAACATAAATGCAAAAATCCTCAACAAAATACTAGCAAACAGAATCCAACAGCACATTAAAAGGATCATACACCATGATCAAGTGGGGTTTATCCCAGGAATGCAAGGATTCTTCAATATATGCAAAGCAATCAGTGTGATAAACCATATTAACAAATTGAAGGAGAAAAACCATACGATCACCTCAATAGATGCAGAAAAAGCTTTTGACAAAATTCAACACCCATTTATGATAAAATCTCTCCGGAAACTAGGCATAGAGGTAACTTACCTCAACATAATAAAGGCCATATATGACGAACCCACAGCCAACATCGTTCTCAATGGTGAAAAACTGAAACCATTTCCTCTAAGATCAGGAACAAGATAAGGTTGTCTACTCTCACCACTATTATTCAACATAGTTTTGGAAGTTTTAGCTACAGCAATCAGAAAATAAAAATAAAAGGAATCCAAATCGGAAAAGAAGAAGTAAAGCTGTCACTGTTTGCAGATGACATGATACTATACATAGAGAATCCTAAAGATGCTACCAGAAAACTACTAGAGCTAATCAATGAATTTGGTAAAGTAGCAGGATACAAAATTAATGCTCAGAAATCTCTTGCATTCCTATACACTAATGGTGAAAAATCTGAAAGAGAAATTAACGAAACACTCCCATTTACTATTGCAACAAAAAGAATAAAATATCTAGGAATAAACCTACCTAAGGAGACAAAAGACCTGAATGTAGAAAAGTATAAGACACTGATGAAAGAAATTAAAGATGATACAGATGGAGAGATATACCATGTTCTTGGACTGGAAGAATCAACATTGTGAAAATGACTCTACTACTCAAAGCAATCTACAGATTCAGTGCAATCCCTATCAAACTACCAATGGCATTTTCCACAGAACTAGAAAAAAAATTTCAGAATTTGTATGGAAACACAAAAGACCCCAAATAGCCAAAGCAATCTTGAGAAAGAAAAACGGAGCTGGAGGAATCAGGCTCCCTGACTTCAGACTGTACTACAGAGCTACAGTAATCAAGACAGTATGGTACTGGCACAAAAACAGAAATATAGATCAAGGGAACAGCATAGAAAGCCCAGAGATAAACCCACACACATACGGTCACCTTATTTTTGGTAAAGGAGGCAAGAATATACAATGCAGAAAAGACAGCCTCTTCAGTAAGTGGTGCTGGGAAAACTGGACAGCTACATGTAAATGAATGAAATTAGAACACTCCCTAACACTGTACACAAAAATAAACTCAAAATGGATTCAAGACCTAAATGTAAGGCCAGACACTATCAAACTCTTAGAGGAAGACATAGGCAGAACACTCTATGACATAAATTACAGCAAGATCCTTTTTGACTCACCTCCTAGAGAAATGGAAATAAAAACAAAACAAAACAAAAAAACAAATGGGACCTAATGAAACTTAAAAGCTTTTGCACAGCAAAGGAAACCATAAACAAGACCAAAAGACAACCCTCAGAATGGGAGAAAATATTTACAAATGAAGCAACTGACAAAGGATTAATCTCCAAAATTTACAAGCAGCTCATGTAGCTCAATATCAAAAAACAAACAACCCAATCCAAAAATGGGCAGGAGACCTAAATAGACATTTCTCCAAAGAAGATACCCAGATTGCCAACAAACACATGAAAGGATACTCAATATCACTAATCATTAGAGAAATGCAAATCAAAACTACAATGAGATATCATCTCACACCAGTCAGAATGGCCATCATCAAAAAATCTACAAACAATAAATGCTGGAGAAGGTGTGGAGAAAAGGGAACCCTCATACACTGTTGGTGGGAATGTAAATTGATACAGCCACTATGGAGAACAGTATGGAGATTCGTTAGAAAACTAAAAATAGAACTACCATACAACACAGCAATCCTACTACTGGGCATATACCCTGAGAAAACCATAATTCAAAAAGAGTCATGTACCACAATGTTCATTGCAGCTCTATTTACAATAGCCAGGACATGGAAGGAACCTAAGTGTCCATCAACAGATGAATGGATAAAGAAGATGTGGCACATATATACAATGGAATATTACTGAGCTATAAAAAGAAATGAAATTGAGTTATTTGTAGTGAGATGGATGGACCTAGAGTTTGTCATACGGAGTGAAGTAAGTCAGAAAGAGAAAAACAAATACCATATGCTTATACATATATATATGGAATCTACAAAAAAAAAAAGGTTCTGAAGAACCTAGGGGCAGGACAGGAATAAAGATGCAGATGTAGAGAATGGACTTGAGGACACGGGGAGGGGGAAGGTTAAGCTGTGACAAAGTGAGAGAGTGGCATGGACATGTATACACTACCAAATGTAAAATAGCTAGCTAGTGGGAAGCAGCCGCATAGCACAGGGAGATCAGCTCGGTGCTTTGTGACCACCTAGAGGGGTGGGAAAAGGAGGGTGGGAGGGAGATGCACGAGGGAGGGGATATAGGGATATACGTATGCTTATAGCTGATGTACTTCGTTATACAGCAGAAACTAACACACCATTGTAAAGCAGTTATACTCCAATAAAGATGTTAAGAAGGAAAAAAACATCCATCCTTTAGTGAGATTGGAGAAAGGGGGAAAAGCAAGCATAGTTATCAAACATCTACAGTGTCCCAAGGACATTTCCTCTCGGTTCCTTAGCATAGCCCTGCTGAAAGATATTTTTTAAGCTCTGTTACAGGTAAAGGAGCTATCCCCTGGGAAGATTAAATGAAGTGTCTCATTTCATACAGCTATGAAGTGTGGAAGTTGGTTTGAATCCAGGCTTGCATCTAATATAATGTAAAGACCAAATATGTAAGAGATCAGAAAAGGTACACATAAAATAGTAGGTGGGTTCAGAGGAAGGAGAATCACATCTGCATAGGATAAACAAGAAAGGTTTTATGGAGAAGGTTGTTTTTTTATATGAGCCTTTAGGGATAGGTACCATTTTTTTTTTTGATAAAGATGAGAAGATCATGGACAAAAATTCAGGGTTCCAAAACCATGGCATATATTTGGGCAACGAGTTATCCAAAAGAACTCAAGTATTGAGACAAATCAAGAGCAGAAGAATAAAGTTACGTTTCAGTATTTTTGAGAAGAAATGAACATAACCCTAATTTTATTATAGAAGATACATATATAGTTATATATATATATATGCATATACATGTATATAAATGGGAAACAGTAGATTCCAAAAATCTTTGTGATTTTCTTATTAATCACAGACCTCTTGGCAAAGCCTGTGGATTCTCTGTTAGTCATTTTAAAAGTAGCCATTGAGGTTTGTTGATAACTCCTGTGCTGTGGAACAGATTTTGATATTTTGATTATCTCAGTCAGTTTGATGTTGCAGAAAAATGTCTCAAAACCAATCTCATACAAATTCTTAGTGAATGGTTAGATGATGTGTTTATTTCTGGAACTGTACTGAAGTTATATGGAGGCAAAATAGAACATAGAATTAAAGAAACCTATTAAAATCTACACAGATACTATGCATTGAAATATAAGGTGAAGAGTAAGTCTTGTCTACATTAGTCTGAATTAACGTGGTAATTACTTTAATGATTTCTTTGGGCATTATCACAGACTTCTTTATATTGGTAGGATGCGTAGTCTTAATAGCTGAAGTAATGTTTCAACCAGTAAAATTAGTAAAATACAGAAACAAGAGATCAAACCCCAAGAAAGCCAAGTGGCCCGTCACCAAACTTGAAACTGTGGCAGAGCTATTTACTATTGGAAACACAGTCACCTCACAGAGTCCACTCACGTACCATTTTTAGTTAAAACTGTTTAACTTAATGAAAGCCAGCATGCAGTTCCCGAGGCGTAAATAAGAACTGTCCTTGTTAACATCGGGTATCGATAAACAGATTTTGTTCAGCAAGCAGAGGATTACTTTGGTGAATCGCATATTTCCTCGGGCCCCGTAGCCTGGGAGACTCCAAGAGCTTGCATGATGATTATGATTTGATATGATTCCAAGTCTCAACCCAATTTGGAACGGTCGTTCAACATAGTCCCCAGTCTCCCCCTGGGTATGCAGCCTTGGCCCCCCTGGATGACTATTTCCTTTTTTTAAAATTATTATTTTTTAATTATATATCTGTCTGTCTGTCTATCTATCTGTCTACTGCATCACACAGCATGTGTGATCTTCGTTCTCCAACCAGGGATTGAACCCACGGCCCCTGCAGTGGAACTCAGTCTTAAGCACTGGACGGCCAGGGAAGTCCCCAGATGACTACCTCTGCCTGCCCTGCTGGCCCTAATTCTCGTCATCCCACTGAGCCACTCCATTGCCCTCATCAGGCTGAGATTCTTTCTTTGCATCGAACGTAGTTGCCACCTCAGATGGAGCTACCTCTGTTTCTCCACTTTCAAAAATTCAGTGCTGCTGTTCAAAGAGGTTAGTTTTCATTCAGGCCGTTTTCCTTCACCATTTCTCCAGGGGATTCGTGAACTCGCTGTGGACCCAAGATTCCAGGGAACCCCTCTAAGAGAAACTACAAGTTACATGTTTCATTGATAATCAAGATAAAAATAAAATTGACCTTTTCAGTTTTCCTTCTTTTTTTTTAGGTTTATTTTTAATTAATTTTTATTGAAGTCTAGTTGCTTTACAATGTTGTGTTAGTTTCTACTGTACAGCAAAATGAATCGGCTCTACTATACATCTATCCCCTCTTTTTTGGATTTCCTTCCCGTTCAGGTCACCACAATGCATTAAGTAGAGTTCCCCCTGCTGTGCAGTAGGTTCTCATTAGTTATCTGTGTTATACATAGTACCAATAGTGCATATGTGTCAACTCCAATCTCCCAATTCCTCCTCAGTTTTCCTTCTAAACAGAGAAACAGCGCTCTCATAAATGCCATTGGAAGAAGTGGCCTCCTGCAGAATGTTGTGTGGGGACGGATCGTATTGCATTTTATACCACGTATCAGCTGCCACCTGATGTGAAGGGAAGCTCGGAGTATGTCGAGCATGAACCACAAGTGATGCCAGAACTTGACAGACGGGGTACAGCTTTAGCTGGCACACCCTTCACTGATACTCTGCTTCTCAGAATCAGGGCATAGTTAATACATGTTTGGTTTTGCTTTTCCTTTTTTACCTCTGTGCAGAGAGTAGAAGCAAAGATGCTTAGAATTACACACCGTATCACTCAAGTGAAATAATCAGGGTAAGCCCCTAAGTCTTAACTAAGTTTGGCTGCCTTTTAAGTACTATGTTATTAGTGACGCTTTTCTACAAACACAACTGCTCGACCTCTTCTTTATAACGAGCAAAGGATAATCAGGCAGGCAGAACCAATTTTAAGAGAGAATAAAATAGTGATTAAACACCAGTTTAATTTTGCATACAACTTTTTGATGTTGGAAATGCACTAATAAAACTACTACAAATTAGATATTGTAAGATAAGGTGAACAAGCAACATGAGACTCATCTACCCGGGTGGCAAAATGAAATGTTCGAATCCACTGCCTTTATCTTTTTGCATTCGTATGATACCGATCGCATTAAGCATTATTCTGTTTATAAACAACTTTACGTGTGAAACAGTGACATACAGTAGAACTATTTATAACTCTTGACTGCTGTTTGGAGTAGGACTAATATGTGCAGTATAAGCTAAATATATAGTGTCAGTCACTTGTGTTTTTGCTGCTAGGTTACGATTCTAAACTATGTTACGTCTAGGTGAAAAACTATTTATCATCCAAACCAGGGCACTTTCAGAGTGAAAGAGGATACTAATGATTATGCTGGGGCACCATTGTAAACCTGGAGAATCCTGAGTAAGCTGGGATAGATGATCACCTGATAGCATTGTGTAATGAGGGTTTATTGTATATAGCTGCTTTTGTTTTAACGGTTTCTTTAATGTTTTGTTGATTTCACGCAAAGATGCTAACAATTACAGAACTTCAAAGGCAGTCTGCATTTCCACCCTCTTTACACGTTCCATTGCTTTGGTCTACCTTCTATTTTCGAATTTCACAATTTGGAGTTCTTTGAGCATAAAAACCTTTGTCTTAATTTAAACAGTCCTATCTTTTTGGCACCCATAATATAAAAAAAGAACCTTTATACTCACATATATGTTATAATAGATTATTTTTTGTGTTGCAAGATTACTATCAATATAAAAATATTTTCTAGTTTATGTCTCTGCTTGCTTTTATAATATTGTAGATTCAAGTACATTTAAAAAATGGTTAATGACTCATGAAGAGAATTTTAGGGCAGGGAGCCATTAAGAAATCCAATACTGAGAATTATTATGTGCCTACACTAAGCCAGGAGCTTGTATGTCTATTATCTCATTTTTAGTTCTCAGAATGGCCTTTGAGATAGGTATCAATTACCTTAATTTTCTTACGAAAAACTGAAGTAAAAATAGTTGTTTGCCCAAGATTGCAGAATTTTTTAAAAGTAGATCTGGGATATAAAACTGTGTTCTGATTCTCACAACTGTGCTTCTTCTACAACTTTGTGCATGTTGTCTGTATGTCCTATATAAATACCTCTAAAAAATAAAATGTTAATAATGGCATGACAGCTCAAATTAGTATTAAAATAGCCTTGAACATAATTACATAATACATCCGTAAGCTATACATTAGAGATGGAATATCAACTAGTTACTGTTATAACACACTTGAGCATAATTAGACAGTTCATCAGTTTATTCAGTAAACATTTAAGCACCTAATATTCACAAGGAAACAAACTTTTATAAACTGGGCTTCCTGTTGTCACAGAACCCACAAGTTGATGAGACAACACAGACAAGTTATCTGTCTTAAAGATTGGTTTCAATCTCAGGATTTCTCGGCGATGCTTTTTAAAAACAATTTCATCTACTTAAGTCAATAACATGTATAATAGGATGTAAGCACTCAAGCTCTGACAGCCAGGAGACAATAACACATTTTACCCAAAACCTCAGCTTTGCATGGGAGAGCGTATTATTCTCAGACAAATGTTTTGTCAAGTATTTTGTTTGTGGCAAGTGTCATTTCATCCTGAAGAAATATTAGTGTATCCTATTTCTTATTAATCCCACAGTGATACTTAGCAAAGGTTACTTCTTTCTATTCCTTTCGGGGGGGTGGCATTTATGTAGAACTTGTTCTTGTAGAAACGAATCAGTGTCACGTTCCAAAGCCATCCTCAAAGGTTGGATGCCATACATCTAGGGCAAAAATTATACAAAAGAAAGCCTTCGATGCTTCATTTAGTTTTGATCTAAGGGTGGAAACATCTTCTCATTGATATTTCCCTTGATTATCTTGGGTCTTTGGACTTTGTGTTTCTGACTGTGAACCTTTATTGTCCAGTTTGCTCTCTCTGGCCTCTGTGTTAACCAGTTGGTTACTGTACTAACACAGGGTTACTTTGTACCAATAACCAGATGCCTCCTCTAAGTTGGTCTGAGGACAGCCAGTAATGTACCCTAAACCATAGTTTTTGTTTGTTGTTCCCTGAAACAGTGATGCACTAGGTGTTTGAAGCCAGAGAATTAATCACACACCTGTCTTCACACCTTCTGAATCAGATGTTTGGGTTCCTTATTCTGGTCCCCACTGTATCATTACGTGTTAAGGAATGCTTGGGAGGAAGGATGTTACCTAACACAAGAGACCTGAGAATAAGTCACCTGAAGGGTAGGTGAGCCAATTAAATGGAACAGTGAGAACTTGTGTGTGCAGATTCAGAATGACGCTGAAGCAGGCACAAAATAACAAGACAAGGAGGATGACAAAATACAGAGTGGGAAGAGATTCCGATGAAAGTAGAATTGGAAAGGGCAAAGCGGAAATGAAAGGTCAGTCTCTACAGAACAGGTTATCCAGAACCCAAGTAAACAGAAATAAAGGGTTAGCATAAAAAATAACTAATAAAAAGTAGAGAGAAAACGACAATCATGTTTTTTTTTTCTCCCAGGGAGAAAATAATAGTCACATTTGTTACCTAATAAAAGAAAAACTAACAATAACTCAAAGTGCCTCTGTCAAACTTAACGGTATTATTACAATATACTTTTAATTTCATATGGACCAGGTTGTCACATGTGCCCTGTACTAAGCTAAAAATTAAAGCCCTTGTTCCTTAAAGAAGATGTGGCACATATATACAATGGAATATTACTCAGCCATAAAAAGAAACGAAATTGAGTTATTTGTAGTGAGGTGGATGGACCTAGAGTCTGTCAAACAGAGTAAAGTAAGTCAGAAAGAGAAAAACAAATACCATATGCTAACATGTACATATGGAATCTAAAAAAAAAAAAAAAAAAGTTCTGAAGAACCCAGGGGCAGGACAGGAATAAAGACACAGACATAGAGAATGGACTTGAGGACATGGGGAGGGGGAAGGGTAAACTGGGACGAAGTGAGAGAGTAGCATGGACATATATACACTACCAAACGTAAAATAGGTAGCTAGTGGGAAGCAGCCGCATAGCACAGGGAGATCAGCTCGGTGCTTTGTGACCACCTAGGGGGTGGGTTAGGGAGGGTGGGAGGGAGACCAAGAGTGAGGAGATATGGGGATATATGTATATGTATAGCTGATTCACTTTGTTATAAAGCAGAAACTAACACACCATTGTAAAGCAATTATACTCCAATAAAGATGTTAAAATAACAGTAATAATAATAGTAATCCAGATTTAGAGGTCAAAAAAAAAAAGCTCATGTTCTTACTTTTTTTTCCATCTGAAGTATACATAGCATGAACAAGCCAGACTAGTTCTGTTGTGTATAAAATGACTCAGACTGAGCATGTGAGGACTGTCCAATGGCTTTAGAGTTGTTAACAGTTGTAAACAGTCGACATTACTTTACAGTTTTCCTCCATCAGGAGACAGAATAAAATGCACTCATCTCATTAACGCCATCTATAAATTATTTACCTAAACGATAATTATAAACAGAAGAAAAACAGTTTCTTATCCCGGAGCTTTCACACAGACAATTTGAAATGAGAAATTTCATGTGTTAAATAATCTGAACATGTTAAGGAAAAAAAAAAGGAAATACGTGTTATTGTGTATATGGATGAGACGTACCCATTCCTCATTTGCAAATTGATAACACTCCTTTCTAGTAACAAGGTCAAGGAATTTAATGAGTTACAGCCATAAAAGTTCACAGATTGAGTTCTTTTCCCTACATTAGGTTAACAAATACAAAGGCACGCTCTCTAACTTCTGTATGTGAAGAGTTTACAATTGATTTAGGAAGTTACTTAACTGCAGTTACAAATAACACAAGGCAGTAGGTTCTTAGATACCTTTGTAGTCTACACACTAAACTCTTATCAAAAGAAACAGAGATCAACGGGGATTGCATTGATTAGAGCAAAATGGGTGAAAATACTAACCTGAAAGTTGTGCACCAAAGACTGTTGCATTCGACGAGGTGACAATGAGAAGAGAGAGGCTTCTAGACAGAGGAATGAAACCAGAGATTCAGGAATGAACGTGTTTTTGTTAGGGGAGACTGAAAACAGCAGAGGGACGGCACCGTAGTCCCAGACACTGACAAGTCCTCAAAATCAGGTAGAGGAACTAATAAAAATGAAATATAGGAATTGCTCTTAAATGTAGGTTAAAAGTGTATCTACACTGAAGTCAGGGAGCCTGGTTCCTCCAGCTCCGTTTTTCTTTCTCAAGATTGCTTTGGCTGTTCGGGGTCTTTGGTGTTTCCATACAAATTGTGAAATTTTTTGTTCTAGTTCTGTGAAAAATGCCAGTGGTAGTTTGATAGGGACTGCATTGAATCTGTAGATTGCTATGGGTAGTAGAGTCCTTTTCACAATGTTGATTCTTCCAATCCAAGACCATGGTATATCTCTCCATTTATTTGTATCATCTTTAATTTCTTTCATCAGTGTCTTATAATTTTCTGCATACAGGTCTTTTGTCTCCTTAGGTAGGTTTATTCCTAGATATTTTATTCTTTTTGTTGCAGTGGTAAATGGGAGTGTTTTCTTAATTTCACTTTCAGATTTTTCATCATTAGTGTATACGAATGCCAGAGATTTCTGTGCATTAATTTTGTATCCTGCAACTTTACCAAATTCATTGATTAGCTCTAGTAGTTTTCTGGTAGCATCTTGAGGATTCTTTATGTATAGTATCATGTCATCTGCAAACAGTGACAGCTTTACTTCTAACCCAGCAATCCCACTGCTGGGCGTATACTCTGAGAAAACAATAATTCAAAAAGAATCATGTACCAAAATGTTCATTGCAGCTCTATTTACAATAGCCAGGAGATGGAAGCAACCTAAGTGTCCATCATCGGATGAATAGATAAAGAAAAGTGGCACATATATACAATGGAATATTACTCAGCCATAAAAAGAAATGAAATTGAGTTATTTGTAGTGAGGTGGATGGACCTAGAGTCTGTCATACAGAGTGAAGTAAGTCAGAAAGAGAAAGACAAATACTGTATGCTAACACATATATATGGAATCTAAGGAAAAAAATGTCATGAAGAACCTAGGGGCAGGACAGGAATAAAGACACAGACCTACTAGAAATGGACCTGAGGACACAGGGAGGGGGACGGGTAAGCTGTGACAAAGTGAGAGAGTGGCATGGACATGTATATACTACCGAAGGTAAAACAGATAGCTAGTGGGAAGCAGCCGCATAGCACAGGGAGATCAGCTCGGTGCTTTGTGACCACCTAGAGGCGTGGGATAGGGAGGGTGGGAGGGAGGGAGAGGAAAGAGGGAAGAGAGATGGGAACATATGTATATGTATAACTGATTCACTTTGTTATAAAGCAGAAACTAACACACCATTGTAAAGCAATTATACTCCAATAAAGACGTTAAAAAAAAAGTGTATCTATACACACACACATACACAACACACACACAACACACACACAGCAAAGTGAATTTGCGAGAGATCAGTTCTCATGACTCTTCCCAGGACTCTAACTTCTGCTCCCCTCATATTCCTTGGTGGAGAGTAGGATTTCCTGTCCATTTCCTTCCTGTCCTTCTCCCTCCCCTTGGGCATCCATGAAATGAGAGCATTTTGTGCATCTAGGAGGAAGGTCCAAACCCTGTGGAAGATGTTCTATGAGCTGGTAGGTTGAGATGTATATATGTTATATAGATGCTTAAGGAAGTTAGAAAAACACTTTTCCCGTATGAACAATGCCTCTCTTTCCTGGCCTGTCTCTTGCTAAAGAGGTCAAGAAAGTTAGCTTCATGTTGCCATACTTATTAGTGGTCTCTTTTGTTCCAGTTTCTCCTTGTCTGATGCAAAAAGCTTCATGGTTTCATCCTAGAAGTGAGTAGCTGCACTAAATTAAGGCAAAAATATAAAAATAAAATGAAGTGTGTTCCTTTAGTATTATAGATAATCACATTCACTAGGTCCATATGTGGAGCAGGAACTAATACATGCAAATGCTTTCTGTAATTGCTTTCTTTCTCTGGGTAACAAATTCCTAACAATATAAATCTGACTTTTGAGAATTACTTTCCCTGATCTCTTTTATTTTACCCTCTTGTTCTCTCTTGATACCATCTGTTGGCTTTTTTTCTTTTTTTTTCGTTTGACTTTTCTTTATCTCTTTTACTGGAATATGTTAAATATCAATCTCCTTGGAAGTTTTGCTGAGCCTCAATAAACAAATTTCATGTTATTTTCATAGATTCAAATACAATGACTATGGAAATTTGACTACAGTTGTCTCTCTTTGCCACTTCCTCACATCCTCCCATTTTGATTATTATTTATAATGTGCTTAAGCTGACCTTCCACTCACTTTTACTCAAACTAGGACGAATATGTGGATGCGAGAGACTACAGGAAATAAAACTATGTTTCAGGTAGTAGGTCTGCTGTAGAAGGAGCTTCAAGGAATGGACTGTGACGTTAGTCCTGAGAGTAAATTGGCAACGTAATTTACCAATTTGCAAAGGCATTAGTTTTGGAATCAGTCCTAGAATGCTGACTGTCAGTCCCACAGGTTGAGTTTCACCCTAGATGTGTCCTCCTTCTAAACTGTCTTGTACTTTAATAAATTCTTAAAATACACTTCAGTTCATCGCTTCTCGGCCTTTCGGCTAAGATCCAGTGTAAAATACATTTAAGTTCTTTTGAGAGGACGTGCCCACTATTCCTTGTGCCCCGCTCACCTGATTCATTTATTTCAGTGACTTTCCTATGCCGGAAGATAGTGAGTACCTTAAAATCTCTTCTTCCAGTTATTGGTGGTACATTCTGACCACTTTGACCTAAGTTTGTTTTCCTAAGATAAAGGATGGTGACAGGTTTATTTGAGGGTTTAACAGATACTTGTCAATATATATGTGCTTTTCTTTTCTTTTTCTGAGAAGTAATTGGCATATAACATTGTGTAAGTTTAAGGTGTACAGTTTGTTGATTTGATACATTTATATATTGCAATATGATCACCACCATGGTGTTAGCTAACACCTCCATGGTGTCCCACAATTATCATTTCTTCTGTGGGATAAAAACAGTTATTCTCAAGTTTCTTAGCAACTTTGAAGTGGGTTATATAGTAGTGTGGACTAAAATCACTACACCGTGCATTAGATCTCCAGAATCATTCATTTTCTAACTAGAAGTTTGTACCTTTTCCAGCATCTCCCTGTTTGACCCACCCCCCCCCCAGCCCCTGGAAACACCTACGCTGTTTTATGAGTTTGGCTTTTGTTTTAGGTTCCACATATAAGTGGTCACATACGGTATCTGTCTGTCTTTGTTTGACTTGTCTCAGTATAATACCCGCAAGGTCCATCCAGCATCATTGCAAATGGTAGGTTGTCCTTCCTTGTTCTCATGGCTGAATAATATTCCATTATCAATTTACATTCCCACCAACAGTGCACAAGGGTTTCCTTTTCTTCACATTCTTTCCAACACATTCTTTCTTGTCTTATGGATGATAGCCATTCAAACAGGAGTGAGGTGATATCTCATTGTGGTTTTGATTTGCGTTTCCCTGATGATCAGTGATGTGGGGCATCTTTTTGTGTACCTGTTGGCCATCTCTATGTCATCTTTGGAAAAATATCTATTCAGTTTCTCTGCCTGTTTTTAAACTGAATTGTTGATTTTTTGGTTATTGAGTTGTTATAGTTCTTTATATATATGTATATATATGATATTATCCCCTCATTGGATACTTGGTTTGTAAATATTTTCTTCCCTTCAGCAGCAGGTTGCCTTTTTATTTTGTCAATTGCTTCTTTTGCTGTGCAGAAGCTTTCCATTTTGATTAAGTCCCATTTGTTTTTGCTTTTGTTGCTTGTGCTTCTGTTGGCATATACAAAAAATCATTGCCAAGACTAATGTCAAGGGGTGTTTTCTCTATGTTCTCTTCTAGGGGGTCTTAAGTTTCAGGTCTTATGTTTAGTCTTTAATTCATCTTGTGTTAATTCGTGAATAGTGTGAGATGGGAGCCCAATTTCTACCTTGTGCATGTGGTTACCCAGTTTTCCCAACACCATTTATTGAAGACTGTCCTTTCCCATTGAGTACTTATGGCTCCCTTGTCAGATATTAGTTTAACCTTTTATGTGGGGTTTTGTTTCTGGGCTCTCAATTCTGCTCCATTGGTCTGTATGTCTATTTCTATGCCAGTACCATACTGTTTTTATTACTATATCTTTGCAGTGTACTTTGAATTCAGGAAGTGTGATCCCTCCAGCCCTTGTTCTTTCTCAGGATTGCTTTGGCTATTTGGGGTCTTTTGTATTTCTACACAAATTTTAGGATTTTTTTTCTATTTTTGTGAAAAATGCCATTGGAACCTTGATAGAGATCGCATTGAATTTATAAATGACTTTGAGTAGTATGGAAATTTTAATTAATTCTTCTGATCCATGAACACAGAATATCTCTCCATTTCTTTGTATCTTCTTCAATTTCTTTCTTCAAAGTCTTATACTTTTCATTTTACAGATCTTTCTCATCCTTGGTTAAACTTATTCCTAAATATTGTATTGCCTTTGATATTATTGTAAATTAGATTGTTTTCTCTATATTTTTCAGATATTTTGTTGTTAGTGTGTTATGTGTGCTTTTTTTTTTTTTTTTGCGGTATGTGGGCCCATCACTGCTGTGGCCTCTCCCGTTGCGGAGCACAGGCTCCGGATGCGCAGGCCCAGCGGCCATGGCTCACGGGCCCAGCCGCTCTGCGGCATGCGGGATCCTCCTGGACCGGGGCACGAACCCGTGTCCCCTGCATTGGCAGGTGGACTCTCAACCACTGTGCCACCAGGGAAGCCCGCTTTTCTTAATAGCCATCAATGTTCAGTCTCTCACAGAAATGTCCAACCATTTGTGAATCCATTTTCATTTAAATCAGTATTATTTGAAATGGTTACATATTCCAGAAACTATTTTCTCCCTTAAGAAGTCGCAGTTGGTTTTATTTGTAGTTGTTTCTTTGACAGTTGGATTTCTCCTTACCTCTCAACTGAAACCTTCTCTGTGAAGCCAAAAGTAATCTCCTTAGTTACCAAATTCATTTTGTTCTTTTTATTTCATTTCACTAAGACTTCTTATAGCCTATGGCCAAAATATTTTTCCTGGAGCATAGAAAGATTTCACTCCCTCACTCAAAATTCTTTAATAGGAAGAAAGATCAAAAGCTAGTGTTTATTACTATGTTGCAAGCATTATTTTAAGTTCTTTGCATGCACTATTTCATTTGATCTTCAAAAACAATCTGATGTAGTAGATAATATTAGAGATGGCTCTTATTTTCATTTTAGAGAAGAGGAAACTGAGATGCTGAGAAGTTAAGTGGCATGATCAAGGTTATGCAGTGTGTAAGTGGTGCAGATAAATTATTTGAGTTGAAAATATAATTTATATAGAGAGTTGCAGACAACAAAGAACCTTTGCAGTCATCTGTGGTAGTTAGGAAAACAATTTGTTAATGATAAAAGGCACTCTATACGTTTATAAATAGAAGAATTTATCTGTGGAAGAATGTGTTATTTAGTTTAAAAATAAAATATAGATTTGAGGTCCTCTGTCCATGACTGTATGGCCCACCATGGGGTGTCCTAACTAAAGATTGGGAATGCAGATCTGACCTTTATCACCGTCTCTGCTATGGTCACTCACCTTACTTCCTTGAGTTCTCTTTTTCCTTGTTTTCTTATGTTAGCATCATGTCATGTGCCTTCACTAGTCCCTTTAGCTTCCCATCACACTTTGTTGACATGTATTTCTTACAAAGAAATACTTAAAAGTAGGAAATTTTTTTCTACAAAATTAATCTTGATATTTATGTTTATATATATTCATTTTGGGGACCCTTCTTCAGTTGCAAATGTTAACGGAGCTAGGTGTCTCATGTATATTTTTCAGGGAGTTTTCTTGTTTCATTTGTTGCCCAGATGAAAATTGCAGATACCTTTACACTGTATTGATGACTTTGATATTGCCTTATGTGCTTCTGAGTAGTCCTTTGTAAATTTTTGGAATGCTGGTGACATATTTGTAGATTTCAGGATCACTTCTGTGGAAATGACCTTATTATAATAGATTGACAATAACACAGAAATGTGAACAAGTTGAATAATAGACTCTCAGAACCAAAAGGAATATCCTTTTATTCAACTGTCTCTTTTTTAAGCACATAAAGTTGTCAAACTACAGAAAGTCTGCATGATTTTCTTTAATTACCACCATAAAATTGTTATTTAGACATATTAAGGTAGAAAATAAAATTTTAAAACATCAAAACAAATAATAAACTGAATATTTCAATTTATAGTGAACAAAAGATTTTTAAAAAGACAAGTTCAAACAAAAACATTTTCTAACAATTCCAGGTCACAGTAAATTATACTTTGCTATCTGTGCTACCATTACATCAAAACAATCAATCAAGTTTGACAGAATAATGAGAAACTAGCTAATTCACCTTTTCATTTTCAATTTGGCATCAGGTAAAACTAATTATAGATAAAGGACTGGGGAAATGTATAATTTTTTCAAACCTGTATTGATTATATAAAATCAGTGCATATAAGGATACACATCAAACAGGGTTTGCAGACAACAAAGAACATTTGCAGTCATCTGTGTTAGTTAGAAAAAAATTATAAATGATAGAAGACAGCTGGCTTCTTATAGTAATGCATAGGTATTTGAGCATCTTTATATTTTGGAAATATATCACGTAATGTGGAGTGATACGGACACCAAGGTTTAGGCTACGTGGCAGGTCATCTTTATGCAGTTTCTGGGGTCTAGAAGGACTGGAGCAGAAGTTTTCTTGGTGAAGAAGGCAGAGTCCAAGTTGTCCACGAATGTGATGGGATAAGTAGATGGTCCATTAATCCATCACAAGGTCCGTGATGGTCCGTCACAAGGATTGTTAGAATATATCAGCGGGCTAATAGAAGGGAGGCTACAGTAGTAGAGTTGTGTGGAATGTCCTAGAAACAATGTAGGAGAATGCAGATGCTCTGGTCCCCTTCTGTGCATCGTAAATGACAGGAAAGTCATGAGCGATGTGAGAATATCAGAGAATATCCAGCTTCAGTTAAGACTATATTTTAGGCATAGTTCTAGATGTCAAGAATTCACAGATAAAGGACTGAATGTTTCTCCTTGATGAACTTCATAATCTTGTTTCTAGAGAAACAAGAAAACAATCAATAGAAAATTGAGGTGTACACAAAGAAAGAACACTTAAAACCGGCTTGTCAAGGGAGGTGGGCTACATAAGAGACGTATCAGTATCATTAGCGTGCATGTTGAGAGATGAGTCAAAGTTTGTCAGGTGGATTATTCTCAGTGAAAGGTAGGGGATGGAGTGGGGGTGGTGGGGGGAGAATAATGATCCAGGCAGACGGAAAAACCACAGAAGTGTGTGAGCCTGGTGTGTGGAGGGACTCTGAGGAGTTCAGCACGGCCGACACGGACAATTCAAGGTAAGGACTGGCAGAGAGGGAACTGGACAAGTAAGTCCATAAGACCGTGAAAGACAAAGATTTTAGGTTGATGCCGTACGGCAAGGGGGGGGGGTGTCATTACAGATTTTCCGTGGTGAAGAGACATGGTCTGAATTGGAAAGATCACTTTGGCAGCAGAGGGATGGCTGGATTAAAAAGGGAGAACTCTTTGGAGAGCATGAGGTTATTGGATTGCATTTGCAGAGGCTTTCGTGGAAACCTTAGGGAGAAAGTCAAGTTATGATAATTAAGATGATTAAGATAGTTAAGATGATTGTGAAAGAAAGGACACAGGGGGGACACATGAGTTACTGGGGCAGGAGCTGTGGGTGCCTGTCAATGCGATTCTTAACAGACCTTTGGTAAATTTATTTCAAATACCACTTGCCTAGAAACGGTCCTCTGGTGATGTTAGTATATCCTGATCTGTACGTAATTTTTTCTTATCTTGCAACAGAGGACCTTTGAAAGGAGAATAACATATAATTATTTTATTTTTTTAATTTAAAATTTTTTTTTAATTTTTTATATGTCCCATAGCATATAATTCTTTATCCAAAGTTACTTGGTCCCCCTCTTACTAGAAATTTTACTCATTGTCAAACAAGAAAGGCATAATTTTTTTATGATTACTTTTTTTTTGAATTTTATTTTCTTTATTTGTTTATACAGCAGGTTCTTATTAGTTATCTATTTTATACGTATTAGCGTATATATGTCAATCCCAATCTCCCAATTCATCCCACCCTCCCACACCCCCCCCCCACTTTCCCCCCTTGGTGATTACCTTTTACTCAATCACAAATAAGATTGTGACTGTACCCATGGGAGGGGGTAGGTTGGTGAATGATATGAATTTCTGGGAACATACACTTACAAAGAGTTCTTTATAGGATTGCAAGTTGAAATTTATTTTCATTAACTAGCCTACTTTCTGAATTAATGCATGTTTGTTTGTCAAGTCAGTACTTATTGCAGATTTTTTTTTTTGGTCTGGTACCTATATTGCGATGAATTTCTCATGATTATGTTCTTTGAACCTTAACCTCAGTAAGAATATATCAATGTTTTTCCTGTGTGCTTTTATGATTATAATAAGATGTTTCTTTAGAAACCTTTGCTTACGCTCAAAGTAAACTTCAAAGTTAAAAAAAGTATAAGAAAAAATAACGTGATGGGGAATTCTTGAATTACGTAAATTTAATGTCCAGTGACAGTCATAGCTTTAGGCGAGGTTTGATGCCCTGGCTCTTACTCTAAAAATGGGGGTTTTCTCTGTCTCTCTGCGTAGTTGTAGGGGACCCCTTGTTGTCATAAAGTGGTTGCAGCAGTTTTAATGGTCATATCCTCACACAACCTAATCCAGAGGAAGAAACAGACTCCTCAGTTTGTCTCTTTCTTGAGAGCTTGGCAAACGTCTGAGCTTTCAAAAGCTGGTCGGGTTGATGGTCCCCTCCTTGGGTTGGTCAATGAGGACTCATTGAGTGAGTCCTTGACTCATTGGTGAGTCAAGAGGTTAAGAGTGTTGACCTAATCCAATCAGACCCAACCAAATCTAAATGAAGGTGAGAAAAGAAGATTTACATAAGGTCCTAAAGAGATCCAGCCCTTCCTTTGAAAGAGGAAAACATGGGTGCCCGGACCTCACAAAAACACACAACATTTCTGAGTAGGAACTGAATCCCTACGAAAGAAGTGCATGCATGTCTATGAAAATGACCAGAAATATTTTTTTATTCCTTTGGCTAGGAGCTCATGTGAGCTAAAATATTCCAGGGCTTTATTCTTTAGACCAAATAAATTCTGTGATTTATTATGTAGCTCTTTGCCAGGAAATAAATGTGCAATCTGAACTATAAAACAAAGAAATTTCTTCTTGATCCGTACTTCAAAGCCCTTCATGTGATCTGAAAGAGAGAGAGGGAAAGAGAGAGAGAGGAGAGAGCACACCCCTAACCTAATGGGGTCTTTAGAATTTATCAGGTGTTAAATTTTAATAGATGTCAATTGACTACTCAGTTAAAAAGCAACCTAAGGAACATGGTGAAAAAAATAGACTTTTCTTTACATCATAGGAAGTATGATTTTTTTTATACCTAAAAAACTAGTGACATTTTCTGTGTGCAGTAAATTAATTTGAGGCCAGGAAAATATTTAGGAGCATGAAGTTAATTTTAAACTAAATAAAAGGCATCTTGCCTGACAGACTGTGGTAAAGCATTGCTGTGGTCTCTTACTGACCTACTTGTAGAATAATCAATTTTCCATCTTTGGATTTGTGTCACTATTTTCCAGGAAATTGTATATTTATGGTTGCTATACAAATTCAGAAGGCTAGCAGAAAACCTGGAAGGTTATGGACTTTCATGCAGATAATGATATACATCAAATCAATCTAGACTGAATCTGTAAGAAAATTATCCCATTGAATGAAATTTATTTTTTGGAGGATTAAATTACTAAATTACTATGTCTGGATGCCCATCATACAGAATCACAGTATTTTGATATTGCCTTATTATAATGATTTAGGTTCGGCTGTCATTATATCTGGTTATCTAAATTGGTGATAAAAAATGAGTCACAGTGAATTTTAAAAAATGACAAACTTGCTTCTAGTATCGATATAATGTTGACACATTAACAAGCGGAAAAAAAAAATCCTACTTGTGTTGCCAATAATGATTTCAAGTAAGTTATCATCGTGAATGTTTGTAGCAAAGCAGTCGCAGTGAACAGGGCTGATGTAAAAATCAAGTCATTTTCTGTTGCTCACATACGGTATGTTTTGCAAACATTCTACCACACTTGGCAATACAGAAGAATAAACGTATTAAACGCTTTCCAATATTTTGACAGCTAGCAAATAGCACCCAACTGTTAATGCCAGTGGAAAGTCCAGGGGAAAGACTTTGCTTCATTTAAAATTAATTCAAAAGAAATGTATGATTGTTACTTTTAAACTTGTACCAAGACAGAACTATTCTAAAGCAAGAGTTAAAGCCTCTGTGTTCGTCTTCCCCCTGTCCAGCTCTGAATCCCTGTTCTTACCTAGAGGCAATCACTCTTAGTAGCTTGGGCATATTTTTCCAGCCTTTATCTATGTATCGTAATTTTCAGAACCTATAAAGTCAAGTGGTTTTCACAAGACCATGCATTTAATTGTTCTAATTCTCTTCCCTTTAAATATGCCAGCTCTAGAGGAAAATCGAAATGTCATTTTCTTTCTTTTCTCGATCCTGGAGAATGATATTTGTGATACTCAAATCACTTGACATTATGAATATGAACACTGTGGTTTTTATACGTTTTAGTTCCTAAAGCTTCAGGCAAATGACTTATTCACTCCACATTTCCATTTTCCTGTCTGTATTATAGAAATAAAGTTGCATGCTAACTCTCTTCTAGGAAGATATGAGTTGTAATGATTGATGAACGAAAACAACCACAGGGAAAAATTGTCGTAGGATAACCTGATGGCAATATTAAAATTCTAAAGACCTTCAAGTTCTTTTGTGGTAATAAGCATTATGATGGTTCTTTGGCCTTCGTAGTTACTTCTAACAAGTACTTTTAAGATTCTTATTATTACTTATGAATATAACATCTTTTGTCATCAGAACTTAAACACTGAGCAAAAATAATATATAGTCAGACTCTGTTAAACTAGGTAATCCCTGAGTCTAGAGAAAGAGTAAGGTTTGAGGACACAAATGATGCCCAGTCACTACTAATATAATTGACTAAAGATGATTAGACACAGACTTTTTATTTTTGCTACTGGCCCCACCCCTCCCTATCCTGCTCTTGTTGCTGCTGAGTAACTTGATGTCGTCGTTGCTATAAAATCCACAGTCTGGGTCGTTACTAGAAAATTCACGTTCTTCCAGACAGCACCTTCTGTTCCTGAAGCCCTTCCCCTACCTGACATTTATTTTATCCTGTGTTGTCAGCTGTCAGCAAAAAGTCATTTATGGCTTTCAAGCAAAGCACTCCACCCTCAATTCCCATGTTATAGGAATATTTTAGGCAAATATTTATGATGCCTCTGACCTAATTTACTTTGCCTGCTTTGGAGAGTGGAGGTGCTGTGGGGCTACCACAGAAGGTTTCCTCTAGCCCCGGAGTTTAAAAGCGTTTCATTCTGACCCATGGAGGCACCTCGTATGCAGAGGCAGCCAAGCAGGTCACCCTGGGGGGAGGGGGAATGGAGCTGGTGCTGTCCCAGTTGGGGCTCTTCAGGCTCTTTGTCATGTTTGATTCTCACACCTGTTACTCAGCCTTGAAGAATCTCGAGGAAGGGATAGACTTCATCAAGCATTTTTTTTTTTCATGCGGTTGTATTAATTTCTGCATGTTTGTTTGGAAAAACAAGCACAAAGGAAAGGGAATAAGGCTGAAGGAATCCTTGTTTCTACGTTAGTGTCATTCAAAACAGTTCCAGTGACGTATGTCAATGTCATATTGGGACATAGTTCAAAGGATTTCATCTGTCAGTTCGGAAGTACAACTAGGTCAGCTGTGTCCATTTTGTGCTGTAGTTAATATTTTTGACATTGGGCAAATCTTAGAAATGTTTAATAAACAGGTCAGAGAATTTCCCTGAGAGTACCTTTTGATTATCTATAGGTTAGGGTTGCTGGGTTAAATTTGAATTTCAGATAAGCAATGCATATATTTTTTTTTAGTATAAGCATGTTACAGTGCAATGTTTGGGACATACTAAAAAGCATTTGTTGTTTTTCTGAAATTTAACTGGTCGTCCTATATTTTTATTTACCAAATCTTGCAACCCTGCCGTGTGTGGTAGTGTCCTTCAGATATAAAGGAAGAAAAAAGATGGACCAAGCATAGGAAAGTCTCAGTGATAGCTTCTCGAAATGGCATCTTGAAATTATTCTAAGCAGCGACACATTTATTTGTAGGACAGTCTCCTTTGAGAGAAGCATAGGAGTTATCATTAAAAGAGAAATGGAAAGAAGTAATCACCCCTTCCATGTGAGCACCAAAATTCTTCTGACAAACAGTGTGACCAGGTTATCATGCTTTTTTCTCACCCTTTTCCTCTTCATAATGATAGTAATAACAATATCAGTAAATGATAATTACAAAGTAACAACTTTTTTTTTTTTTTGCGGTACGCGGGCCTCTCACTGCTGTGGCCTCTCCCGCTGCGGAGCACAGGCTCCGGACGCGCAGGCTCAGCGGCCATGGCTCATGGGCCCAGCCGCTCCACGGCATGTGGGATCTTCCCGGACCGGGGCACGAACCCGCGTCCCCTGCATCGGCAGGCGGACTCTCAACCACTGCGCCACCAGGGAAGCCCCAAAGTAACTTCTTTTAAAAACATTTATTTATTTTATTTATTTCTTATTTTTTGTCTGTGTTGGGTCTTAGTTGCAGCATGTGGGATCTTCATTGAGGCAGGTGGGATCTTTCGTTGTAGCGGGCGGGTTGTCTCTCTCTAGTTGTGGCGCGTGGGCTTCAGGGCACGTGGGTTCTGTAGTTTGAGGTACATGGGCTCTCTCACTGAGGCACGTGAGCTCAGTAGTTGTAGTTGAGGCACGTGAGCTCAGTAGTTGAGGCACGTGAGCTCAGTAGATGGGGCGCGCGCGGGTTTTGTTGCCCCGCGGCATGTGGGATCATAGTTCCCTGACCAGGGATCGAACCCGCGTCCCCTGCATTGGAAGGCGGATTCTTTACCACCAGGCCACCAGGGAAGTCCCCCAAAGTAACTTCTATTGAAAGCTTTCTGCATACTAAGCATTCTCCATTAGTTACAACTTTCATCCTTATAACCCCCGCTGGGCTGTATGTCCCATGAAGGGTCTTGTCTGTCCTTTACATTCCTCAATTTCCAGAAACCTAGGCAATACATGATAGTTATATGAAGCATTCGTTCAATGAATGAACACAATAAATAAATGAGGTAGGGATTATTATCCCGACTTTATAGATAGAGAAATTGAGGTTGACTGATGTTGAGATACTTCCTCCCAAACAGAATGTAACAGTGCTTTGACAGAAACAAAAGTGTTTTCTCTTCAACTACCATGCTTTATGAGGCACATTAAAATATTACCATTTAATTCTAAAAATAGGGAAATTTTACTTACAGTACTAGCTGTTAATATTCGTTGAATACCCATACGTGAATAAATTTACAGACCCTATAACATGGAGATGGCAAACATACACCATTTTCATTTTTTCTGACCACCTCAGCAAGAATGGTTGTTTAGTGATGGACTATTTGGTTAAGACTACATCTTTCCAGGCAACCAGGTCCCGGTAATTTGACCATTCCTTTGCCACACTATGGCGTACAGCGGTGTGCCTAAGTAGATTCTCAAAATCATTAGGACATGACTTCAGACAGTTGTCACCACTAGTCAATGTTTGGAAACACTGGCTTCAACAACACATTTCCAGCCTAGAAGAGTTTCCCAACACACGAAAGTCATAAGATTTCTGGGGAGATAGATTATTTACATAAGAACAAAACTAAACATTTATATATTTCTATTGTTAGAGATCTTGGTGATGTAAACGATCATGATTTTACATCTATTTTTGCTTAACCCAACAAAACCTCTTAGACAAATCTCTAATTGGAAACTGCGCTGAGGGTTGGTACAAATTCATCATCCTGCAAACATTGTCACAAATCACCAGCAGGATGTTTTGCTATAAAGTAAAAACAATCAGCCATGCAGAAAATATAGCAACCTAAATAAAAGGGGGACCGTAATTAGTATGTGTCAGTATAGCTTCAGATGGTGGATGGTGGAGAATCATCCTGCATGCCAATGGTGTTTACCTCCGTGAGCCACTCTGGCTGAATAGAATGCATGGCTCTCCCTGGAGAAGGGCCCCTATGTGAGCTCATCTGAAACAAGGGCTGGGCATCATTCATCTTTGTCCCTGAGGAGTCTATGAGCCTGCCTAACACAGTAGATGTTCAATAAATGTGTGTAGATAAAGGCTTGGTCAGCCAAGCAGCGTGTGTCTGCTAGTGTGTCTTGCTCCTACTCTCTGTTGGTGTCCTTACACTTGCACTGTTCCTCATTGGAAGATCCAGCCGAGCTTGTGATTTCTCTCTTCCTTAAGCATCCAGGTCATCCCCAAGTTCTTCTCATTATCCTAGATTTTACAGGCGATACTGTTTGTTCTCCAGCTGGCCTGTGATTGTACTTCTATTTGCTTAATATTATTAGAAAAGGTGAGAGAATACTCCTTTTTTTTCCTGCCTGTTTATACCTTAATTTTTTTTCCCTGAATTTCAGAGTTTTACCTAGGAATGGGGTTGTGGAGTCTCAGATCAGGGTTCTTTTGCCTAGGGGTTCTCTGCAAGAGCTCAGGGCATCTAGAACTACCCGAAGTACAGGGAGCACGCCCACTGTTTCAAGAATTTATCCACATCCGTAGAGGATAGGAATTGCAGCTGAAGGGGTACTAACACACTGAGTATTATAACATGCTAGCGAACGTACAATCCACTTGAGAAAGCGGACCCATTAGAGCCTCGAAACAATTATGTGAGCGGGACATGATTCCACTTTTAGAGGAGAGGAAACTGAGGCATAATGATTGTGAAGCTCAGCTTCAAACGCGTCTGTCTCTCTTCAGTAAAATGAATAGCATCATTCATGTAATGTTAGTGAAGCACATTCATATTTAAGAGAATATATAGTTGTGTTTCCAGAAAAGGAAGATCAGAGTAAAATTAGATCAATGTAAAAAACGCCAGTTATGTTTTACTGAGATATAGAAAATAGCATGTCAAATAGCTGTGCTCCTATATACACTTTGTTTTTCAGTTATGTGACACTAAAGACTATTAGCCATGCCGTGTCCAGTTGGGATCCACTTGTTTGATTCCCAGTACTTTAAAACTGAGGAAATACAGATTTTGAAGTATCTAAGAACGCGTGCTTTCAAATAGCTACTTAGAAAGATCGCTTTTCTTCCTAAGGCCACTTACTTTTTCTCTAAGACTAAAATACCCTGGTAAGATTAAACGGCTCATCTCTGAAGACCGCTAAACTGCAAAACAGAAATCTCAGTTCCTGTTATCAGGGCCATTTTGGAGGAGAGCCAAGAGAAAGGCTGTGTTAGTGGTCCACTGTTCCACAGTCCATAGCCCGGAAATTTCCAAAGATCGCTCTCCCTCACCCTCTCCCTTTCTGCCCAAAGAGTTTGGGGCTGACACTAAACCAGAACACATCAACATCATTATCTTTCCCCAAATTGCTGTTTAAAAAGTTTCTGACATACACTTGCTTCATGTTGATGATGCTTATATTCCCCTTGGGTGACATAATCTGATGTAGTCTTAAGACTGTCACTAAGAATTGTTCAGGTATGATTTATAGTCACAATTAAAAAGCATTTTTAAGTAAGTGTCACAACACAGTGACAACTAAATTAGGCTGTGATTTACGTTACCATGTGCTGCCACTCAATATAGTGTCACTCTAGAGAAATTGATAAACAGCCCGTGTAGAGCAAGGTCTTCAGTCAAGAAGGAGCTCGTTCCCCATGTGTGAATGAGGTGAGAGATCGCTGCTGCAAGTTTCTAATGTAGGATTAATAATTAATTTTTGGAATATGTAGAGCAATGGAAAAGCAGCCCTTTTAGTAATCATACAAGGCTACTTTTGACAGGCAGAGAAAATACTTTATTCTTAGTTATGGTAGAGTTTGAAATTAAAATGAAGAAGTCACCAAGTAACGCAGAGATCCTCCAATCCAAATCTATCTCTTTTTTAAATTAATTAATTAATCAATTAATTTTTGGCTGCATCGGGTCTTCGTTGCTGTGCACGGGCTTTCTCTGGTTGTGGCAAGCGGGGGCTACCGGTCCAAATCTCTCTTTTAAACATGACAGAACCGAAGTTCAATGATTCAAGTGACAAGGTTGGTACTGGACTACCCCCAAATAACTTTTAAGCACAAACGTTGAATTAAATAATTTAGTAAAACCATATCCAAGTTAATGCAAAGGGGCACATTATTAGACCATGAGCTAAAGGAGTTATAAGGGATTTTTGGGCTTATTTAGGGTGAGTCTGGAGAAGGGCTAATATTCTTTTTCATGGAAATTTCAAGAATAAGGTAGAGTATGTAAACAGCCAGTGATACAAGACATGGGAGTAGAATGAATATTCCAGAGAGTGACTGGATGAAAAGCACAACAGTATGAATGGGGAAAACATTTTTGTCCTGAAGGAGGAAGTGTCCTGGAGCACTGAAAGTCTGGTGGAATGCTTGGACAAAGCTTGGTCATATTTGACTTAATATTCAGTACTTTTTGAAAAAGTGATGAATTTGGAGATTCTCGTAATGGCTGAGTAAGGACCAACTGGACCCCTTTACGGGTAACAACTGTACAGTCTAGACATATTAGCTCGAAACTGCAGGGAATAGGGCAAATTCTGAGTATCACATGTTAAGAAAGGGGAAGTTGTATTTGTTTTCACTCTTTCTAGCCTAGGAGTAGAGAGAACCCCTTGTGGGAAAAAAGTTACAGGTTTTCTGGCCTGGGGAGCCAGAATTCTGAGTCAGGGAAACTGTAGTTTCTGTTAAAACAAAAAAGGAGGAATCTATGAAGGGAAATATATAGAGAAGTTATCCCCAAATTTCATCTGCTTATATCTCCAACAGGCCCCTGAATCATATATTTGTGGACCAGACTCACAGGAATTTAGTTAAGGCAAAAGATCACAGCTGGATTGGAGTTGCTGTCCAAGCCAGAGTTTGTGATTTGTGACTAAAACAGTACAAAACAAAACAGACAATAAACCCCTCATAAGAAGGGCAGCCTTCAGTCTCCACAGCTTAACATGCATGATCTCCATTATAAAATGCAGTCTTACCCAACTTAAAGAGAACCAGGAATGTGGAGCACGTTCTCCAAAGAAAAGAGAGCAAATGAGACCGTCCCTAAAGTGACTTAGATTAGGAATTCGTAGAAAGGAATTTAAAGTAGCCATTTAAACCGTAATCAATGACATGAAAGAAAATATTTTTCCACTTAATGAAATGATCAGCAATATTAGGAAAGAAATAAAAGACCAAATGAATCTAGATTTAAAAAATGGAATAGTGATTTTAAGAAAGATCGCTATATAGGTTTAACATCAGAATGGAGACAACAAAGGAAAGACTCAGTAAACTTGAGGATGGATCAATAGAAATTATCCAAGCTGAAGAACAAAGAAAAAAATCTCGAAAAGTAAATGAACAGAGCCTATGGTATTTCTTAGATAGTATGAAATGGCCTAACATACGTATGATTGATTGAATATCCAGCAAAATAGGGCATAAAAATACTTTAAAGACATTGTGGTTGAAATTTTCTAAAATTTGAAGAAATATATATATATATTTTTTACAGATGTAAGATGTTCAACAAATCCCAACAAGTTCTTAAACATTAGGAATTCTACAGTTAGGGACATTTGATCCTCAGAAAAGAATGAAGAGTACCCAAAATGGTAAATATCTGGGTTCTTATAAAAGTCTACTTTAATTTCTTTATTTTATTCTTTCCTTCTTAATTTCTTTACAATGCATGTGAGTATTTAAAGCAAAAATATAACCATTGTCTTGTGAGAATTTATGATACGTATGTCTGTAATACATGCAAAAACCCTAGCCTCAAGGATGATGGGGGATATGTTGACCTACATGGGGCTAAGATTTATGTATTTAATTTATATTCATATTTTATATGAAGTGATAGTGCATTAATTCTACATATACTCTGAAAATTAGGAATTTATACTATAATGTCTAGAATAACCAATACAAAATTAACACAGAGAAGTATAAATTAAAAGCCAATAGAAAAATTAAAATTTATACAAATAAAAAGTAGGCAAGAAGGGAGAAACAAAAACCAAAAATGGAGACAAATATAAAACAAATAATAAAAATTAGACCCAAATCCAACCACATCAAAATTATTAATATATTAGATATGAATTAACTAAAGATCCTAATTAAAAAGTACAGATCTAATTTTTTATCTTAAGAAGTCAGAAAAAAAAATAGCAAATGCAACACAAATTAAATAGAAGGAAGGACATTGGAGACAAAAGCGGACACCAGGAAACTGAGAGCAGAAGGACAATATTTCTTCTCTGAGAAATATAAAAATATTTCAAAGATTTATAAGGGCAGTTGGCTCTCATCAAAGGTGCCGAGTTAATTCAGTATGGAATAGATAGATTTTCAATAAATAGAGATATAAAATTGATATTTATATGCAAAATAATGAACCTCACATTTATCTTACTCATACATATGAATTAACTTGAAATAGATTGTAGGGTCAAATAACTAAAACTATAAAACTTTAAGAAGAAGACATAGTGGAAAATCTTTGGGACATTGGGTAGGGCAAGAATTCTTTGAATAGAACATACATACACACACACACACAACACAAAACAGCAAAGCAATAATTAAAAGGATGTTACCATAATTAAAACTATTATTCTTCAATAATCCACAGTTTTAAAAAATGAAAAAGCGGGTCATAGACTAGTAAGAAATACTTACAATAATATATCTGAGAAAAGACTTTTTTTCCAAAATTTGTAAGCAAGACTTGTAACTCAACAATAAAATGACAAAGAACCCAATTAAGAAACGGGAAGCATTTGGAACTGACACTTCACAAAAGAAGATATAGAAAGGCAAATAGCACCTGGAATGCTGCTCAGCATTGCTGTTATCAGAGAGAGAGTTTTCAATCACAGCGGCATACCCACGAGAATTGATAAAAGTCAAAAGATATACGGTACGAAGTGCTGGTGAGAATGTGGAGGGAATGGTATTCTCATACATTGCTGATAGAAAGGCAAAGTCATACAGGCACACTGAAAGGTAGTTCAGGGCTGAAACGCATACTTGCCGTATCATCCAGCAGTCCCATTCCTAGGTATTTACCCAAGAGAAATGAACCACATGTCTACAGAAAGAGTACCTGAATGTCCCTAGCATCATTATTCATAATAACTAGCAACTCAAAACATAAATATCTATTAACTACTGAATAATAATAAGTTTTTGTTATATATATATATTATTAAATAATAATCAGTAATGAAAAGGAACAAAGTTTGGTACCTAAAGAACTTGCAGGAATCTCAAAAGCATTATCCTGCATAAAGAACCCAGAAGAAAGATTAAATGCTCTGTGATTCCACTTATAGGAAATTCTAGAAAAGGCAAAATTATAGGTATAGAAATCAAGTCAATGATTGCCTGGAAATGGAGGTTGGGAGAGGGAATTGAGTGCTAACACACAAAGGAAATTTTGGAGTGCAAGAAATGTTTCACATCTTAATCGAGGTGGTAGTTATATGGTAATGTGCAATTGTTAAGACTCAAACTGATCACTTAAAAGAGGAAATGTTATTATATGTAAATTATGTCACAGTAAACCTGTGGGAGGGTATAAAGAAAGAAAAGGAAATTATACCCAAAAAAAGCTCTTAAAAGGGAGAGTGACTAAATGGGTGTGGAATTTTTTCTTCAGTAGCAAGAGTGATTGATTGAAGCATCTGGAATGAGGACAGAGGGAGAAATTCAGAAAGGGAAGAACGGTGCCCATGTGATTTCTGGCCATTTAGGATCCAGACACAGACGGGTTTTGTTTGTTTTTGTTTTTCCAGTATGATCTTATTGTGTTGATATATTTCTACATTTCACCTAATAATTTTAAAGATTTTTAAATAAAGGTATGATTGAACTAAAATTATTAAAATTAACCAATTTGTAGCATGTACTTAGCCATGAAATGTATTCTTTCAGAATCCATTTTGTGCAATGGTCAAACTAGCATGAGGGTGAATTTTATACCAGCTATGCTAATACATACATATATGTGTGTATTATATACGTATGTCTTATAATATATATGTATAATATTATATATTATAAAATATATTTACATATTTAAATATATGTATACTTAAATAGCTGACATCAGGGCTTCCCTGGTGGCGCAGTTGTTGAGAGTCCGCCTGCCGATGCAGGGGACGCGGGTTCGTGCCCCTGTCCGGGAAGATCCCATGTGCCGCTGAGCGGCTGGGCCCGTGAGCCATGGCCGCTGAGCCTGCGCGTCCGGAGCCTGTGCTCCGCAGCGGGAGAGGCCACAACAGTGAGAGGCCCGCGTACCGCAAAAAAAAAAAGCTGACATCAGTGTTATTAACATATGGTTCATGAATAATTGATTTATGTGTGGAAACCCAGTCTTGGTACAAAGAAGCAAGCTCAAAAGCAGTTGAGTTTTAATATATTAAAAAAAATAATAATCAGTATAAACATAGTGAATATATTTAGGGAACTTTTATTAATTTCTGATACTTTTACAAAGGGAAATTTTACTTTTATTTTCCTGGTATTTAAATATTTGTAATATTTAAGTATATTTACATGATAAACAAAAATTTTAAATTATTTAAGAAGTGAAGCATGCTTTCAGCAGATTAGAAATGTTCTGAAACTGAACTGAAATACAATTAGCTGTGGAAAGTTAGTCTTTGTGTTACCCAACAGCTTCTGGATTAAAGCTTCCAAAGATAGTTACTCCTAACAACATGAAGCATTGAAAAATATATTTCTGTCCTCATTCAAATTACTTTAATGT
This sequence comes from Globicephala melas, assembly GCF_963455315.2. NCBI lineage: Eukaryota > Metazoa > Chordata > Mammalia > Artiodactyla > Delphinidae > Globicephala > Globicephala melas. The sequence goes on along the minus strand of NC_083319.1, from coordinate 110,748,348 downwards.
TTTGGTTATGTTATGGCTCTGTGTATTTACAGAGTTTTTCCTGTATCAGTGGACCAGAAACCCAACTTTCTATCAAATAAGCTCTGGGTCAGGAAATAAAATTAGAAAACTAATAAAAGTGGAAATGTCAGGGCTCTTGCCATTTTCCTAGCAGCAGGAAAGTCCTCGATTTGGTATATCACAGTCTAGTATTGCAGATATGAAAAGAGTTGGCAAAGTTTCTATTACAAATTCCATTTTGAGAAAGTGTAGCTCAGACACAGTATTCCTGAAATTCACCATTTAGAAATTGGCACATCAGTCTGTATTCATGTAGTTAAACCACATATTTATGTATGATATACACACAGAATGAAGAGGCAAAGCTAAATGCCAAGAATTTAAATTTGAGTACTCTATTATTCAGACGACATCTGCTAATATTTGGATCTCTTTATATACAGAAACCCAAAAGAAAGCCATTATAAAAATATGGAGAATTCATGCTAAAAATTGTTCCATTTCTTGCATCATCTTCATTAAAAGAATTATTTTGAATGAATCTATTTTTCATATAATTGCTTTAACACTTTGTCTTATTATACTGGATTACAAAAACCATTCCCTTCCACACCCACCTCCTTCTTATGTTTTCATTTTCATCATTGGATAAGTAAGTCAGTGTTTACCCTTGTAGTATGGACAGTTAAGAAACCTGAAGGACCGTTTAATTTTTTCGGACTTTGAATATATCAGGTATTTTTATAACCTTATTAGGCTAAATGAGGTTTATGGAATATAGTACCACCGTAACAGTAATTATTGAATAAAATGAGTATTTCATCCTCCAACAAAATACTTATTCATATCATGTCACATTGACTACAACAAATTTCTATAATAAAAAGGAATGGGGCTTCCCTGGTGGCACAGTGGTTGAGAGTCCGCCTGCCGATGCAGGGGACATGGGTTCGTGCCCCGGTCCGGGAAGATCCCACATGTCACGGAGCGGCTGGGCCCGTGAGCCATGGCCGCTGGGCCTGCGTGTCCGGAGCCTGTGCTCCACAACGGGAGAGGCCACAACAGTGAGAGTCCCGTGTACCGTAAAAAAAAAAAAAAAAAAGGAATGGGGTTCAGGTTTAATTGTCAGTGGTTGGCAATTTCTTTGTGAATATGTAATCCATATTAAAACTCACTTATTTAAGGTCATTCCCCAAGTTTCATGCTTGGTGCTAATTTTAAAGCGTTAGAAAGCATTCCATTTTTTTTTTTTTTTTTTTTTTTTGTGGTACGTGGGCCTCTCACTGCTGTGGCCTCTCCCGTTGTGGAGCACAGGCTCCAGACGCGCAGGCTCAGCGGCCATGGCTCACGGGCCCAGCCGCTCCGCGGCATGTGGGATCTTCCCGGACCGGGGCATGAACCCGTGTCCCCTGCATCGGCAGGCGGACTCTCAACCACTGCGCCACCAGGGAAGCCCAAAGCATTCCATTTTTGAGAATTTTATTATCTGGTTAAGACTATAGCACCTATATATGAAAATAATTAGGTTAGTATTTAAGGTAAATATATCCTTCGATAAGTTAAACAGAAAACAATCAATTGAGATTGAAGTTAGTTTAGGAATTACAAAAAGTATAGGAGTTTCAAAATAGAGGAAGAACATCCCAGGGTTAGGTTATCCCATAAGAATTTCATAAGTTGTGTGATCCAAAAAAGGACTAATGGTTAGCAAATCTGAATGTGTTTCAAGAAATATAGACTTGATTCAAGAGGCAGTGGAATAAAATAGACTTTAATAACAAGGAGAGTGAATAAATGGAGAAGGATTTCAAAGCAGGAAGACTGAGAAAGAGGAAGAGAAGATAGAGGTAGGACATTATTGTTACAAGGTGCTGAATCACACTAAGATCAGCAATTACGGCTTAAAGTTGGGCCAAGAGCAAAACAAAGATTTGGAGAATTAGCGATGGTACTGGGCCTCCTAAAAGGTGACAGTATTGGTGCTGCTTAAACTAGCAAATTCCCACCCTCCCCCCAGACTATTTAGGAAGATTGGGAAGGAAAGATAAGGAATGAAATCCTGCAGACAAGAGGCTCTGGGGTGCAGGAACAGAGGGGCGAGAGCTAAGGGAAATGGCCCGACTATCTTTCGTATCAGGGAGCCCTACTAGGGCTTTTCCACAGCCAGGAATGGGATACCTGCCACAAGACAGCGTCTGTCCCCCAAGAAGCTGGATGCAAAGCTGTGGCAACCAGCAGAGAAAGGACTATACCTGAAGCCAATTAAATACGTAGGGTTTTTTCTACCTCCCCGCTATCCCTCCTCTATAATCAGGACAATGAGTCTTTGAAAGTAGAGGAGAGCAGGAAGCATCCCAGCACCAGACCGTGGACATGCCCTCTGCATCCTTTCAGGTTCTGGAGTGGGAAGACCAGAGAATAAGCAGGTTACTTCAGACCTCTGGAGCTTCAAACCGGAGCTGTGGCAGTGAACAGGGGCTCCTTGGCTTAGAATTTGTTTAGGTATTCTAAACCAGATTTTTAAAGTGTTTAAGAGGTTATGGAATCCATCTCAGATACCATTCAAGATATCTGCGAACTAGCGAAGAAGAAAGATTTGACTTAAAAATATGGGAATTATGTTTCCCATAAAAAATTAATAATATTGTCCACACGAAGTTTACAGACAGTCTTTAACAAACTAATTGCTCTGGGAAAAAAGAATGAAGGTAAATGACTGGATTTTGGAAATAAAAGAGATCAAAATGAAAGCACGCTTACAACCTTGTAATTCTGATAGAACTCTAATAAGACTGTATTGTTATAGAATGTTTCTAGAGATACATCATTATGTGACCAGTGTAATTTTATTTAATTTTGAAGATATGGGGTGAACTTCAGGGGGCCGTATTACACAGAAAACAAGAAATGAATAACTCAAGCCAGAGAGGTCTTGGCCGGAGATCTAGTTTTCATGGTCTAAGAAGTTAGTTGAAGCCTTTAGAAGGGAGGAATTATATGAGGTAACAAACAGAGAATTATCAGCAAGGTGTTAACAGAGCCCTTTCTTATTCAGGAGATGAACATAGAGGGGGTGGGGGAACACATGGTCACAGAGAATAAGAAGGGGAGAGTTTTAGGAGTTCAGGTGTCTATACATTTGGAAGTGCAGTAAAAGTCAAGAAGAGTGATGAATGCTGGGTTTCATCATCTTCAGGAGCAGATTCATTATGTGAATGAGACAAAGAGCAACACTGATGATTTGATGGCTGGTGAGGACGTGCAGTTACTTCCTCAAAGAGGTTGAGGCTGAAAGCAAAGGGGAATCAACAAGTGATGCTGCGAGGAGACACAGGAATCAGGACGGGTGATGTGTGGAGACAGAGCCATGAAAGAGACAAACCAGCAATTGCTATTACAGCAAGTGAGTTAGATGTTAACTTTTAGTGTTGAGTGTATGCTCCATTGTAGAACTATTAGTCAGTAGTGCTGAGCAAGAAAGCCATGGCTTGATAACACGGCTACACTAAGGTGCGCACGGAGAAGATAATTTTAGAAGAACACAGGAGGAAATCACATCTAACATACACTAAATAGGATAGTTTTGAAGTAATTGCTTCTGGCACCCTATCATCAAGGGATATATAATTACTGTTTTTGTTCTGAATTATGTATTTTCCCAGAGTGGGGAAGAGAGAGTATTCAGGAAGGTGAACTCTATTATGTCATTCTGCATTACAGTCATTAAAGAAGTTCCTGCAATCAAAGGTGAGCAGAGAGTCTGATCAAAAGGAAGCTTATATTATTCTAAATGGAGTAGGAATAGTCGAGAACTTAGAGAGGTGTTGTCTCCTGGAGAGTGAGAGGTGAAAACTAAAGACCAAACTGTTACCCAAAGTCTAGAATTATGTTATGCACTCATCATGGCTACGATCATGTTTTGAGGATGTCTATAAAGGGGTAGAAATCAGCCATTGAAACTAATGTATCTTACTTAGCTAAGAGATGACCCAGTTTTAGTAAAGATGGAAAATCAGCAATAGGGTCTTGTGATAAAATATTCTATAAATTTACGCTGATTTTTACCTTGAAGTGTGATCTGAGAAGGATCACCTAGCTTCTGTTTTCATAACTTCATCCAATCTAAAAAGTAAACAGGATGCGTTTACTTGCTAAGCTTTTACACGTGAGGTTGTAGAACGTAGTAAATAAAGTATCGTTAAGCATTTCACACACCACAAAGGCCAAGTATAACTGACGACAGAAAGAAAATCCATGAATAGAAAGCTTGCCAATATTGTTTTATACATATTGGACTTTAAGGTCTGCGTTAGACATTTTGGAATGGAAAAAAGTGGGAAAGCAAGTAATTAGAAACAAACATCTTTAGAAGGGTCTTAAAATGTATCCATTTATAACATTATTATATTAAAACATTTTTCTATCTGCTAAATCTTTAAAGAGTGTGGATTTAATCGTAAGCCCAATTACCATGTCTTACGTTCTCAGTATTGAAGCAGCATACCGTTTACTACAGATCAAAGCAATAGTTAAACTATTGAAGACAGAGTTTGACTGTTTTGCCTATTTGGTTATGATGTTGGAATATCAACAATGGCTTTGATTTTTGGAATATTGACAATAATTATTATGGATTTTAAGCATATCAATAGAAATCCAAAAAATATAAATACATGAATAAATGTCTTCTAAAAACTTTATAATAAATGAACAGTTCTTTGTCTTTTAAAATAACATATTTCTTCCCTGGAAAAAATTGACTAGCTTCGAGCTTTATAGTCATTTATTTCCCCACCTCAGCCAATAAAAAAAAAGGATACCACTCTTTTCTTGTTTTTATACCACTCTTCTCCCTTCTTCTCCTCGTCTTCCTTTACCATTTTCACCTTCTTTTTAACGTTCTGACTTGTGCTCAATTTTGACCCATTTGCACGGATTTTTCAATGTGTCTTGCAAGTAGGGTTTGTACCACAAGGGGAAATCTGTCACATACCAGTAAAGTAGATTGCAGATAAATCGGCTAAAAGTAAAACACTGGTAACATTAAAAAAAAAGACAGAACAAAAAGCATAGCTATAAGATGTAAATAATTTATCATTATTCTCTCAATGTGAATGTATGGGTTTTAAAAGTTGGAATTATGTCTACCTGGAAATGTCCTCCTTTTAATCATCAAAAGCACTCACATGAACACATGATTAGCACTAAGCATCTTGCAAAATTAAATGGCAAAGATCCAAATTATAAGTGAAGAGTCTACGTTGTAAAATTTTTTTTTAAATAATAAAACAAAAGAGAACAGAAACCCCAGAGGCCTATATATATTCATGTTTTACCCTATGCACCATTTAATATATTTTGAATGAAATAATATGGCTGGAGCATGCAGCAGTAAAAAATTAAGGTCATATTTCTACATTTTATATTTATATTATTAAATTTGAAAAGATATACACCCCAGTGTTCACATCAGCATTACTTATAATAGTCAAGATGTAGAAAAGCAACATAAGTATCCAAAAACAGATGAATGGATAAAGAAGATGCAGTACACACACACACACACACACACACACACACACACAGTGGAATACTACTTAGCCATGAAAAAGAATGAAATTTTGCCATGCGCAACAACATGGATGGACACGGAGGATATTATACTGAGTGAAGTAAGTCAGACAGAGAAAGACAAACACTGTTTGGTATCACTTATGTGTGGAATCTAAAAAGTACAACAAACTAGTGTATATAACAAAAAAGAAGCAAACTCACAGATATAGAGAACAAACTAGTGGTTACCAGTGGGGAGAGGGTAAGGGGGGCAAGATAGGGGGAGGGGATTAAGAGGTACAAACTATTATGTATAAAATAAATAAGCTATAAGGATATATTTAGACACATAACTAATTAATGGTCATTTGATTAATAACAAAGGCCACACTGAACTATTTTGATTCTCCTAACTGATTATTTAGAAATGTTCAAAGCAAACCATTTGTAATATAATTCTATATTGGTTCTTAAAAATGAAAATAAAGTCCAAAAAAAAAAAAAAGAAGAGTGAAAACTTCACAATATAAAAAGAATGGAAGAACAATTAAAACTATATCAAAAGACATAGACGAACTTTGCTTTCTACACACATTATTATCACTGAAGCAATATCCTTTCAGAGACCTGAAGTGGTAATGAAAACTCTGCATTTCCAGTTTATATGATTCAGCTAGTTAAATACTGCATATTATCTTTGAAAAAGTATGGATTTGGCACATTAAAAAAGCTAATGATGTGACATGTCCTCTTCATCAGCAGTTTCTTTTTAACACAATATTCAGGAGTTACACTGCTGATTAAATGTCTCAGCTTTTTCTTCTTCTTCTTCTTCTTTTATTTTAACAGACCAAAACTGAACTGTAAAAATACATATTGACCAAAACGCTTAGAGTGATTAAAAGTACTAAATTCTGGTTTATTTCCCTTGATATTCTTATAAAGTATTTAAACATACATAAAATGAAAAGCAAATAAAAATAAAAGAAAGCAAACTCTAGCAAAATTAAAACACCATGGACCAGAAGACTTTAAATGTGACATAAGTAAATAGAGATGGTGAAAACACCAAAACACTGCTTTCTCAGGCTAGACAGAGATGATTATTGTATAAAGAACTCCCTTTGAAATTTTCTGCCAATTCCATATGAAATGTCTACGTCTGGGGGGCGGGGTTGGAAATGTAATCTACGTATTGGGTGGAATAAACAGTGTCAAATAACCAGTCACAATAAAATTAGGGGGAAAATCCCGCTTTAATAGCATTTGCAAGGTAAACTGAAAGATGCTGAAAATTTATTTGACACTAAAAAAGGAAAGTTACATATTCAAGAATGAAATAACACTGAATACAGTAACTTTTAGCAAACTGAAATTTATGACAAAAGCTTTTAGAGATTTAGCCACATATTTTCACCTAAGACTTCGTTTTTACATAATCTGATAACATCTTTTATTTTAAACCTGTAATCTGAATAGATTTGATACTTTTGTGCAATGAATATCTATTTATATGCCTATATTTATTTATCTGTTTTGGTCGTGTTTATGTATATAAGTTATTCACTGCCAAAGGAACATCGACGGGATATCAATACAGATTTTAAAAGACCTAAAAAAAATTAACCTGGGGTGTAATTTATAATTCAGTCGTTTTAAAATGAATTTTCCAGTATAATTTATGTTCATCTATTTACTTACTCATTTCCGTAATTATTTAATGGCAACATCATTTTATGTGACTTTTGAGCTTTGGAACATGAGAGACTCTAGCTTTACTCCTGGCTGGCATTAACTAGAATTTCTAATTAGGCAAGTAAGTAAATGTACACATGGATACATAACTGTTTGTAGTTAACCTGTTTGGATAACCTAATATATGCCTCCTTTGAATGATCGATGCTGAATCTACCTGTGTGTAGAGGTAGGGTGGAACCTCAGAAAGTTCTGACCCTTTTCTGACTACATGGTCTTGAAAATACTAAAGAGAGGGATGGTGATTCTAAACAAAATGTTTTCTGTCTTTTATCTTTCACCTCATTTTGTAAATAAAGACTGCAATGAAAGCTGGATGATTTGTATAACGCCCAGGGGCTATCAGCAGTTTACAGCAGAGCACGTTTTTAATGACACTTTCTTTCCCTACGTATATTATTTTTGTATTTCTGCACCTGTGCCACAAGATTTTGTGAAAATGAATAAGGTGTTTTCAAAACAAAAGGCATTTACATACAGTATTTTATCCTTTGCTACTTTAGCGTCATGAAAAGTAACAAGTTAAATTTTTTCAGCCTTGAAATTCCACAGAACAGAAAACGTGCTTTACCATAGATTATTAAAAATGGGTGCTAAGAATCCCAGTTTCTGCTATTTCCCAAGGTAATCGCACTTCTGAATTTTCACATACTACTTATATTTGTGAAATCCTTGATTCCTGACCCCAGACGCATCTATTACAACTGATGAATGAAATAATGAATTACAGGAAAAAAATAGATACGTAAAGAAAGAGTTCTCCCTTTTTAAATGATTATAAACTTAAAAAAATTGACTAAAAACATTTAAAATGCATTAGCAAGAAATATCCTAAGAATTTTCCATTTCACAATTATTTCACAGTATTTCACAATTAAGATCATTTTTTTGAATAAGAATTAATTATTGATTATAGATGAGCAAATTTTTTAATTTGGGGGTCTGAAATATCTTGGAAAAGGTTATCAATGGAGATCTGAAGTGAAAGCAATAATTTACACATACTTGTATTTTTTCTTTCTAGAAAAGCTGTCATATTTTTCTCTTATTATAATACTTCTGTGACTTGGGGAAGAAGCTCTCTCAGCTTTATTTTTGGAAATGCTATTTGTGCAGAATAGTAACTTCAAAGGCTTATGTGTTCTTTCATCTAAACTGTTGGAAATGCATAGGAATCAGTCATTCTCCTTGAATGATGAAGGTATCAAGGATATAGGTGTTTTAAGACACGAGCTTGACTTGCACCCTAACTTTTATCTCATTAAATCTTTGCTGTGTGTTTCACTCCTGACTCCTTTTAATATTTTAGATCCAGAACTTAAGTCCCAAGTCAAAGCCATGAGAAGGTGAATCTTTCCAGCCCTTGTGCATATGTATTTTGGAGGTATCTTTGTTTCCAGACTTTTTACTTGAACATTACTTTAAGGGAGACAGTTTTACTTTTCTTCACAATTACAGGAAATCATAATGTGTTCAGTATTCACAATTCAGTTTCTCATTTTGGGTGTGTAAAGATACCTTGTTACCAACCTGGAAACTCTCAGTACTCCATCTATCTACCAGCCCTTTTGGGTGTCCAGAGAACTCTTAGACAAAGCTTGGACAACGGAATAGGAGGAAGTGTTCTTTCCACCCCACCCGCCCAGGAAGCATCTAAGAATATGGGTCCCCGTATTGACTAGAAAGATAGATAATTAGTGTGGGAGAGCAATGAGAACAGTGGAATTTCTACCCAGAAAATCTCACCAGAGACTTTGAGGTCTTTACATTTTTGTGTTTGGTGTTTCTGGCCCAAATCCTGAAGACAATCTGTCATGGTTCCCTCCTCAGAAGCAAATTTCTAAGAGAGATTATGTGAATAAAATAGTTGCAGATTCTAGCTCTATTTACAATAGCCCGGAGATGGAAACAACCTAAGTGCCCGTCATCGGATGAATGGATAAAGAAGATGTGGCACATATATACAATGGAATATTACTCAGCCATAAAAAGAAACGAAATTGAGCTATTTGTAATGAGGTGGATAGACCTAGAGTCTGTCATACAGAGTGAAGTAAGTCAGAAAGAAAAAGACAAATACCGTATGCTAACACATATATATGGAATTTAAGAAAAAAATGTCATGAAGAACCTAGGGGTAAAGCAGGAATAAAGACGCAGACCTCTTAGAGAACGGACTTGAGGTTATGGGGGGGGGGAAGGGTGAGCTGTGACAGGGCGAGAGAGAGTCATGGGCATATACACACTAACAAACGCAGTAAGGTAGATAGCTAGTGGGAAGCAGCCGCATGGCACAGGGATATTGGCTCGGTGCTTTGTGACAGCCTGGAGGGGTGGGATGGGGAGGGTGGGAGGGAGGGAGACGCAACAGGGAAGACATATGGGAACATATGTTTATGTATGACTGATTCACTTTGTTATAAAGCAGAAACTAACACACCATTGTAAAGCAATTATACCCCAATAAAGATGTTAAAAAAAAAAAAAAGTTGCAGATTCTATAAATACTGTGATAACGGGCATACCTGTGTAAGGAGGCCTTTTAATAGAACATTTACATCAGTGAAACATCAATGAAGCTATATGAATTAGCTGGATTCCATATTTGCTGAGGGCCATTCATCAACTTGGGGAGTGTTCATATTTCATGTGGGTCTAGTTATACAAATAAACCAACGTTCGGATTCGAGATTATGAGACAGTTACTACTTATTTCTTTTCTTTATCTTCTAAAATATTACTTATCATCTCTGTTGCCACTGCCACTAATTACCTTTCTACACTGCCATTCATCAACTTGGGGAGTGTTCATATTTCATATGGCTCTAGTTATACAAATGAACCAACGTTCGGATTGGAGATTATGAGACAGCTACTACTTATTTCTTTTCTTTATCTTCTAAAATATTACTTATCATCCCTGTTGCCACTGCCACTAATTACCATTCTACCTGGACCAGACTCGTGTCTTCTTCATTTTAAAATTAACAAAGTGTCTGGGTATCTTGAAACTTTCTCTTTCATGGTTGTAGGTTAATAAAACATGTCAAATATGATCATATTCTCAATTGTCTTCCAGGGAAAAGCTGTAGCATCTTGCAGCCTGGACAACTTGAAGCTGTGATATTTATCAGCTGATGGCCAGTTATTCTTAAAATGATCCTGTATCACCAATTATATCTTAAATTCCTAATTTTCTTAACTTGATAGTTTCTCTCAATTTCACATGAGTATTAAAATGCCACTTGACACAGCTGTTTTCTAGAATATTTTGACTGCTTTTATTAACTCACCTACTAGAATCCTTCACTAATAGCAAAAAAACCCTCTACTGGCCCATTACTCCTATCTTAAAATATAAACCTCCCTGAAGTTTCTAAACTTGGTATTTATTTTCAAGACACAAGGGAAACATTAAAAGGAAAAAAATGATGCTATGTTTGTTTTCCTTCAAAAGAAAAACTGGGTTAAAATTTTGCATAATTGTGTAGTTTTCTAAAGGTTTTTTATATTTTAATACTATAACATTTACTATCTGTGCCATTAATTTGGCATGACTTGAATTATACTTTCGCAATATGTGTATGTGTGTGTTGAGTGTTATGAATGTGTCTGTGTGTTATGTGAAAATTAATTAGATGCACCATGTTTATCCACACATGTTTTCCCTTGCCCTGCATTTTGGGGCTGGGTCCTAACTCTTTATGATTAGTTTAAGACATCCCTATTCCTAAATAAATATAGTTAGTAGGCTGCCCTTCCCTTACAGCTACTCTGCCTCATAACAATAATATGTGCATTAACTTCAATTACACCTAACTTTTTGATGAGTTATTGTTCTACAATACTCTGTCATTGACACTCTATGTTGCTATTAACGTTTAGTAAATCTTTTGTGTATGTTTGTAAAAATAATTTGTCCTGTGTAATAAAATCCAGAGAATAAATTACAGCTACTAAAACTTGAAAGCAGTGCATTTCACCTTTTAAAAGTGAAGGTTACAGAAAGTAAATCTAATAAGAATGTTTATCACTAAATGTGTTGGCTGAGGGACTCCTGAAACGCAGACATTCGTCAAGTCTTCTTGTCTACATTGCTCCTTTTAGACTGATGCATTCATGAGTTATATGGTTATTCATTTTGATTTTGCCCCTGAATTCTCTTTCCTGGATCATTCCAGAATGTTCATTTTTCTTGTGGGATGGTTAAGAGACTGAGTCATCTCCTCGTGCTGTGCTCAGGCCAGGACCGTGCAGCGTGTTAAACAGAGTTCCGTTCTTCAAACATTGCTTCTGTGACCTCACTGCTTATTTTCCTCACTTGAAATTTATTTTTATTAGCTGCTGATGATCCTGTGTCTTACTATTTAATATAGTTTAATATAGCCCTCTCTTTCAATGCTATTAAATATTTCACTATGTATTATATTGAACCAGATAAATGATACTAGGGAAAACTTATGAAAACCATATACAGTTTTAAAAAAATTATGGTTTATCTTCTCTAGACACATAATCATGTTTATTTACTTACCCCCAAACCTCAAATTACTTATTTCATCGCTCAAATATTAATTTTGTTTAAAATCTTTAAGATGCAGTAGTGTAAAAAGCATAAAGAAATTACATGAATACAGACAGTATTTATAGAGAGAGAAAATAGGAAGGAAAGTAGAAAGAATATAGGTCAGTTAGCATGGAGATATGGAGAAACACCAGGTTCAAAATGTTGCTGATGAAAACAGTCTTTGAAGCAGTTGTGTGTGTGTATCTCTCATCCACGGACAGTGCTTCACGGTAATTATTTTTCTTGGCTACTGGCTACAGTGAGTGTTGCCTTGCAGCTCTGAAGGATGCTCTGTGGCACTGTCAGGAAAACACTCCTGTTCCGGTGTTGCAGACAATCAGAAATGGCTGAGTTTCACTTTAATGTCATAACCACTGAGCTGTGTTCCTGTTGGCCCTGACATTTAAAAGGATGGCTAGAACGTATGACTCGCTGGCCATTTGCAACTTTTCTGCCTTCAGCTACCAAGGCAATATTGTGTTTTCTATTATTCTCTTTAAGTTCTTATTTTTGTTGATATTGAAGTTTCACAGATAATGATAAGTGAAGAGTTAGCTTATTCAAATTCATTTTAAGCAGTGCTTATCTTTTTTAATTGAAGTATAGTTGATTTACAATGTTGTGTTAATTTCAACTGTGCAGCAAAGTGATTCAGTTACACATACACACACACACACATACACACACACACACACACACACATATATATACATTCTTTTTCATATTCTTTTTCATTATGGTTTATCACAGGACATTGAATATGGTTCCCTGTGCTCTACAGTAGGACCTTGTTGTTTATCCATCCTGTACATAATAGTTTGCCTCTACTAACCCCAACCTCCCAGTCCATCCATCCCCCACCTGCCTCTCCCCCTTGACAACCAGAAGTCTGTTCTCGGTGTCTGTAAGTCTGTTTCTGTTTTGCAGATAAGTTCATTTGTGTCATATGTTAGGTTCCACATATAAGTGATATCATATGGTATTTTTCTTTCTCTTTCTGACTTATTTTACCCAATCCAGAAATGGAATATTGTTATAAGGTGATATGAATCTGCTTAATGCTTGAAGGAGTTCATTTAACTAGGATTTTTAAAATAAACACAACAAATGTACTAGTTGAAAATAACCGTTATTTATTGACTATCTACGTACCAGAAATGATTGTAGATGCTAGAGAGTTATCAGTGGACAGAAAAAGGCAAAGTGATCCCTGCCCTTGACTCTGGGGAATACAGGAAAGAAACACATAAATGTGTAAAAAATTTATGTATAATATATATATATAATATATATATATGTATTTTTAAAATAAATTTATTTATTTATTTTTGGCTGTGTTGGGTTTTCGTTTCTGTGCGCAGGCTTTCTCTAGTTGTGGCGAGCAGGGGCACTCTTCATCACGGTGCGTGGGCTTCTGATTGTCGTGGCTTCTCGTGTTGCGGAGCACAGGCTCTACACGTGCAGGCTCAGTAGCTGTGCCTCACGGGCTTAGTTGCTGCGTGGTATGTAGGATCTTCCCAGACCAGGGCTCAAACCCGTGTGCCCTGCATTGGCAGGCAAATTCTTAACCACTGCACCACCAAGGAAGCCCTGTATAATATATTTTTTGTTGTTGTTGGATGGTGTTGGGTGCTATGAAAAAAATAATGAAGGAGGACGGGGAGATAAAAATTTCCAAAGGGCCAGGGAGGGACAGTGCATTTTCATCTAGGGTGGTCCAGGAAAGATTAGCTGAGGAGGTGACATCTGTGCAAAAACTCTGGGAGACAAGGGGGCCAGCTACATGGCAACTGAAAAATCCTCGAGGTAGGGTGTACCTGGCACATTCAGGGAAGAGCAACACGGCTGCGATGTCTGGAGTGGAGTGATGGGGTGACTGTGTGGAAATGTTTGCTCACACATCCCATTGTACTATAATCATTTGTGTATCTGCTGTCTCCCCTTCCGACTCTGAGTCCTGGGAAAATACGGTACAGTGTCTGCTGGGTGGAGGTTATTCTCCTGGCTTGAAATGAGACTTGGATCTGGAAAAGGCCAAATCCCAGCACTCAGTGGAATAGCTAGAGGCAGAGTGATGCCTGACCCCTGAGGACTCCGCTTTATGAGGTGGGCACACTCTATCAGTTTCCTGTAGCTGCTGTAACAAATTACCACATGTTGGGTGGCTTAAAATAACCACAGTTTATGCTCTCACAGTTCTGGAGGGCAGAAGGCTGAAATCAAGGTGTTATTAGCAGGGCAGCAGCAGTCCATCTGAAGGCTCTAGTGGTGAACCCACTCCTTGCTTCTTCAGGCTTCCGGTTTGTTTCTTCGCATGTGGACACATCACTCCAGTCTCTGCTTCCAAGGTCACCTTGACACCTCTTCTTCCCTGTGTGTCTCTCTTCTGTGTGTCTCTATGTTCCAAAGTCCCTTTGCCCATCTCTTGTAAGGATACAGGTGATTGCCTTTAGAGCCCATCTGGAGAATCCAGGATAATCTCCTCTCGAGATTTTAACTTAGTCATATCTTTTGCCACACAAGGCAGTTTTACTCTTTTACCACATAAGGTAATATTCACAGGTCCTGGTGATTAAGACACAGACATATCTTTCTTTTTTTGCAGGGGGCATCATTTAACCCACAATAAGCATAATGACAGGGGTCTCTAAATAGGATTCAGTACTAAAATAGGGATCTATCTTGAAAGAATGCCCTCCTGTGAAGTAGGACCTGTGAAGAGATGGACAAGAGGGTGGGGCCCTGGTCACCCTGATTGGAGTGGATAAGGCCTTGATGCTCAGGTGAGGACTGGCATACCTTCAGGCAGTTAAAAGGGAAGCTTTGTCAGGCAGCCCGTGCAAACTAAAAGGTGTTAGCATCAGAAGCCGGTAGAGAGGTACAGCTTATGTCAGTGGCCTTCACACACCACTCCCAAAAATCAGCAGCCTAACCCAGTAAGAACATGTCCTTCCTCACTGAAGCTTAGTTTATTTTATTAGATTCCCCTTTCATGAACCAACTTTGAACTTGGTGGATTCCATTTTGTCTGTTTTGTGTTTCATTAATTTTACTTCTTATCATGCACAACTTTATACCAATACATTTGAAAGTTCGTATGAAACAGACACATCTTTAGAAGAACACAAGTTGCATGTTGATAAAGGAAGAACTATAAATTCTAAATAACTCTATAATCGAATTAAATCAATAGTTTACAATTTTCTTTGGGGGCTTCCCTGGTGGCGCAGTGGTTGGGAGTCCGCCTGCCGATGCAGGGGATGCAGGTTCGTGCCCCGGTCCGGGAAGATCCCACATGCCACGGAGCGGCTGGGCCCGTGAGCCATGGCCTCTGAGCCTGCACGTCCGGAGCCTGTGCTCCGCAGCGGGAGAGGCCACAGCAGTGAGAGGCCCGCGTGCCGCAAAAAAAAAAAAAATTTTCTTTGAAGAAAATTCTTAGTCTACATGGCATCAGTAACAAATTTTAACTTCTAGGGGCACATGATTCTAAGCTAACACCAACTGTTCTAGAAAATAAGAACGTATGTATACCAACGGTATTTATACGATTAGCATAATCTTGAGACCAAAAACAAATAAGGATAGTACATAAAAATAAATTTACATACAGATTTTACCCATGAACATAAATGCAAACTTAACTTTTAACAAACCGAACTCAACAATGAATAAAAAAGGTAATATAATCTATCTTGTTACATTAATTTCATGGATTCAAGTTTATTTAAAATTGGTAAATCAGTTAAAATAATATACCATGTTAAATTTGAATGAAATAAAACACATTATCTCAATAGATGTAAACAAAAAATTAAAAAAAAAAAATGTGTCCTTTCTCACTGTGCAGCCCAGTGCGTGAGCCTGAGGGTGCTGGCACTCCGCTCCACGTCCCTTTTTAAGGACTTAGGCATAGCGACGCTCTGTCACCTTCAAAGCATGATGCCCAAGATCGCCTTCGCCGTCAACATCCAGCTCCTAAAAGGAGGCAGGGTCTGGCCGATTCCTCAAGAGGTACCTCAGGACTAGGTTCCTATGTTCCATGGACCAAAACCCAATCACATAGCTAGTAATGGTTAGGAAAATAGGATCGACTAAACTCAAAGGCTGAACAATATGGAGCTGAAAGAGGAACCTGTCTGCTCCAATCAAAGGTACATCCTCATTCAGGTTCTGCATGTCTGAGCTGAACAATTGTGCCCCTGCCCACGTTGGTTCACATTTGGCCTTGTTGCTTCCAAGCAGCAGCTCTGATGTGCTCGCTTGCCTAGAGGTCTAAGTGCTCTGAAATCTTCCTCAAAGTTTAGTTATTCAAATAAGAATTTGGAGAGCTTTCCTGGTGATCCAATGGTTAAGATTCTGCGCTTCCACTCCAGGGGACACGAGTTCGATGTCTGGTTGGGGAACTAAGATCCCGCATGCTGCATGGCACGGCCAAAAAAAAAAAAGATTTTTCTGCTGATCATATGAGCTCACCAGCTGCGTGTGTAGTGCTCTGTTGATTTGTTCTTGAACTGTAAGTATTGGTCTAAGGATTCCCTGGTGGTGCACTGGTTAAGAATCCACCTGCCAATGCAGGGGACGTGGGTTGGAGCCCTGGGCCGGGAAGATCCCACGTGCCGCAGAACAACTGAGACTGTGCACTGCAACTCCTGAGCCTGTGCTCTAGAGCCTGCAAGCCACAACTACTGAGCCTGTGCGCCACAACTACTGAAGCCTGCGCCCTGAAGCCCATGCTCCGCAACAAGAGAAGTCACCGCAATAGAAGCCTGTGCACTACAACGAAGAGTAGCCCCCGCTCTCTGCAACTAGAGAAAGCCCGCGCACAGCAACGAAGACCCAGTGCAGCCAAAAATAAATAAATAAAATAAGTATTGGTCTAAGACTGCAGAAGACCTGTCTCTGTGATGCCCTGCAGGGGCCTTGGGCACCTGGCATTTCCCTGACCAAATAGAAAGACCAACTAAAATATGAAAAGTGATGTTTGTAGAATGAATAAGACCAGTTAGGAAGATAGTCTAGTGATACTGTGGGAGATGATGGTCTGAATTAGGACCGGGCAGTGGAAAGGGAGGAAGGGGACGGAGTAGAATAATGTTTAACCCTGAATCAAAGTGTGGAGATCCATCCCACTGAGAACCTAGGGCAAACCAGGTGTCTCAGGCCTTCCCTCTTGCTTTCTGACTTGTATGTGGGGAGAATTGAAGAGACAGCTGAAGACTAGGAATACTTACTTTCATTTTGTTATGTTTTCTTTCTGCCAATGTATGTTACCATAGCTTTGTTTTAAGATCGTCTTCTCTGATTAGGGTTGGGCAAAATCCCTTTTGTAGCAACCTGCTTAATTTGCAGCTTCAGTTGTCAACACGGAAGACATACATTTAAAAAAAATAGCGTGAAAGAAGCATCTTGCTTTTCTTTTCATTGATATAGATGACTAAGGGGAAAAATGCTTGGCTACTGTCACTTAAAAAGAAGTATTTCCTATAGAGAGGTGATCATAATGATTAGTTAGATGGAGAGCGATATAAAAGTACTTTGGATATATCTCTTATGAGATAGACTTCCAGTGTTTATGTACTCAGATGCTTTCTTGAACATACACTTTAAAAATTTCTAATTAGGAGGCATCTAAAATTTTACAAAGATGCCATCACTGACACATATGTGCCCATAACTAGGATTAAACAGATGTTCACATTATGCTTTATTTGCTTCCCATCATTCCTTTATTGAAAGAAATAAAACATACTCCTCTCAACACCCTCATCCCTCTTACATCGCTTGATCCCTAGAGGTAAATTTTATGTTAAAATTGCTGCATGCCATACCTAATTACTTTTTTTTTTTTTGCGGTACGCGGGCCTCTCACTGTTGTGGCCTCTCCCGTCGCGGAGCACAGGCTCCGGACGCGCAGGCTCAGCGGCCATGGCTCACGGGCGCAGCCGCTCCGCGGCATGTGGGATCTTCCCAGACCGGGGCACGAACCCGTGTCCCCTGCATCGGCAGGCGGACTCTCAACCACTGCGCCACCAGGGAAGCCCCCTAATTACTTTTATATTTTTATTAATCAGGCATTTATTTGATCACCATAATGACTAAATTTTCTGTTTTAAAATGATAAATAGTATGATGATATACTTGTTATTTTGTAATGTAACTTTTGTAAAGCAAATTTAATTATATATACATAATATGACTTCATGTTGTTTTAGAATGCCATTGTATATTCCACGTTTATTTATTCTTTAGCTACAGAAAACATTTTTTTCTACTAGTTTTCTAATATGTCTTTGTACATGTCTCATTGTGTCCATGTGTTACAGTTTTCGGAGTTAAACTCCTAGTTATGGAATTTCTCATTCATGGGATATGCACATCTTCAAGTTTTCTAGAAAGGAGTAATATTTTATCTAAGCTCCATGAATAGGAATGAGTTCCTCTCTCCTACCTCTTCACCAAGGCTTGCTATGATCAGACTTATAAAAAATTTACTATGTTATGGATATGAAACAGCATCTCATTATTGTTATAATTTATTTTTACCTGATGACATAAAGACAAACCTCTTTTGGTTTCTCGACCCTTTGGATTTTTAACTTGTGAAACCCATGTCTGGATTCTTTGGTTATATTTCTGTTGAGATGTAAGATTTTTCTTTCTGATTTTCAAGAGTTATTTTTACTTTCTAGACACTAAACCTTTGTTGGCCATAGGTTTTATACAATAGTTTCTCCTTTTTGTGTCTTTTACTTTAATATTTTTATAATGTCTTTTTCCCTTTTAGAGTTTCCTTTATTGATGTTGCTAAAATGTTTTACCAATATTCCTCCTGCAGGTTTAGTTTTGCCTTAACTAATACATAATTGTTTATTCTGTTGAATTTTAGGGAGCCATCTATTTTTTTTTGTATATATCATAAGGAATAGCCAACAGTTTCAGAATAATTCATGGACTAATACAGACTTTCCCATGAAATAGAAAAGTACCTGGTATTCAAAGTCCCTTGTTCCATTGAGTAAATACCATGCCATTTTAAGAATTACAAGTTTATAACAAGGAATTCAGATATGAGGCCTCCCTAAATGTTATAGTACTATTTGAGATTTTCCTGGCTGTTGTTGGCTATTTATTCATTTTTTTGCTTAGAAGAAAAGAAACGGCTTTCTAAGTTTTGAGGATAGCATTTGTGCATTTAGGTTGGAATTATTTTGAATTTACAGAGAATGTTCCTTCCTCTACAAAATGGAGTTCATGAACAGGTGTACTCTTATCTTCATGTCTTTCACTATCCTTTTACAATTGTCTGATGTGTTCCGCATATGTCATAATTAGAGCACCTATTTTGGGGCCACTCAGGGCTCCTCTGTTCTCTCATGCCTTACGCTTCACCCGTGCTCACCTGTTCCATTAGACGGTGCATCGTCTGGCCCTAACCTGCCCTCTGTCCTCACTTCCTACCACTCCCCCTCTTGCCCTCCAGCTCATTCTGCTCCAGCCTCTCTGGTCGTCTTGCTGGGGCAATATGAAAATCGCATCCCTGACTCGGGGACTTTAAAATCTGTGACTCCCTCTGCTTGGAATGCTACCCCCTCCCTCATGGATCTTTGCCAAGTTGTCTGTCACGTCCTTCACGTTTTTGCCCAAATGCCACCATCATATGTAGGTCTTTACTCATGCTCCTTGAATACAGTAGATAAATTAGAACACCCTCCATTGTTCCCTATCCTTTCATTACATGGTTTTGTATATTTCAGAGTAATTACCGCACACTGATTGTTTTCAGTCTATGACAGTATTCCCAATATCTAGAACAGTGCCTGACTGAGTAGCCACTCAATTAATATTTTTCGAATAACTGAAAGACTAAGAACACCTAGAATACATAACCTAAAGAATATAACCTAAAGAATGAGGTGCTATAAAATTAAGTATTTTAATCAGATTCTTTTCCAAGCTATGTTCCCTAATTGTTATCGGAGAACGAAAACACAGTGATATCTACAAAATAATGAACATTTAATAAGTATTTAGTCTATACCAGGTTGTGTTCTACGTAATTTGCATATTTATTATCTCCTTGAATCCTTATGACAACCCTATAATGTGGCCACCATTACTGTTATTTCCTGTTACGAGATGGAAACGTTCAGGTCAGGAAGTTTAAAAAATGTGCTGCTGGTCATTTAACAAGCAAGAGTGGAGTCTCTGGGATGCAGTGGAATTGCTGTTGTTTGACTCTAGAGTTTTCAGGGCAGGACACAGAAAGAGGAGTCTTAACAACAATGGCTGTTTTTCACTCTAGGAAATATGGAAACACAAAAGACCCCGAATAGCCAAAGCAATCTTGAGAATGAAAAATGGAGCTGGAGGAATCAGGCTCCCTGACTTCAGACTATACTACAAAGCTACAGTAATCAAGTCAGTATGGTACTGGCACAAAAACAGAAATATAGATCAATGGAACAGGATAGAAAGCCCAGAGATAAACCCACGCACATATGGTCACCTTATCTTTGATAAAGGAGGCAAGAATATACAGTGGAGAAAAGACAGCCTCTTCAATAAGTGGTGCTGGGAAAACTGGACAGGTATGAAATTAGAACACTCCCTAACACCATACACAAAAATAAGCTCAAAATAGATTAAAGACCTAAATGTAAGGCCAGAAACTACCAAACTCTTAGAGGAAAACATAGGCAGAACACTCTATGACATAAATCAGAGCAAGATCCTTTTTGATCCACCTCCCAGAGAAATGGAAATAAAAACAAAAATAAACAAATGGGACCTAATGAAAGTTAAAAGCTTTTGCACAGCAAAGGAAACCATAAACAAGACCAAAAGACAACCCTCAGAATGGGAGAAAATATTTACAAATGAAGCAACTGACAAAGGATTAATCTCCAAAATTTACAAGCAGCTCATGCAGCTCAATATCAAAAAACAAACAACCCAATGCAAAAATAGGCAGAAGACCTAAATAGACATTTCTCTAAAGAAGATATACAGGTTGCCAACAAACACATGAAAGGATACTCAATATCACTAATCATTAGAGAAATGCAAATCAAAACTACAGTGAGATATCATCTCATACCAGTCAGAATGGCCGTCATCAAAAAATCTACAAACATAAATGCTGGAGAAGGTGTGGAGAAAAGGGAACCCTCTTGCACTGTTGGTGGGAATGTAAATTGATACAGCCACTATGGAGAACAGTATGGAGGTTCCTTAAAAAACTAAAAATAGAACTACCATCCGACCCAGCAATCCCACTACTTGGCATATACCCTGAGAAAACCATAATTCAAAAAGAGTCATGTACCACAATGTTCATTGCAGCTCTATTTACAATAGCCAGGACATGGAAGCAACCTAAGTGTCCATCATCGGATGAATGGATAAAGAAGATGTGGCACATATATACAATGGAATACTACTCAGCCATCGAAAGGAACGAAACTGAGATATTTGTAGTGAGGTGGATGGACCTAGAGTCTGTCATACAGAATGAAGTAGGTCAGAAAGAGAAAAACAAATATCGTATGCTAACACATGTATATGGAATCTAAGGGGAAAAAAAAAAGGGTCATGAAGAACCTAGGGGTAAGGCGAATAAAGACACAGACCTACTACAGAATGGACTTGAGGATATGGGCAGGGGGAAGGGTAAGCTGGGACAAAGTGAGAGAGTGGCATGGACATATATACACTACCAAACGTAAAATAGATAGCTAGTGGGAAGCAGCTGCATAGCACAGGGAGATCAGCTCGGTGGTTTGTGACCACCTAGAGAGGTGGGATAGGGAGGGAGGGAGGGAGGGAGATGCAAGAAGGAAGAGATATGGGAACATATGTATATGTATAACTGATTCACTTTGTTATAAAGCAGAAACTAACACACCATTGTAAAGCAATTATACTCCAACAAAGATGTTAAAAAAAAAAAGAATAAGTGAATGCACGTCCATGTGCTTGTGTATGACAATTAGCTTTAACTTTCTCTTTTATATCTCATTTTATAAAAGAGAACAATATGAAAATTGTATCTTTGAGAAAATATATCATTAATGTACTTCACAATTCATAGTCCTCTATTTTTCTTACCTAAAGTTCACCATCAGAGGATACATCATTTGCAACTTTATTTTATACTTAAAATGTTAGATAATAGTTTTAAGTGTTACGATTTTCTCTGTTTGACATCAAAGTTATCTTAAGTAGCATAATAACTCTTATTCACTGTTTTCACTAGTCTCAACTCTACAGTTGATTACTTATATTTCTGCATATCTCAGTTGCACTGACTAATCTGTAGTAACCAGACTGGTCATTTCTCTGTGACATCATTGTGCTTCCCTTGCAGATCATTAAAACCCTCTCTTATTGGGGACCTTTCTTGTTTCCATTTATTCCCCAAAGCTCATTTCTTCTCTGTATGCAATCCAGTCTACTTGCTGTTCCAGAAATACATCTTTCACATTTAACCTCTGTGCCTTCACTCAAATCCTATCACTTATATGTGGAATCTAAGGGAAAAAATGATACAAATGAACTTATTTATGAAACAGAAACAGACTCACAGGCTTTGAAAGCAAACTTGTGGTTACCAAAGGGGAAACATGGAGTGGGGAGGGGGGCGGATAAGTTAGGAGTTTGGGATTAACATATACATACTACTGTATATAAAATAGATAATCAACAAGGACCTACTGTGTAGCACTGGGAACTCTCCTCAATATTCTGTAATAACCTATTTGGGAAAACAATCTGAAAAAGAAGAGACACATGTATAGTATAACTGAGTCATTTTGCTGTACAGCAGAAACTAACACAACATTATAAATCAACTAGACACCAGTGTAAAATTAAATTTAAAAAATCCCTTATTTCATTGGAATGGCTTTTGCCACTCTTCTTCCCTTGCAGTTACTCAAATCCTGTCAATTTAAAATAAGCAATTCACTTGGGGCTTCCCTGGTGGCACAGTGGTTGAGAATCTGCCTGCCAATGCAGGGGACACGGGTTCGAGCCCTGGTCTGGGAAGATCGCACATGCCGCGGAGCAACTGGGCCCGTGAGCCACAACTACTGAGCCTGCGCGTCTGGAGCCTGTGCTCTGCAACAAGAGAGGCCGCGATAGTGAGAGGCCCGCGCATCGCGATGAAGAGTGGCCCCCGCTTGCCATAACTAGAGAAAGCCCTCGCACAGAAACGAAGACCCAACACAGCCATAAATAAATAAATAAAATTTAAAAAAAAAATAAGCAATTCACATTGCATATCTCTTCCATGAAGGCTGTGTTTGCTCTGCCTATAAATGTGACACCACCAGTCACAGAAGTATAGATGGAAGAAGGGACATGCATTTAACAAAATACCAGTAGTGTTCCAAGCAGGTTCCTTGACTTTGTCACTGATTACTTAATTACCTAATGGCTTTGTGTGCCCAGAACTCTATTTTCTATTATCACTCTTTGAATGAAACTCTTACAACATCACATTAGCCAAGAATCTTGAGTGAAAGTGCTTTATTAGAGGGAGAAATGTTGGATAGATAAAATTGTCCAATAAGCAGTCTATGGTTGCTTGCTGTAGTTTTGGAATTTAGTCTTCAAATTATATCTATTAATTTAAATGGGGCCTTTTCCATTAGCTTCCTTGGGCAGGGGAAATACATTGTTGCTTTGGTGATACTTCCCACTTTTGCTCACACGTGTTAAATTTGAGGTCCTTAAATTCAAGACTCTAGAGGAAACTTTCTCTCTCACAAGAGATGTCTGTCTCATTTTAACATTTGGTCTCTTCCTCCTGTTATTTATACTAAATTACAGGCAAGTATCTCGCCTCTTGCATCACTAGATTGAGTCAGTATAATATGGTTGAAGCAGATGATCGGCGTGTAAGTTACAGTCATGTGTTTTCAGCCTCCATTTCCTCACTTATAAATAATGCATGCCCTACATCCATATGAGCTGATTAGCTCCCCCAAGGATGTAAATACATAAACGTGCTTTGTGGAATATGAAAAAGTGGAAATGTTAACCGATTTGAAATGTTAATCAGTCTGCCTTCTCTAGAAAAGTCTGTAGCACGAATTTTCCTGGCTTTGGTTCTTTGCCATTTATAAATAATTTTATGCATGTAGTTGACATATCATGTGTATGGATAAGCTCCTTTTCACACCAAAAAGAGAGCCCCGCAGTCAATACAAAATTAGATGCAAGACTTTGCCTGTTGCCAGCCTTTGCTTTGGTCAAGGGAAGGTTTTCCCTCAATGCTTGTCAACATTTTCTGTGGTGATGTTTTTGCTTGTGTCTCTAGTGGAAAAGTCTCTTGAGTGGCACACGTCACAGAGGAGGGTCTGCTGACTTCTTTCTTCCCAGGATTCCTCAGAAATGCCATTTGTTTACATTGCTAGTAGATTGTGTTCACAAAAAAAGTTCTTCAGGCATGTCTGCAGGTGGTTATTCCACTACATCTTGCAGTGTAACAGTGACTGGCCATCCTGCCAGTTTTTGTTCCCAATACAGGTCTAGCCCCACAGAATTTTAGTGAATATCCTCGATTGGATTCATGTAGGAAGGTATTCCAGGTCGTTCTTGCTGACAGCCTACTCTGGGTTTACTGCTAATTTGGATTTACAGATAAAGTTATAGCTATCTCATGTGGCCATCACTCTCCAATTTCTATTCTTCTAATGCTGATTTTCAAAATATTTGAAAATAGCCGACTGTTGATGACTGAAATTCCAATTGTATAGCTTCGTGTTAGGATTAAGGCTTACGTTCATCATTGTCTTATGGGAAAAATAATTGTCAGAGATACTTTGATATTTTGTTTGTAGTCCCTCAAATGTGAATCTCAACTGGACATAATAAAATGATGGATGGGGGAGGATGAAGAGGAGAATTTGCTTTATCCATTCCTGGTTACTTTTCCAGCCGTGCATGACGTATTGTCACTCCCATCTGTTCAGTGCATCATAGGAACTAGTATAAAGAATAAGTATGCTCTGGGCTTCCCTGGTGGCGCAGTGGTTGGGAGTCCGCCAGCCGTTGCAGGGGACGCAGGTTCGTGCCCCGGTCCGGGAAGATCCCACATGCCGCGGAGCGGCTGGGCCCGTGAGCCATGGCCGCTGAGCCTGCGCGTCCGGAGCCTGTGCTCCGCAACGGGAGAGGCCACAGCAGTGAGAGGCCCGCGTACCGCAAAAAAAAAACAACAAAAAAACAATGAATAAGTATGCTCTTAGTGAATGAAGCTGAAAGAGCACACGGTCACTGAAACCAAAATATTCAATTCACATTTGTACGTTTTTTAGTTAATGAAATTTTGGGGCAAAAAGCTCCATTTTAGAAAAGCCTACTTGGGTTGTTATTCTAAAAATTATCAGCTCTGTTATTCAGTGGAACACGATAGCCGGCAAAACTTTTTGTTCAGGGAATGCGTTTGTTGCAAGACATCTTGTTGCATCTCCAGAGAATTATTTTGTTAATTGTTTGCTCATAATAATATATCATAGAGCCTTGTTTTTCACTTAGCAAGCTTGTAGCAGGGGAACACAAACTAGAAATAGTTCACAGAGGTTACTTCAGTACGATTAAAGATGATTTGTGTGGGTGACCTTAAATAATATTTAGGAAAACTATGACTGTGTGTGAAAACTGCTGCTGCTTCCTTGTCATATACATCATATACATAAATACTAACAATATAGTGTCTTTAATGGCATTTATGTTCTGTTCTTTCAAGTTGCCACTGTTTTCTCAAGGTGACTACAACAGTTTTGGAGCTTTGCAAATGAAGTTGTAATATGTAACATGGCATGTGCCTCTTTGTCATAGCAGCCAAAAGGTGAATTGTGCTGGGTGGAAACCGGGTGTTGTAAAAAGCAGAGGGGGGGTGAGAGAGAGGGAAAGATTATTGCTTCTGTTCATTATCAGCTGAACAGCTGCACAGGGAGGCTGGAACCTGGCAGGCCTGCTGTGCACCTCTCTGAGACTGAAGTCATTTGAAGCCAGGTTGCGAGCAGCTGGTGGTCGAGGTGTCTTGTCCCGACAGCAGGCATCTCTGCAGAACCCTTCAAGGAATGAGCAAAGGACTTTATAGAGAGAAAGTCCTTCCAGAGTTCTTGGCACCATTTCATAGGCACATTTCTTTGGTATATCTTGCTTTACAGATGAGTCAAGACAAATAAGACAAAAGCAAATAACAGGGTGTTTGGAGAATGGAATAGAAAGCTATGCACATCTAAGGTGAGAACTGGGAGAAACCTTGGTGACACCCCCTCCGCCCCTGTTTTATAGCAAAGGACACAGATGTCCAGACTAATGAATACATGACACCTGCTCATGCAGTAGACTGTTACTGACCAGGGTTCTTGGCCTCCTTAACCAACAGAAATTTATTAGAGGCCAGACAAGAAATTCAGGCAAGGCTTTATTGGGGCCCCTGTTGCAGTACGGGGGAGTGAGAACAAGTAACAGGGTGCCTTGCTGGCTCCCTGGGGAGGGGAGAGCTGCTTCCTTATATGGGGTGAGCGCAGGGGTGGGTGTGTCCAGGGGTCGGGCCAGAGGGGTAGCTTAGGTGGTCTGCCCACCCCTATGGTGGTGTTGAGTGCAGAGGGCATGCGCAGTGCCCTGCTTTTGCTCCCAGCTCTTCAGAAGTGGCAGTTGGGCTTTTTTGGTCTTTTGTATCTTGTTGTCCAGAATTTGCCCTGACTGCACACGCATGCAGTTATTTTTAGTCCCTTAGAGTTTCTTTGTATTTTGTGGCTTGAGGAGAGTTGTGTCCAGGTGCAAGCCCTGCAGCAAAGGGTCCCAGGTCCCAGCCTGTCTCAAGACCACCAGAGATCTGCAGTTTGTATCCAGATTTCCAGTGTCCGTATACACCTTTTCCAGGTGTATTAAATCGTTGTTGCTCAAAATGTAGTCTGCAGACCAGCAGCATCAGCTTAACCTGTTAGTTTGCTAGAAATTCAGAATCTCAGGCTCCTTCGCAGACCTATGAATTAGAACCTGCATTTTAGCAAGATTCCCCATGAGGGCTATATGCTTTGTTAAATCATTAAGAAGAATATTCTTTTTTTTTTGCGGTACGCGGGCCTGTCACTGTTGTGGCCTCTCCTGTCGCGGAGCACAGACTCCGGACGCGCAGGCTCAGTGGCCATGGCTTACGGGCCTAGCCGCTCCATGGCATGTGGGATCCTCCCGGACCGGGGCACGAACTCGTGTCCCCTGCATCGGCAGGCAGACTTTCAACCACTGCGCCACCAGGGAAGCCCTAGAAGAATATTCTTAAGAGTGATAAATATGTTTATGAGTGACAAAGGTAGAACATTGCATGGTAGGTAAAAAGGAAAATATCCTTAGATCATCCATTCATTATAACATTCATCCCACTCTCTTGTTAAAGATATCTACTTGTTAGATTTTAAAAGAGCCTCTCTCTTAATATAGTAATTTGAACTTTTGGATACATAAGAATAGTTCTGTTCTTCAGTAAGTATAATTTTGACTTTGTAGGAAGGCCCTAGGTACTGTCACAACTTTTAGTTTCTGATGCCTAAAATAAACAGATTTTAATTTTAATTATTAGCTTTCATAAGGGAAATGTAAACAAATATTTATTTTTTTATGTTCTATTGTTTCTACTGCTGTAAGAAGATTGAAATTAGTCATGTCTATAAATAGGAAGTAGTTATAATCAAATTTATTGTTATTAACTCATTTAAAAATATTAATAGAACTTATACAACATGTTAGGCACTTTGCTGCATACTAAGTTTATTAGTGGTTGGTCGAGACTATTTTATTTTACACAAGATGCTAAAGATGATACAATTTGCATAGTATATTGGCTTACTCACCTAAGAGAGTTGACAAATGATTATAATTGGAGATAAAATGTGAACATTACCTTGATTATTTTACAGATAATATTTTCTCTAGTCATAAATATTGGCTCTGGGTCAGCCAACGGCAGCTACATGCTTTATAAACATCAGATTTACTCTTTCATCTCTCTGTCCTGTTGCTTGGCAGAATTCACGATTTTAGAGACAGTTTGCACTAACTCGAGGTTAGCTAGCCAATGATATTTGAAAGACTTAGTTGTATTCTTTTAGTCATGCAATTTTAAAACACCTCAAAGATTTTTTTGCAGACTGTGGTATTTTATCTCTTTAAAGTAGGGTTTTTCTATCCATCTCCCCTTCCCCACAAAGCACACACTTCGCCTGCACACCCAGCTTTTTATTATGTGGCTTGGGCATATTTCCTTTGTTATTTTCCACCACTGATGTCTGGGGTTTGGCGGGAAACTTGCCTTTGTTAGGAATAAAATAGAAAAGCAAAAACCAAAAAAGAAAAGAAAAGAAAAAGAAATCATTTGATGTGGGAAAATGTATAAAACACACTTTATTCTTTAAAATGTTAAATGTTCAAGTGAGGATAGCAATAAATAATGCTCTTTGTTTCACCCTAGAATTCAAACAATTAATAAAAATAAGTAGCAGCCAGTAGTCAATAATTGGTAAATAGGGAATTTTTGTGATGTTAGGGAATGAAAGTGTACATATATTTTAAATATAATTAAAGTAATTTTAAAGAAAAATAATAAAGTAGGGTTTTTCAAATTTTATACTCACCAGGGAGCTTGTTAAAATTCACATTCCTGGGCTACAGCTCAGATTAAAATCTGCTAAGTCTTCACTGGTTCCCAAGAATCTCTAACAATCTCTTTGGTTAATTTCTATATACTCTGAAGGTGGAGACCCACTGGGATATACAGACTTGAACATCTCCTATCAAGAGATGATGTAACTTCAGTTTCTTGAATACCTATTGGTGAAACGAGGTGGATGTTCTGATCTGTGGTTTATCACTGAAATGCCTAAAACTTTATGTAAATATTTAGAGGACATTGAGAAAGCAATTCTAAAATAAACCAGAACAGTAAACGCACATTCACAAAAGAGTCAAAACTAATTAATGGTACATTATCTTTTTCTGTGATCCCAGGAATGAGCTATGAGTAGAAAGACTTTCTTTATAGGTTTTCACTAGTGAAATTGTTCATTTAGGAGCTCTTAGAAAAGGCTATGCTACCAGTTTACGTGAATATTTTTTCTTCCTTTTGCCTGTTCAGAGTAATCAATTACTCGCTCAATCTGCCTCGTGGCAGCTAGGCAAAACTGTGACGCTGAAATTTGACTTGCTTTTCCCTTGTTTTCTCCACCTCACATTCCTTCCTTAAGAATGCCCGTCGTATCCCCATGCTTCCAAATCCTGGTGACACGCCTAAGCCCAGAAATACTATCTGGTGTCCCAGAGCTCGAGATAAATTTCTGTCACGTTCTTCCCTGCATGGGACAGAAGCCTCACGTCTCTTTCCTTCAGGTTATAGGTGCTGGTAGGAAATACAGTGAGTTATTTGATGAGGGAAGTGCTGAAGGGCAGGCTCCAGGTTCCATTTGAAACCCCCCTTTTTTTTTTTTTTTTCAAATTCCTAGTGAGGCCAAACAAAGGAAGAGTAGATGTTTTGAAACAGTCTTTTCAGAGTTATTTTCTCTCCTTAAACTGTGTGAGTGGGTGTCCAGAGTTGGCCCTGTGTGGGGATCCAGCCAAGAGTCAGAGAAAACCCAGGGGCTACTGCACAACAAACTATTAGTGGCTGATCAATGGAGCCTTCAAGGTGACAACAAATGAAATCATGAAGACTACACTCACAAGGGTGAATGATGAAACATACTGACTCGTTCTTTACTTTTGAAGATATGGCATCTTAGGCATCAATATTGTGAAGAGAAATGTAAGACGTATGTTCTACTAGCTTAAAAATACCTGGGCAGGTGTGTAGATAAATTTTGTGATTAACAGTTTTGCTGCTTTATTGTGTTGGTAAGTGAAAAGTCAGGACTTTTTTTACTAACACATAGTCAAAATTAAAAAAATGGTAACGTTCCTGCCAAATGTGGGCTTCATATCACAGGGTAAATGAAGGGATAATAATAACCCTCAGGAATGATTCTATCTGTGATTAGTCTATCGGTATTGCATGGAACAGTCAGACAGAACTCACTTCTGATCTCCAGGTTCAAATACCAGTTCCCTAGGTTAGGAAGGAACTTGATTTTTGATGAACACAGGGATGTGTATACTTATGTGGCTCACGGTGTTGGCATAATCAGATGCCCTTTTCGTTCAAAAGCTGTCATTTAATAGAAGTTGAAGACAAGCCAAGTACAATATAAATAGAGCAAGTAGGTACAAAAACCTGTTCAGTACTTGGAAAAGGTGTGGAACATCTGTTCAAAATGGAAAGCATTGGTTCACTGACGTACTTGGAGGTGTCCTAGATGCTGAATTTTGGGGTTTTTCCTGCTTCAACAGTTGATTTATTTTTCCTCTCAGGTTGCTGTAATTTAAAAAATGCAAAATTTGTACGAACCAGACTTTTGTGAGGCAAAGAACATTTTTGTAAGATGTGGATCATTTCCTTTTATGCCAAAAGAAAAAAAAAAACTATAGGGCTTTTAATACAAATCAATTAGTCTCAGGAAAATATTCTCGGGTATAGTAGTAAATCACTATGTGAAACATTCATTTATGCCCTCGAGTTAACAATTCCATTCTTTCCAAAAAAAAGCTCTTATGAACTGAACTTGTTGGAAGTCTAGAACAATTATATAAAAATGACAGAAAATATTTAAAAATTTATCATAGTGATGAAAAACCAAAAGATATCAAAGTGGGGCATATATGTAATGGATTCATCTGCAGAAACAGCTTAAATGACCTTATTTTTTTTCACTGTTGAGCTGGAGAAGAAAGCATGTTCCAATGATGAATAAAAAGTAAATATTAAGGTTCTAATTTGCTAACACCACTGAGGAAAATAAGAGAAGCCTCTGTGGTAGCATCATAGATGCAGCATAGATCTCGGCTACCCAGGGCCGAGACCACATCTCTAGCAATGCCTGGTGACACCTTCCAGTTGACCTGCACAATTATACTTCACAATATAAGTACCTGATAAGACTATCAAACAACCAACAGCAACTTCTAGACTCGCTTTCTTAGCTGTGAAGTGAAAATTCGACTTCACATCCTGCCAGGTGGGAGAATTTCCCCTTCACCAATATATTCCAAAGTCACACTGGAGAAAGGCACTGGGAAACCTTACCTCAAAGAGCATTTGCTGAATTATTATAATTTCACTTTATTTCTGGGATAAGAATTTGGCTTTAGGGAAAGCAATTCACTGCTAAGAATGAATATAACAAAATGATGTTGAAATGTTATAAGAATCACATTTGCTATTTTTCATAACATTTTAGAGTTAAACCTCAGAAATTTCTTGCTCACTTATTAGTCCAATTTAGTAAGTGTATATGACACAACTTATTTATTAAAACGTTTACTTAATTAGTAAATCAAAAGCTATCAGCAAGGACCTATTGATTTTTGCAGAATTATACAGCTTTCACCACAAAGGGCATGCAATTTCAAAAGTTTTGTTTGTGTGGGTGTATACAATAATTATTCCTTCCTTTCCATACCTAGGCCCTTATTGTGAAATTTGGAGTTTTCTAGAAAATCAAAAAATCTTGGTTCTGTGATTCAGTCTCATCCATTACTTTCATAGGCTACCACCAAGTAGTGAAATAGAATTGCAGTCAGCTCTCAGGTGAAACGGTGTCATAACTTATGATCAAAAAGTTTTCCAGGAAAATTTGGTACAATAAGGAATAAATGTACATGCAAATGAAAAGTAGCAAAGCAAATGGAGTTCTGCTTCTGTCCAAAGGCTAGTAGGAAGGGTCCCAATATTTGTGTTTTATTTTATTTATTCCCTCATAAATAAACATAGGAAAATACTAAGTCTACTTCTTTAGTGATACAAGGCTTAGTAATTATTAAACAGCAGTATGTCTCAATCTATAAAATAGGTGCATTTTCATAGGTAACTCTGGCAAGTTGCCTTTCCTCCCTACCGTTTTCTGCCATGTGCCCTGTGCCTACAGGCCCAGTTATTATTTCCAGAAGAGAGTTCACTTTTTACCTGGAGGCTTCAAAATGAATCACAGATGATTAAAGGTTTTCTTGTTGTTGTGGTGGTTTCTGCTTCTTTGTTTACGTTTTTGAAGCTTGCACATTTCCTTTCAATAATTACTGGAGCCCCTTGCTTTAGAAATTTACCATTGTCTGGGTCTCTTCCAGAGCCCGCTAGTCAGTTTTCAGCCCCCAGTCCAAGGCAATGGCCAGTGTGAAGTAGCTCAAGTTCCTCACCTGTCACACCTCTGAATGCAGACTCCTGGGGTCTCTGCCTCATTACGTTGGAGGCAAAGCTGGCACTCGATCCAGCTTTTCTCCTACACCTCAGTGCTAACCACCCTACCTGCTTGGCAGTTCCTGGCCTGGAATGTGCAGTGCCCACCACCCCTGAAATTATGGTATAATATTGCTTGACTGAAAAGTCAAGGAAGCACTTCTGTTCAGATTTGTATCCCTTAGGATACCATGAGGATATTGCTTTGGAATTTGCAGAAGGAATCTTCTGTGGAGGTGTGAATTAAAAGCAATGCTGAATAAATACAACCTGTGCATTGCATTATAATTTGATTTCAAAAATGAGAACAGAATTTGTGACTCAGCTGAAGATAAGACACATTGTTTCTCTTAAGACCAGTGCTTAGATTGAAGAACTGGGAAATGGAAGGGCAATGAGTAACATAAATATTATTAATGTCCATCACAGGGAAGGGGAGCGGTGGACTTCCCTGTTTGGGAAAGTTGGGCTATCATCGTTTGCAATGAAAGGGGAGGAAGAAATGAAAGACATAATACCTTTGAACACGCATGGCTTATGGATCTATAGACTTGCAGATTAGCAAATGACGTGTGAGTTGGTGACATTTTGATCAACGTTTCACAGCTTTATGTTCATAAAGAAAGTTGACTGATTTACAAACATAAATAAATTATCCCACAGAAGGCTGCTATTTCACAATAGTTTGGCGAGGGGTACCTTAATTTAGCCTTGACCTCAACCTCCTAGCCACACCCTCATATAATGAATGATAGCTACAAACCCAATCAAGTGGATTCCAGCCAAATGTGATACTCTGTTAATTCAACCATAAACAATGAACTTCTTTTCCCTTTGTCCTCACTCAGGGAGTCAGATACTTAGAAATGAAAGGATTCATAACAACTCAATCCAACCTCATAATTCCAGGTGAACCAATGAAATTCTAGGGTGGGTAGTGGACTTGCTTGGTGCATAAAATTCACTCACAATCAAATGTAGACGTAAATGATGATTTGGTGTTATATTGGCATTAACTACTGATTCTTGCACTGATGATTTTACCAAGTGCTAATTAACGCATAGACTGTTTTAGATGAAACCATCAATAACTTTCTTTCCATAATAGGAAAAACATTCCACTAGAAAATGTACCTGCTATTCTTTTATATTAGAGCACCATCTCCAGTTTTATTACTCTTTACTATGTATACTTGTAAAATGTGTGAATTCATAGTGATTTTGATTGTGTATCTAAATATCATTGTATTTAGAAAATTGTTAGAATGCTGCCGAATGAATCCTGTGAAACGTATGCACAGAGTCTGTTTTCAATCTCATGAATTGATTAGCATACAGCTTTCCTGTTTGTAAGGCCCAGCGTCATGCAAACTGTGTTTAATTACTTCACTATGAAATGTGCAGATAAAAGAGGAAACTGGATGGATGACATACTGTATAGATTTAGAATTATTATTTTTATTTTAAAGGAAGCTCTGCTTAATAAAAACGTAAATATTTAATGGAACACATTGTTTATCAAGATCTAAGCAAGATTATATAGAGCACAGATAAGGAATTATTAGACACATGTCTTACCTACTAAGAATGTGTAAATCCAAATGGCATTCAAATTGACGTGCATTAAACAGTAAACAGATGGGAATGATATATTTACTAGTAACAAGACAAAGATGGTAGCACATAATAAAGTTCTAAGGAAAGATCTAACAAGGAAGCTGTGACCTTCAGAGTCGTATAGTCATACACGTGTGTCCTGGAGTAGTTTTTTTCCTTTCTGTGTGGTCTCAGACAGGTCACGTTCTTGCCTAAATTGTTGTTGCTTTTTCTATAAAATAGAGCTGATACGTTTGTTATGAGAACAGATTGACAATTTTCATGAAAAGCACACTGCTAGTGGCATACAGTGTGCTTGAGAAACTTGACTCATTTATTCACTATGAAGAAAACCTAGAGGAAATAGATCAAATTGTGCCCTCAGGGAAGGAAAAAGAAAAGGTAATTCTTAAAACTACCGACAGCCAAAAAGAGGGAGGCAGTGGGGGAGGGGTGAAAATAAAAGTGCTACACTAAGAACAGTATCCGTGTCTGACCCACCTTCGCATTCTTGTGTTACCGCGTGGTAGATAGCATGGCTGTTGGATGGATACCTGTTACTAATACATGAATCAGGAAAACCGTAGGAAGTTACTGTGCCTATATAAATTTAATCTTCAGAGGCAAAGCGATATGTATATCAAAGAGTCTTAGAAGATCTATACAGGCAAAAAGAAAGGCACACTTTGACAGACTTAGACAGAAGACAGCAGAGCAGAGAGAAAACTAGTCTAAGAGCCACAGTGCAACTATACTAAACAAAGGATTTATGCATCGAAAGAAAGTGTATAATCACTTAATTAGAATATCACCCTATAGAATATGAGGGTTATTTTTTTTTAAATAACCTAAAGAATCAAGAAACTTACTGACTGATGAGAGCAGAAAATGAAAAACATTTGGAGTCAATATCAGGCCTCTTAGTAACCTACAGGCACTTCAGGATACATTGGAATCCATGTTTATTTCATTGGGAATCAGTAACAGGCTTATGTGTACATAAACCAATAAACCGTTTATGCGTTCAGATAGAATTGCCATGGATGGTTACGTGAAATTGGCTTGGAATCTATCTGGATTGTAAATGAAGTATGACTTGTCGTTGAAAGAGATCTTTGTAGAACTCTTGGCCAAAAAGGTGCTGCACTTCGTTTCCCCACAAGTACTATTTGATCTTCATCCTGTCTGGAAAATTTAGCATATGTGATACGAGGAAACTTTAACCTTGCAACAAAGCCAATTCTCTGCAGACAGCCTCTCCTTGAAATGTGGTGCATTTTTCCCCTTTATGTCCAGTGAGTTTTAATTTTCTATGAGATGCCGGACTTAGACGAAGAAACATCCCTTTTGTGTCTTTGACAGTAGGGAAGCACTTTAAAGTCAATCGGCCTTTCTATTTCCATTTTGGGTGAGTGCCAGCCGTACCATCTCCTCAGTCTGAGTCTCCATGACAGCTTTGAGGAAGTTCTTTATTCCATTGATCCTTCAGATGGCTGGGCTACTTCTGTTGTAGCTTGGCAGGTTTTCCTATCTTTGAGAAAAAAATCCAATTCAACAGCCTTTCTACCTGCTTTTATGGCTCTTCACGCTCTAGAAAGAATTTATTGACATTCTTGCTTCAAGCTGGCAGAACTTTTTTCCACTGGCAAACATTCTAAGCCAAAATCCACAAAGAAGTGTGTATGATTTTATTTATGAGTTTTTAAGAAAGTCATTTAAAAATTCTGTATCTTTTACATATACAGTATTCAGTAAACATTTAGAAGGAAGGAGGCACTTAATCAGGGAAGAAAAGGGAGAAGATGGAAAGAGAGACATCTATTGAATTGAGTTAGAAAAGTAAAATTATTGTAGATTTAAACTTACAATTACCCAATATATAAGGCCTATATTCATATCTTTTGTAGTTATTAACTGTCATGCTCAAAGCTATTGAGAGAATATTTGAACCCTTTAGTGTCATTTTATTTCTTGGTTTATGCTATAGCATTTAAAAAATTTTTTTGAAGTATAGTACATTATGTTAATTTATGCTGTACAGCAAAGTGATTCAGTTATTACATGTATATATACATATATTATTTTTCATATTCTTTTCCATTATGTTTTATCACAGGATATTGAATGGAGTTCCCTGTGCTATACAGTAGGACCTTGTTGTTTATCCATCCTTTATATAATAGTTTGCATCTGCTAACCCCAGACTCCCAGTCCTTCCCTCCACTCACCCCACCTTGGCAACCACAAGTCTGTTCTCTATGTCTGTGTGTCTGCTTCTGTTTCATAGATATGTTCATTTGTGTCATATTTTAGATTCCACATATAAGTGATATCCTATAATATTGTATTTGTCTTTCTCTTTCTGACTTACTTCACTTAGTGTGATATTCTCTAGGTAATCCATGTTGCTGCAAATGGTATTATTTCATTCTTTTTTATGGCTGAGTAATATTCTGTTATTCATATATATATACACCACATCTTCTTTATCCATTCATCTGTTAGGAGCATTTAGGTTGTTTCCATGTCTTGGCTGTTGTAAATAGTGCTGCTATGAACATAGGGGTGCATGTCTCTTTCTGAATTACAGTTTTGTCCGGGTATATGCCCAGGAATGAGATTGCTGGATCACATGGCAACTCTAGTTCTAGTTTTTTGAGGAAATATACCATAACAAATTTAACACACATATACCAGTGTAGTTGAAATTTTTAAATAACTTGTAAAACTGTTAAGACAAAAAGTGAGGGGGGGAGATATAATGTATGCGTAATAGCAGGTCTTGGTGTCAGAAATTTGAATGGCAAGCTGTATGCCATTTGTGACGATATTTTTTAGTTTTCCATTTTTGTCATTAACCTAATAATCCCTATTCCATCTTGGTCTTAAAAATACATTTCGCAGAATAGGTTTTGTTAGAATTATTCTTACTCTACTTGATTCTGATGGGATAATAATGAAAAATAGAATTTGTAGGCTAGCATGGCTTGCTTGAAAAACACACAGTCTCCTCTCAAGAATTTTACTCCTATAGGCCTCGTCATCCACCATCTACCAAATGGCTCTAAGTTAGTGGAAAGAGGATAGGATTTTTTGTTTGCACCTAAAGGATTTTTTTTTTTCAAGAAATGGAGTAAATAGGCTGCATCTAAAAACCTGTGTTCCAGCTATCTGAGACCCTGAGGAAGTTTTCTTCATGCAACCATCACAGAACTTATACCCCAGACAGGATATAGAATCTTATACTCCATGAAGAACGAATCCGTGGCCACTAGGGTCCATTATGTTAGGTGTTTGGAAGAATGTGCCAGACATCTGGCCTCGACTTACTTCAAGATTCTGAGGGCAGAGTTAGTCATAGATCCGATGCTCAATCCATGAGATCGTCTGGCGCTCAAAACCAACATCCATGTGTGACCGAAGAAATACTAAACGCTTAGGTTATGAAAGCAGAGACTTGTATACGGGTGTGCGGTATCCAAAAAAAGAAGTAGTATTGTCAGTTGTCCATCATGTCACTTCTTCCACGATTGCCCTCAAGGAGGAAAGAGGTAGCTTTATCATCTTGGTGCTCTCAGAAATATTCAAAAGGCAAACAGAAACAAAAAAGCAGTGGCATTAACTTCAGTACATGGTTGCTTGGTTTCTACAAGTCCCCTCCTATAGTTTCTGATGCTAGAAAAACATAGTAGAGTTATTCTCAAGAACAGCAACAACAAATCCAGGCGTACATCAGGCATCAGCTCACATCTGCAAGGCCTGGTTCATGAGCTTCCCTTCCCTGACAGGTGAGCCTGGGGCTTTCGGGTAGGATTGCTGGACAGAAATGGAGGCTGACTTGATACGACTTGATTTACTTCTAAGATTCCCAAGTCAGAAATGGAGTTTCACTTATTTGAGGAAATCGTCGATAATGTTAATACAGTGAAGTTTAACAACACTAGAAATTGAAAGTCTTACTACACTCAGCATTTTGTGATAAATAGCTGTCTGTATCTGTTCCTTTCACTTCAAGTGTGTAAACTAAATGTACACATATCAGAGCAGCCAACTCTCAACTTCCTCTCCCCAAGGCAATGTAATTATAAAAGGACTTTTGGAAATCCTCTGGAATGACTGTCCTCTTGATCTCATCTGAATTCCCTGGTCGTCTTGCTCTCAATCTTTTATGTGCCTTCTGCATTCTCAGAAAAGGAACCCAAGTGCTGAAAGACAAGAGAATCACTACTGAGTCAATGTTTTACTTGAAGTTCAAATCATGGATACAGTTTTTTCCCCTAAGGATTTCTTTAGATTCCCTTTCTACAGGTAGACTCTTTTTAAGAGACTATTTTTTGATAGCCTTACAGTTAAAAGACTAGGAACTGTTCATCAAAATAATGTTTCTATAACACATTTCTGTTTTTAAAATCATTACATTGCAAAAGGTAGTACGATTTTCTCTTCTTCATATGAACCTGTTAAATCAATCAGCTTTCTTCTCTAATTGCAGAGTTGAACATGCTCTATCTAGAAATTATATAATTATCCGTTATAACCTAAAAAGAATTATAAGAGGACTCAGCCTAGTAAAACGCAAATACTTTCTGGAGTCTATGTGTAATTTGCAGGCAATGTTACTGACAGTCAAATGATAAGTAATAATAAGTATCTTATTTAATTATGAAAACTATTATATCCAAGCACAAAACAAAGCATCTCTTCAAGGATGTATAGTCTTTGGTTTATAATATGGACGATATCCGCAGATATTTATGATGTATAATTATGTCTCATTGTTAATTTTAGCTTTCCAAATTTTTAGGGAAGACGTTCAGATGCAATACTGTGTTAGAATTAGAAGAAAACTTATTCAACAAAAATTAGATGCCTGCTATACTTAGGATACTTTGCTAAACAACATGATGAGTGAAAGAGCTTTGTTGGAGATTCAAAATTGAATCTCCAGAAATGTATCCTTCACAAAAAAATGAGAGCGTTGGACAGGGTGATTGATTTCTAATGGTATTTTCAGAGAAAAAGTTTTATTATTCTTTAATCCTATGTCTTGGTGAAAAGTCTGTGACCTTGAGCTACTTTTAATTATATTTATTGATTCAATATAAGTCAGAAAATACATTTCTAATCTTTCTTAGACAGGTAGGAGACTTACATTTAAGTTTCCTATCGGGTGTGAGAAGGAAAGTGAGTTATCATAGAGGTTTCTAACTATTCGTAATCCATTTTTCCACTCAGATCTAAGTTATCATCAGTTTTAACCTTCAAACAGAATTTAGAAATCCATTATAAAAAGATATTCAGAAAATTTTAATCTCACCTATGCCTGATAATTTGTCTTTTGCTGAAGCTCATTGATGAGAAAATGATTGCGGTTAAGTCCCTGGCTACATATTCCCTTAGAATGTTTTTCTTTTCCTTACAGCCTATTCAAAGTTCTCTTTCCATCAGAAGTACAAAAGGAGTTAGAAAATATTAGAGGCAGGGCAATATTTGCTGAATCCAAAGTAATACCTGGTTAAACACCTCTTGAGAAACAGGCTGGCCTGAGAGCTCTCACTCAGACTGTTAACTTTCAATCACTAGCTGAACTCCGAAGTGTTGATTTGAACGGAATATTTAAAGAACATAAAAGTTCCCCTTTACAACCAACTCTCCAGTTGCTTAGTGTGTTGATATTTAGATGATAAAATTTATATCAAAAAGCAGCATTGAAGCAGATGCTGGTAATATAATTGGCTAAGAATTTGCATTGACGATGACTCTTGGGTGTGTATTGGAGCATTCCTGTGTCCAATGAGAGTAACTGGTGGGTATATTCTGATCTGTTTTGAATTCTTATTTTTTTTCTCAAAAGGTTTAAAGGTATAAGAGAAGAAGATTAACAGTTGCTCGATGAAATTAAAAAGAGAAACAGCGGTGCAGGGAAGAATATTGTGAAATATACAAATTTGATATGACTCCCAAGTTGCAGATGAAATCAGAGTTGAAAATCGATGTCTGTTGGTTCATGTATTCATTTTTATGCAGTCTCTATAAAGTATATAGATACTGATGTTAGCATTTTATTGGCATATATGCCAGATACAGTTTCTTTCTCTCTTGAGACTTTCTCTGTTCGTAAAGAACTTGCAACAGGAGCATGGCAAACGTAAAGTGATATTTGTCCCTAGATTTTTGGGAAGAGCTCATAATATATAAATATGCTGTCCTAAACAGAAAGAAAGACACACTGGAAACAAAGAAGAATCCACGTTTAATTGTTGTTGAGTCTGACTTGTCATTTCTGGATCAGTTGGCTTCCAGATTTAAAGACATTATTTTGTTTTGCGAGGTATACGTTTATAAAACTTTTGCTTTTTTTTTTTTTTTTTTTTTGTGGTACGCGGGCCTCTCACTGTTGCGGAGCACAGGCTCCGGACGCGCAGGCTCAGCGGCCATGGCTCACGGGCCCAGCCGCTCCGCGGCACGTGGGATCTTCCCGGACCGGGGCAAGAACCCGTGTCCCCTGAATCGGCAGGCGGACTCCCAACCACTGCGCCACCAGGGAAGCCCAAAACTTTTGCTTTTTATTATAATCAAAATCTAAAGTACTTGGGATAAGCCTCGAGCCAATAACAGGTGATTGGGCCTTGTGCTGCAAATAAAGGCGTGTTAATAACTGTTGCATTATGCTTCTAACAAGCCTATGGAGAAAAACGTGCAAATTCCTTTGTTGCATTAACATAATAATAGAAAGAGGTTATGTTATACCTAGGTAGCTTAAAAAATAGAATTAGCAAGTTGGGAAATGTCACTGCAAAATAGTGTTCAAACAGAATTTCAGAATATTTCAAAGCTGACCCAATATCTGCTATTTGCTTCCATCATTAGAAATCAGAATCCCCACTGTACCCAAACAGTGTCTGTTTATAAAATCCAAATGTCATTGTGAGTTGCAAAGAGATATAGGTTATTTTCTTATTGAGAAAAGTTTCAGAAATAAATCAAAAGTTAAATAACTAGGAAAATCACAAAAACGAGAAGAGCCCACAAATAAAAATGGCTGGGTGCCCTTGACAGCAGTGTCTAGCTGCTGCTTTTATAACCTCAGCTTCTTTTTTTACACTTAAGCACTTTATGAGTAGAGTTTTCTAACCCTCCTAACCCATCAGATGCACATGATGGGATACAGATATTTTGGTGTACCTTACTCATCTTTCTATCCCTAACGCTAAGAATAATATGTTATACGGTAGGCATTCGATAAGCCTCAGAGAGCTCATGTTCTCATGGCGGCAGACAGAAACCTGGTGAACGAATGAGAGGAGAACACCATTACAGATTGTGATACCTGCTGTGAAGGGACTAAAGTGGGAGAGAAGGTGACCTCCTTGGATGTGATGCGGGGAAGATGGCTTCAGTGTCAAGAGTGGGATGGGGTGCTGTGCAGAGGCAGGCGAAGGACTTGGAAGGCAGTGGGGACATTGCATACGGGTGCTGTCCTCGTCTTCCTAGAGGGCTTGGCGTGTCTGAGGGACATAGGAGGGGCGGGCGTGACAGTCTAGGGTGACCCTGAGTCTCAGGCAGGACAGAGAGGCTGGTGAGGAGTCAAGATGTTTTACTAAGCACAGGGGAACAAATGAAGGCTCCCAGGCAAGGGCATGAAAAGGTCTTGTTTCTATTTAAAAACAGCCCTGGCTACTCTGTGGATAATGGGTTAGATGATGGGAGGTGGGAAAGATGGAAACAGGGAGAATAACTGGCCACTGCCCCACCCTCTGTTCCTCAGAATTGTTTTCATTGCTGAATATTTTATTATAATACACGTGCAACCCACCCCCTTCTTTCCCGTGTAAATTCTATCCATTTTCTCTGTTTCCCTGAGCATCAAAATTGTGCTCCTTTCTTTGTTACCACCTCCTGTCATTCACTGATTTACCCCTCCCTCTTTTTTTTAACTTGATGGTGCTAATAATCATGTTGGAAAAAAACAAAAAAACAAAAAACCACCTCATCTTGACATCAAATACCACTTGCTTGCACGTGACAGATTGAGACACTTGCTCTGGAGCAGAGCCTGTGGGTTGCAGGTTGCACTGAGCATGGTTAGTTCACCAGCTCGCGACCATGTGTCGGGCAGAGCAGGGACAGCTACTGCTTCTCACACAGACGCCTCAAGCCCTTCTCTTTCAGGTGCACTGGGTGAACGACCTGAATGTTTCCACCACTGGTATCCACGTCAGAGGGCAGAGAGGTGTAGATTATCCACAAACCTAAACACGAACAGTGACCTGAATGTAGGGAGATGCACAGCTGCTCAATTCACCGACTAGTCCCCTAGTCCTAGCGACGGAGGGGTGAGCCTCCCCTGACCCAGAGGACTCGGCTGCAGCTCAGTCACAATCTGGAGAGCAGAGATGGAGCGATCAGACGTTGCGTTGCTCAGTCACTCACCGTTACGAGCAGCCTCACGTGTGCCAGAGCCTATGTCACATAGGAGTCCTTGCAGAACGTAGACAGCCCAGGACAGCTGAGAGCAGGAGACCAGAGAAAGTCCCCCCAATGTCCCTGGTTATGAGCTTCGTTGAACGGATTAATTCTGATTTTCTACAGTCAACTCTATAAGCTTCTCAGCATATTGGAGGGTTCTAATAACTGCCTCTTGGGAAATCTTCATTTCGTGTCCTTTATCTTTACACAGCACCCTTGTCTGCCCATTTCACTCAAGCTCTAGGCTTGATTTATGTAGCAATGAGACACAGTGGGGATAAAGTAATATCGTGTCATGTATACACATCAGCAACAAGGGCGTAACGTTTTCGCTCCCTGTTTCATTTGTGAACGATTTGGAAAGAGAATCTTTAAAAGAAAATACAGTTTCGGGGAAAAAAATGACAGTGAGTGGCACAGTCTGTTTGTTTGTCTTGAAGCTGTTGAGACAGAAAAGAAAACCACTCTGGGCCATGAGCCCCTGGTCCTTGTCCTAAAGGAGCAAAGCCTTGATGCTGAAGTTTTGGTAGTTCTGACAAAACGGGAACCTTCAACTCTGAACTGTAATAAGTAACATAGAAAGTAATTTTGGTGAGCCAATGGCTGTGGCCCAAGGTATAAATTCATACTGTATGAGTGAATAAAGCTGGGATAAATTTGCCAGTGGTGCAACTTCTATACAATCTTGGGCTTTTGTTCAATTAGTTGAGGTTTTGGAATATGAGTTGTCTGTGCGGTTTTATTTTAGTTTTTTTATAATTTTTATTGAAATATAGTTGATTTACAATGTTGTGTTAGTTTCAGGTGCACAGTAAAGTGATTCACTTATACATGTACCTGTATCTATTCTTTTTCAGATTCTTTTCCCAGATAGGTTATTACAGAATATTGAGTAGAGTTCCCTGTGCTGTACAGTAGGTCCTTGTTGCTTATCTATTTTATATACAGTAGTCTGTATATGTTAATCCCAACCTCCTAATTTATCCCTCAGCCCCCCTCCTCTTTGTTAACCATAAGTTTGTTTTCTATGTCTCCGCGTCTATTTCTGCTTTGTAAATCAGTTCATTTGCATCATTGTTTTAGATTCCACATGTAAGTGATATCATATATTTGTCTTTCTCTGTCTGGCTTCCTTCACTTAGTATGATAATTTCTAGATCCATCCATGCTGCTGCAAATGGCATGATTTCATACATTTTTATGGATGAGTAGTAGTCCATTCTCTCTCTCTCTCTCTCTCTCTCTATATATATATATATATATATATATGAGACACACACACACACACATATATATATATGTATCACATCTTCTTTATCCATTCATCTGTGGATGGACACTAGGTTGCTTCCATATCTTGGCTATTGTAAATAGTGCTGCAGTGAACATCAGGGTGCATGTATGTTTTCAAATTATGTTTTTCTCCAGATATATGCCCAGGAGTGGGGTCATATGCTAACTCTATTTTTAGTTTTTTGAGGAACCTCCGTACTGTTCCCCATAGTGGCTGCACCAATTTACATTCCCACCAACAGTGTAGGAGGGTTCCCTTTTCTCCTGTGTGTGTGTTTTAACACTCTGTAAATATACTCTGCCCCCTTTAGTTAGTAACATTTTATATATAATAAAGCATTTTATATATAATATATATAAATACATGTACCTATAGAATATAAAATACATTAAATGATAATAATTTGCTCATCAATTTATGCTATTTAAGCTAATATGATATTAAGCTAATGGCATATTATACTTTCCTCTCTCACCTTCAAAATTCTAAGTATTTTCTCTTCCATGAGCAATTGTTTCCCTTTGGTTATTTTCAAACTAGTGATATAACATGTCAACACACTTTCTGGAAAATATGCAAGTATCTCAGTACAGTTTACTTTAAGAAATGATCTCCAGCAAATGCTCTCTTTACATTTGGCATATGCTGTGTTTGAAAAGAAATTCAATTTCAGAAGAATATGGGAAGTAATTTTTCCAAGAGTATGGCAAACTAGAAAAGCATTTATTTTAAAATAAATACAAATACTAAAGTACGTGTTGGTAGTATATGTCTTAGCTGGCAAGACAGCATTTAAAAACGCTTTCTTCGGAGTTTAAAAAGAAAGTGAGCGTAAGTGTCCAGAAAAGGGACCCAGTGAACGCAGACAGACATGGAGTCCTCTACTGATCCCCAGTGAACTTGGGGAAAGCAGGAGACAGTGGTGTACAAAGGCCAGGCTCTGTTTCACGTGGTTGGGGGACCCTACCTCCTATGGGCTCCATCCCCAGTTCACCTTTGAGATAAACTAAGAAACAACAAATCTTACAGAGATAATGTGCCACTTCTTTCCTTGGCTCTTGGTTCAAAAACACTCAGCTTAGAAATTTGTATTTTAGTGTTC
Source organism: Globicephala melas (assembly GCF_963455315.2). Classification (NCBI taxonomy): domain Eukaryota; kingdom Metazoa; phylum Chordata; class Mammalia; order Artiodactyla; family Delphinidae; genus Globicephala; species Globicephala melas. Next base: position 110,703,683 of record NC_083319.1, on the reverse strand, counting down.
ATGGTTTCCAGGGCAGGGGAAGAAATAAAAACAAATTCTCTCTGAAGCAAAGCAACTTCAATTCAGGCCTCAAAGATTTCTAACAGGTACGACTCCTTTGCATATGATTAACAATGAAAAAAATCCTAAAATACATGAGAATGAAAAGCACAGTGCAAGAGAGGTGGGAGAGGGGTGGAAGTTAGAGTGAGACTGGAAAAAAAAAATCCCAGATACTGGAATGGTCAGATACAAATTATAAAATAGAATAATAATAATAATTATTATTATTAATTATTATAATTAATAATTCCGATAGAATAAATAATAATAATTCTGATAGAATAAAAGAAGGTAAAATTTTTATAAAAATGGCAGCAAAAAGTCCAATAATAAATGAATAACAATGAATGGGTTAAATAGCTGATGTGAGACAATAAAAGAGAGATGGAATACAATGAAATAGAAATCTGAAGAAATTACATGAAGAAGTTAGAAAAATAAAGAAGAATACACAAAAGAGAGGCTAAGAGGTAAGGAAGAAAATCAAGGTGTAATAAGGAAAATAATGGGTCAGGGAGAGGCAATAGTAAAAGATACAAGTGATGAAACACAAAAGTCCACAGATTCAGAATAAATTGCAAGTTGGAAAAATAAAATGAAATCCGTTGGAACCATCAAAGTGACAGAGCAGAATAGCAAAAATCTGAAGAACAGCTGGAGAGAAAATACTTATTATTTGGAAAAAAAACCCAATTACACTGAGAGCTGATTTCATTATTAAAAATGGGGAGCTCAGGATTTTTTAGAATACTATCTTCATCATAACTTCATTAATAACCATTAATTTAGAATTGTGTACTTATCAAAATATCTGAAGTAAAAATTCAACATTTGTACTTCAAATCAAGATTTGGAAATGACAGTCATTTTCAAAATAACAAAATCTCAGAGAAACAAGAAAACTTCACTGGTAAAATTTATGAAGACTGAACTTACGGAGATCAGAAAAGGAAGGTCTGAATCATAAGGAGAATTAGTGAGCAAAGAAATTGGTGGAAAAAAAATCAACTGTAGAAATCAACAATAGGATGTACTTGGTGAGATTAATAAAACTGAAATACAGAACACAAAGTGGTGGGTGAGCAAAGTCAAATCATCCTAAGGAGAAGATAATATATTCATTATTTTTGACCTGCTGTGATGATTGTGTATGTTAATATTTCTAAGATATACACTAAATGATGGAAAGAGCATACGTAATTCCAAACCTATGGAAGGAGCCAATGAGATTTTCCATCTCTTGAAGAAAAATCCAAAAGACATCCTGAAAGAAGAAAAAGAGAGGAAACCTAGAAAAAGTATGATAAATGGAAAGCATAAAATAAAGTTATAGCAACTTATTCAAAGGTATCAGACTACCTCATAAGTGTAGTAGGCATCAATGCTCTGGGTTTTGGTTTTTTTGCTGTTATTTTTTTTTATATAAATTTATTTATTTTTGGCTGCCTTTGGTCATCGTTGCTGCGCGCAGGCTTCCTCTAGCTGCAGCAAGCTGGGGGCCACTCCTCGCTGCACATGCTTCTCATTGTGGTGGCTTCTCTTGTTGCAGAGTACCAGCTCTAGGCGTGCGGGCTTCAGTAGTTGTGTCTCACAGGCTCTAGAGCACAGGCTCAGTAGCTGTGGCACATGGACTTAGTTGCTCCACAGCATGTGGGATCTTCCCAGACCAGGGATCGAACCCGTGTCCCCTGCATTGGCAGGCGGATTCTTAACCACTAGAACCACTAGGGAACTCCCATAAATGCTCTGTTTTTAGAGACAGATAGTCATCTTAGATTTAAACACATAACAATATATGCTGTTTAAGAGGGATGCCCTAAAACATAGGAAATAAAAGCTTGAAAGAAGAGGGAAGAAAAAGAAGTATTAAATAACAATGCAAAGAATGTTGCTGTAAATATTAATATTTGGTGAATAGACATTAGAACAAAAAGCATTACTATAAATAAGTCTACTCCATAAGAATATATCTTTAGCTAGGACTGTATGTGCATTCTAATGTTATATCCTGTGAAACATACAATATAGTAAGATGCTTCCAATTATGTTAAGTCAACATTGACTTAGCTATAAGAATAAATTGATAAATCCAACCAGTAGATGGGAGATTTTAACAAATAACTCTCCAACTCAGAGATCAAAAAAATAAGCACTAATAAATATATGAAACACAAAAATTAAACACTGTGATATAGGAGACATAAATACAGACATACACTACAAAACCAGATAATGTGCGGTATAGCCAAGCACACATGAACATTTAAAAACACTGGTCTTGTACTAGGCTCTGAACACTGAATTCAAGGTTTCAAGAGAATAAAACAGAACATATTCAATAACGAAACTGGAATAAGGAAATTGGAAATCTGTGGGAAAATTGTTGGAAAAATATTCTGAAAAATTTTAAGACACTTTTGAATTATTACAGGGTCGAATAAGGAATTGTGCTAAACATTAAACTTATGATGGTAATAAGGGATTTTAAAAACATATCCACACTTGAAGGATAACATGATAGTAATAATTGAGACTAGTTTGTAACCTTAAATGCTTCTAGAATTAGGACATTAATGGGAAATGTGCTCAAGAGCTTTGAACCCAAGAAATTAGGAAAAAACCTAGCATTTAAAAAGTGAAAGGAAAGAATTTGGAGAAAAGTAATAAATAAAAGATTGGCAATCCATGAAATAGAAATTCATAATGGACAACAGCAAAATAACCTGTTCTTTGAACTAAAACAAATATTTTTTAAAGTTTTGTGAAATTCATCAAGGAAAAGTGTTGCAGTGGGGAGAAGACTTGGCCTGGTACAGATGGTGCAGAATTATTAATGCAGGTAAAATAATATTTGAATACACGAACGCTGATAAATTTGAAGACAGTTAAGCAGGACAGATTTGTGTAAATGTATCACTGCCTAAAATGGACTAAATAGAGGTTGAAAATAGGAATTGTCCCAGAGCCATAAAATAAATGGAACTGTAAGCCCAATATTTTCCACAAATACTGTTTTACAAATTCCACTATTCAAGCAACGTTTCTCTTCTTATTCAAATTTTTCTAAATACAAGAAGAAAAGAGAAACATTCTCCAAATTTTTCTAGCTAACATTCTCCAGATTATTTAACAATGTTACCAGTACATATAGCCTTATACTAATATGAGATAGGTGAAATATGCAAAAAGAAAAGTAAAAACCAATCTCAGTCCCAAAAGTAAATGCAAAAATAAAACCATATTTGTTGACGTTTCTGAATCCAGCAATGTGTAAAAAATGTAGTACCTAACAACCACAGTCAGTGTATCCAGAGATGCTGAATTCGTTTAACATTTGAAAGTGAATTAATAAATTCGGATTGAAGCAGTGAAACCACATTATCATTTCAATGAGCAACCACCCAAAAAAATCACTTAATAAATTCCAAAGCCCGTTGCGATAATAGCATTTTAGCAAACTGAATGTGTAAGCCAACTTTCTTAATCTGATAGGGGATAGCTAAACTAAATCTACAGGGAATATCTTATTTAATGTCTAAATATACAAATGATCCATTTTATAATCACGATGTCTGATATAGCCACTGTTTTTCAAAATTCTCTACTTTTAGGTCATAGCTGTCTAATTAACTTTAACAATGAATGAATAGATAAATCTTGAAAAGGGAAAGGAAACCAACTGTCATTATTCATCAGTGATATAACTGCAAAAGAAAACAAAATCTATACATGAAATATAAGAATTAATAAGATGTTTAGTAAGTTAGCTGTATTTAAATCACAGCACTAAACAGTTAGAATCTTTTTTTGGAAATTTACCATTTACAACGAAAATAAAACATAAGATAACTAGGAGCCAGATTGTTCAAAGATGTACGAGGCCATTACGCTGAAAACTATAATAATTTAAGGAGAGATAATGGAAAAAAAGGTAATGAAAGAGCTGAAGTAAATTCATTGATAGGAAGACTCAGAATGGTCAGCTCCTCCAAATTAATAATATATAAACTTAATATAATTCTAATCAAAATTCCAACTGTGTGCGTGCGTGTGTGTGTGTGTGTGTGTGTGTGTAAGAACAAAGGGCCAAGAAGAGCCAAGACACAGAAAAAGGGAAACTAGTAGGAGTGGAATGGTTTGGCTGACAGATATTGACTTATGAAAATATAACCTTTCTGCCCACATGCTATTGGCTTAGGAATAGAAAAACAGATCAAAGGAACAAAATAATCAACTACGAAACTCACTCTCTATGTGTTGAAAATTCACTTACCTGAGTTAGCATTGCAAATAGATTGGCATTGCAAATAGATTGGAAAAAGGATGAACCATTAAATCAACCATCCTGGGTTTTTGATTATCCATATGGAAATGTATCTTTTCCTCACAGCATATATTAAAATCCTTTCAAGCAAATTACTGGCCTAAAGATGAAATGTTCTATCTCTAGAAGAAATTTACCTTGGCTTTGGAAAGAGTTGATTACATATGAAATGTGCAGTCATCTATTAAAATTAAGTATCACATCAGAAAGTGCCACATATGAAGGGAAAACAGGCCAGCAACTCTGAGAATGTATTTACACCACACAGAACTAATAAAGAATTCATGTCAAGAGTATACTATTTGAAAAGTTCTACTGATCATTGAGAAATAGGCAACACAAAAGATAACAGAATGAAAGGCATGAGGAGTCATTTCTAAGAAAAAGAAACAAATGGAGAATAAACATAAGAAGATACTCAACCTTATGACAGATTGTGAGGAAAAACAGAAATACCTTTAACAACAATTAAGTTGAAAAAACTTCAGTCTTAAGATATCAGCGGTTTCTAGTGTCTATGCAAATTGGTGTAACAATATCCAAGAAAATGGCCACTGCCTGATAGATAATGAACAAAACCTTATGAACCAGGAAATCCACTCAGAAATATAAAGTGAGTAGTAGTTTTCACACTTCATCAGACTGAGATACATACATTTAAAAAAGTGAACAGTTAATGAAAAAATATGTACCCTAACTCCATGAATGGCAATCTGTCATTTTCTATTCTACTCCATAATACTTAAAAAATTATCTTCATGACTCATGGAATTAATTCTGTGCCAGTAAAGAGTTGTGATCTCAGGTTGCACGTCTCTAGAGCCACTCCTGCACAACAGAATAGGAAAGTGCCCAAGAAATTTCATAGAAGCACTTTTTACAATACCTAAGAAGGAATGGTCCTGAGCCTATTGATAAGAAAATAGGTCATAAATTGTGGTGTACAGTCTTACAATGGACTGTTATGTAGCAATAAAAAAAAATGAACTTTAGGTCACTAAAGTCAGGTGGAGCAAATACTACAAACTACATAAGAATTAAAAAAGAGGTTTTCATTTATATAAAGTCTTAAAATATGCTCAATTAAGCAATAACAGAGGGAGAGGGAGAGAGTGATGGATAAGTACTGATGGGTATGTGGAAGAATGTTTAGAAGCAAGTGAATGGATAACACAGAAGTCACAATAATTGTGTCCTCAGGGAGACTGAAGGAATGAGAGTGGGATGGCGAAGGACAAACAGGGTCTTCATAATTATCTTTCCGCAATGTTTAATCCCTAAACTGAGGCTCGGTATGGATTTGTTTTCTTTTATTTCTATTTATTATATGTTCCATAGGCAGTCTTTTGAATGTAAATGATTATTTAAGAATTTAAAAATGGGCTGGAAACAGTTCTCATCATTTTTCAGTTTTTATTGAAATATACAGAACATACAGAAAAGTGCCCATATTTTAACTGTACAGATACTGAATTTTCACAATCTAAAGAACATACAGATCAGGAAACGCGACGTCCTCAATACCCAGTGGCCTTGACTGATCACTATTCTTCCAGGCCACACCTCCCCTTCAAAGGGTAACCACTTCCTTCTGACAGCATAGATTAATTTATATGATTTTAAACCTGATTTCACAGTATTACATGTACTGATATATATTATTGAAAATGGTGTGTGTATATATGTACATATATACACATATATATACATAGGTATACACATATATTTCAAATTTAATTTCACTGTTTTAAATAATTTTTGTACATTGACCTTATATCCTTTGACCTCAGTAAATTCACTCATTTATTCTAATATTATATATCTTATTTTTTTTTTGTTTGTCATAAGCAGTTACATTGTCTACAATTACGATAGTTTTATTTCTTGCTTTTCAATTCTTTGGTCTTTTCTTTCCTTGCCTTATTGCATTGGTGTGAACCTTTGCTACAAAGTTGAGTAGAAGTGGTGATAGTGGGTATGCTAATCTCATTACTAATTTTAAGAGGGATTAAAAATTTCTTTTAATTGTTTTTGCTTTTAGTTTTTCGTAAATAGTCTTTAGCATATTGAGAAAAAGTCCTTCTAGCCTTAATTCTTGTTCCTAATTTTATTCTATTAATAGTTTTTTTCATCCTTAATGCATTTTCTATTTTGTCAAATAACTTTGGCATCTAACAATATGATCATATGTTTTTCTCCTTTTTTATGTTAAGGTGGTTAATATATTGCTTAATTTTTGAATGATAAATCAACTTTGCCTTCCTGTGATAAATACTATTGGTCATTAAATATTCCTTGATTTGTACATCCATAGATTTGATTTGGTGTTATTTTGGTGGAATTTATGCCTTTATGTTCATGATAGCGATTGATGTGTACTTTCTTTTTTAATGCGTTTGTCAAGGTTTAGTATTGAAGTTATCATGGCTTCTTAAAATCTTATAACATGCTCCCTTTTATCCTATTCTCTGAAAGACTAAGATATTTTTTTCTTAAATATTTGGCAGAATTAACCACAAAAGTATTTGGGCTTGAAGGGATTGTGTGTGTGTGTGTGTGTGTGTGTGTGTGTGTGTGTGTGTGTGTGTGTGTGTGTGTGTAAATGCATGAAATAGTAGATTATATATTTTAACAGGTACAAAATTATTCAGGTTTCTAACACTTCTGCTTTCAGTTTGGTTAAGTGATTTTTTTTTTTTACTGATTTTTCTACTTAATCCCTGTGTTTGTCAAATTTATTGGCATGTATAGCATCCTCCTAATATCTTTCAAAGTTTGAACGTTCTTTATGTGGATATAGAAGCTTAGTTGGCAGTTTTCTCTCAACATTAAATGCCATTCCATCACCTTCTGATGTCCATCATTTTTATGAGACATCAACTCTTAGGTGTATTGCTGCACCAATAAAGGCAATATTTCCTTTTTTATCTTCTTGCATAAGGATTTTCCCTTTGTCTCCAATTTTCAGAAATTTTACCATCATAGTTGATGACGTCATTGTTTAATCCACAAGACCATCTCTGCCGATATTGGCCACGGCAGGTTTTTTTTGGTAGCAGTGGGTGCCCTTCTGCATTTTCACAACTTTTAGTGTTTGAGAAGTGTTTCTCTTTGGTGGGAAGTAAGTCCTTTCTCTGAATTTGACAGAAGCAGACATTCACTTCTGTAGCCTCCCTTGCAGCTGAATTGTGGACACATAATTCAGTCTTGGACCCAAACTGAGTTTTCTTAATAAAGAGCTGGACGAGGAGGCCTGGGAATTGATGGCTGTTGGAGCAGCACACGTGTCCACAAGCAGCTGGTGTTGTGTTGCCGTGGCCACATTCTGAGTCCAATACTGATCATTCTTCAGGAAAACAGTTCTGGTTTGGGAAGCTGTTTTTAGCAGGGTAATGCCTGAGCTGTGTTCCTCAGATCTCTCACTGATTCTGTTAGCTTCCCATGTCATTTATATTAAATTTTCTGCTTAAATTAGCTGGGTTAGGTTTCTGTTGCAACTAAAAACTATCATCATCTCTGACATCTTCTCTCACATCCTTCACAACCAGTCAGTCATCAAATTCTATCTCAGGTACATCTTTGAAATAAATTTTCTTTTTTTTATAAATTTATTTATTTAATTTATTTATTTTTGGCTACGTTGGGTCTTCATTGATGTGCACGGGCTTTCTCTAGTTGCGATGAGCGGGGGCTACTGTTTGTTGCAGTGCACGGGCTTCTCATTGCAGCGGCTTCTCTTGTTGCGGAGCACAGGCTCTAGGTACATGAGCTTCAGTAGTTGTGGCACGTGGGCTCAGTAGTTGTGGCTCACGGGCTCTAGAGCGCAGGCTCAGTAGTTGTGGCGTATGGGCATGTGGGATCTTCCCGGACCAGGGCTTGAACCTGTGTCCCCTGCATTGGCAGGCGGATTCTTAACCACTGCGCCACCAGGGAAGCCTCAAATAAATCTTATATCATTTCCCATGTTTCCTTGTAAATCAGTTCTAATCCTGTACATGGACTGTTGCAGGAACCCTTCTTGATAGCCTGCAATCCACTTACATGCAGCACCATCCATTATTTCGGTTTAGATCTCACGCTTAAAAACGTCTAATACTTTTACATTGACATTAGGAGAAAATCCCCAACCATTGTCATGACTTTAAGGGCTCCTAGAATGTAGAAATTACGGACTCTGAGGCTTCACCCCTCACCTCTCTTGTAAGCACTAACTCTGTTTTCTTTATTTCAAAGATACATTGTGGTTTTATATTCTATTCAGGTTTTGAAAGAAAATCCATTATCTTGAACATGTTAATAACTGGGCAATATGCTAACTTAATGAAATACTAACAAATATTTTATATAAAGATTTTTTGTTTGTTTTTTCATTAGAAAAACCTGTAACTTCTTATTTCATCCATAGCTTCCAAAATAAATTTGGAAGAATAAATATTGTAAAATATGCTTAGCCTAGGAAATATACAACAATTAGAATGTATATGAGATTTTTTTTTCAACTTAGTAAATACAAAATATTGTATGTGGAGTAAAGAATTTCAAGATCAAACTTTATAATTAATGGCATATTAAGGATACCCAATTGGACAGGGTCTCACATTTTACCATCTTTCACAAACTATGCAATTCTAAGAATATTGGAGTATGATATGCAAGAACTTTTTTGACAAAATTATAGTGCTGTTGGGAAATTGTTGCCTTATGTGAATACAAACATTTGAGTGAACTAATCATTAGGCAATGTTCCCGTAGGTAAGATACTAAGCCTGGACCATGGAGTTTAAAAGATTTCATCATCTTAGAGATTGATCAGCAATTAGAGCTATTTAAAGTAGCTCTACTATTTTAAAATAGAGTTCTTGAAAATAATTTTAGGTTTTTTGTGTTGTTTAGTTTTCCATTAGAATTATACCACTTTAATGGATATAGCCTCTCAGAATTCATATTTTTATGTGAACTGGTGGTGTCCTTTTTTATAACTTTTTCTTTAAATTTCTCTTTACAATAATGAATGAATCCCACAGAGCAATAGACAGTGTGAGGTCAAAATATTGTCCTGAAAAGAACAGATGCCCCATGTGGTGATGCCAGCATTCAAGTGGCAATGGACCACCTGTTGTCCTGAAGTAAAATTTTAAAAAGAAGAAAACAACCCCCTTTAAAAAAAGTAAACCGTCAACATAAAAGGAAAAACAAAGATCATTTTTGAAGACATTCCTATTTCATCTTTTCCTTAGTTGGAGTTTAAAAACAAGAGAAAGCAAATTAAGCAATGTGCTTTCTCTCCTTGTACTTCTTACCCTCCTTACTTGCGACTAAAAACGTGGGTGTTTATTACTTCATATGTAAAGGAGACCTGTAGCACCAGATTTTATGTAGGTGTCTTTCTTCAGTTAGCATGGCCTTCTGATCTGCACCCTCTATTTTTGAATTTGGTAACTCGTTACAACAGTGCCTGTAACAGCAAGGAAACCAAATTAGAGTCAAGTTTTGCAATATTTTTTTAAAAGGGGCAACTACAGGAAGAAATAAATAGCTTTTCAATGAGCAAATTTTAGGGAACTGCTTCTGTTTAAAAACAAAACATACACTAGAAATTGAAAACTCAGAGAAATGACTGCTTTTTCATATTCTAAAACGGAAAAAGGCAATGTTGCGTAACAGCAGGAGTTTTAGAACCTCACGCAGAAGGTAAATAACAGATCATCTCAGAAAAAAGGGACCAGTGGAGTTGAAGTATTTCCAGTGATGGGCACACCCCAAGTATAGAGACATTAAACTGGCAGTGTTCATCTAGTGACTTTTGTCTCTTCTGTTTTCAATAGAGAGATCATTAAGAGGAAAAATATTGGGAAATACAATCAAGGGTGTATATCACTTTTAATTCATAGGACCATAGTGTATTAAATTTGGGAAAGAGAATAGATATGAAAGAGACTAGAATTCTCATTTTATCATGAGATAAGTGTCTGCTGTGTCCAAAAGCAATAGTAAATGATGTAGCTAGGAATAAATCCAGGTCATAGGGCTTTCTGTTCTGTATTTTTCAATACACTGTATGTTTATACTGAGATTATGGAAAAGGTCTGACCCTTTCTCGTTTCCCCTTCCAGAGCTTAAAGAAAAGCTTACATACTGATTTAAATAGTGACAATTTGCTTAATCCCAAAAGGAAAATAGGCTGGGGAAAAAAAAAAAAAAAAAGATGTGAATGGGGTAAATTGTTTATGTATACACACAGTTAACTTCATAGTGTAGACATTTTTAAACTAATTATTTGCTTGTCTATAGAAGGTATAAAGATATCACTTCAGTTAATCCTAAGGAGTAGTGCCAGGCTAACTGTAAATAACTGTAAGTCTTCTCTTACTGGGACAGAATCTATTTCCATCTCGGTGAGCCAACTTCAGCACCAAAGACACTTAATAATCCATATTGACAGAAGGACATAAAAACCTGCATTCAACAGTGTTTCTGTTGGGAGGAAATTCTCCAAGGATTTCTTGTATTTCTGCACATCTTGAGAGCAGAGGAACCACATGCCCTTGTTCTGGACATCTTTACAAAGATGTTTCATAGCAGATGGTCTCAGAAGATAGAGATAATTGTGGATGCCTTGTTCCAGTGTTATAAAGATAACATCTCCCTCCAAGGTGAAGCAGGCAGGCTTCTGCCCATTATAGGAAGGTCAGGTTTCCTAGGCTTAGGTGTCCTCCCTTGTCATGTAAGTCACTGAATGTTTTGGCATCACCTGGCCCTTTTCTCAGCACACATTGGGAATTGGGGCTGAGGGAACAGGCATCAGTAATACTGGCTATTGCAATTTCTGTGAAAAAGACAGTTATTTTTTTCTGAGACCCAAGAGTCTCATGTCTTCTGCCCATGTCTGAGAAACTGGCAGACTAACTAGTAAGCTTGCAAGTGGAGTGAAATCTCAGACCCTTCCCAGTTCTTGACATGATCATCTTTCCATTCCTGCAGTTCATTCTGTATGCTTCTATCAGACCCACATTTATAAGGCCCCTGTCCCATTTTATCATATTTCTATCAAAAATCTCCAGTGTTTTCCAATGATTAGGATTCTCTCCAAGGAACGTAAAACCTGCGAGTATATGGTTACAACTTTCCTTTGCGTCCCATGCAGTATAGATTCTCACCAAGAAATGAAAAGCTTTTCATTGTGTGGCTCCAACCCGCCTTCTTAATGTTACTTCTTGCGCCCTGAACACATCCCATTTTCCCACCCCCATGGCCTTCCTCTGTTATTTCCTGCCATCTGACCATATTGTCTTTTCCGTCATTTCTGTTGTTTTTCAAGAACACTCTAACTTACTGGAAGGTGAGCAGTTATTGTAGTGGCAGCTGCGTGACACCACCCAGACCCCTCTTCAGGAAGGAGAGGTTTAAACCCTCACGGCTGCTGGAGGTGGTGTCAGGGGGCATCCTCAGGGTGTTTCTGTCTGACAGTTTCCCTGGGGCCCTCGGAGCTTCCTTGGTCAAGGTCGTACCTCCCTCCCAGAGGCAGCCCATGTCAAATGACCGATGAAGAGGTACTAAGACTCGACTCAAATTTGCAGCGGAGTCTTAGTACCACTCCAGCTGTGCCTTTTGAAGGCCATTCCAGCTGCGCGCTTCCCTGTTGGTTTGGGTGATGTTTTGTGGTGACTACATCACAGTCCTGCTACCTTTCCTCTTTCTTGTTAATGAGCTTCCTGCACACAAATCTCTGTGTCGGACTGTGCTTCCCGGGGAACCCCGCCTGCAGCAGTTAACATCCATATAGAACGTAATCTTCTTGCGAAAAGGCCGGCCTCTCCCTTGTTTTCTTGTATCCATTCAGGCACCTCTAATAATAGCTCTTCAGTAAGTATTTGTTGAATGAAATTGAACTGAATGAAGTGGAGAAGCTAACCTTGCATTTTTTCATTAGCATTCAAAATAAATAACATGGTATGAGGCGACATCTTCCTAACCTAGTAGTGGATATAAAGTGAGAAATATATTTTAGAATCCAGAATCAGGGAAAAAGACCCTGCTACTCAAAAGAAGGGTCAAAGAGACAGTATAATTTGAATTGTATCTAGTCTTCCCTATCTAAAAATAACTATGACTGTATTTGTCTGAAATAAATTAAGGGAAGATATTGCAGAAATAAATTCAGAGAAAGGAAGGGAAAATATTCATTCACCATCACTTTTATGACTGAGTCTAATGGCTTAAACAGCAGCACTGAATGGTAGAATTGATATGTATAAAGCCAAATAAGAATGGTTCTAATGTTTCTCATTGGACAGGACTACTCTAAGCTTTCTCTCGGAAAGCAGCCTTGAAAAATTACTCTTGAAATTTTTAAGAAATTTTAAAGCAATATCCTAGCCTAAGATATTTTAAATAGCTCCAAGCAAATAGATGTTATAGCAATAACTTGATAGTAGAAGTTGAAAAAAAAAAAAAAAGCTAAGAATATGAGAAACAACCAGTCGTACCAAAAGCTCTAAGTATATTTCAACAGTAACCACCATCTACCCACTTACATTTTCTCATTACTCTTTCAAGCACTGGAAAGCTTTAGAGAACTGAATCCATACTGTAAAATGTGTTTTCAGTTTGATAAAAAAGCTACTAGATTATAAACAAGTGTGTGCTCTTGGGCATACTGAATGTTTGTTCAATGTCAACAGGTATACTTGTGCCTTGTTTGGGCTTTGCAGTAAATGATGGATCATGACCTTCCATTAAAAAGAATCTTTAATGTTTCAGTTTATATATCAACTGTTTTCCCAGCTGAGTCTTTTAGTCATTGGCCCTTAACATCCAGAATAACAGCTTTATGATTCTGCTTGCAGTTTTTTCCCCTTAGTGTTTTTTTCCCCCAGATATATTTCTTCTACTTGAAATGTCATCTCTTGACAAAATGTGTTGGAAAAAATGTCATCGTTATTTGAAATGGTTATTGTCTAATTATTATTCTCTTCCCTTCATGTATAATTTATTATTTGTTAGACTCTAATTTATTACTATTTGGCAATACCTGTACGACTCTATTCACATTTTCATTGCATTTCTTTCATAATATTTCAATATTAAAAATAATATTAAACATTGAAAAAGATTCTCTTCTTATGTGATACTTGTTTCTTGTGGCATCTAAAATTTGGATTTTTTTTTCGAATTAAAAGTAGCAAAAGCATAACCTAAAAGCATGATGCCAAGTGCTAAATAAGACCCTTGAGTATTCTAAACAAATATACAGTATTTGACTCTGCTTTTTTTTTTTTTTTCCCACGGTTTCTCCTGGTAGGTGCTGTTGGGATTATAGGTGGGATTATTAGTTGTACAGAATCGCTCAACACATTAGAGGCCGTTAGCATGCGGAGCCCTGGGCGGTAAATGTCCAGCGCAGCCCCTAATCGTTATGACAAACACAAGTGTCTGCAAACATTTCCAGGTTCCTCCCGGGGAAACCGCGCTGCCCCATTTTCTTATGCCACTTCTGATGCTAATCTTTATTACTGGTTATAGTACAGCAATTTCTTCTACTTATTGTGTTCTCAACTTCCCACTCTCACCATTCTAACCAGACCAATACTTTTTTTTTTTTTTTTTTTTGCTGCGGTACGCGGGCCTCTCACTGTTCTGGCCTCTCCCGTTGCGGAGCACAGGCTCCGGACGCGCAGGCTCAGCGGCCATGGCTCACGGGCCCAGCCGCTCCACGGCATGTGGGATCTTCCCGGACCGGGGCACGAACCCGTGTCCCCTGCATCGGCAGGCGGACTCTCAACCACTGCGCCACCAGGGAAGCCCCAGACCAATACTTTTAATGACAGACCTCCCCTGCTCCAAATAGTGCAGTGGTATCTGTATTAATTTTCAAGGCTGCAGTAACAAAGTATCACAGACTTGGTTACTTAAAGCAACAGTAATTAATTCCCTCAGAGTTCTGGATGCCAAACATCCCAAATGGAGGATGTGGCAGGTCCAGTTCCTGCTGGAGGCTCTAAGGGGGAAGCCGCCCTCTGCCTTCTCCTAGTTTCCGGTGATGTCCGGCCGTCCTTGGTGGTCCGGCTCGTAGACACACCCCTCCCGTCTCTACCTCCATCTTTACACTGCCTTCTCCTCTGTGTTTCTTTGTATTCTTTTCTCTCTTATGAGGACACTCTCACTAGATTTAGGGTCCCCCTGATCCACTGTGCTCTCACACCTTGATTACACCTGCAAAGATCCTATTTCCATATAGGGTCATGTTCAGAGAACATGAATTTTGTCTTTTTAATTTGCCCCACCTTTTCACGCATGCAGTTATTTTTAGTCCCTTAGAGTTTCTTTGTATTTTATTGCCCTAGGTGTGTCCAGGTGCAAGCACTGCAGCAAAGGGTCCCAGGTCCCCGGTTGCACCCCCTGTAACACTCACGGTGTTTATGTTAAAGCCCACCATCTCCCTGTGGTTTAGGAGGCCTTAGATGATCAGGAACTGCTTTGTTTTTCTGGACTCCTGTCTCCCCAGTGTTTTCTCTCTCAGTCACTGAGCTCTGAAGCCCAGCCTCTGGGCGGACTTCTTTCAGTTCCCAGGCCCCCTCCCTCACTGGGACTTTCCCTCTGCCTGGAAAACTCTCCACTCAATGCCCCTCGTCCTTTGTCCTACCATTTTCTTCCCCAACTTCCAGTCTCCGGTTGAGAATCACTTTCTGAATTATCCTACCACACTGTTTATGATACGGGCCGGGGTTCTTGGCCTTCCCCAATCAATAGAAATTGATGAGGTCACACAGGAAATTCAGGCAAGGCTTTCTTGGGGCCCCTGCTGCAGCAGGGAGAGTGAGAACAAACAACGGGTTCCCTTGCTCACTCCCTGGGGGGTACAGGGGGCGAGGCCAGCTGGTTCCTTATGTGGGGTGAGGGTAGGGGTGTGTCCAGGGTTCGGGCTGGGGGAGTGGCTTAGGTGGTCGGCCCACCCCTTTGGTGGTGGTGTGTGAGGGGGGGCATGTGCGGTACCCTGCTTTTGCTCCCGCGCTTCAGAAGTGGCAGTTGGTTTTTTTTGGTCTTTCTGTATCTGGTTGTCCATAATTTGCCCCAGCTTTTCATGCATGCAGTTACTTTTAGTCCCTTAGAGTTTCTTTGTATTTTATTGCCGGAAGTTTGTCCAGGTGCAAGCACTACAACAAAGGGTCCCAGGTCCCAGGCCCCCCGCCTGTCTCACTTAGAGCAGCTGTCCCCTATTGCACTTCTGGTGTGCATACCCCACAGCCTGTCACTGCTGGGCACTATGTCACACACCAGGTTGTAATAGCAAAGGAACTGGGTTTGATTCCACAGGGCTCGAGGCAAGAATTATATCACCATGTGTCCATAGACCATTACACGTGTCCTGTGCTAATTAGTTAATTATCTAATTAATGCTAGTAGCTTTAGTTGTCCTTCATAAATGGCATGGGAAGTGTCATACCAATTTATTTGTATGTGATTATCGAAGAGCAAATGCTATAGTACTTCTATGCTGAAATATTTGTTTTGTGTCTTCACTCTTGATTTGGTGTGCTTTTTTTTTTTTGAAAACATTTTATTTATATAAAAATAGCACTGTATTTTCAAGAATCGCCCCTTTGGGTAACAGACTCTTGCAAAACTTACATGGCTGAGGTCTCAGCTGCAGGACCCTTCTCCACATGATCCTGCATTCTGTAGGGGGCAGCCCGGCTCGTTTGCCAGGTGGCGGTGGGGTGCTCAGAAGCAAAATCTGTGGTGTGAGCACTTGGCAAGCCTCTGTTTGTGTCACCTTTGCTCATGTCTCATTGACCAAAACTATTTCTATGGCCAAACCCCGTTCCAAAAGGGCTCGGTGGCCTGTAGTCTCAAGGTACTCACGTGCCAAGCGGAAATGAATTCCACCTCTACCATGTGGTTTTGTGGCATACACCTGTATAAAGTCAATATTTAAAATTCCCAATATATTTTACACTACTCTCTTCTGAGGATATAACAATTTAATATACAGTAGCTATATGATTAGATCTTGTTATTAAATCATTCCTTTAACTTGTTAGTACTGTTATTGATCCTTTTAACTAAGACTATGTTCGTTACTCTGCTTTGAGTTATCTTTTAGACAATGAGATTTGTTGTTCGCTTGTTTGGTCAGGGAAAAGATCCTGAGGCACGTTTGATGTACAGTTGACCCTTGAACAATGCAGGGGTTGGGGTGCTGACCCCCTACAGGGTCAAAAATCTGCATATGACTTTTGACTCCCCCAAAACGTAACTGCTAATCGCTTACTGTGACTGGAAGCCTTATTGATAACATAAGCAGTCGATGAACACATATTTTGTTTGTTACATGTATTACTGTGTCTTAGAATAAAGTAAGCTAGAAAAAAGAAAATGTTACTTAAAAAATCATGAGGAAGAGAAAATTCATGTATAGTACTGTACTGTATTTATTGATAGTTTAACTTTACATCCCCTGTTTATAAGATGAATCATCTGTCAGTAAGTACATCAGTATTGTCTTATATGATACAAAACACTGTAGATGTGATGCATATTACTAACACCAGATACCAAAAATAAAAAGATAATGTGAAAATTTTCATATTTACTTACAGCTTTAACCATGTATACATGGAGAAAAATGAAGCAGCAGTGTGGTTGCTTTGCGGCTGCCTAGTGTAATCAATACAATTGCCTCATGGTAGCCTACCCTATACACTACTGAATGATTCGTTAACAAAATTTTTATGACATACAGTATTCCAGTTATGTTCATAATATGATATTGGTAACATTGCTACATTAAAAAAAAAACAAAAAGCACTTCCCTGTGGTGATAGGCTGATACGCAGTTTCTCCGGTTGCAAGAGTGAGAGGCGTACTGTACAGTAATGTAATTCTTTGAAAGCAAAGTTATAAAATAGTAAGAAAACTAACACATTATTAATTTTTTAAATTAAATATCACTCACCTATGCCTTTGTAAGGATAGGTTATCCACTTCAATACAAGTCTTGCACACAATGTTCTACATGTATATTTTTGTAAATTTATTTTTAAAAAATCCACGTATAAGTGAACCTGAGCAGTTCAAACCCATGTTGTTCAAAGATCAACTGTATATGAAATTGTATGATTACAATTTATACCTAGTTATATAAACATAAGGTTTTACTATATTAAAAAAAAAGCTTTTTATTTCAAACCAAATTTTAAAAAGCAACACAGTAGATGGC